>NC_090438.1:473576603-474222961 GCF_031143425.1 Pleurodeles waltl
CTGGGCATGTGAGGACTGCCCAACATAACTCCTGTCTGCAATGTGCAGACCTCCACAGGGCAGGGGCATCAATGAGGCATGCAGGCACCTCAGGGATGGTGCGGTGGGGGTGGTGATCAGGGTTTGTATGGGACGTCCTTCCTCTTCTCATTAGGCTTCCCCCCCCTCACTGTCCTGCTTTCAGGGGGATGCCTTAACCTTGCCCCTCTTTCCTGCCTTCTCAAGTGGCATGGTGGTAGAGGCCACCACAGCAGGGGACCCAGATGGAGTGCTATCAGGGCTGGAGGTGTGAGGGGCAGGTGTGCCTGTTGTGGCAGCACTGCAGACTGCTGACAGCAGGTCATGGCCGAGCCCAGAAGAGGACAGGGAAGTGGAAGGCAGGGCACTGGGAAGGCTAACAGGGCATTTGGGGGGAACAGGGACTTGACCAGGGGATGGGAACAGGGAATACCTATGCAGGAATGTTTTCTTGGGTGCAGTGGGTAGGCCATGGGTAAGGTGTTTGGGAGTGGAGGGAGAGGGTATAGTTGACAGGTGTGTACATGTATGTGGTTCGGGTACTGGTACGTGGGTGTATGATATGTGTGTGCTGGGTATGTGTTTGGTCAATGAGTGTGGGCATAAAGGTGTACTGGCAGGAGGAGTGGAGGAGACACAGGGAGATGGCAGGGGGATGTGTGAGTGAATGTTGGGGTGGTGTGTGCAGGAAGGGTGGATGTGCTGCATGTGGTTGTGTTGAATGTTCTGGTGTGTGCAGGTGTGGTGTATGCAGTGCTTGTATGGGGTTCTGCTGTTGTTGTGATGGTGGCAGTGACAGAACATGCCTGGACCTGGGACTGGTGTTGTGGTATCTACAGGTGTGAGTGGCGATGTGACTGTGAGGGAGGGTTGGGGAGTCAGGGTAGGTAGTGGATGTTGTTGTGTGTGCATCTGAATGGTAGGTGTGTGCATGGCGGTGGTGGCGTTTGTGGTCCATGTGAATGTCCTTGCGCTCTGGGTCTGTTGGAGGGAGTACATGCTGGCATGACAGTGTGCTTTGGATGGGAAATGGGAGAGGGATGTGGGAGTAGGAACAGGTAATCGGAGGACGGACAGAAGAAGAAGGAACACTGGCAGCCGTCAAGGAGGAGGCCAGAGCGTGGAACGATTTCTGAAGGGCGATGAGGGCACCATGAATGCCTTCCAGGAATGAATTGGACTGTTGCATCTGGGATGCCAGTCCCTGGATGGCATCCACAATGATTGTCTACCAAACAGAGGTGGACTTCAGGAGGTCAATAGCCTCCTCATTGAGGGCAGCAGGACTGTATTGGGCAGGGGCAGAGGTGCCTGGACTGATGGAGATGCCCACCCTCCTGGGAGAGGGGGCATGGGCAACTGGGTGGGGAGCTACAGGGAGGGCGGTACTGGTAAGGGAGCTGTGGACAAGGATGGTACAGGTAGAGGGCCTGAAGGTTCCGCCACTACCAGGGAGTCACCATCGGAGGATGAATCAGTTGATGGTGTAGATGTTCCTGTCTTCCCCGTGGTGCTCCACTCACCCTCCATCCCACTGGTCCCATCGGCTCCGCTGGTATCAGCTACCTGGGTCACATGGGATGCAGCTTTCCCACTCGCAAGCGCCACTTCTCCTTCACCAGATGATGCTGTTAGACACAAAGACAGAGGAAGAGAGGAAGGGAGGGTAAGACAGTGAGAGACAGGGTGGGAGAAAGAAAAACAGGGAGCAAGTGGTCAATGCCAGCACAACAGCCCCACACAAGTCACTACAACATTCTCTAGTGTCATGTCATTACACGCCATGCCTTCACACACACATGCAACTGCAATGACAGCCCATGCGTGCCACCTCAGTCATGCACAATGTATCCTGTACAGGATGAAAGCCATACTCTCAACACATGCCTGACCCACCCCTTTGGCTCATGGCTCTATAAGATCAATGGACCCAAATGTAATACTCTACGGGCATTCGGAGGCATACTTGCACAGCCACATAACCCAAGCACATATAGCTGTATGATGTGAAACCTCAGACTTTGCAGACAACACATACACCACATGCCAAGAGACAGCAGATAGGGATATGGCCCCAGCAACACTGTTTGGATAGTTGGGAGTACAATGTCTGTGAACTCCAGAAGCATGTACCCTGTCCACATCTTAGACGAGGCTCATGTACTGCACAGTTGCCCTGTCATCAATGCCACCTAGCAGTAAAATCAATCTCAACTCACATCCTGCACGACATATGAACACTTGTATGTAGCACATCTGCCCTCTATGTGTCCGAAGCCTAGTCCGACATTAGCTACCTAGCACACATTTCACAGCCTTCACACTGCACAGGCTGCACCTATCACTCACCACATAACCTAAGAATGAATGTGAACTCACCCCTTGTGGCTTGCTGTGCTGCCCTTAAGCACCCATCCAACTCAGGTTACCCCACTGCCAAAATGCGGGACAAAAGGGGGGTCAGGGTCTGAGGGGCACCCCTCCCTTGTAAGGAGGACGTCCCCAGCTGGGCCTCACCGGTATTCCTCGCCCAGGGTCTCAGGTCCTCCTACCACTTCCTGCAGTGGGTGTTCTGCCGGGCATGGACCCCCAGGGTCTGCACTTGCTTGGCGATGGCTCACAAGATCCCGGTCTTCTGATGGGCACTCACCTGCATGGATGACATGGAGAAAAGGAGACAGTCATGTAGCGTGGCATCTTAGGGACTCCATTGGACACGACACATCCCCTGAACAGAAACGCATTCCAACCTTCCAGTTGTCCTCACAGCCCTCAGCCAGGTCCTTCCACAAGTCACTCATCCTCGTCCCAAGGCCCCCATCCACATTCGTACCACTCACAGACAGCACAATCATAGCGCACTCACCTGCTGCCCTGGTGCCCCACTCAACTGGGCATACAGGGGTAGGACACCCTCCACAAGCTTCTCAAGTTTTTGCTGTGAGAAGGCTGTGGCCCTATCCCCTGCAGCATGTGGCATCTTGGCTACCATCGGCAGAACACATCAGCACACGCATTGGAGGTCTTCTCAGCATGAGTGCCAGGAGTCAAGTGAACATAAGCACCCGAAATGCCGGTCATTGCCGCCACTGACATCACCGCCGGTGTGAATCGCCATTGGCTCATGTCTCCCATAGGCAACCATGTTAATCAAAGAGAAGTTGCACAGCAGTAGCGACCACCTACCGCCATGACGTCTTACACCGGCGGGATTCGCTCACTTCCATCTGTCCTGTCCATGCAGGACAGATGGCTGGCATTTTACTTCTACAATGTATACAGAAGGGGTACATGAGGTGGGTCATGCATGTTAAATAGTGACCTGTGCATAGCTCCGTGTCCACACAGACCTTTATGCACATAATGATTGCCACTCCCTCCTATTCCCAGTTACGATGGAAGAATGATGGTGAGTAATGCTCCCGTTTACAGGCCCCTGGTCAATATTGCCACCCTTGAAGAGAGGCATGTCATCCAGTGCTATTGGATCAACCGTCAGACCATCATGGAGCTTGTGAGGCAGGTGGAGCAGATCTGCTGTCTGGTTTTCATCATCCCTATGCCATAACACCCACAGAACAGGTGTTGGCAGACCTCCACTTCCTTGCCTCAGGGTCCTTCCAAATAACAGTGGGCTGGGCTGCCGAAATGTCCCAGCCCATGTTCAGTAAACTCTTGAAGAACATCCTATGTGCCCGACACAAACATATTGGCAACTATATCAGGTTCCCACAATGTGACGATCTGCCCACTGTGAAAGCAGCCTTCTACGATGTAGCACATGTGCCACATGTGATTCAGGCTATTGATGTGACCCATATTGCCCTGGTGCCACCCAGGAGGAGTGAACAGGTGTTTAGGAACCATAGAAACTTCTACTCAACCAGTGTTCAGATGGTATGGCTCACATACCTCTACATCACTCAAGTTACTGCCCAGTTCCCAGGGTCAGTGCATGATGCCTACATACTGCGGAATAGCAGCATCGCACATCTGATGGCACCACTGCAAAGGGATTGTGCCTGGCTCATCGGTATGTATCGTATCATATGTGTGCCTCTGTATACTGCACACACTACACCACCTTCCAGATTTACCTACAGTTTTCAATATGCCTATTACCTCTGTGCACACAGGTGACTCTGGTTATCCCAACCTGCCATGGCTATTTACACCTCTCAGGCATCTGACAACAGCAACAGAAAAACATTTCAATGAGGCCCATGGTAGGACCCGATGGGTAATAGAACACACCTTTGGAGTGCTGAAAGCCAGATTCAGGTGCCTGGATCTTACTGGAGGGGCCCTAATGTACAGACCAGCAAAAGTGTGCCAGATCAATTTAGCGTACTGCATGTTACATAATTTGGCCCTGAGACGTCACATCCCAGCAGAGCTGATACAACAATACTTCCACTGACATGCAGGTATGTGTCAAAGCCATGATATGTAACCAGTAGCAATGTGTGCCGTGTGCAGGGCTGCTACCTGGGTTGTGTGTTCAATGTGGGTATAGGGTGAACCCATTACTTTAGATGTGGTGCTGTTATCTGTATTACGGAACTTGTAAATTATTTCTCCCCCTTCTGGCACTGCCACATAAATTGGTAGGTCAATGGTCTTCCTATTACATATGAAATGGCTGTATATTTTGTACTCATTGTTGATTAAGACGTAGACAGAAGCTGTGCTCAAAGGTGTATATTTTAATGATACAAGTGCAAGGGCTGATGAGTACGGTCATGGCGAGTGGGATCTTCAGAGTACTTATCCCACCTGTGGGGAGTTGAAGCCCAGTATGATGGCCATGTGAAAACGGAGTTATGACAGTGGACAGTCAACAGGGTGTTGCTGTAATCTACAAGGAGGTATGTTCAGAAGTGGCTTACTTCCTGGAGGTGGTCGTGGTCTTGACAACAATGGAGGCTGGATGTCTGGTTAAACATCCTCGCTTGCATGGGGGCTCCTCAGCTACAGGGGAAAGGGTGCTTGTGTCCTGTGGCAGGGCCTCAATTCCACTGGTTAGGTCTCAGATGTGATCTGCCTAATGATAGGGACCTGCTGGTTGGAGGTGAACTGATGCAGGATGGAGATAAGCTCCATCAGCACCCCTGCTAAGGAGGCCATAGTGGCATTGTCAGTCTGCCGCTGCTGCACGGCCTCCTGATGGTTCTCCCTGTGTAGCCTCTGGGTCTCCTGTAGGGTAGTGAGGATCAGGGCCATGGTGTCTTGGGTTTGGTGGTAGACACCCAGACCGTGGGTGAGGGCCTCCTGGCCAGTCTGATGTTGTTGCTGCCCCCTCCTTTGGAACACAGATCCCCTCCCACTATCCCTGGCCCCCTGTGCCTGTGCCCCTGGCACAGTGTGCCCACTCCCAGTAGCACCAAGGCCTTCATTGTCTGATGTGGGGGCCCTTGACTCAGGCTCCTGTACTGTGAGGCACACCTCTAATTGATTGGTCCATGAGGCACAGGTGTTGGGGGGAGGGGCTAGCTGAGGAGTTATGGCCACACAGGAGGGTGAGTACGGGGTGTCCAGGTTGGGGCTGCTGCGGGTGGACTGGCCAGTCACCCCAGATGGCCCAGGCAATTCGTCTTCCTCCAGACATCCACTGGGGCCTTCATCCTGGGGAGAGCTGTCTGACCTTGGCATCCTCTGCTAGATGGCAATAGCACGGTTAGCTGTGGATGGAAAGGGTGAGCGTTAGTACGTGGAAATGTTGTTGTAGTGTTATGGTGTGCTGCTTGCAGTGGGTGGAATTCTTATCCAGGGATGGAAATGATATTTGCAGAAAGGCTGACACTGACACTGCTGAATGGCCTTTGGCCCATGCTTGTCATATCGATTGTAGTTGTGGGTTTGCTGTTTGACATTGCTGTAATTGGCTTAGGTAGTGAGGTGGTGTTGGCTAGCAGTCTGGGTGGGCTGCGGGATGAATGTCCATGCAGGTGCACGATTGTGAGGTGTGAGTGTGACTAGGATCTGCCATGCCTAGTGATGGATTGTGGGAAGGGTATTTGAGGAGATAGTGAAGATTTAGTGTGCATTGTGGGGGGTGGGTATGCGGATGGTGGGAGAGTGATGGTGTGGAATGCTAAGTTGGAAGGTGGGGTTATAGTGGGGGGGCATTCTTGTGATTTGTGATGTGATGGGGAGTGGTAGGTGCTTGGGAGGCATGCAGGACTGGAGTGCTTAGTGCTCAGGGGTGGTGTAGGTTCCTTAACAGTATCAATCCCTCCAATGACTACAATCAGGCCCTCAGGATGTATGATGTCCAAGACCTTCTCCTCCCAGGTTGTCAAGTTAAGGGGAGAAACTAGGGGGCCACTGCCAGTCTTGTTGAGGGCGAAGTTTTACCTGGACGCCATGGAATGGACCTTCCTCCTGTGGTCGTTCCACCTCTTTCTGATGTCTTCCCTTGTGCGTGGGTAGCTGCCAACTACGTTCACCCTGTTGACGATCCTCACCATTGATGTTTTCTGGATTTGTGCTCCCATCAGTTGTGGCTCGACTCTGATGATCTTGTCCACCATGACCCACAACTCATTGTCAGTGAAGCATGGGTGCTTGTGGCGTGACATGTTGTGGGGGTGCGTGCACCGTGTGTATTCAGTGGTCAATGTGCATTGATTTGTGTATCTCTGGGCCGTGGTAGTATTCGCAAGGGTTTGAGGGGGCGAGATGGGGTGTGTTTTATGGTGCAATGAACATGTGTGTGTATGTGTTTCTGGTGTGGGGTATTCAAACTGTCCAATCTGGTGTTGCCTTCTATTGGCGGTGATTTTCTAACCCGCTGCGGTGCACACCGCCAGTGGTTTACCACCTTTGCATGTTGCGCTGTGCTGCATTCTGACTCTTAATATGGCGACCGGTATGTGTCAGTGTGGTGGGCGAGTCAGCCGGAGAGTCACTCTTTTGCTGTCAGTGGCACTGGCGGTGTTGGATTTCTGGCTGTGTTTCACCAGCTTGGTGCCTGTAACTCGTAATACGGCGGTCACTGTGCCGCCAACATTGGCAGGATGGTAACAGGATTTTCCATGGCGGTCTTGCCCGAAGACCGCCAAGCTCGTAATGAGGACCTCAGTGCCTGATCATAGGGTTTATCCTGAAGATATCAGGCTTTGAGTCACCAGTGGAGTGTAGACTGTTTTGGGGAGCACCGAGGTGAAGGAGGAGGGGTGCGTGGTCCAATATTCCCCTGGAGATGGTACAACACTCAAGAGCAGGCATATAGATGAGGTCTTTGCACGTGTGGGTGTGGTGTGCCGCTGAAGTATGTGTGTATTGGTGAGGTTGAGGATTCCATATTCTCCGCAGGTCACAGAGGCCAAGGGTAGTTGACCAGTCAGTGAGGAAGCGGGCTCCTGAGCATCCAGCTGTCATGGGAGGTCCAATAGTGTTGGCCTTATGGGTCAAGCACTGCATTAAAAGCTCCACTTCTCATAGTAAGTCCCTCTGGGAGGTCGAGAAGGATCTTAGAAAGATCACAGAGACAGGCAGCAAGGATTGATGGAGGCGCATAAACGCTCACTAGGTTGACAGTTTGACCTTCAAGTTGTCAAGTTATTGTGATAAAGTGATCCTGTGGGTCTCGAAATTTACCGTCAAAAGGAAGAATTGCTGTAGCAGGATAGCCACCCCGAGAAACTCGCAGGAGTAACCCAAGTAAAAGACTCTATCATAACCCCTGTGTGCCATGAAGGGGCAGTGGTAACCCAGGAGATGGGTCTCTTAGAGTAGTATGACCTCGGGAAGATGCTGATGAGCAAAGCCAAGGACTGCAGGGTGTCATCACAGGGACATTGGGGCTGAGTGCCAATCAGGATGAAAGAAGATCGTCCACCTCCCGCAAACGGGGCCACTGGGTGCACCTGTCTTGCAAAAGAAAGAGCTGTGTCTCCGTTCTCAGTGTGTGTGATGTGTCACCAAAGTGTGTCCAAACACAAATAAGCAAACCATTGAATATAACAAAACTGGTTGTAAGAATAACATTAGCATTATACTGATTCCCCACCCCCAACTCCCTCCCCTCTTCATACTTCCTACCACGAAGCATCTGTTGCCCTGCAAAAATAAACACAAGCACAAAACAATGCAAACATGGAATGGGAGTGGTAGACCCCTCCTTGATCAAGGATAAACATAAGTCATCAAGTTTACCTATGAAGGGATAAGTATGTTTCCTTCATGCCTCTTTACAGCAATTAACCCTCTTCATAGTGCAGGACTTTAAGAAAGGTTTGTGTCTGCCTGGTATAGAGTATGTAGCAGCAACATATCTTGTAAGAATTCCTCTTGCCCAGGACTGCACTCTTCCTCCCTGGAAACCTGGGATGAGTCTGATGGTGTGGATGATGGCCCTCAGGCATGAGTTGAATGCGAGGAGGATTTGGAGCGCTGGGTGTGGTGCCTTTTACATGTGTGAGTTTGGTATGATTAGGCTTGGCACTAATTTAGTTCCATGTGATTTGGTGGTGCCCGACTCTCGACGTGGGATCTCTACTTGAGCATGTAGCTGTCACTCCTCTGTAAGCCAAAGCCAGGCAAATTGTGGAGTATTAAAGAAGTGGGATTTGTTATCAAGGATCACTCATAGCCTGGCAGGAAAGCGGAGGTGTTATTGAAAGCCCAGTGCCCTAAGCTTATGCTTGACCTCTTGGTAAGAACAACGTTGTTGCTGAACCTCCTGGGTGTAGTCAGAGAAGAGAAGAACCTTGGCATTTCCACAAAGGAGATTGGCCCTACAGCGGGCTCCCCTAAGGATGGCATCTCTGTCTCTGAAGTTGAAAATCTGAGCGATCACTAGCCTAGGAGATGCACCCAAAGGAGTTCTGGGGGTTAGAGATCTGTGGGCCCTTACTATTGTGAAACAGGAGGATAATTAGTCATGGGGCATCCTTCATTTGATCCAGGTTTCAAGAAAGTCTGTGATTTGTGGAGATTCTGTGCCCTACTGAATTCCAAGAATCCGCACATTGTTGCACCGGGAACTGTTCTCCACATCATCAGCATGGCGATGCAGCTCCTTCATATGTGCCAGGAGGTCTGACACCTGGGATTTGGGAGTGGCGACATCATCCTCTACTGTGGATATTTGGGATTCGGCTTCAGTGAACCTGGCCGTAGCCTCATAGAGGCCAACGTCAACTCATACCTCCCCAATCTTAGCCTCCACCACTGCTTGGGAGGACTGAATGGCTTGGAGGATGGTTGCCAGGTTGCCATCAGAGGAGGGAGACCTTTCTGCAGCAGCACACACAGGCTGTCCAGTTGGGGGATCAGTGGTCTATTTTTCAATTTGTGTTTGGGCAGCTGCAGGGTGGACAGATTTGTCCTTAGCCATAGCGTAGGAGGCTGGCCCTCTGTGTGGTGTACAAACTAGGCACACTGTGTAGGGGATCCAGGCAACCACATGTTGGTTTCCAGAGCTGAAAACTAGATCACCTTATGCTTTAATTTTTGAGGTAGCTTGGTCGAGCAGTTAGGCTAATCTTGGAGAAGTGCAAAGCAGTAGTTGTACTCACAGCATCAGTCTTGCAACTCACACACTCAAAGAAATTACTAGAGACCAATTTTTAAAACCAAGATTATCAACATTGGTTAAGTATTTTTAAGTTATGAAATTTTAAATTTTTAATAAATGTTCCCTCTGTGCGTAATTGCGCACCATAGGAATCAATGGGCAGTAACTTTCAAAAATGCATATAAAATCGTAGAGTTGCTTTACCAAGTTCAGCCTTGTCAGGTTACTCCCAGTCATTGGGCACGCTCTGCCAGTAAGAGACGTTTGGGTGGTTCCCGGTTCCGGCGGGATCAGAGTTGGAAATACTCTTGGAGCTGGTGCAGGGCCACTGCCAGGGACCACTTGGAAAAGGTCTGCAGGGGCAGGTTTAAAGGTGGTGCCTTGGGGTTCCCTTGTGGTGTTGAGGTCGCAAGAGGTGAGGGACCCTTGGGACACAGGTGGTTCCTCGTTCCAGGGCACAGAGTGGCTGGGTGCAGGGCGAATTGCTGATCCAAGGGCTGTGAGCAAAGGTGCCTCTCTGGCCCAGGTTGCGGTCAGGGTTGATTGCAGGACAACAGGGCACTCTGGTCGGAGGTCCAGGGTGTTCCTGATGTCCCTTAACTAAGGCTTCCTTCTGGTCCAGTTGCAGCTCAGGGGAGCTGGTTTACTGGGTTTCCAATGTTCACTGACCACTACTCAGGGTATTGGCACAACTCGGCCACTGAACGGTGCAGTGTCACCAAACTAGGCACACTTTTGGGGTTTGTCCTGGTGGTCATTGGTGTTTTGTCGGGTCTGGCTGCAACTTCTGGAGATATTGGCAAGTCAGTGAAGTGACCCTCACTGGCTTGTTGGTGTTTGTTGGTTTGCAGAGTGGATGCCTCCACTCAGAAGGGAGGTCTGGGGTGATTTGTGAAGCCTGGAGGTCCCCTGTGTTCTTGGGGGTCAGTCCAGTGTCCAGCTCCTCCACAGCAGCGGTTTACGGGTCATTGGTGCAGCAGGCAGGGTTTGGCGCCCTTTCTTGATGCAACAGGTCCACGGTTCTCTTGCTTAGGATCTCCTTTGGTGCTGGTCTTCTTTGTCCTTTCAAATCTAAATTTTTGGTCTAAGGGTGCACAATAAATATTGCATTTAGTGGGCATTTTAGGGGGAATCTGGTAGTGTCCAATGGAATACTTAACTTAAGGTGGCTACACCCCCTATAGTGCCCACTTCCTCTTAGACCTAATTGGCTACTTTCCCTCCATCCAAGATGGAGGAAAATAAAAAAGAGGGTCTACCTTGCAGGCAACACATTAGGGTGGTGTATGCCAGGTGAGGCCACTCCTCCTATCCTTTGTTAGGTTTCCCACCTTTGGTCCCACTAAAAGTGGGGGTTTGCAAAGGGGGATGCCAGCTGCTGCTAGAGAAAAGCTTGGGGGTCAACTTTCAAGGGCACTAAGTCCTCACCACCTTAACAGTGCACATTCCAGAGGGAGGGGGTGTTAGCTCCTCCATCCAGGAATGGCATTGTTTTACAATGCAAAGAGGAAGGGCTCTCCTCTAAGGTTTGTATAGTGGCTGTCTGGAGGCGGCAGCTAGATAGAACCAGTCATCAACCATGCC
Organism: Pleurodeles waltl; assembly: GCF_031143425.1. Classification (NCBI taxonomy): domain Eukaryota; kingdom Metazoa; phylum Chordata; class Amphibia; order Caudata; family Salamandridae; genus Pleurodeles; species Pleurodeles waltl. Next base: position 473,587,729 of record NC_090438.1, read on the forward strand.
AGGATAGTTAGCTTTTGCCTCTAAGGTGACCCCTGGGTTCATTTAGGGATAAATCCAAGACTGGCACCAGCATGGATTTATCATTCTGAGATGACTGATACCAAACAACCCAGGGTTTAGAGTGGCCATCATGTAGCTGGGAAACCCGTGTTGACCAGTGTCCAGCACATGCACTAAAATGGCTGCTTTGTTCACTCACTATGTTCAAGGTTTGGCAAGGACACAGTGGAGACATATTGGTCATGCAGCTATGCCCTCACGTATAGTATGGAGCATCCTGCCTTACGGCTGTAAGGCCTGCTAGAGGGGTGTCTTACCCATAGTAAATGCAGTGTATGGAGGACAGTGCACCCAGTTAGTGTGCCATGTCGAGTTGGTGTTTCAGGTTTGCACCAGGGCAACCAGCCTGCAATGGAAGTGCTGGGTACATCTGGATTCATGGACCTAGAGGGTGGCACAATCGGTGATGCTGTCCTCTAGGACCTAACCATAGCACCCCATGCCCTGGGCTCACAGGTGCCCACTTACTAGTGACTTATAGTAGCATCTAAGGGTGTATCTGATTGTGCCAATGCATCACAACAGATTTAGTGAAAGAGCACTGGATAACAATGTCAAAAAGAGACCCTCTCTCAGATGGTGTCTGGTCTGTGTCGGCAGTCATTGTCCTTTTTGGCAGAGACGAGACCCGGTTGCATTGGTTTGCTGCAGCACAAGCAGTTGGACTCTTGGAACCCAAAAGCGGTTTTGATGGTCACTAAATGAGGAGCTGCAGTGAATGGACTGATTGTTATGTGTTTGGCACCAGGGGCACTCTTTAGGCAGTATCCTGAGTTGCATTTGAGGTACAGCAAAGACCATGCAATAGTCCGTGGGGCGAGGGGGCCCAGACAGGGACCTCGAAGGTCCAGTGCTTGAGTGAGTCGCCTTGCAGGGCCTGGGTGGGCTTGCAAGTCTTCCAGAAGTTAATAATGGTCCTAGAGCATCGATCCAACATGGGGATTGTACCCCTATTGTGATGTTGTACTCTAAAGGCAGTGGTGGGGATGCCTGCTCAGGTTTGAAATTGAAGGGGTCAAAGTGGTGTTCTTCTGTGTTGCTTGTCCCATGTGGAGGATGTGTTTGTTCAGGTGCCCATCCAGCTCCCTTTAGGGTCCCAGCCTAGCATGCCATGTATGTATCAGCTTGATATGGAAGGGTTTACCCATGTGCGCAGGAAAGGCTCATGATGTCAGAAGAGGGCCCCCTTGGAGGACAAGGACTGTGGAGAAGTCCCATTCAATTCCTAAGGCAGGACCACCAGACACCTAGGGATTGTTGAAAGAAGTTTAATGTATGTGGACTGCACATAGGCACCCATCCCCTGGCTGTATTGGCAGATGCTTAGGTGCTCACAAGCACTCTCACCTCCCAGGCAGGAAGTAGAAAAATCATGTCTCTGGGAATAAAGTCCCAACTTCAAGTCTGCTCGAGCCGCAGTCCAGGTAGGCAGCCCGTCATAGGTCATTGACAGGCCAAGTGGAGCCCATCAGTGACTCCGGGCAGTCACTCCCCCTTGCGATAACCGCCCAGGTTTTAGGATCTCCTTTGCAGGGTCGGAGGTTTTGGCTGGGGGCTGCATAAGACAGCCATCAAGAGGCAGTCGCTCAGTGGCAAGGTGTGGCTCAGTCCTCACCATTGGAGACTGGGGAGAGCTACACTCACCTCCTTCCATTCCCGCACAGAGGTAGGGCACCACCGTCTCCCCATCGGCTGCCAGGCCACATGGTTGGGTGCCTAAGTCTAGACCTAGACCACAGGAGGGCATGAGCAGGTGGGGGAGAAACCTGCCATACACCTCAGCACAGTTCCACAGTGGGTTTCTCTCACCCGGACGGATCACGGAACTTGCTGGTATGGCACCTCACAAGGTGCAGTGGCAGGGGCGGACCTCAGTTCATGGGGGCCACCAAATTGGGTGAGCCTTGGGTCTCTCGGAGGTAGCGGGATCCGGGGCTGCGGTGCTTCTTCACTGGTGATCACCGTGGCTGGAGAGTTTGAATGTCCTGAGGGGGTAGATTTTGGACGCAGTTTAGGCCATCCGATGGCAGTGGATTGGAGCGGATAACAGAGGGGTCCGGAGCACTCTTAGAGTGCAACCACCGTCGTGAGACTCCTAGCCACTCCCAGCAGTTTCAATTTTTAACATGCTAAGCAGTGTTTTAAGTGGGCATGGCCATGTCTCTGCTGAGCCCTTATTTCTGTCCTTGACAGTGCTGTCTCAGCAAAAGAAATCTGGAAGTAAACAAATTGGCAGGCTTGGAGGCTGTACCTGACTAAAATCATTGTTGGGGGTGGCTGGAGAAGGAAGCAGTAGGACCACTAGGAGGAGCATAATGACAGGTAGGAGAATAAGGGCCAGAAGGTGGACCAACAGGAGGCCTAAGAGGACCATAACCATGAGGACAGGACAAAAGGTACTAGGCCACGTAGACCTAACGTATGAGGGCCAGGTTTACCAATGTCAGTGGGATCAGGATTATGTAGACAATGAGGAACAGAACAAGACAAAACAGGGCTATGGGTACCAGGACTAGGGTGAGTAAGATAAAGAGGATATGAAACAGGTGGATCTGGATCCACTGGACAATGTCTTGATAGAATAGAAGGGCCAGATGTAGAACAGAAGGCCCTGGATCATAATGAGGAGGAAGGCTACAATGGCCTGAGCACATCAACAAGGACCAGAGGGATAAGGACGACCAGGCCCAGAGCAGCAGACCCAGATAGACAAACTAAAGAGGACCAGTACCAGGGGACCAATAGAAAGAATGACTGGAGACTTGAGGGTCAGGTCCACAGAGAGCTCCTCAAGGAGGACCAAGGGGCCAGAAGCAAGTGGACTAGGACCGGGTAGACCACAACCAAAAAGGACAAAGGTTAGGAAGACCTGTATACCTTAGATTAAAATGACTGGCGGGATAAAAAAGACCAAGAAGTCTAGGCCCTAGCTATAACAGGGGAGCAGGACCAGGAAGACTGATGGACGTGAATTAGGATGAGGGGGATAAAAAGGTCCAGAACAGAGAATTCATTAGAATGACAACCAGACTGCCCAGGAAGTGAGACCAGGAAGTTCTAAGGGTAGCATGAACTGTAGGTCAATGAATATTAGTACTTGGAAAGGCTAGGATGATCTGTGGTGGGCCAGGGCAAGGTTTTGCAGAGCGATCAGGGCAAGAAGCAGGAGGACTATGGCCAAGAGGATCAGGACCAGATTGAATTAGACTATGGAGATCAGGACCGGGAGGGTAATGGCTAGTGGTATCATGAGGCCATGATAAGCAGGCCAGGGATTAGGTAGACCAGGAGGACCAAAACCAAGGGCACATAGAAGACCAGAGCAAGGAGGACTATGTGAAATAAAAGGATCTTAATGAGGAGAACTGGAAACAGGACTAAGAGAGATAGAAAGTCAGGACCTAAGGGGCTAGGGATCTGATTATCAACTGGGGCAGAGCAAACATTAGAGGTAGCAGGACCAGGGTGAGGGGATCATATTTAAGGAGGCCTACCTTAATCTGGAAGACCTAGGAGACTGGACAGTGATGGTCATGAGGACCAAAACCAAAATGATCAGTCTCAGGAGGGCCTGAAAAAGGAGGACCTGGATCCAAGAGTGCCAGGATCAATTGCTGCAGTACCAGTATGACTAAAAGAACAAGGAACTGATCTGGGAGGACCAGGACAACCCAAACCAGAATAACAAACACTAAGAGGGCCAGAGCACGAGATGGACCAGGACATACAGTACCGGGGCTAGGAGGTTCAAGGTGAGGAGAACCAAGACAAGATGACCAGAGTCAAGAGCACCAGAAAGGAACAGAGCTAGATGAGGAAAGGGTTAGGAAGGTCAAAAGATAAGGTTTATCATAATAAGCACAGTAGGGCAAGAAGGACAAATACCACAGGGTCAACGCTAGCTTGGATTGTGTACAATGCAAAAAGAACTAGGCCCAGGAGAAACCAAACTATTAGGACCAGGACAAACAGTATCAGGCCAATGGGCACATAATCTCGAGAAGGACATTGCCTATGAAAAGCAAGATTAGAATGACAATTTCCAAGAGTTCCATGGAGGTGAGGCCAGGGACATTGGTGACCAGAGCGAGAAGAGAACATTCTAAGAGCACAGGAAGCAAAGGACTAGAGGTACCAATGATGATTAGGGAAAAAATAATCAGGACCTTGAGCACCAGTAAGAACAGGGTGAGGAAGAAAAGGAGGATCAAGACTAGGGACATCAGGGCAGGAATTACCATAGACTGGAGGTCCTGGCCATGGGCTTAGGACTAAGAGGGGCAGGAAGACGAGGAACAGGATGGCCAGGACTAGGATGACCAGGGCAAGTAGGATCACGATAATCTGGTGTAAAAGCACAAGAACAAAGAGCAGGAGGATCAGGACCTGATCCGTAAAGATGAGGAGCATGAGGATTATGGCCAAAAGCAACAGGGGACTAGAATAAGCAGGGAAAAGGAGAGGGCCATTAACAAGAATAACATGAGGACCTGGCAGTGAAAATTAAAAGGATCAGCATCAAGAAAACTAGGAACACGCCTAGGAGTGCCAGTAGGACCATGACCCTAGGAATGGCTCCATAGTACTACATGGTGCAGAAAGACCAGGATGTGGGTGTAGCAGGATGAGGATGAGGAATTTCAGGAGGACCACAACTGCCAGAACCAGCAGATTGGGCTAGGAGTAATATAACGAGGCACAGAAAGATGGGGGAAAAAGAGAACAAAGACCAAGAGGGTCCAGACACAAGTCTATGGGCATCAAAATGATCCAAACCAGGAAGGCAAGTGGTAAGAGGGCCTCTTACCACTTGCCTAGGAGTACTTGGACATGAGAGGTTGGGGGCACTGAGGGGAGCAGTGGGACCAGGAACTGATGTGCTAGGAATCAGATCAGCAGGTTAAGAAGAATCAGAATGACCAGATCAATGGGAGAAGGGTCAGGAGGTTCAGGAAGAAAGAGGAAGAGCTAGGAGACGTAGGGCTATAAGGAACATGATGGTCAGCAGGTCTGTAACCCAGAGGATCAATCATGTACATCCCAAACAATGAGGTCCAGAAACAAACAGAAAAAGTCTAGTGGGCAGAAAACCAGGAAGGAGCAGGATCAGTGCTAGGCAACCAGACGGAGAGTAAGAAAAACTGGAAGAACAGGAACTAGAGGATCAGAAGTAAATGGCCTGGCAACCAGAGCCAGGAGGACAAGAGCTAAAAGGACAAGGGCAGTGAGGAACACTGGGACCACAACCGAGGGGAAAAAGAAGATCAATTCACAGAAGCCTAGGAGTATCAGGACTTTGTACACTAGGACAAGTAGAAAAAGAAGGACTAGGAAAAGAAGGTCCAGGATGACCAAGCTGTGTGGCTAAGAGTGGGATGGCCTGGATAAAGAGGAATAACGACGATCAGGACTAAGTGGACATGTTAGTGGAGAATAGGGATGATAAGGAGTAGGAGGACCATGGCCAAGAGTATCATGACAAGATGGAAGATGACCAGAAGAATAAGTCAGGGCAGGAGAACGTGGAACAGGACCATTAAGACCAGGGATCAGATTGTGGAGGATTAAGTGGGCTAGAGGATCAGAAAAAGCAGGGCCAGGAACAGGGTGCAGGTGTCTCAGCCTAGGGGACAAGGAGCTGAAGTACCAAGTGGAGCTAAAGGGCCAGGAAAAGGGGTATCAGGACAAGGCTGGTGAGGATCAGCGAGACCAGGACAACCAGCGCCACAAGGACTAATGGGACAAGGACTAACATGAACATTCCCAGCCAAGAGGACCTAATAAAAAGGACCAGAAACTGTGGATGCACTACTAGGTGAACCAAAAAGACAGGGATAGGGTAAGAAGAATCAGGATGGCCCATACAGGAAGACGAGGAGTGACAGATTTGGGAGAACCAGGGCCAAAGGGTTATGTGGAGAATGAGCACAAGAGGGGTATCAGGGTGCGGATTAGTAATACCAGGATCAAGAGGTCCTTGAAAGGCTAATACAAAGAAGAGTCAGAGCAGGGCCAGATCTGGGACAGAAGGACCTGGAGGAGATGAAAAAAGATCAGGAGCAGGAGGACACATATTAGTATATCCATTTGGTAAATTGTTTGTAATCATGCAACTTGTGCTGTCAACCACCAGATGCTTCCACCTTTTTTATCCCACGTTAGTAAGTATTTGTTAAAAAATCAGAGTATGCAAAGGGAATAAAAAAGCCAGGAATGTTACACCCTGACCTCTGACAGCAGATGCTGTCTCATGCTAGCACAATAGTCTGAGTTAGTGCTCTGAGGGCAGAGGGGCTGAAGTTTGACAAATATACAAGAACAGCACGATCTATTAATATATGATACAAAATTTTTATAATGGTCCGTACCAAAGTTGATATGGTTTTGATCCCATCAAATATACAGGATCAACATCAGGTCTCAGAATGGTGGAACTCGAGGGTAGAACAGAAGCCAGGGTATTGGTTGGCTGTTGGGTACAAATAAATAGTGTCCTGAATAATAGTCAAGCTATTTGACTTATTTGCATGGCTGCTTTAACCAGCAGCAAGGTAACTAGTGAAGGTTTTTCCGCTATTGCTACAACAGCTGGCCAAAGAGTGCAGAATCTCTATTGTTTAGCCAGTGGCCGGGTAAATAGCAAAATTTCACTAGTATTTTTAAGGCCCCGGCCAAACAGTACATCATTTTAACTATTTAGCCAGTGTCTAAATGAAGGAAAAGTTCACTATTTACCTGGTGGCTAACTAAATATCTGCTACATAATCTTTATTTAGTTGGCGACAAGGTAAATAGAAAAGTTTTTTCTATTTAAACTGCTGTGGGCAAATAGTATATAGTTTCTGCTATTTAGTCTTAGGCCAGGTAAATAATGAAAGGCCAGATGTAGAAAGCATTTTGCATGGTGCAAACTGCGAAAATCGCAGTTTGCGCAATGCAAAATGCCTTGCCTCATAAATTGTGAATGCGACTCGCAAATAGGAAGGGGTGTTCCCTTCCTATTTGCGACTCGCATCGCTATGCTAAATTGCTTTGTGACCGCGAATGCGGTCGCGAAGCAATTCGCAGTTACCACCAGTGTCACACTGGTGGTAACCCATTCGCAAAGTGAATGTTGCCAAAAAGCAGGCAATGCAGTCCAATGGACCACTGCCTATTCTGAAAAACCGAAACCAAATGGTTTCGTTATTTTTTTTATTTTGCAACTCATTTCCCTTTAAGGAAAACTGGCTGCAAAATAAAAAAATAAAAAAATGCTTTATTTAAAAAGCAGTCACAGACATGGAGGTCTGCTGACTTCAGCAGGCCACCATCCCTGTGAGTGCAGGGACTCGCTATGGGGTCGCAAAATGCGACCCACCTCATTAATATTAACGAGGTGGGTCTTTGCGACTTGCAGTCGGTGTCTGAGACACCGTACTGCATCCGATTTTGCGAATCGGAAATTGCGAGTCGCACCGACTCGCAATTTCCGATTCGCAAAATCGGACTTTGCTACATCTGGCCCGAAGTTCCTTAGCTTTTAGCACGGTCACTGGTGAAATAGACCCTGGTCTCTAATATTTTAGTAGGCAGGCTGATAAATAGTAAAGTCTCCTTAATTGTAGGGTTGCGGGCCAGATAGTACGTGATCGTTGCTATCTAGTCAGCAGCCTAAATAGTACATGCTCTCCCTTTGCTAGTCGGTGGCCACAGAAATGTTTAAGCGTCTTTGCTGTTTCAACAGCCACAGCTAACTAGTACATAATATCTAGTCTATCTGCAAGTAAAAAGTGAAGTTTCTCTGTTGTTTGCAGAGAAAATGTGGGGGTTTGCACATACCCCAGCCAAATAGTACATCATCTCTGCTATTTAGTAGGCGGCAAGGTAAATAATGAAATTTGCTACATATTTACATGTCCTCCAGTCAAATAATGCATAATTTCTGCTACTAGACCAGCAGCCACGTAAATATTTTCCTGGCGACCGGCTAAAAAGCTGCTGTCATGTATCCTAAGGCTCCTTCCTTGTCTACACAGCGAAATGCATGTTGAATGGAAAAAGGACATGGCTGGAAACAAGAATCTAAGCAGATTTCAAAGACGTTGCAAGCAGAGATAAGTAAAGGTAGTAAAATAAAATAGATATACAGTAGGGTTGTTCATTCCAATTAGTCAAGGTGCAGCATAGGACCCAAAGCTGCACTTGGGCAACAGAGCTGATTAGTAAGTATATCAGCGTCTGACAGACAGGGCGCCATTTTCAAGTTTGTCTTTGGTTATTAAAATTCTATCGTTGCTGGATTTGGAATTCATAATTGAGGCTGCAGGTATATTATGTACTGACCGGTAACGCTAGCATCTCAATTGGCTTTTCTATAGTGCTCAATTGGTAATTAGTTAAACCTAAGGAGAGGAATGTAGAAATATTAATTGATTTGAAACATGCCAAAAATGCCATCAGTAGTAGGTGGATTCTTTTATGATTCGCGTAATTGGATTTTCTGCTAAGGCAATTGTGAATGAGTCAGTGCCTGATAAATGCTAGAAGCATATGATTAATCCTTTGAAAGTCCTGGCCTGGTTGCTATTTGACATGTAGGGGATATTAAAGGTATGTGGCATTGGATAAAATGCCTGCAGCACTGCTGTCCAAGGTAAGCGAGTTATAGTAGGGAATGTGATAATTGATTTTCAACAGCTATTACTCACTATGTCTGAAGAAATACCAGTCTATCTCTTACGCTAAGACTTTGATCGAATTTAGGAACGGTGGTAAACGATGAATAGTGCAGGCGCCTGCCTTCATTCATGTGGTGTTTCATTACATTTTTGACAAAATATAAAAATTATATGTCAACAGACAACACTTGTAAACAAGCATTTACTATGTAATTAGTCTCGTATTTGCTCGACTTATAGCTATTAGCGTTGTAAAGTCCTAACCAGACTTTTATTGCCACATAAAATGAAAAGTAATACAGGCCCATATTCATACTTTTTATAGCACTGCATTTGCGTAATTTTTTACGCAAAAGCGGCACAAACTTGCAAAATACAATTGAATTTTGTAAGTTTGCACCGTTTTTGCGTCAAAAAGTGGGACAAATGCAGCATTAAAAAAGTATAAATATGGGCAACAGTTTCACGCAAGTGAGCCGGTTTAAAGTGCCATGCCATGAGTGTGAAGGAGCACACAAAATGAAACAGAAGTTCGCTTGCAGTCAGACGTTTCAGCAAATGTGCAGTGAGATCGTGCTGCATGGGAAATAAAAAGAAAAATTAGTCCAGAAAACATGCTGAAAACTTGGAGCATTGCATGTTTTCAGTTGTTGGCCTGTGCGCTCAAGGAGGGCTAAACACCGGAAAAGGTATGATGTTTGCATGCCTTTCACAAATTAAATCAAGCGATTTTTAAAAGGCAAGCCCACGAACCAATGAAACTGATGGATGTGCGTTGGGTGTGGTTAAAAGCTAAGTACAGAGTGTCTCCTATCGTTGGAGAGATCCGTTTCAAATACCTTCAATAAAAGTTGTATTTATCATAATATTCTTAAAGTAAACATTATAGCGCCTAATGACTAGTACGTTCAAAAATACCTCATATTGTACTTAAATTCATTCAAACCAAGTTAGCTAACACATAAGTAATATAGCAGGGTTATGGCTCACTAAAATACTTGTTTTCATTGAGGTCCTAAGGGGCATGTTTATAGTGCCCTAGCACCACCTTGCGTCACATTAACATAATTGTTTTTGAAGTTAATGTGGCCCAACGAGGCCGAAATCACCACATCTTATTTACAGGATGGCGCAATACATGCATTGTACCACTTGGTAACCCTTTGCGCCATATTATGCCTGGCCCAGGCATAACGTAAGCATAGGGGGAGTCCCCTCGTTAGGGGAGCCAGAAAAATGGCATAAGGAAATCTATGAGACTTCTTAACGCCATTTTTTATGGTACTTTTAATGCCTGCTCAGGCATTAAAAGGGGCCTTCCATTCTTTAGAATAGGGCCCTATGTACTCTTCAGGTGTAGCGCCAATATTTTGGCACTACTCCTGCAGAGTACTTCAATAGCGTCATGAATATTGATGCTATTGCTCCCTACCCTGTGCCATGATGCACCGTATTTTAAATATGGTGCACACATGGTGGCGAAAGGGGTTCTAGGGGGTGCAGGGAAAGTGGCACTGCACTCAGTACAGCGCCACTTTCCATAAATCTGCCCCTTAATTTAAAATGTTTCAGTGCATGCATGGGGTTCTAAGCCCTTTAGTTCAAACTATTCATTGACTCAGTGTTTTTGAGGTCGTAGGTGGAAGTAGGCTCATACTAACTACGGTAGTTCCAGTTTGTTGTTATATCACTTTTCATGTTTCTTATTGCTTATGGCACAAAAGACTGAAGGTACTGTAATTGATTTCAGCAGGGGCAGATCACGATCAGTATGTCTTGCCTTTATTGTGTATAGCATAAGTATGTTGTGTATAGTTGTGTATGTCATGTTCTGTATTCTTCACACCACTGTATTTCAGCACAGGTCATGATGCGGGATATCAGCTCAGGATTACAAAATACAGGACTATGCGCTAGTAAAGCATAGCAAACGTTTAGCCCATTTTTCTTTATGGAAATGATTTGGACTGACTATTTATCTGTTGTGCATTTTCCTGAGGGATGGAGCAATCGGATGACGATTTGAAGGTCCACTGCCCCGCCTGTCTCTCCTTCACAAGCGCCCTGCAATTTATTGCAGCAGGCACAGCAGGGACGAGACAGGAGAAAGAGGAGACGGGAGGGGGAGGAGGCAAAGAGGAAGAGAGAGAGAGAGGGAGATGCAGACAGAGAGAAAACAACCTTTGTCAAAGCCACGTCACCTGGCCTTGTCCACATAGCTATTCCCTTTGACAACATTTATATACTTTGGAGTGGTTTATTTTTAATTTACTGTTTCACGAAAGCCACACATAAGCTATCTTAAAATGCTCAACTAATAGTTATAAAAAGCGTTCGAAAATGCCTACTCAGGCATGCATGATATGTGTCCAAATGTGACTAATGCATGGGCAACCACCTTGCTATATTTTTTTATTTTTAGCTTGACAGTGTAGCTGTCATCAGACATTATGGCCCTCATTATGACATTGGGGGCAAATCCTGTTTACCACCGCTCTGACGGCCGTCAACTTACCACAGCGCTGGCGAATATCCATTCACCATATTATTATATACACACACCAATCCGACAGAATACAGCCACATACACAAATCCGCTAGCCCAAAGGTCAGTGAAAAAGTGGCTGTCCCAAAACCCACACCATTAAACCAATAAAACAACGGCCATCACATTATGACCCACAAATCACCATGGCAGCTATTCAACAGCGGTAAACCATTGGCGGCGCATACCACCGCGCTCAGAATGGACACCCACATACAAAACAACACTACATTGGGCTATACCTAAAACACATACCTGGCAACCATACACAAACCACACCTACACACCCGCACCACTATAAAACACACACCCACATTACCCACAACCCTTTATGAACAACTATTGCCACCAGGACACTGAGAAGAAGATCACAGAGACAATTATACACGCACTCCACATATACCCATACATCCCTCACGCACATCACATCACACATCCCAACACATTACCCAACACACCCTCACCAACACACAACATCCATGGCACCACAAAGGCACCTCGGTTTCACAGAGGAGGAGTTAAGGGTCATGGTGGAAGAAATTGTCAGGGTAGAGCCACAGCTCTTTGGAGCACAGGTGCAGAAAATATCAATAGCAAGGAAGATAGAGCTATGGCAGAGAATTGTGGACAGGTTCAATGCTGTGGGACAACACCCAAGAACAAGAGACAACATCATGAAGAGGTAGAATGACCTAGGGGGAAGGTACGTTCCATAGCAGCAATACTGCATCCTGAGGGACTCGCTGGAGTTGGCGGAGGCCTGGACACTGGTATGTCAATTTTTAACAATTATCACCCCTCCATACATGCATGCCATCACACACCCTCACCCTCACTCCCATCACTCCACCACATCCCACCCAATCCACCAACACATCTCACTAATCCCAATGCCAGGCCCTGCATGGTGTACCAATGCATAGACACCCCTCCCAGCCCTGCATGGACACTCATCACTAAAGCATGCACAGCATAGTGAAACTAACAATCCCACAATACACCAACATACACAAGTAAAAGCTGGCAGGGGAACAACAACCGTAGACGGAAATCTACAGAAGTACAAATTTCATACACTTGAAGCATAATACACCATTTACATCCCCACAGGTAGCCCTGCCAATGTCACTGGAGAGGAGGTGCCACCACTATCCAGTCCCCCAACAGAAGAGACCCACAGTGGTGATAGTAACTCTGGTCTTCTGGATCTGGATGACCTACCTGGCCCATCAGGGACCACTGGACAGCCGGTCACCCAAGCCATTTCACAGAGCACCAAAGAGCCTCCCCATCAGGAACCAACACCACAGCACCCACCCAGCGTACCCACACCTTTGTCCCCAGGACACGTCAATCAGCAGTGTGCCCACCTGTACAGGGACCCCAGTCCACACCTTGCCCACAAGACAATCAGGGACCTGGGGTGATTGGAAGTGGGCACACCATTCAGGGGACAGAGGCACATGCCTACAGGGACACTGGGAGGCCTGCTGTGCACCAGGGGGAAGACAGGAGCAGGGAACCGACTGTCCAGGAGGCACTCTCCAAGATCCTGGGAGCCTACCAACATTCCAGAACACGATGGGCCAGATCCTAGACAACGTGCAGGAGAACAGAAGGCTGCAGGAGGGACAGTATCAGGGGATCAGGGATGACTTGCAGGCCATTGACAACACCCTGATCTCCATAGCAGGGGTCTTGGCAGACATGGCCAACATCATGAGGGAAGCAACAGCACACCAGCGGGCCCCTGCCACTAGCCAGTCATCTGAACAGCCCTCCACATCTGCTGCCGCTAGTGGCCAGGAGGCACCGCCACAGGACCAACAGGCCATCAGCACCCCTCCCATGCAGAAGGTGAACCACCCCGCAAACGTTCCCTGAGAACCAGACAGAAGCCAGAGACACTTGCCAAGACGACCACCAGGAAAAGAGACTCTCCTGATTGTCCCCCTTGTGTCCCACTCAGTCACCTTATCCACCTTGAACTGCCATTGCTCCCCTTCCTATGCCCCCATGGACAATGCACCTGTACTACAAACAGACTGGAGCAATATCCTGGACTTTCTTCCATCATCACCCCATTCCATTGCACGTTCCCCTCTATATTTTAGCACAACAATAAACACCATTGGATAAAACTTGACTACTAGTATTGGCGCTATTGCAAATTTGTATTGATTGAAACAGCTACAACCATTGCAAATGAACTGTAAATATTATGATCATAGAATTAATGACATGTTACTGGCTATTGTGATCACATCAGGAGAATGTTGTCAAATCACCAACATCTGTGAAATGAATATCCATGGATAACAGTAAGTAGGGGAAAAAAGTGGGTAATGCCAGCATGCCAATGCCACACACAATACACCAATAGTCATAGAAATGTGAAGTAGCACTGTCTCACCTGTGTGTTATTGAAAGTACTGATGTATCACCAATGTTCTGTTGTCCACATCCTCATCCTCTGCCTCCTCATCCCCACTGTCCTCAGGGTCCACTGCTGCTACAGGGGCATCTCCAGTCTCCTCCTCCTGCAGAAAAGGTACATGGGGTCTGAGGGCCAGGTTGTGCAACATGCAGCATGCCAATACTGTCTGGAAGACCTCCTTAGTGAGTAGCACAGGGATCCATATGTCAGATGGAAGCACCTGAACCTGGCCTTCAGGAGGCCAAAGGTCCTCTTAATGATCCTTCTGGTTCGCCCATGTGCCTCATTATAACATTCTTCTGCCCTTGTCCTGGCATTCCTCACAGGGATCAGCAGTCATGATAGGTTTGGGTAACCAGAGTCACCTGCAAATATTGAGGGACAACATTTAGCCACACAATATCCTATATGGCCAACAGCATAGGCATATACCAACATATACTGGGTGGGAACCAGGGCTCACCAATTAGCCACACCCTGTGCCTCTGTAGTTGGGACATCACATTTGGGATGCTGCTATTCCTTAGGACAAAGGTATCATGAACCGACCCAGGATACTTAGCAATAACATGGGAGATGTACTGGTCCACCAGGCACACCATCTACACATTCATGGAGTGGAAACTCTTACGATTCCTGAACACCTGTTCATTTTACTGGGGGGGGAACAAATGCAATATGTGTTCCGTCAATCGCCCCAATTATATTGGGGATATGTCCCATTGCATAAAACCCGGCCTTCGCAGTGGCCAAATCCTCCACCTGGGGAAAGCAATCTAGCTGCACATGTGTTTTATCAGGGCAGACAAGACTCTTGCCAGCACGATTGATAATATTGGCTGTGACATTCCTGCTGCCAAGCCCACTGTCACTTGGAAAAAGCCAGTTGCCAGGAAATGGAGCAGTGATAGAACCTGCACAAGAGGGGGGATCCCAGTCGGATGACGGATAGCTGAGATCAGGTCAGGTTCCAACTGGGCACACAGCTCTGCGATTGTGGACTTGTTCAGTGAGTATAATGTGCCTGTCCTCCAGTGTGGCCAAGTCCACTAGGGGTCTGTACACGGGAGTATGTCTCCAACTCCTAGTCATCCACAGCAGTAGGTATTTAAGGGACACAAGAGTGAGTAGGGTGTCACAATTTGAGCAACTATATCACAACAGCAGTCCACATCATGCAATCATGTTTTGGGACAGTGTAATTTAAAAGTATGTGCCTATTTATCCTTTGATGCAGCAATGATCAATAGGCCTGTTCACCCCCCTTGAAATGGCGACCACCTGTCCTGGGTGGAGACACAGGTGGAAGTGGGATAATGCCACTGACATTGTGCGCCATGGTGGTAGGCGGTCGCGAACCACCGTGCAATTCCTCATTGGTTCATGTTGGGCCCTATGCGGTACAGTGGCCAATGGGGATCTATGCCGGTGGTGACGGTATGCACCACCGTGGACGTGACCGCCATTTTATTTCACATTCCTCACTTGCTTCCTGACCTTCCATCCGAGAGGACCTACACTACATGTGCTGCTGTGACCTGTGTCTGGAACCTACCATGGCCCATGTGACCGGGGAAAGGTCCTCAGCCTTCACTTCTGAGGAGTTGAAGCGACTGGTGGATGGGATCCTACCCCAGTATGGACTGCTGTATGGGCCTCCAGACCAACAGGTGAGTACACTGTGAGTACACTGTGGGCATGATGCATGAATGCATGGAGTTGTGTGTGAGGGCATCGTGTAAAGGGGGTGGGTAGATGTCCTCTTGGCGGTGTACATGTTGTTAGCTGGGCTATGTGTGTGCCAATGATGATGTAAACGAGTATGTTGGGCCATTTGTGTGACAGGCTGGACTGTTTGTCTAATGATGTTTTCCTGTCTGTATTGCCTCTTCAGGCCAGCCCCCTTCAAAAGAAGGGAATGTGGCGTGCCATCGCCAAGGAGGTGCAGACCCTGGGGGTCTATGACAGGCAGAGCACTCACTGTCGCAAACAGTGGAAGGATCTGAGATGCTGGGCGAGAAAGACCGCAGAGGCCCAGCTGGGGATGGCCTCCCAATGAGGAAGGGGTGCCCATTGGACCCTGACCCCCCCTGATGGTCCGCATCCTGGCGGTGGCCTACCCTGAGCTTGATGTGCGCTTGAGGGCATCACAGCAGCTGCAAGGGGGTGAGTACAGTGACTATCATTACAACTTACGGCTGGTGGGGTGGTATCTGGGTGGTGGTTGTGTGTCAGTGTGTGCCCCTATGCCAGGCCAGACATAGCAGTGTAGGTCCTCTGGAGGCTAAGGGTTTGAATGGAAAATAGTGCTTACTTAGCTTGTTAGTATTCACTTCTGGGCAGGGCTGCGTGGGTCCCAGGTGTGCTGAAGTTAGCGGTGTATGCCCCTCCTCATGCCTTGGTGACTAGCCATTTCACTGGTAGTGCAATGCATAGTGCATATGCCTGTTCCCTGTGTGTGAGGGTGCTGTGTATGCCAACGGTGGTGTTGGTGCAGTCATTGACCCAGTGTATCCTTTGTCTCTCTCTCCCCCTTTCATGTTTTGTCATCCTGTCCTTATGTGCATTAGCATCATCTGGTGGAGGAACAGAGGCACCGGTGACAGAGGGAGCTGCATCCCACAAGACACTGGATGCAGAGACCACCGACGCTGAGGGAACCAGTGGGACAGAGGGCGAGGGGAGCACCACGGTGGAGAATGGAGGGGACAACATAGTCTCTGATACATCCTCTGATAGGAGCTCCTTGGTGGTGGTGGACACCTCTGTGACCACACCAGCTGCAGGTACAGCTGCCACCCCCATACCAGCACCTCCCTCCCAGTAGCCCCTCAGCGAGTTGCCTGTGCCCGCTCACCCAGGAGGGTAGGCATCTCCTTCGCCCCAGGCACCTCATGCCCTGCCCCAGTGAGCCCTGCGGCCCTGAGTGAGGAGGCTATTGACCTCCTGAGATCCATCTCTGTAGGGCACTCAACCATTGTGAATGCCATCCAGGGGCTGGCATCCCGGATGCAGCAATGAAATGCATTCCTGGAGGGCATTCACAGTGGATTCGCGGCCCAACAGAGATCGATTCAGGCTCTGGCCTCCTCTCTGATGGCAGCCATTGTTGCTGTTTCAACCGTCCCCCCTCCAACTTCCACTTCCCAGTCTCCTCAAACCCAACCAATCCCAAGCACACAGACAGATGAGCATGCACAGAAGACAACACAAAAAAGTGTCACAGGCAAACACAAGCACCACACTTCACCCCACAGGCACTCACACAAATACCATATAATTGCAAACATGACAACATCCACTGTCTCCACTGTCTCACCCTTCTCCTCCTTCACCTCCCACCCAGTTGCATCCACACTCACACCTGCATGCACTACATCAATAACCACTACCAGCATCATCAACACACCAAGCAGAACACACACCTCACTGGCAGACACCTCCACAACATCCATGCATGAGTTCCCTGTGTCCTCTCCCACCGTGTCTGTCCACCCCCTCCTAAAGAACACAAACGCAAGCACTCAGACACCAAACAGCCATCCTCCTCAAAACAGCAGTCAGCCCATGCACCTGCCCCCAAATCCAGCAGACATCCACTTCTGACGACCACTCCCTCATCCTCCACTCCTGTTACTCCTCCCGCCCCAATGTCCCTAAAAAGCTTTTCCTTTCCTACATTGACCTCTTCCCTACCTCTCGCCCCTGTCCTGCACACATGGGCAGGGTAGCAAGGACACAGACCATCACCCCAGCCAAACAGTCCACAGGGACAGTGTTAGCACCACCTTCTTGTAGTGGTAGGGATACCAAAACAAGTACACTGAAGGGGAAGGAGGCAGCACAACCTGGGAAGAAAGGGCAGAGTCAGGCACCAGCTGTGAGGAAAGGGAAGGAGCCTGAATCAGCTGTGAAGAAGAGGAAGGATCCTGCACCACCTGTGAAGAAGGGGAAGGAACCTGCACCAGGTGGGAAGAAGGGGAAGGAGCCTGCACCACCAGCCAGAGAGGGGAAGAGCCCATCCACCTCTGCCAGGAAGGGTAAGGGATCCCCAACCCATGACCAGGAGGAGAAGAGGCACTGTACGCCAGCAGAAGCTGTCAGGCAAACACCGCCACCACCACCAGCTGTCAAAGGGCCCCCACCGCTGCTGCCATCTCAGAGTGCAGGGGCTGCCCAGGAGCCTCCTCCAACCACCACCAGCATGCAGCCATCGGTGAGGCAGGGGCTGCCCCAAAGCCTCCCCCAAACACCACCAGCATGCAGCAATCACCACCGGTGGATGCCATGTAGTCCACCCTCCACGGGCTACTGTGTGGGCTGCCCCCTTCAGAACCAGTGGGGTATTCACCAACCTGAGAGACTGTGGCCTTGCACTACTCAGGACAAAGCAATGGGCATGTTGCCCCCTCCAGAACCAGTGGGCAAGACACCCACTTAGAAGACTGTGGCCTTGCACTCCAAAGGACAAAGCAATGGGCATGTTGCCCCCTCTGGAACCAGTGGGGTATTCACCCACTTTAAAGACTGGGGTCTTGCACTCCCCAGGACAAGGCAATGGGCATGTTGCCCCCTCCAGAACCATTGGGCTTGTTCCTGCATCCGGCTGAGGTGCCCACCCTCCCCCTGAAGTGTCTGGCTATTTGCAAACTGATGCCCCTGCAGTGCTCTATCCGCATGTGCTCAGGTTTCGAGTTGGGCCTTGGACTGTGCCCTGTGTCCATGTGGGCCCTTTGAACTTTGGACTGGACAGTGTCCCTTTTTTATACAAGTGTACATTTCTGTTTCATTGCCAAATCAGATTATTAAGTTTGATGTTGAACTGATTACAATCACTTTCCTCAATTCCTGTTGTCCTTGCATTATTCTGCCAATTTTCAGGGTCAAATAGTTTTTGTACTGCAGCTGGTTGTGTGTGTGTGAATGGTGTGTGTTGTTCGTGTGTGTGTGTCACTCTATTTTTCCTCCCCTCTCCTTTGCGTGCTAGGTGGCTGTGCTCACTGTCATCGTCTTTGTCGGCATTGGAATTCCAGGTGAATCATAAAGTAGAATATAATCAGGAAAACTTGAAGTTCGGGTTCCATGGCGATGTGGTTCTTCCCTGTGTCTCCAATGGTGAGTCCTTTGACTTTTGTGCTCTGTTTCCACCAGGCTTTTGTTGGCATTGGTACCTCCCCGGAAAAGGTGGCCATTTGCAGGGTCTTAATATGGTGGGCGGAACTTTGACTTCTGCATGGCTGTAGGCGGCTTCCGCCGTGGTGGCTATTGTTTCCACCCTGGCGGTTGGTGTGGTACATTGGCTGTCTATGGGAGATATCACCGCCATGGTCATAATTTCGTGGTACTTACCGCCAGCCTGTTGACAGTCTTATCGCCACTTTATAACTCACCACCAGGGTTGTAATGAGGGCCTATGTGGTTAACAGAAAAAGAGCTTTAATAATCAGTACTGTGAAATGGGTTTTGGCTTCACGCAGGTACTGGTTGTCTTGAATAGATTTTGTTTGGACAGAAGTCGTGTGCTTCCACTGAAAAAGAGCCTGTATTGGACATTTGTACTTGTGGCAAAGCTTATACCCAACACAGCATGAATGAGTTGGTTATAATGGCAAGCCATTGATCAAGACTATAGGCTGGTACTGTTTAATATTAAGAAGTTGGCAAA
Source organism: Pleurodeles waltl (assembly GCF_031143425.1). Lineage (NCBI taxonomy): Eukaryota > Metazoa > Chordata > Amphibia > Caudata > Salamandridae > Pleurodeles > Pleurodeles waltl. The sequence goes on from NC_090438.1 coordinate 473,607,096, forward strand.
GGCAGTAAGCCTAACATATATTGTGAAAAGCATGTTTTAAAGCCAATAGATCTTTAGTGTGGATTGTCATTACACTGTGTTAATGCTTGCAGACAGACAAGTTAATACACAGAATCACACAGAATACTTTAGTAAGCACGGCATTAGGTGGTGCTTGCTTTCTTCAACAAACCCTGAGCTATGAGGTCCTCAGTGGATCTAGCAGTCGGCCAGATCCTTGTACTAAATACAAACATAAAAGAACTATATATATATATATGTATATGTATATATATATATATATATGGAGTCTCTGGTTGGCTGAGGTATACACCCTTGTCCAAGTAAGGGCCACAATTCTAGTTAAGGTAAGTTACACACAATCCAAACTATCCTGTGCACACCCTCTGGTAGCTTGGCACTGAGCAGTCAGTCTCAATTTAGAAGGCAATCTGTCAAATATTTGTGCAATAAATTATTCAATAGCATAATAAAAAAAACACAAAAAGACACCACACAGGTTTAGAAAAATATAAAATATTTATCTGATTAAATTAAGGTCAAAATGATCACGATTTGATAATTACAAGGTGAACTATCACTGTTGCAATGATAAGAAGAGTCTTGAGTCTTTAGAAATCAAAAAAGGCCTCTTGCATGAACAAAGTACCTGGTATGTGTCAAAATTACACGCATGAAGACTGCAGAGGAGGAGATGCGTGAAAAAAGTATGGTGCACGTCAGATTTCTGGACATGCACAGATGATGCGTCAGTTCTTTTCTGTGCTGCAAAGGCTTTGCATAGAATGTGGGTCTGCAGGCTTGAATCCTCTTTGCGATGCGTAGTCTTTTGATGCCCAGGAACGATGCGTGGAAATCCTGGCTGTGCAGGATGAAGTCACATGTGCTGCGTCAATCTGATGGCCGATGCGTCTGGGTTTCTGTCGCACGGCAGGCGCTGTGTCCATTCCTCCTGCAGGAAGTTGGCCTGTGTCATTCCGGCTCAGCAATGCATCAATCCTTTGGGCTGTGTGTCGAAGTTCCGGTCGGAACGCTTGTGCTGTGTCAATGTCCACTCAGGAAACTGGGCTGCATCATTCCGGGTCGGCAGTGCAGTGATCCCTTCACGCGGGGCAGGCTGTGCATCAATTCTGGCAGGCTGTGCGTCTATTTTCACCGCACAAGGAATTTCTTTGCAAAGAAGAAAGTCTTTTTGGCCCTGTGACCTCAATACCAGGAGGCAAGCTCAATCCAAGCTCATGGAGAGCACTTCTAAGAATATCCAGAGGCCAGCAAGGCAGCAGGGCAACAGCAGGACAACAGCAAGGCAGCAGTCCTTCACAGCAAAGCGTTCCAGGTGATTCCTTTGGGCAGCCAGGCAGCTCCTCTTAGCAGGTTGCAGGATCTGGTTCAAACTGTCTGTCCCAGGAAGTGTCTGAGTTGGTGGGGTCAGGGACCCAGGTTATATACCCAAAAGTGCCTTTGTATTGGGGGAGATTTCAAAGAGTGGTTTTGAAGTGCACAAGATCCCATTTCAGTACAACCCTGTCTGCCAGGGTCCCAGTAGGGGATTCAGCAGTTCATTGTGTGAGGGCAGGCCACTGTCCTTTGAAATATAAGTGTCAAGCCCTCCACCCTTCCAGCCCAGGAAGACCCGTTCAGTATGCAGATGTGTGCCGATGTGACTGGGCATCCTGTGTTTGTGGTTGTCTGGGTGAAATGCACAAGGGAGCGGTCAATCAGCCCAGCCCAGATGTGGATTGGAGACAGGCTGTAAGGCAGAAAAGCTCACTTTCTAACAGTAGCATTTCTAAAACAGTAATATAAAATCCAACTGCAGCAATAAGCAGGATTTTGTATTACCATTCTTGCCATACTAAATATGACCTGGTTACTCCGTTCTGATCAGAATCTAACACTCAAACAGTAAATGAGGGTAGCTCTAATGTTAGCCTATGAAAGAAGCAGGCCTCACAGCAGTGGAGAACAAAATTTAGGAGTTTTCCACTACCAGGACATATAAAATATACAGGGATATATCCTGCCTTTTACCTACACAGCACCCTGCCCTCTGGGTTACCTAGGGCCTACCTTAATGATGACATATGTAGAAAAGGGAGCTTAAGGCTTGGCAAATACTTTTAAATGCTAAGTTGAAGTGGCAGTGAACCTGTGCACCACTCGTACCGAGATATCTTGGGCTGCCAGCCAATAGAGCAGTTTTCCGGTCACCCAGCTCTTCCTTTTACAAACCCCCCCTTTAGTTCTCCTGCAGCTCCCCAGAAGTATTACTGAGTCACTGGCTTGCAGCTCATTTCATCTGTAGTGCGCCACATTCTGAGTAGCCACTGAGTGTAAACCAGGTGACCAGCATGTGATGTTATTTTTCATTGTAAATGATTTATCCATCATTTCAGGATGGCCAACATGTTGGATCTATGGGGGTGATTCTAACCCTGTCGGTCGGTGTTAAAGCGGCGGCCAACCCGCCAACAGGCTGGCGGTAAAAAATATGGGATTCTGAGCCTGGCGGGAACCGCCAACACAGACAGCCACCTTAACACTCCGACCGCCACGGCGGTACAAACAAACAGCGTGGCGGTCACCGCCAACAGACAGGCGGCAGACAATGTACCGCCCACACTATTCCAACTCACCAATCCGCCACCTTTTCCGGGGCGGGAGCACCGCCGATAAAAACACGGCGGAAACAGACTACGGACGGGAAAATGCTCACCACTACGCACTCCAGGAGGAAGGAGGACAGCATGGAACCCGAATTAAACATCCTACCTGCTCTCGTCTACCTTCTCATCTACCACGAGTACGAAGTCCGGCGCAGACGACAACGGTGAGTACTGCACCTACGACACACGGGAGGGGGAGGACGAAAGGTTACGGCCACACACATATGCGACCCCCCCCCCCAACTATGTACTTACCAATGCAGCGCACCAAGTCACAGTGACACCACCCAAACACCCCTGAAAAATGCTAGGACATAATCATATTTTGAATAAATATTTATGTACCAAAAAGCTCCAGAAAATTAGCGTACAACCATGAAAGATATCCACAACAAAACTAATGACACACACATCAGTGTATAACTGAAGTACCAAGTCCTGCACAACCTACGATTTCAGCATGTCCGTGGGCCAAAGTCTTGAGAAACAAGGGTAAAGCCCACACAGGAGACCTGAGTCCTTTGGAGAGAACACTGCAGGGGCATCAGATGTAAAAACTACAGGCACCTCAGGGGGAAGGGAAGGGGGGGGCACCACAGCCACATGAGTCCACGACGCCAGATCCACGAGGAGCCACCATGCCCACTGGACCATCCTGGGGAGTGCAAAGCCACAGTCTCTCAAGTCTCTGCAGTGGGTGGATTGCCCACTGGACCATCCTGGGGAGTGCAAAGCCACAGTCTCTCAATGTCTCTACAGTGGGTGGGCTGCCCACTGGGCCATCCTGGGGAGTGCAAAGCCACAGTCTCTCAATGTCTCTACAGTGGGTGGGCTGCCCACTGGGCCATCCTGGGGAGTGCAAAGCCACAGTCTCTCAATGTCTCTACAGTGGGTGGGCTGCCCACTGGGCCATCCTGGGGAGTGCAAAGCCACAGTCTCTCAATGTCTCTACAGTGGGTGGGCTGCCCACTGGGCCATCCTGGGGAGTGCAAAGCCACAGTCTCTCAATGTCTCTACAGTGGGTGGGCTGCCCACTGGGCCATCCTGGGGAGTGCAAAGCCACAGTCCATCAGGTGGATGACAGTCTCCACTGGTCAAGGAGGAGGCATGGTGGGCACAATGAACCATAAACGGTGCTTGCGACGGCGGTGCCCAGCGGAGCGGTGCTTGAGAGGAAGGGCCCAGCGGAGCGGTGCTTGAGAAGAAGGGCCCAGCGGAGCGGTGCTTGAGAAGAAGGGCCCAGCGGAGCGGTGCTTGAGTCGGCGGGGCCCAGCGGAGCGGTGCTTGAGAAGAAGGGCCCAGCGGAGCGGTGGTTGAGACGGCGGGGCCCAGCAGAGCGGTGCTTGAGAAGAAGGGCCCAGCGGAGCGGTGCTTGAGAAAAAGGGCCCAGCGGAGCGGTGCTTGAGAAGAAGGGCCCAGCGGAGCGGTGCTTGAGAAGAAGGGCCCAGCGGAGCGGTGCTTGAGAAGAAGGGCCCAGCGGAGCGGTGCTTGAGACGGCGGGGCCCAGCGGAGCGGTGCTTGAGAAGAAGGGCCCAGCGGAGCGGTGCTTGAGACGGCGGGGCCCAGCGGAGCGGTGCTTGAGAAGAAGGGCCCAGCGGAGCGGTGCTTGGAACGGCGGGGCCCAGCGGAGCGGTGCTTGAGAAGAAGGGCCCAGCGGAGCGGTGCTTGAGAAGAAGGGCCCAGCGGAGCGGTGCTTGAGACCGCGGGGCCCAGCGGAGCGGTGCTTGAGAAGAAGGGCCCAGCGGAGCGGTGCTTGAGACGGCGGGGCCCAGCGGAGCGGTGCTTGAGACGGCGGGGCCCTGTTCAGCGGTGCTCTTCTCCACGGCGGGCCCTGTTCAGCGGTGCCTATCTCCACGGCGGGGCCCTGTTCAGCGGTGCTCTTCTCCACCGCGGGCCCTGTTCAGCGGTGCCTATCTCCACGGCGGGGCCCTGTTCAGCGGTGCTCTTCTCCACCGCGGGCCTTGTTCAGCGGTGCCTATCTCCACGGCGGGGCCCTGTTCAGCGGTGCTCTTGTCCACCGCGGGCCCTGTTCAGCGGTGCCTATCTCCACGGCGGGGCCCTGTTCAGCGGTGCTCTTCTGCACCGCGGGCCCTGTTCAGCGGTGCTCTTCTCCACGGCGGGCCCTGTTCAGCGGTGCTCTTCTGCACCGCGGGCCCTGTTCAGCGGTGCCTATCTCCACGGCGGGGCCCTGTTCAGCGGTGCTCTTCTGCACCGCGGGCCCTGTTCAGCGGTGCTCTTCTCCACGGCGGGGCCCTGTTCAGCGGTGCTCTTCTGCACCGCGGGCCCTGTTCAGCGGTGCCTATCTCCACGGCGGGGCCCTGTTCAGCGGTGCTCTTCTGCACCGCGGGCCCTGTTCAGCGGTGCCTATCTCCACGGTGGGGCCCTGTTCAGCGGTGCTCATCCAGCAGGTCAAGGGAGCCAGACCTGGCCTCGACTCCCTGCTCAGTCGCCCTCGGACCGTGACGTTTCTGGACCCTTCGGGGACGGACTCCTGGCCTCCTTAGTGTCCTCCTTCCCAGCTGGGATGTGGCATGTGGGGTCCACCTTCTCCGCGCTCCTGCTGCCCTTCCGCTCCTTTGATGGGGCTCTCGGGCCCTTGCCTCCCCCAGATGGTGTGGGTGGTGAAGTGGCCGCACATTGCTCCTTGGGGGCAGCCCTGTCGGTCCTCGCACGGCGGTCCTTGGTTTTGCGGGTCCTCTTGCCGGGGGGGGGCTGGACGTGTCCTTGCTGCAGCTCGATGTGTCACTGCTGGCAAAGGGTGGGCTCCAGAACCCAGGCACAACAGTGACACCCGAAGCTGGGCTGGTGGTGGCTGCGGTGCTCTTGGGACTCTTTGAAGATGGATGGGGGAGGTCATCGGGGGGAAAGAGGTTAAGGTTAGCCAGGAAAAGTTTTTTAGGGCCAAGGTAAAGGGTAGGAGAAGTGGAGATGGAAGTGGAGGTAGAGGAGGTGGTTGTAGGAGAGTCAGGTGTGCTGTCATTGGGTGAAGGTGCTGGTGCTGTAGGCTGTCGTGAGGTGGATGGCTGTTGGGTGGGTGGCTGCCTGCGTTTGTGTGTCTTGGAAGAGGGGGTGACAGACACAGTGGGAGAGGACACAGGGGACGTGTACATGGCAGTGGGGGTGGTGACTGCACGAGTGTGGACTGTACTGGAGGGTGAGGTGGTGATGGAAGCACTGGCTGATGTTGGGGTGCATGCAGGTGTGAGTGTAGACGTCACAGGGAGGGAGGAGGGAGACGAGGAGGAGGGGGACACAGGGGTGGCAGTGGCTGTTGGCATGTCTGCATCTGGGTGTTGCTCGGGTGAGTGTTTGCGGGATCTGTGGTGCTTGTGTTTGGATGAGCTGCTCTTGGGTGTTGAGGTGTGTGCAGGCTGGTCTGATGGTGTGGATGGGATAGGCTGAGGAACAGGAGACAGAGACAGGCTGGAGGCAGTCAGAAGAGGGAGGCTGGAAACAGGGACAATGGCTGCCGTCAGTGCTGAGGCCAGAGCAGTGAACGCTCGTTGATGGGCAGTCTGACCCGAATGAATGCCCTCCAGGTACGCATTGCTCTGTTGCACCTCCCTCTGCACACCCTGGATGGCATTCAAAAGGGTCGTCTGCCCAACAATGAACGTCCTTACCAGGTCAATGAGCTCCGCACTGAGGGCAGCAGGGGCAACAGGGGCAGGGGCTGAGGTGCCTGGGGCGAAGGAGACGCGCGCCTTCCTGGGCGAACCGGCACGGAGCGAAGACTGAGGGGCTGCTGGGAGGGCGGGGCTGGTGCGCTGGGTGGCGGCTGTACCTGTAGAGGCGGGGGGGCACGGATGTTGCCGCCACCCCTAGGGAGCTCCCATCCGAGGACGTGACGCTTTCGCTGCTCTCACCAGCGGTCCCCGTCGTGGTGCTCCCCTCGCCCTCCGGATCACTGGTGCCCTCGGTGTCTGTTCCTGGGCCCACCGGGGCCTTGTGTCCTGCAGCTCCCTCGTGCTCCGATGCCATATCTCCTCCGCCTGATGATGCTAATGCACACATGCACAAGAAGATGAAGAGAAAGGGTGGGGGGAGAAAAAAGAAGACCAGGTTGAGTGCATGCAATGTCAACACCGTTGGCGGAGAGGACAGACACAGGTGCCTAATGCACTAAGCCGCGCATTCGGGGTACACTACTCAGTACTACTGACTAAGACAACAGGCCAAGAGACGTCAAACGCGGACATGGGAGATGCTGGACCTTCAATGGCTGTACTTGTCACCCTACAGAGGTGGGGGCCGGGGGCACAGGGCCATGCCTAAGGGAGAGGACTACACTACAGAAAGCGCCCTGGCCTAATGTCACCCACAGCCCTCCTCCCCCACCCAGACGCCTCCACTGCGCAGAAAGATAGGAGAATGTGCTGATACTCACCCCCTTGTGTCTGCTGTGATGTCTTAAAGCGCCCATCCAATTCAGGGTAGGCCACCGCCAGGATCCGGGACATCAGGGGGGTCATGGTGCGACTGGCACCCCTCCTAGGTTGGGAGGCCATCCCCAGCAGTGTTTCTGCGGTCTTCCTTGTTCCGCGGCGGATGTCCTCCCACCTCTTGCGGCAGTGGCACGCCAAATCTCGATCTTCTGATGGGCGCTGACCTTTTAGACATGTACAGGGTGGAAAGGAGGAAATCCTCAATGACCTGCATGTTAGATGTAATTGGCCCCCACCCACCCACTTTGCCATATGGCACATGCTCTCATCTGTCGGGCGTTGCACTCCTCATTCGCCCCCCACCCCACCAACTTACATCCACCCCAATCCACACAGGCATAGCCCATTCCATTAGCACCCGGTGTACTCACTTGTTGGTCTGGAGGACCGTAGAGTAGCGCATACTGGGGGAGGACCCCATCCACGAGCTTCTCCAACTCTTCAGACGTGAAGGCAGGGGCCCTTTCCCCAGGCGCAGCAGCCATTGTATCTTCCAGACCGAGGTCACAGCAGCACTTGCAGTATAGGTCCTCTCCTGTGGATGATCAGGTCTCGAGTGATTAAGCAGATAGAAAATGGCGGTCACGCCCGCGGCGGTGCGTACCGCGGTGGTGCGTACCGCGACCGCCGGCGCACTTCGTCATTGGCTCCTGAAACCCATAGGCTTCAATGTTAACCAATGCGGCTTTGCGCCGCGGTCTGCGACCGCCTACCGCCACGGTGTGCCCCGCCAGCGCATTGACCTCACATCCCATTGTCCCACTTCACAGGTCAGGCAGCCGCCATTTCAAGGGCCCACATGGCTTAATTTTGACTGCGACACACAGGCCTAGGCCTTGCATTGCCACACATACACGCCTTTCAACCCACTGCCATTCTTTAACTGTGCAAGCTGTCTGTACGTACCTGTGTTTTGGCTGACTCTGTGCTCCATGTTTTCCTTCCTAGGCACCGTCCGCTGGGACTTGCGATGAGAAGGAGGAATCCTCGCGTGTACCGACCGCTGGTGGACCTGTCGACAATGGAAGAACGCCATATAATACTTCGATACAGACTTGACCGTGCCACTATCCATGAACTGTGTGCCCAGCTGGAGCCAGCCCTGATGTCCCCCATCCGCCAACCCACAGGGATTCCCCCTCTGGTGCAGGTTTTGTCAGTCCTCCATTTTTTGGCCAGTGGGTCATTCCAGACCACAGTGGCCATGTCATCTGGAATGTCTCAGCCTATGTTTTCTAAGATTTTGAGCAGAGTGTTGTCTGCCCTGATGAAACTCATGCGGAGCTACATCATTTTCCCCGAGGAGGGTGACTTGCCTACAGTGAAGGGTGATTTCTATGCCCTTGGACACATCCCCAACATCATTGGTGCCATTGATGGGACCCATGTGGCTTTGGTACCCCCAAAAGACGATGAGCAGGTGTTCCGAAACAGAAAAAATTATCATTCGATGAATGTCCAGGTGGTCTGTTTGGCTGACCAGTACATCTCCCATGTAAATGCCAAGTTCCCAGGGTCAGTGCATGACGCGTATGTGATGCGAAATAGCAGCATCCCCTATGTGATGGAGCAGCTACAGAGACAACGTGTGTGGCTAATAGGTGACTCTGGTTACCCCAACCTGCCGTGGCTACTGACCCCAGTAAGGAATCCCCGGACAAGGGCAGAGGAACGCTACAATGAGGCCCATGGGCGTACTAGGAGGGTGATTGAGCGAACCTTTGGCCTCCTGAAGGCCATGTTTAGGTGCCTGCATATGACTGGTGGATCCGTAATGTACTCACCAAAGAAGGTGTGCCATATCATCGTGGCCTGCTGTATGCTTCACAACCTGGCTTTGCGACGCCAGGTGCCTTTCCTGCAGGAGGATGGTCCAGATGGTGGTGTTGTAGAAGCCGTGGAGCCTGTGGAGAGTGAAGAGGAGGAAGACTCAGAGGACGACACAGACAATAGGGATAGAGTGATACAACAGTATTTCCAGTGACACCCAGGTAAGAATCACCCACGCCATTTCCCAATTGCTTCTAGCCTCCTGCATCTGTACTTTCTGTAGTTCCCCACAGATGTTTTTCAGTAATTTTTGCCTTTCCCTTCCCTTCTCAGTGCTGTCTGACTCAGTACCTGACTTCTGCTTGGTTCGCCCATGAAATACAGCGTATTGACATTGGTATGTTGTCATGACTAATTGACAGAACAGAAATTGAACAGTAATATGTAATACATTTGTTAATAAGACAGCATGACTCAAAACAGATTATTGTGCAAAATGTGATTTATTTACAGTGCTAGATATCGGTACATGTGATTCTAAGGGTGATGGGTGGGGGTGGAGGAATATCCATGGCAGAGTCCAGTTCTCAGTCTCACAGGTGCATTGTTCTTTTGCCTGGGGAAGGATGGAGCATAGGCAGTTCATGGTTGGACAGGGTGGCAATGTGGGACAGTGGGAAGAGTTCAGGGGGTATGTCCTGCTGGCGGGGGTCTTGACATCCTACTCTGTCTTTTTCTTTGGTCTCAGGCTCCTCTTACGGGGTGGTTGTTCTTCAGCAGGAGGTGGGGTTCTGGGGGGCTGTCGAGGTGTTGGGACCTCCTGTCCACTAGCGCCGGCGGAGGTGGTAGGCTGTTCCTGGTCCGGCCTAGTGACAGGGGCCCTGTGTGGTGCACCGTGGTCCTGCAACGCGTCCTCTATCCTGTGGAGGGCCAGGACGATGGTCCCCATTGCGGTCCCGATGATTCTCAGCTCCTCCCTGAACCCCATGTAGCGTTCTTCCTGCTGTGCCTGGATCTCAGTGAACCTGGCCAGTACCGTCGCCATCGTTTCTTGGGAGTGGTGGTAGGCTGCCATGATGGTGGTGAGGGCCTCTTGGAGAGTGGGTTCCCTGGGCCTCTCCTCCCCCCCCTGTCGCACAGCAGCCCTCCGAGCTGCCCGGTTTCCCCCGGCCTCTGTCCCCTGGCCGGTGTGCCCGCTCCCACTGCCCCCAGGTCCCTGTTGTTGTTGGGGTGTTGGGTTAGCCTGGGTGCCCTGTAGTGGCGGACACACCGCTGATTGAGCTGTCCTAGAGACAGAGGCATGGGCCCGCTGGGTGGGAGCTGTGCTGGTGTCGGCAGAGGGGGTCGGGTCTGGTGTGGCCTGTAGCTGCCTGAGGGGAACCGACTGCCCAGAGGTCCCCGATGGTCCGGGCTGGTCATCAGGTTCACTGTCGACAGAGCTGCTATCCTCAGTGTGGGCCTGTTCCGGTGGTGGGATGGACACTTCTGGACCCTCCTGGCTGGTGTGTTGTCGTTCGGGTCCTGCATGGGGTAAGAGAGTTTGGTTATTGTTTCTGTGTGTGCAATAGCGTGCGTGTTATGGGTGCCCTTGTTCCCCAGTGCAGGCATTCCCTTGAGGGAGGTGTTGTGAGGGTATTTAGTGGGGGGGGGGGGTTAGTGCAGTGGTCATGCATAGGTGATGGGTGCCCATGATTTGTGTTGGCATGCAGGAGTTGGTGTTGGGATGGGTGGGTTGTGCTGGTGAGACATTGTCAGGGAGGATATGTGCTGGGGGGTTGGGGGTGAGGGTGGGGGTGTGGGTTGGCATGCTGGTGGGGTGGGGGGGATATAGTAGTTGAGATGGGACTTACCAGAGTCCATTCCTCCGGCTACTCCAGCGAGGCCCTGAGGATGCATGATGGTCAAGACCTCTTGCTCCCACGATGTAAATTCGGGAGGGGTGGGTGGGGGTCCGCCGCCAGTCTTCTGGACCGCGATGTTGTGCCTGGAGACCATCGATCGGACCTTCCCCCGTAGGTCGTTCCATCTTTTGCGGATGTCCTCCCTATTCCTGGGATGCTGTCCCACCGCGTTGACCCTGTCCACGATCCGCTGCCATAGCTCCGCCTTCCTGGCTATACTGGTGTGCTGCACCTGCGAGCCGAAGAGCTGGGGTTCCACTCTTAGGATTTCCTCCACCATGACCCGGAGTTCTTGGTCCGAAAAGCGTGGGTGCCTTTGGGGTGCCATGGGGTGGTGTGGGTGAGGTGTGGGGTGGTGTATGTGATGATGAGTATGTTGGTGTGTGGTCCTTTGTGCTACTATGTGGTGTGTGTGATGGTGTAGTGTGCCTCAGTGTGTCTTGCTAGGGATTGTCTGCTGTGTCTCTCTCTCCTTCTCTCAGTAATTCTGGTCGCAGGGGTTTGTGGGTGATGTGGGTGTGTGTTTTATAGTTGGTTGATTGTGTGGGAGTGGTGTGTGTATGTGTATCAGGTGTGTGTATTTCAAATTGTCCAATGTGGCTGTGTTTTGGTGATGTGTGTGTATTCTGACCGCGGCGGTGTGTACCGCCAATGGAATACCGCATTTGAATGACCGCCGTGTGGATTCGTGGGTCGTAATGGCATGGGCGTATTTCTGTTGGCGTGACGGTGGAGGTTTGGTCATCTCCAGTTTATCGCTGCCCGCCGATGTGGCGGGCTGCATTGGAGGACGGATTTTTGGAGGTTTGGCCGTTGTGGGTCAGAATGACCGTGGCGGTTGACCGCGGCCGCGGCGGTGTTATGGCGGTCTTATGACCGGCGGTAAGGGCATTTTACCGCCGAGGTCAGAATCACCCCCTATATGTGGAGGCCATGCTAAAACTTTAAAATAGTAATTCACTCCGTTCAATAAAATTGCAAGTCGATTACCCACTGCTGGCCGAATGTTATTTGTATTGCAAGTGTATGCCTGCCATGTTTAGACAGCAGCATCTTTTCTTCTACCATTATTCTTTTAATTTATCTTACATATGTTAAGTTTTCAATGTGTGTGTGTGCATGTGCGCTTTACTGGGCTTCAGTGAGTGAGTGAATGTCAGAATGAGTCAGTGGGTGGGTGAATAGATGTATGAGTGCAAGCGAGGATGAGTGACAGAGTGCGTGTATGATGACTTACTAAGTGGTTGAACACATTAACAGCTGAAAAGACACTTTCATTTATGAGACAGACCTATTGTTGTTGCTTGTTACTAAACAGAAGATGACACAAACTACACAAGGTCTGTTCTCCTTTCAGTTGAAATCTCATAGTTACCTTCTGTCTGGAAATCATGGCTACCTAAAAGAAATGCTGGGGGAAAGGCTGCCTCAATATTTGCTCTTGTTGTCCCTAGAACTAAAGTGTTACAAAAAGGCTCAATTGACCAAAAATCCGAAGAAACAACATATGACCACTCATATGGAATTCTACTAGAATTCTAGTAGTTAAGATTAGGCTAATGTGTGTACAACAACACCCTTGTTTTTATATCGTTTTATTAAATAGTATTACACACTAAAAATGATGTTAGAAGTTTCTGTGCAGTGTTTATTCTATGATCTCTACAGTCATTAAAACTGTCTGCTTGTGTTTAAATTTTTTCCCACAGATTTCACCTACGTTTTTGCCATATTACATAAAATTATGCCAATGGGCATGTGTGCTTTACGTGTACAATTTAAAAATGGATTTTAAATGCATTTTAAAATTTTGCACATGGTTACCACCAAGTTCAACTTAGTGGTAATTAGCGATTCCTAAATGCCAAAATCACATTTAGGAATTGCTTCATACATGTGCTAAGGAATCGCAAATAAGCAATCCTTATTTGCGATTTCTAATTTAGAGAGTCGCAATTTGCGACTCTCTAAACAGGGTTGCAATTTTAAGGAATCGCTATTTTGGCGATTCCTTAAAATTGCGTTCAGAATGTATTTCATACATTCTGAAATGGCATTTTGCATTCACAAACAGGCATTCGCACTGTTTGCAAATGCAAAATAGCTTGATACATCTGGCCCCATATTTTTGTAAGCTTTTTGATATCATAAATGTTATACTGTGATAAACATCCACAGAATCATCATTTGTAATGCACAGCGCAAGAGTACTATTTTGAGAACAAGACTGATTCTTACAGAAGTCAGGGTCTATTATCAAAGGGGAATGATAATGATTTGATTGGTATTTACAATTCTGCCCCCTTTGATTTAGAGGGATTACTCTCCCTGGATATTGGACCTGGCACCAAGGAATTGAAGGGGGTTTGTGTGATAATAGATTTTAGATCCCCCGGGTGGTAAAATCACTTCTACTCTTTTTAAAAACATTGTTTCCAGTTATCTGGCTGTATCCAGGTTGAACCTTTGGGATACTTTTATAGACTATCTATCCTCCCTCAGGCCAACAGGGGTGACCTCTTCCCCACTCCACCACAATAAGTTCAAGGTTCAACATCCCCACCAGGAAAACCTTTGAAGCTTTAGCCACCATAGAAGATGTTGATTGACACAACCTTAAAAGGTCTATTGCTCCTGAAGCTACAGAATCTTTAAGCGTGCCTTTGGAGCCATCTCCTATTTCTTTTACTAGTGATCCCTGTGGTTCCCAATCGCCTAGTCATGACTATAATTGTGTGTTTACCTCTGAGCCTCACCCGCCTGGCCTTCCCCAGCCGGAAGTAAGCCCGAAGTAGGCTCTTGGGCTACCCACTCCCAAAGGCACCAGGAAAAATCCCTTAACCTCATCTTCTGGAACATCGCTGGGCCGTGCACTTAATATTCAAACCCGGACTGGATATGACTCATAAATCAGTATGACGTTTTTTATTGGCAAAAAAATTGGGCCCATGTTTATACTTTTTTAATGCTGCATTTGTGTCATTTTGTGATGCAAAAGCGGCACAAACGTACCCCTTCCCTTTGGCTTAGTGAATGCACAATACTTGTGAGGCAACTGGCCAATGTATGACATGCAGTGTTATCCAGAAGGTAAGGAGCTGGAAGATGAGTGGCATTCAGAAGAGTCAGGGAACGACTGCACAAAGGGCACAAGGGTTAGGATATCTGGATGTTAAGATAAGTTTTTTTTTTAATTTAGGCAATGGATATTGCCTTTTGAAAATAGCTTCGAAAAATGTAAAGATCTCTGGACTTAGACTGGAGATATTTTTGGTGATTAAAGACGTTTTATTATTTTGTTTTGATTTTCATGATTTCAGTTTTTGACTAGCAGTTACATTTATTGGAATAGTGCATTACCCGGGACTCCTGGTGAGTGGTTCATAAAAATAAAATCATCAAAAATTGCAAAAAGGAGAAAGCTTCAGGTAGGAGATTTTAAAAAAAAGAATAATAATTTAAAAAAGGAAATGTATGGAAAGGTTTTTGTTAAAGCAGGAGCATAATACATGTTAATGTTCAGAGAGATTAGTAGTTCAAGGTCTTTCTAATGTTTTCCTGGTATTCTGGACCTCCCAAGGTAGAAAGCTCTTGGATTTTATATTCTTTCAGACATCTTCTTACTACTCAAGGATTCAGATGACCTGTTAAAGTTTGTGCCTGTGTCATTTCTAAAAAAAAAAAGGGTTCCTTTTAAAAAAAATTCAAGAACAGTTTGGGTAATATTTACCAATAGAACTTTTAAATTGTGCCAACCCTCAATCACAATTTTTGTCATTTCACATCCCTCTAAGCAAATTGAGTTGCACTTTCACCATTCAAGTGAAAAGCGTATTTTCCTCCTGTGACTTGGCATGCTTAGATGGCCAAGCCACTTAACTTCAAAACAATTTAAAAGGGGTGACACTGTTTGTTTGAAACAAATTGATTTTATCATCTTTAAAATGTTGTAGAAGTTGTCCGCACAATCAGGAGGCACAAAACACAAAGCAGTTACTTTTCTAAGTTTCAATTGCAGTTTACTGTTTGACAAGTAGTTCTCAGCTAAGGTTGATTTTAGATTTTTTTTCCAGCAGGCCTGGGAAAGAAAAAACAGCCTTGAATATGGGTATTTGCATAAGGTTTAATGACAGTGTTCATCATTTGTAATTCAAAGTCAATTATTATATTCATATGACTTTTGTTAACTATTTTAGTTTTGAAAACTGATGAAAATTCAGTATAAGTTGAGGATTACTTGT
This sequence comes from Pleurodeles waltl, assembly GCF_031143425.1. Classification (NCBI taxonomy): domain Eukaryota; kingdom Metazoa; phylum Chordata; class Amphibia; order Caudata; family Salamandridae; genus Pleurodeles; species Pleurodeles waltl. The sequence continues at coordinate 473,622,119 of NC_090438.1, forward strand.
CAGGGACTAAAACTCAAATAAGTGGGATAGTAGTGTATATTGTCTGATTAGATGTGATACGGAATTGAAGGTGCCATCTATCATCCAAATTTCACTGTGTTCAAGGGGTACCATGTTATGAGAGGTAGCAAAGATTAGTATACACTTTTGAGTGTATTTGTTGTCATAGGAAAGGAAAGGCTCATGGTTGAAAGACTCAGTTTTAAGGGGAATGATAATACCAGAGAAGTTATATGGGGATGTTGGGGATAAATTGCCTGCTTTTGATGTTGCACTATTCTTTTTAAATTTGGAACTGTAGGCATACTACCAGCAACATACATGAGGGTTTTTCTGGGCTACCCTCCTCATTATTGAGCCACAGGCTTCATTGAAGTTGATACCGTGTGTTTTACTGTGCTGAAGATTTCTCATTTTCAACGCCACTACAGATTAAGAATGGTGCTCTGCTCTGTAACTGTTTCAACAATATCACCAAGTGTTACAGCTCTGACTTTGCAAATGGTTGAGAAATAGTTCACACACCTCTAGTAACTCTGGGCTCAGTAAGTAAGTCTATCCTTGCAATAAAAGTATCCACAATATTTAAATAGTTTGTTTCCCCCTTTGATCTGATTTATTGTGCTTGCCGTCCATGTTCCATGTTTTGTTGATCTAAAAGAAAATTAAATATGTTTTGCTTTATATGCTGTGCTTTGTTTTTTTATCTTGTCCTAATGAAAGAAAATTTGGCAGTTTCTGCAAATCTATTGGGGGAAGAATTTAAAGGTTGTTATTGTCCTGTTGGCACAAATAATTGGTATTGAGATTGTTTTTTCTAACTTTTTACGAGGTTGTTCTGAAATAGTAGAAGGGGAAATGAAAAGTTTTACAGAGGCTTTATGTAAGCAAGTTTATCCTGTGAAATGTAAAAATCATAATATGCATTTCAATCACTGTTTGCAAAAAAGGCAATTTATGATTTGAGTTTTTATTCTACTTGTAGAAAGCTAGTAATTCCAATGATTTGCCTGCTCACATTCAAAACAGGAGGTTAACATTTTTATTGTAACTATTTGTCGAGTAGCTTGCATGATGGTTTAGAAATTTATTTGATGTGAAGAGTAATTTCCTTTTAGATGTGTATCCCTCACTTTTTCCTTGTTGATAAGATGTAGATCTTGAATTTTAACACAGACAATGGTTTACTTTTATTATATAAATGTTTGAATTGTTTATGATGGAAAACATATGTTATTGCATATTTTCTTGTCTTTTTTAACATTTATATTCATTGACCACCATCTTCCCTGATTCTGCCCTCACTGGAGTTTAGAATAGTACATCCTGCCTCCTTTTAGTGACTGACACCTTCCTTGAGTTTGCCATGACTGGGTTCAGAATAGAAAATCTGCCACAGCTTAGTGGCCTGCTCCTTCCCGAAGTGTGCTCTGAATGGAGTTTAGAATGATAAATCTGACCCCCTTTATTGACCAGCCCTGTCACCAAGTTTGCCCAGGCTGGAGTTGAAAATAGTAAATCTGCTCTTCTTTAGTTACCTGCACAGTAGAAAAACAGGTTACTGGTTGGCGAGGTGAAACCGTACTCAAGCAGCTACCCCAATCTCTTTCAGGGTGAGACACTAGCAAACCTCAAATTAACCTCTGCCCAACCCTCTGATAGCTTGACATAAAGGGCCAGATGTAGGAAACAAAAAAATTGCGACTCGCAATTTGCGAGTTGATGCGACTCGCAAAATGCGAGTTGCTAATCGAAATGCAGGTAAAATAACAGGGCCGAAATAGCGACTCGCACCCGGAGTCGCAACGCAGTGAGCGAGTCCGTCGATTGCGAGGTCGCTTTTTGCGACCGTGCAAAAAACGAACTCGCAATTTGCGAGTGGGTGTTGCAAATTGCGATTAGCTTGTTAATTGCTTACAGGTGCTGCAGAACACTCCAGAAACCACTCCAGAACACTCTGGAAACACTTCCTGGCACATGATGATGACATCACAGCCAGGAAGTTTACTAATACACCTGGGAGGAGGGAGGACCACACCCTTTTATAACTGCTGAACTGCACACAGGAGAAACAGCAGCTGCCATGGAAGGAACTCCAAGGAAGAGAAAATTGAAGTTCTCAGAGAGGGAGCTGGAGGTGCTGACAGACGAATGCTATCAGCACTATGACGAATTATTTGGGAAGGCAGCCCTAAATGTGCCAGAAGCCACCAAGAGACAGCTGTGGCAGGACATCCTGGACAAAATCAATTCCCTGGGGGTGAGCCACAGGAGTATTGATGACATCAAAAAAAGGTGGTATGACCTCTGCTCCCGGACCAAGGAGAGGGTGGCTGAAAGGCTCCGGGAGATGAGAGGCACAGGAGGGGGACCATCGTCAGTGCCACCACCCACACCCCTGGAAGAAAGGGTGGAGGAAACCCTGGAGCAGGAGGCAGTATCAGGATTTGGGGACCTGGACACCTCAGAGCCCAGCACATCAACCGGTGAGTACCATGTGACATGCCTGTACCCCTATCAATGCCATACCCCCACCCACCATGTACACAGGGGCATGCTCAACCAAGATAGCTCCATTTCAGGGTAGCAAACACCAGAATGATGCATTATGGGAAATGTAGTCAAGTAGGCAGTTCATAGGCAATTGTTTATTAGGAAGTGTGCAACAGATAGTAGACACTGACAGTCTGTTCCCCATGTCCCACAGGTCTCCCACAAGACACCACCACAACTCAAATCAGCCAGCCCCATGAGGACACCTCAGGACCCGCCAGCACTCCCACCTGCATGGCCAACATCATCCCTGCAGTATCCACACCTGCTGCAACTGTGTCCCAAGAGGCTGCGCCAGCAACAGGCAGGAGTGAGACATTGGAACACACAGGGCAGCCACCGCTGCGCAGGCGACGCAGGTCCAGGACATCAGGGCTGCAGTCTGCATCCGGCCAACTACCTCCCAGCACCAGTGAGGCACAGCTGCTGCGTGGTCAGCGCCTACAAAATAACATTTTAGGGAGATTAGTGGTGTGCTGCACCGCTTCGTGCGCACTAACGAGGCCAGCATGCAGCAACTGAACTCCAGGATGGACATGATAGTGACAAATACTGGGGACCTTGCCCTAGCCATGAGGGAACTGGTGGCAGGACTACTGGCCCAGGCCGAGGGTGGGCGGTGCAGGGACCGTCAGCTCCTGCACAGACTAGACAGGATGGCCACATCCATCGGCAGGCTGGCGATGAACACCACAGGCCTGTCGAGGAGGACAGTTGGCCTCCAGGTCGAAATGGGCCATTTCGCAGGGGATGTGGCTAGGGGCCTGGGACGTCTCACCCACGTCATAGACTTAATGGAGGCACGGCATCTCTCCAGGGGCACAGGGGAAACACCCCAGGACAGTGAGGAGGGCTCTACAGGGAGCAGTGTCTCTGCCACTGACAATAGGGTGCTCAGGAGTACCAGGCAGAGCACAGCAGAAGCACCAGGGACCAGCCAGGCTGGCAGGAGGCGCAGAAGGACATAGAGATTAACCTGGTCCTGTTGAAGTGGCACATGATGTCAATGTGCCACATGCCTGGTTTGCATTTTCATGCCCATGAACATTCATTACTTGTATATAGTTCTATTTCTGCACTAATTAAATAGTTTTTTTGTTCCACTTAACAAATGGTGTTTTTGGTCAATAGGTGAGTATGGTTGGAGTTGACACGTACCTTCCAAAGTATTGGCTTGCGATGTGTTCCCGTCTCAGTCTGCCTTGATTAGCTATACTCCGATCCCCATGATGGCGATGTGGTTGCTCTTGCTCTTCATCATCAGGATCTGGGTCTGCAGGGGTGAGAGGTAGCCCACGTCGGGTGGCTATGTTGTGGAGGATGGCGCATGCGACCACAATTTTGAATGCTTTAATGGGGGTATACTGGAGGGCACCTCCACTGCGGTGGAGGCATCTGAATCTTGCTTTCAGGAGTCCAAAGGTGCGCTCAATAAGGTTCCTGGTCCTCTTATGTGCATTGTTGTATCGCCTCTCACATTCATTGCTGGGTGTTAAAAACGGAGTCATGCTCCATGGCCTTAGAGCATATGCACTGTCACCTGTTGGGCACAAAAAGTACACTGTTAGGAAGTCCTGGTTGGTGTGCACAGTGACCTGTGTGTATGTCTGCAAGGTGTCTGTAGCTCTACCTAGGAGGAATCCGTCTCCAAATTCCCCACGTTCCAGGCGTTGATGTATCCCACTATGCCTAAAAATGTATGAGTCATGGGTACTGCCTGGAAACTTAGCTACAATGTCAGTGATGACATAATGGGCGTCACAAACAACCTGAATATTCAGTGAGTGGGTACACTTTCTGTTGTGGAAAAGATGTTCCAGGTTTCCAGGGGGGCATATTTGAATATGTGTCCCATCTACACATCCTATGACATGGGGAAATTTTGCAATCCTGTAAAAGTCCAGCTTGGTGCTGTTTATTTCTGCCTCATTCCTTGGTAGGTATATGAAGTGAGACATGTGTGTGACTAAGGCATCTAGGAAGGCCCTGAGGAACCTTGACACTGCACTTTGGGATACCCCACCTGCCACAGCAATGACCCCCTGATAGCTCCCTGAGGCCAAGAGGTGCAGTGAGCATAGCACTTGCACATGCGTAGGGATGGCGCAGCCACGCAGAGTCTGGTGTTCTAGCTGTGGTTTCAGTAAATCAATTAATTGTAGTATGGGTGCGCTGCTAAGGCGATATTTATCGTATATCTCTTCCTCAGTTTGCTGAAAAAGAGTCTGCCTTGTTCTATATATCTTCTCCTGTCTGTAGCCCCTCCTCCTCCTCTGCTGTGCGGCGTGGACTCTCCTCCTCACTGCTATCAGGTATATCTCTGCCATCTTGAGTAACCCAGATGCTTTCTGGGTCTCCTTTTATACTTTGGTTATGGTTACCACCTGCTCTGAGTTAGTGGTAAATTGCAAGTGCAAAATGGGCTTTTTGCGACTAGTCGCAATTTGCGAGTTGCAATTGCAGGTCGCAAAATGGGGTCGCAAATTTTGCGAGTCGCAACGGCTCGCATCGCTTTTTGCAAGTCGGAAATGGGGTTTTTGAATCCCATTTCCGATTTTGCATAGTCGCAAATAGCGATTCGGGCCATTTGCGAGTCGCAAAAGTTTGCTACATCTGGCCCAAAATTATTCAGACTGAACCTGAAAGCAGTATGTAAAGTATTTATGCAGCACTTCAAACAGCAAAAAAGTGAAAACATAACACAAGAAAAATCCCTCAACAATTTAGAAAAGTAGAGTAAAATATAATAAATTATTTGAGACCAAAATAACAAAAATCCAAACAGTAGAAATGGAGATATGCAATTTCAAATTGTTAAGTAAAAATAGTGCCTAAAACCACAAAGCACTGTCGCCAGACTAGGACAAAGTCAGCATGGGCCAGGTAAAGTATAAAAGTAGGCCAACCGAACACAGTACCTTAAATCGTGGTTGCAGAGTGTAATGAGATCCAGCATCGAGGATGTGTCATGCAGCAGTGGTTCTGAGGAGTTGCAGGGCTGTTGCACGAAGTCAGGCATCGTTGACTAGGAGCCATTAACGAGGGGCTTTTGATGCAAAGTCCTGCATGGAAGATGCATTGCGCATCAGCGGTTTAAAAGAAGCTACAGAGCTCTGATGCAGTCATGTGTTGTTGTTGATGATGGCATCTACGAGAAGCTTCTGATATGAAGGTTTGTGTTGAGGATGCATCACGCAGGGGCAGTCCCGAGGAAACTGTGGGCTGTGATGTGATGTTTGATGCCAGAGACATATCACTATGTGGCAGTTTCTGAAGCAGAGCTTTGAGGAAATGTGTCATGCAGCTTCAATTCTACCCACAGGACCACAGCTGGGCTGGTGGGGCACCTTCAGACTCACTTCCAAGGGTCCACTACAGGGGTGGCACCACTTGGGGGTTATTACTAACTGCAGACCGAGTCCAGGTGCTTGGTTCAAATTGGTTGGAGCAATTTCTGTCCCTGAGGCTCTGGTCAGGAGGCCAGCAATCTAGCCTTTGGAGTCATGCTGGTGGACCTGGGTTCAAGATGTAAGTCCTTTCACTCAGGCATCAGGGCGACAAAGTAGCAGTCCTTTTTGCAGAGTATAACAGCAGTCCTTCTGAGTCATCCACAGGTTCATTAGTGTACTGAAGTGTTAGGTAGGAGGGTCCATTATTTATACCTGCTGCACACTTTAAAGTAGGAAAGGGTTCTGGAGGTTTCCACCACAGAGATGCTTTGAATTTCCTGCTGCCCTGCCCTGGCCTTAGCTTGTCTCTGGTCACACAAGTGTCAAGTCCTTTGAGAGTGTGTGCAGACAAATCCTTTGCAATGTGCAATTGTGGTAGGTGATAGCTCCTCCCTCGGGGTGGGCTATAAACTCCTCTCTACCAGCAGAGTTTACAGAGTTTTGGCCACTCCCCATTACACATGTAATTCATAGTTCTGGTAAAATTCCACAGACCTCCGTGTGGTAGAGTTGATTCTCGAGTAGAGCTTGCCAACGGTAAGTTGACAAACACGAGTGAGAATTGGCATCCTCTAGTGTGATTTTCAGGTACAAGGAGACACCTGGCAAGATTTTCCCAATGCGGGAGGTCACAACCATTTATGTTGGTAAAGCTGCTGCTCAAGTACAAAAATCCACACAAGTGGCAGTAAAACCAGCTGAAGCAGCAGCGCCCTCTGGCTCGCCTTGTTATGCTGATCGCACTGATTTCTCATTGCGGACAAAGCTCCTGGTGCTAAAAATCTGCCCAACATTCAAATTTTTGCCTCCTCGTGGAACTCTACGGAATCTCCCAGAGTTTTTATGGAACTCTTCAGAACTCTGTGGAGTGAAACTTCATGAGTTCTGCCCACCCCTACTCCTCTCCCTCATTAAGTCAGTGTTAGAAATGGGGTCTTTGGTTGGAAGTCAGGTTACCCCCTGTCCAAGCAAGGACCCTCACTCAAGTCAGGGTAAAAGAGAATCACCCTCAGCTAACCCTGCTTACCCCTTTGGTAGCTTGGCCCGAGCAGTAGGTTTAACTTCTGAGTGCTAGGTGTAAAGTATTTGTACCGACACACACAGTCACTTAATGAAAATACTACATAATGACACAACACAGGTTTAGAAAAACAGAAAATATTTATCTTAACAAAACAAGACCAAAACGACAAAAATCCACAATACACAAGTCAAGTTATCACAAAAAATGCAGAGTCTTCATGTAATTTTATTCTCACACTAACGCTATTAGCATGAAAATGTACCTTGGCCGCATCAAAAATAACCCGGCTTGGGCGAGTGTGTGTCAAAAAGGGCTTGCGATGTGTTGATTTCACTCATGAGCGAGACCTTGCATCATTTCTCCTTTTGTCGGGTCAGTGTGGGTTGTTTCTTTTCTCCGCAGGAGAGCGATGCGTCGATCCGGTCAGCACTCTCGGGTCCTGGCATGCCTTGCGTAGTTTTTCCATGCCCAGCGGTGTTTGGGTCATAAATTCAGCTGCACGATGATCCGAAAATCAAGCAGCGCGGGTTGCGATCTCACCAGCCTCCGTCAGCAAAGCTGTCGTAGTTTACCCAGCTCTGGGTGTCGATCTTCCGGTTGTGTTGCAGGCGAGCATCGAATTTCAGCCGTGTAGCCAACAGTGCATCGATTTTTCAGCTGCAGATCCGATTTGTGTCAATCTTTTCTCGCACGGCCTTCTGTTTGTGGATTTCTTCCTCTAAGGCTGCCAGCTTCTCCTTTCAGGGTTGCAGAAACTGGATAGGCACCACTTGGCAGAGTAGGAGTCTCTCCAGAGACTCCAGTTGCTGGCAGAGAGAAGTGGTTTAGGTCTGGCAAGTGGGTACACTTGCCAAGTCGAATTTACAGTTAAAACTGCACACACAGACACTGCAGTGGCAGGTCTGAGACATGATTACAGAGCTACTTATGTGGGTGGCTCAACCAGTGCTGCAGGCCCACTAGTAGCATTTGATTTACAGGCCCTGGGCACCTCTAGTGCAATTTACTAGGGACTTACTAGTAAATCAAATATGCCAATCATGAATGAACCAATTACATACACATTTTGTAAAAGAGCTCTTGCACTTTAGCACTGGTTAGCAGTAGTAAAGTGCCCAGAGTAACAAAAGCAGCAAAAACAGAATCCAGCACACATGAACAACCTGGGAAACAGAGGCAAAAAGTTAAGGGAGACCAAGCCAAGGATGAAAAGTCTAACAGTCAGAGATGTCTCTTCCTGCAAACACCTATTCCCCTTTGTCTCACTGTCTGGTCGTAATACACAAAGACCAACTGCCAGTTTCACCTAGTCATGTGTCCGAGGATACATGCTGCAGGCACTATGGCCCTCAATCTGAGTTTCGAAGTCCGAGTACCTCCATGCCGGTGGTGCAGACTGCCATATTATGACCATGGTGGTCATCCCAATGGAACACACTCAATACAGCACCAGTATTACCAGTGAAGAGGGTTCCCCGCGGATGGTGGTCGGCATCTCCAGGCCAGCAGGGACCATGTTCCCACCGATCATATTACGAGGTTGCACATTGCCGGATTTCTGGGGCGGTCGCATCTCCACCAAAACCCAGCAGAACCGAATGTAATAAAATAAGACACTCACCTTCGAGAACACAGGCATGTCCGGAGCCGCCATTGAAGTAGAACTTGAAGTCTTCCACTGCTCCTGATTGCCCTGCATCTCCAGAACCAGCGACGACGAAGATGACAAGTGTAAGTACACCCACCTAACACACACTCAATGGAAAGGTATTAGAACACACACACACAACACACACAGTAGGGATGGCTAGCAACAGTCACACACACACGCAACCACACACCCATACCAAGACACACACACCTATACACACGAACCATACACACGCCACCACCAACACACATGTGCCATACACACCCCCATCCCGCACACACATCACTGCTACAGGTTAACACACATGTACACAACACCACCAACTCACACATCACAATCACAACTATACAAATGTGTTACCAATCCATAGAACTGCACACTGACACATGCCAACATTTACTGACAAAAACGCACAAAGACTACTCACAACCAATCAACAACACAAACCCATACAACATACCAAATGTCACACCAAGCCCACACAACATACAATACATACGACATAGCCACCACCACACACACAGACACACACACAACCACACAATGGTACACAACACCACCACAACACAATTGACTACATACAAGGCACAAGTCTGCAACACACATGTATGAAGCTACACAATCATATCACAGACACAAAACACATCAATAGCAGCAGTACCAATGGCGTGCCCACACACTGACATGCAGCCCAGGCACAACAGCTAGCACAACGAACACACACAACTCAGACATACACAAACCAAATCCCACAAACAAAACACATTTGATGTTGAAGGAAAGGCAGGACAAGTATGTCACTATCGACACCCACAGGAGGTTTGTCCACGTGTACTATAATAAGTGCAGAATTGCAAATAAACTATTTACAAAATTGGGCCATTGGCCAGTCCATAGACCATTGTGCCCATGGAACATATGGCACAACACAGTGCCACACCCTGACTGCAAAGTGAGCTCCACAATGTAGACTTCAAAGGGGCAGGCACCTCAATGATATTTGGGGCGGTGGTGGTGGGGGTTTGGACTTGGGGGGATCCTTGGGTTTCGGTTTGGGCGGGGGATCCTTGGGTTTGGGTTTTGGCAGGGGCCTTGGGTTTGGGTTTACTAGGAGGGTCCTTAGCTTTTGCCTTGGGAAGGGGGACCCTGGGTGGGGGGTCGACCTCTTAGCAGGGAGAAGGGCATGGTCAACACCGGGGTGAAGGGGAGGACTGCGAGGTAGAAGAGCTAGATTTGGGGAGGGACACTGGAAGCTTCAGGGAACTATGGGGGGAGGGATAGGGAGCAGGGAAAACTCATAAGGGAAACATTTCTTAGGGACACAAGGGCAATCATGAGTAAAGTGTTTGAGAGTGGAGGGAGAGGGAGTGGTTGTAAGATGTGTTCTTGTCAGTGTCTTGGTTGCAGGTGCATGGGTGGATTGAATGTGTGTTCTGGGTGTCAGTTAGGTGGGTGAGTAGGGACGTTTAGGTGTTTTGGGAGGAGAGGGGGAGGAGGTGCTGGGAGATGCCATGCTGGAGGGGTGACCGTCTGTTGGGGTGGTGTGTGCAGGTATGGTACATGTGCTGCATGTAGGGGTGTCTGTGGTGATTGTGCATGTGGTGAATGGGGTGGATGGATGCAGATCTGTTATTTTGCTGACTGTGGATATGTTGGGACCATGGCTGGATCAGGGAGTGTTGGTGTTGCACCAACAGGTGTGAGTGGTGTAGTATCTGTGATGGAGCAGGTGGAGGGGGAGTCAGTGTACGTAGTGGAGGTTGTTGTGTGTGCATGTGGGTGTTGTCTGTGTGCATTCCAGTGGGGGCTCTTGTGGTGGCTGGGTTTGTCACTGCGAGCTGTGTCTGTTGAGGTGGATGAATGTGTGCTCTGGATTGACTTGGAGAGAGGAGTTTTGCACTAGGAAGAGGTAGGTGGAGGGGGGGCGGAAGACAAAGGGACACTGGCTGCTGTCAGTGAGGAGGCCATAGTCTGAAAGGATCTCTGTAGGCCAGCCAGGGCACTGTGAATGGCTTCCAGGAACACATTGCTTTGTTGGACTTGAGCTGCTAGTCCCTGGATGGCATTCACGATGGTGGACTGACCCACAGAGACGAACCTCAGGAGGTCAATAGCCTCCTCACTGAGGACAGCAGGGCTGGGTGGGTCAGTGGCAGAGGTGCCTGTGGCAAAGGACACACCCACAATCCTGGGTGAGCAGGCACGGGCAACTGGGTGGGGAGCTACAGGGAGGGCAGTGCTAGTATAGGGGGTGGTGCCAGTGATATTGCTGGGCTGGTCCCAGATGGGTCTGCACCGACAGGGAGTGTCCACAGGAGGAGGACCCTTGTTGATCCCGTGCCTTCTGTGCACTCCCCTTGACCTCCGTCTCACTGGGTCCCTCATCCTTGCTGGTATCAGCCTCCTGGGTCCCGTGGGCTGCTGCTTCCCCATTTCCTGTGCCCCTTCTCCGCTGCCTGACAATACTGATGCACACAAAGAGAGAGAAAGTGAGGGAGGGAGAGAGAGAAAATAGGGTGAATAAGGATCCCTCCCATATACACGTATCAACATGAACATCTCTGACATTACACATCATGGCAGTCCATTCCATTACAGTGACAACACATGTGCACACAAGTTGACATAGTGACATGATGAAAGCTGTGACTCTGCATAGCAGCATTGTAATAGCCAGGGCTATGTAATACATAACATGTAAACACAATGGTGACACAACAGGGACCTCCCAGGGGACTTACCACATTTAGTACCATCCCATTGTTGAAACAGCAAGACCAGACAATGATGGGTTTAAAAACAGATATTGATGTGCAGTCTGCCCTCATTCATTCACATGTAGCAGTATCCCATCTTTGTTTACCTGCACATTTCCTATACTTTGAAGTTAACATATGACTGCATAGTTGTTAGACTTTTCATCCTTGGCGTGGTCTCCCTTCAGGTTTTGCCTCTGTTCCCCAGGTTGTTGATGTGTGCTGGACTCTGATTTTATTGTGTTTGTTACTCTGGGCACTTTACCACTGCTAACCAGTGCTAAAGTGCAAGTGCTCCTGTTTAAAATATGTACGTAATTGGTTCTCCATGATTGGCATATTTGTTTTACTGTTAAGTTCCTAGTAAAGTGCACTAGAGGTGCCCAGGGCCTGTAAATCAAATGCTACTAGTGGGCCTGCAGCACTGGTTGTGCCACCCACATAAGTAGCTCTGTAATCATGTCTCAGACTTGCCACTGCAGTGTCTTTGTGTGTATTTTTACACTGTAAATTCGACTTGGCAAGTGTACCCACTTGCCAGGCCTAAACCTTCCCTTTTCTACATGTAAGGCACCCCTAAGGTAGGCCCTAGGTAGCCCCAAGGGCAGGGTGCAGTGTATGGATAAGGTAGGACATATAGTAATGTGGTTTATATGTCCTGACAGTGAAATACTGCTAAATTCGTTTTTCACTGTTGCAAGGACTGTCTCTCTCATAGGATAATATGGGGGCTACCTTTAAATATGATTAAAGCATAGATTCCCCTAGAGAGTAGATGGACATGTGGAGTTTGGGGTCCCTGAACTCACAATTTAAAAATACATCTTTTAGTAAACTTGATTTTGAGATTGTGTGTTTGAAAATGCCACTTTTAGAAAGTGAGCATTTTCTTGCTTAAACCATTCTGTGACTCTGCCTTGTTTGTGGATTCCCTGTCTGGGTCAGTTTGACAGTTGGGTTGTTTTTCACCTCACACCAGACAGTGACACAAAGGGAGCTGGGGTGTAACCTGCATTTCCTGATTAGCCATCTCTGCTAGGAGGGAGGGGTGGAGTGGTCACTCTCATCTGAAAGGACTGTGCCTGCCTCTAACAATGCCGGCTCCAACCCCCTGGTGTGTGTCTGAGGCCTTGCCTGGGCAAGGCAGGATTTCACAAGTAAGTGTGAGTCCCCTTTGAAGAAAGGTGACTTCAAAGACTAAAATGGGTATAAGAAGGGCACCCAAATCTACAGACTTGAGAAACACTTCTGGAATCAAGAGGAACCTCTGCCTGGAGAAGAGCTGTTAGCTGAGGAGGAAGTGCTGCCCTGCCTGTGACTGTGCTTTGTGGAGCTTTCCTGCAGTGCTGCTTCTGCCAGAGTAGGAGGGCAAAGACTGGACTTTGTGTGCCTTCCATCTTGAGAAGAAATCTCCAAGGGCTTGATCTAGAGCTTGCCTCCTGTTGTTTGAAGTCTCAGGGACAGCAAAGACTTCTCTCTGCCAGCACCTGGAGCCTCTGGAGAGACTCCTACTCTGCCCTGTGGTGCCCATCCAGTCCTGGGACCCTGAAAGGAGAAGCTGGCAGCCTAAAGACAAGAAAATCCACGCACAGAGCGCCGTGCGGGGAAAAGATCGACGCGAATCCGATCGGCGGCTGAGAAACGACGCTCGCAGGAAACGCGACCGAAGAATCGACGCACGGAGCAGGAGAAACGACGCGCAGCATCGCTGACGGAGGCTGGGAGATCGCAACCTGCGCGGCTGGATCGCCAACTCATCGTGCAGCTGGATTTTTGACTCGAGTACCGCCGTGCGGAGTTATTTTCGATGCACGCCCGCCCGTGCGGGGTTATTTTTGACGCACACCAGGTACATTTTCACTCTAGCAGCGCTAGTGTGTTTTTAAAACTACTTAAAGACTCCTTTTGATTTTTAATTAATAACTTGACCTGTGTATGGTGGATTTTTGTCGTTTTGGTCTTGTTTTGTTTAGATAAATATTTCCTATTTTTCTAAACCTGTGTTGTGTCATTTTGTAGTGTTTTCATTGAGTTACTGTGTGTGTTGGTACAAATACTTTACGCCTAGCACTCTGAGGTTAAGCCTACTGCTCTGCCAAGCTACCAAGGGGGTAAGCAGGGGTTAGCTGAGGGTGATTCTCTTTTACCCTGACTAGAGTGAGGGTCTTTGCTTGAACAGGGGGTAACCTGACTGTCAACCAAGGACCCCATTTCTAACAATAGTCAGCTATCATGGCAATACTCCTGTCCCACTGAGGCCCTTCATGTGGTGGAACTGTGAGGGCAGCCCCACAATCAGTCAATGGCAGCTACACTACAATGTCCAGATTGTTAAGTTAGTGGAGAAAACAAATACTAATGGGATTGCACTTACACCTCTGATACACTGATGCAGATGGATGGAGACGGTCAGAAACAAAGCTGAGGGTGTCCAAACCCACCCAACCATGGAAAATCTGAATAGTACATCCACTTATAGCATAGTATTGCCACAAATCAACCATAGTGAGCCTGCCAGGGTGACTAATACCTACTATGGAATTGCATGTACCATTGATAACATGAACATCTTGCCAATATTAAGTCACCCAATCCCAACCAAGGGCTGTCAGGTGCAAGGTAACAGTCAGTGCTTGCCCACTTGTGGCTGCTGTGCTGCCCTCAAAAGCCCATCCACCTCAGGGTAGACTACCCCCAAAGTGCAGGCCATTAGGGGGGTCAGGGTCTGACAGGCATCCCTCCCTCATTGGGGGGACAGCCCCACCTGGGCCTCTGCAGTCTTCCAGGTCCAGTGTCTCAGGTCCTCCTACCGCTTGTGACAATGGGTGCTCCGCTGGATATGGACCCCCAGGTTCCGCACTTGCTTGGCGATGGCACGCCAAATCCCCTTCTCTTGATGGGCACTGACCTGCATGGGTGACACAGAAAGAAGGAGAAAGTCATACAGAGTGGCACCACAGCAACAGCAGTAGACTACGCACATCAAACACACCACATGTCCACACAAACCTATTATCACAGTACTGACACTTGTACTCCATGCATTCTGCATGCATCCATCCCCTGTCTGGGGTGTCAAAGTCTTTCACTCTCACACACACCCCAATCAAAGAGGATAATGGCATTGGGCTAATCTGCTCCTCTGGTACCCCATAAAGCTGTTCAAACAGGGGTAGGACCTAATCCACAAGCTTCTTCAGCTCCTCCTGAGTGAAGGCTGAGGCTCTACCACCAGCAGGATGTGGCATGGTTGCTCCCAGAGACAGTACACAGCAGCTCACGTCATGGAGGTCTTGCTTGCAGGAGTGTCAGGAGTCAAGTGAGCCAGGTGGCAGAAAATGGCGGTCACGGCCACCGTGTACATGACCATCACTGTTGGAGGTGATCATCATTCTCCCATAGGCAACATTGTTTTCCAATGTGGAATTGCACAGCGGTTGCGACCGCCTACTGCCATGATGACATACTCCTGTGGAAATAGGTCACTTCCATCTGTCCAGTGCACGCAGGACAGGGTGCTGCCATTTTAGGCACATTTAATGTATTGTAATGGAAAAAATATGTACATCACGCTACACATACGTTCAGTACGCTGTGTAAGCCTATGTTCTGCCATCATGGCTGGGCTCATACTTGTGACATTTATGCCACAGTGGTGTTCGATGAGTGGATGTCAATTCCAGTGCATGTCCAGTGACTCAGTGCCTCAGAGGCAGTGTTACGATATAGGGCACTGGCATTTGTACTTACATGTTCCGTGCTGGGGCAATATGCAGCTAAAACATGGAATATTACACATGTTAAGTGTGTGACATGCTTTTGGTCAGGGCCTGCAATGGGCAGTAAGGATGGTTTACATGGCCCACCTACATGGCCAATATGGTATGTGACAACTGTTTGGGCATGTCTACAGTGTTTGTTGTTTGCAATTAGAATAGCGTCAGCTAGTATGGGTAGAATGCTCCTCAAATTGTACATTCTCTCCTCTCTCTCCTAGATAATCCATGTAATGAGGAGAATGAGACATGCACCAGTGTACCACCTCTTAATAGACCTTGCTACCCTGGAGGAGAGACACATCATCCAGACCTATTGTCTGAATCATCAGACCATAATGGATCCATGTACCCAGTTGGAGCCAGACATTATGCCTGCCATATGTAATCCCTATGCCATCCCTCCCACAGAACAGGTTTTGTGTGTGCTACTCTTTCTTGCCTCAGGCTCATTCCAGATTACAGTGGGCTCAGCAGCACGGATGTCACAGCCCATGTTCAGTCTTGTGTTGAAAGATGTACTGTCTGCTTTACCGATACACCTGGACAGCTACACCAGGTTCCCCCAAATTGTGGATTTGCCTACTGATAAATCTCACTTCTATCATATTGGATACATCCCTCATGTGATAGGGGCCATAGATGGCACCTACATTGCTTTGGTCCCTCACAGAGCCAATGAGCAAGTCTATAGGAAAAGGAAAAACTGATGCTCCAACAATGTACAGGTGGTGTGTGTCGAAGATCAGTACATCTCCCAAGTGACGGACAAGTTTCCAGGATCTGTGCATGACTGCTTCATTATGAGGAACACCACTTTATGGCACAACTACAGAGAGATGGCTTGGCTCATTAGTATGTATGCATAAGGATGTGTGTCACTATAATATCAACTGTCATTCCATTTTGCCATGTGCATCTACCGGTTTTGTGTCCTACCTTTGTGCGCACAAGTGATTCTTGTTATCCTAACCTTCCCTGGCATCTGGCACTAGTGAGGTACCCTTCCACAGATGAGGAACACTGTTTCAATGAGGCCCATGGCAGGATGAGGCGTGTTATTGAAAGAACTTTTGGCCTACTGAAAAGCCAGAGTCAGGTCCCTCCCCGTCTCAGGAGGTGCCCTCCTCTACACTCCACAAAAGGTCTGCCAGATTATAGCTGCCTGCTGCATGCTACAAAATCTGGCCCTGAGATGTCAGATTCCATTACTGGCTGATGAGAAGTAGGCACCTGGGCCAGTAGCTGATGATGATGACATACAAGGTGATGAGGAGGCTGATGAGGAAGGTGCAGCTGATCATAGGACTGAGCTGATCAATCATTACGTCCAGTAACATACAGGTATGTTGTGTGTGTATTGTCAGGTTTATTTCCAAATTGCTCTCTGACAGTGCTCCTCCTGGTCAGGTACATCAGTGGAGATGTTCAGTGTACCTATCCCTCGGTGTGACTTGTGGTGGGAGACATATTCCCTATCAGGAGCTTTGTTAATAATGTCATCTCTTTGAGCTATGTTGACAATGCAGGTTGCTAGGTTGACATTTCATATGTTCAGGCATGTGATGTGTCATGTACCCTGCAGTATACTGTGCAGATATTCTTTCAAATATAGATTGTGTAGTGTGTATCACTCCCTATCAACACTGTTGGCTGAGGCATTCATGGACACAGGCCTTTCCTTACATTAGTTAGTGTAGTTTTTACCTCATGTCAGCTGTGAGCTACTACGTATTGGTCATTTGATTCCTGAGAATGTGGATGTGGCATTGTCTCCTTTCTTCCCCTGTGTTGTTTCCAATCCACAATGGGCATGACAACAATATACTGCATATGTGCTGTGACTGCCACCATGTCTACTATCCTGATGTGAGTCGATATCTTGGTCTTTTTGCAGGCTGGATTTGTTGATCTACTCTGGTGTGTGGCTGGACTGGTGACTCCCTTGCAACTGAATTTTGGAACATGTCTAATGTACTGTGTCACCTGCAGGAAAAGCCTCCCTCTGCTGTCCATGTAACAGACTTTTGGTGAAGGGGAATACACACATATTATATTTTAGTATATAATACATTTGTGCATGTAACAATGAAGACTCAAAGGCAGTTCCTGTGTTCCATGGTGTTTATTGTGCACAATGTGTCGAACAGTTGATGAGTGTGGTTATGGTTGGGGTAATCATCAGAGTAGGTGGCCTAGCTGTAGATAGTACAGGTCCAGTATCCAAGGGCCATGTAAAAATCGGGACGTGACATTGAACAGCCAACAGGGTGTTTCAGTGGAACACAAGGGAGAATGTTCAGGAGAGGGTCATTTCCTGGCAGTGGGTTTGGTCTTGGCATCTGCTCCTTCAGGATGTCTGGGTGGACGGCCATGTTTGTGGGGGTGTTCCTCAGCTACAGAGGGAGGGGTGCCAGTGGCCTGTGGTTCCTCTGGCAGGGCCTCCATTCTACTAGCTAAGGTTGATGTTGATGGCTCTGTTGGTAGCTGGCTAGTGGAAGGGGCTTGCTGGTGGGTGGAGGAGGCATGCAGGATGGTGGTGAGCTCCTTGAGCACCTCTGCAATGGAAGCCATGGTGCTATTGTGTGCCTGCAACTGCTGCATGGCCTCCTGGTGGTATTACCTCATTAGCCTTTGGTTTTCCTCCAGAGTGGTGAGTATTTGGCCTACCTTGCCCTGGGATTGGTAGTATCCTACCAGGACTTGGGAGATGGTTTCCTGGCCCACAGGCACCCTCCCACTGCCCCTGGCCCCTATGCCTGTGCCCCTGGCACAGTGTGCCCACTCCCACTTACACCAGGACCTTCATTGTCTTGGGTGTGAGGGGTCGACTCAGGTTCTTATAATGTGGAGCACACTACTGATTGACCAATCCTTGGGACATAGGTTTGGGGATGAGGGTTTGGCTGTGATGTTGATGCCACAGGTTCGGGGTGGATGTGGGCAGGGTGAGACTGGGAGTGGTGGACTGACCAGTTGTACCTGTGGGCCAGGTAAGTCATCAATATCTAGACATCCCGAGGCATTGTCCTCACTGGGAACTTCATCTTGGGGAGTGCTGCCTGTCTCTAGCATCCTCTCCATGGCGGCAGGGGTACCTGTGAATGAAGAGGGAGAGTGTCACATGGTAGAGGTCTGAATTGTGGGGTCTTTGTCTGATGCATAAAGCGGCTTGACTTGATTCCCAGATATGGCAATGAGAGATGCAGCACTACAGACATTGTTTATGGGTACTAGATAGTGAAATGGGTACCATGTTGCATTGAGGGTTGATAAATGAAGACTGCATTGCTGTCATTGCCATGTATAGGTCCTCAATCTGAGCATCCTGTTGGTGTTGCAGGTGCCATAGTTGTACATGCAGGTGTTGCACTTTGATGTGGACATATTAACTTTTCATGTGGATGCGCAGGTGCATTGTGTTAGTTGTAGTGATTGATACTGGCAGTGCTATCCGTGCACTGGGCAGGGACTGTCTGGCCATTGTGGCATGCAGGGGAGGGGTTTTAGGTGATTGTGTGTAAGATGTGGTGGAAGATACAGTGACTTGGGGAGTGATAGGGTGGTGGGGTAGCATGCAGGACCAGACAAATTAGTGCTAGGGGAGTGTTGGTGACTTACCAGAGTCCAGTCCTCTGGGTATGCCAGTGAGTCCCTCAGGATGAAGGATGTCCAAGACTGTCTCCTCCCATGATGCAAAGTCTGGGGGAGAAGCTGGGGGGCCACTGCCAGTCTTCATCACAGCAATTTGGTGCCTGGATTCCATGGAATGTACCTTCCCCCGTAGGTCATTCCACCTCTTCCGGATATCCTCCCTTGTGCGTGGATGGTTGCCCATTGAGTTGACCCTGTCAACAATTCTCTGCCATAACTCAATTTTCCTGGCTATGGATGTTTGCTGGACCTGTGCTCCACGCAGTTGTGGCTCTACCCTGATGATTTTATAGACCATGACCCTCAACTCATCATTTGTGAAGTGTGGGTGTTGCTGACGGGTCATGGTGGTTGTGTTGAGTGTGAGGGTATGTGTGGTGTGCAATGGTGCAGTGTAGGGTGTTTGGTGGGGTTGTGGGTGCTTGATTGTGTGTGCTGGTTGTGATGTTTGTGTGGTGTGTAAATGTGTATATTGTGTTAATGGTGTAGTTGTGTGGTGTGTGCTGAGTGTTGTGTGTAATAGTGCATATGGTATACAAGTACAATGGCTTTAGTTTGTGTGATCCTTGTTGTGTGATTGTCAGTGATTGTTGTTTCTGTTGCAAAAGATTGTGGGTTGTGTGGGAATGTATGTTATAGTGGTGTGTGTACGTGTGTCTGATGTCTATATATGTGTGTCAGGTGTGGGGTACTTGATTTGTCCAATGTGGTGCTGTGTTGTGGTAGAGGTGTGTTTTTGAACGCTTTTCTGCTGTGCAGTGACCACTGTGCCGATTTGTGGGTCGTAATCTAGCGGGCAGAATGTGGTCAGCGTGGCGTTGCTGGTGGTAGAACTGCCATCGCTCCCACCCTCGGTCGTCCTGACGGTCTCGAGTTTGTGATTGTATTTTGCGGTGTTCAGTGTGTTACTCATAATCCGGTGGTTGAATTACCACATCCATTGTGGTCTTTAGGTGGCTGTCACCACGACGGTCTTCGGTAAAGACCGCCAAACTCATAATAAGAGCCTATGTTTAGGACAAGAAAATGCCAACTTTCTAGAAGTGGCATTTCAGAATTGTAACTTAAAATCCAACTTTACTATTAAAGAGGATTTACAATTATAATTCTTTAGACACCAACTCGACTTTCCAATTTGAAGTAAGGTAACTCAATGTTATCCTATGGGAGAGGTAGATCTTGCAGTAGTGAAAAATTAATTGAAGAGTTTTTCACTAGTACAACATGTAAAATTCAAAAGTACACATCCAACATTTTAAATACACTGCACCCTGTGCTATGAACTGTCTGGGCCTACTGTGGGGGTGATATAAATGTATGAAAAAGTTAGCGTTAGGCGTGACAAAAGGGTTTATTTAGCCAGGTCAAAATGGCAGGTTAAAACTGCAAACCCAGGCTGCAGTGGTAGACATGAGACATGTTTAAAAGGCTATTTAAGTAGATGGCACAATCAGGGTTGCAGGCCCACTAGTGGTGTTTAATTTACAAGCTCAGGATAGAAGAAGAGTGACAAAATAAGTATAAAAAAACAGTGATGGATGGAATGCTTGAATTAATCTCATTCATTGGCAATTTCTCGGGCTGTATCCCAATCCATCGTTTTTTAACCACTAAGCCTCCTCAGTTTCGACCCAACCATATACAAATCAGTCTTGACCCTGCTTCTTATAAGAATAGTTCAGCTCAAACTGCCAGGTCAGGTCTTAAGACGGGTTGCCCCCAATTTGTATGAGGCTGTAGAAAAAAGTAAATAATCTGTTATTACAATTAATATTTATGAATTAAGGCAATAGTATTATAATTTTTCACTAGTAACACACTTAACAATAGGAGTCAGTGTGAAAATGAAGCCTCTCAAGTATTGTCTGTTTTTCATTTGTGTGCCTGTAGTCACTTCCAATCTTAGGCCCTCATTATGAACATGGAAGACCACCATTGTCAGAGAACAGAAACCCTCCATATAATGATGCCAAAAACAGAAACCTCTAAAACTTCTGCTACCACCAGCCACAGCCAGGGCCCTTGATGGAGGAAAGGCAGCACACCCCACCCCGCCACCACCAGTCACACAAATTCCCCGTCCTCCAAATAATGATGCACAAATCACTGCAGCGGTTAGTGGATGTCAAACGGCCATTGGCGGTAGGGACCGCCACAGCCAGCAATGGGACCCAACAGCAAAAAATGCACACATTGGTAAGTATGAAACCCACACACATGACACACATCCACAACACTATAAAACACTCACATACACACCCCACAATCCTTTGCAATGCCAATGGGACAACTGAGACTGACAACACAACACGCAGACACAGAATGCAACATCACACAACTCACACACCCAACCACACAACAGCACCCTCACCAATATCTGCACAACACACCACCCACAACACACACCATGGCCCCCCCTAAGCACTCACGCTTCACTAATAGGGAGCTAAGAATAATGGTGGACGAAATACTCAAGGTCATGCTAGAAATCTTCGGGGCACAGGCCCAGCACACACCCATCGGCAGGAAGATGGAGTTATGGCAGACCATAGTAAAAAAAGTCAAAGCAGTGGGAAACCATCCATGCACGTGGGACGACATCCACAAGAGATGGAACGATCTGCACGGGAAGGTGAGGTCCATGTCGTCGAGGCACAACTTGAGGTCCAGAAGACTGGGGGAGGACCCCCACCTACACCCTCTAAATACACCGACTGGGAGGAAAAGGTACTGGCCATCCTGAACCCTGAGGGCCTCACTAGACTCACTGGAGGAATGGACTCAGGTAAGTCATCTACAATTACCCCATATCCACCACACCTTGAATGCATGCACCACCCCACCCCTCCAACTACCACCAGGACTACCACCCCACCCAGGCCACAATCACCACATCCAGTCAACCTGCATGCCCACAAATCCACCAACAGGCCCACAACCCTCCATCTGTGCACAGCCACCTATCCCTGCAAGGAATCACAATGGCACTACACCACCCACAATGCACCTCCACATTCCATGCAAACTGCAATGGCAACCCCACAATAGGCCCCTGCATGGCCCAACAGGGGAATAAACTGCACAAAATAGACCAGAGCTGCGCATCCTTATTCGAATTAGAGCATGTAACATACATGTTCACCCCCCCCCCCCCACAGGCACCACCACCCGTGCCACCCTGACGGAAAGGCCAAGGAGTGCCAGCGCTCAGGATACCGGAGAGGGAAGTGTGGACAGTGAGGAATACCCTGGTCCGTCACACAGTCCTGGACTGTCACCCTCCAGCAGCCCCACCCAGGATACTCCTGACACCCCTACCACCCAGCCACCAACATCAGCTCTGGCCAAACAACCCCACACCACTGTCTCTAAGCCACAGACTGGTGGACCACAAGTATAGAGGCCAGAGTCTCTACCTATGAACAGGCAGGGTGACGATGGCCCCAGTACAAGTGGTACCACCAGACCTGTGCAGGGAACACAGGCACACAGTGCTGGGAGGGTATCAATGGCCCAGGGGGGAGGCCAAAGGATGGATGCTGCAGCCCAGGAGGTGATCTCTGAGGTCCTGGGAGCATACCACCATACAAAAAGACAGGATGGGCCAGATCATGGCCACCCTGGAACAGAGTCAAAGGCTGCAGATAGCCCAACATCAAGAGACCATGGAGCAGTGGAAACAACTCAATTCCACCATGGCCACCATTGCAGGGGTGCTGCAGCACCACTACCTAACCCAGCCTGAGACCCCCAAAAACCTGGAATCCCCTACCACTGCCCAGGACACTGACCAGCCCTCAACATCAGCAGCAGCAACATGACTAGTGGCACTGGCAGAGGAAACACAGGAGACCAGCACCCCTACCAGTGCAGCCCAGCACCAGACACTCAAATGGCCCCTGAGACCCAGATATGGCACGGGAACACCTGCAGAGACTAAGCCCCCCACTAAGAAGTGACTCTGACATGAACTGTCTCCCAAGTGTGCCACTGTGCTGCCATCCTCACTCGCCAATAGCAACTCAACAACATGCAAAGGACAGATAGACATATACCCACTGCCACCAATCACTAGGCCCATGTACCTAGTATGGGCATCCACCATTAGCCCACTCCCTATCTCTGTAAAGCACACCAATGCATTTATGACACCAAATAAAACACATGTACACCAATTTGTATGTCCCCTGTCGTTCTGTTGGTTCAATTGCAAATGTTAATGTATTTGCCAGTCAATCCCAGAATCAGACCTTTATTGCAGAAATGGTACCCCACGCACAACAATGTCTGGAGTAAACATAAGTGCACACCATGTTTGTTTCCATGGCATAAGCCACCTTATTCGTCAGGTAACAGTGTCAATGACTACAGACCCCACATTCCCATAATGAATAGGTCAGACAGACATTATTCAGTGCAGACAACATTATCAGTGAATAGTACCTCATTGTTACTGGAAGTATAGTTGGATCAGCTGGTTCCTGGAGTGAACATCCTTGCCATCACTCTCACCCCCTCTCATAGGAAGCAGGTCTGCATATACAGCAACCTCCTTTTCTACTAGGGGATAGCTTTCCTCACAGCCATGTTGTGCAGCATGCAGCAGGCCACCACTATTCCACACAACTTCTGAGGGCCATATCACAGGGAACCCCCAGAGAGATGGAGGCAACAACATCTAGCCTTCAGGAGACCTATAGTGCGCTCTATCACACTCCTAGTACGTCCACGGGCCTCATTATAATTCCTCTCTGCATCTGTCCTGGGATTCCTCACAGGTGTCAGGAGCCATTGCATGTTGGGTGTAGCCAGAATCACCTGCAAAAGTGGGTGAAACAGGACTGTAACAAACTGCCATTACTTGCAGACAGCCTGGCTGTTATCTATGTACTGATCCAGTGTCATACACACTCACCTATGAGCCGTCCTCTGTCCCCTTGGAGTTGTTCTATCATGTGTGGTACACTGCTGTTTCTCAGCACAAATGAATCATGCACTGATCCTGGAAAAATGACATTCACATGTGAAATGTACTGGTCTGCAGTACACACCAATTGTATGTTCATTGAGTGGAAGTTCTTCCTGTTTCTGTATATCTGTTTATTCACTCTTGGGGGGATGAGAGCTATGTTGGTGCCATCGATGGCACCTGTCACATATGGCATGTTAGCAATGGCATAAAAGTCTGACTTGATGGCAGGGAGTTCAGCCCTTTGGGGAAACTTTACATATGTCTACAGGTGTAGTACAAATGCATCCAGGAATTTGGACAGGATGAGGCTAAACATTGGCTGTGAGAACCCTGCACCCATGCCCATTGTTACCTGAAATGAGCCTGTAGGCAAAAAATGGAGTACAGAGAGCACTTGCACCTCAGTAGGGATGGCATGCTGATTCTGATTAGCTGGTCGCAGTTCAGGATCCAATAATGCACATAGCTCATGGATTGTTGTATGATTGAGTCTGTAGGTGACAATGATGTGGCGTTCCACCATGTTATCCAGATCAACAAGAGGTCTGTACACAGATGAGGCCCTCCCTCGTGACATGGGTCTGTACCTAGGGGGAGGAGGCAACACATATGAAGGACACACATACACATGCAAAACATGTTGTGTATGAATAACTGCTGTAAAAAATTTAGGTTACACACACACAAGCGATGTATGATGTACAACTGTAGGGACATGTATGCAGTGAAACTTCTGGACTGATTTGGAGAACAAACACTCATGTGGGCATGCGACTAGGGGCTGGGGCTTATAGGCCCTGAATGGGGCCCATGACCAGGAAATATCTTCGTTGTGCTAGCTAAATGGCAGCCTCCTGCCATCCTGATATGTAGGACTGGAAGTGACTTCATTCCACTGGCGGTTGTTGTCATGGCGTAGGGCAGTGTTCACCGCCGTGCAACCATTCATTGGTTAACTTGGTTGTCAATGGGGAACCTGGGCCTATCATGATCGCCGCCGGCAGTGACTGTGCACACTGCTGCGGAGTGTACGCCATGTCATCACCCCAGGTTCACTTGGCTCCCTGATCCCATGCATGGAAGTGCTCCACTGAGTGTGCTCCTGTGTCCTGACTCTGGTTACTCCAATGCCACGTGTCATACGGGGAAAGGGCCCTGGCCTTCACCACGGAGGAGCTGGAGAAGCTGGTGGATGGGGTCCTACCCCTGTATTCAAAGTTATATGGGTGACCAGAGGTGCAGGTGAGTAGGCGGATGACGTGCATGGATGTGTGTGATGGTGGTGAATGCTTGTATGCACGTGTGGTCTGTATGTACCTGCACAGGCGTAGATTGTGTGGCAAGTACAGTGAGTGAGGTGGTGAGATGATCTTGTGAAGTGTCCATCCCATAGGAGACGTATAGTCAGTGGAATCACATGGCAATTTTCTGAACTCTGTTTTTCTTTTATGTGTTTCCCATTCAGGTCAGCGCCCATCAGAAGAGGGCACTTTGGCAGGCCATCGCCAGGGAGGTACGGACCCTTGGGGTCTACAAACAGCGGAACACCCACTGCAGGAAGTGGTGGGAGGACCTGTGATGCTGGGCCATGAAGACCTGTGAGGCCCAGCTAAGGAAGCCCTCCTAACGGGGAAGGGGTGCCCATCAGACCCTGACCCCTCTAATGCACCACATTCTGGCAGTGGCATAAACATATTTGGATGGGTGCTTGAAGGCTGCACAGCAGCCACAAGGGGGTGAGTACCAACACCATATCATGCCTCTTTGATGGATATTTGAGGGTGCTGTAGTATGTATGCTGTCTAGTGCCAGGTACTCTGACGGGTGTCTATCAGCAATCTGGCCCCCGTGGGCACTGAGATGTTTAGGGGCAGGTCTGCAGTTCATCAGGTCCTTGTGTCATGTGGGAGAAGAGTTGTATGGTAGGGTTGTGGCCACTAGTCAGGAGCATGGGCATGACTATAATTGTAAGTTCTGCGTGTTGGTGTGTAAGCTGGGTGGGAGTATGAGTGCACCAAATTTGAACATCCATTCAGTTATTTACAGATATATCTCATGTCTTGTCTCCCCACCCCTGTATTCTTGTGTTGTCTGTGTATCAGCATCATCTGGCGAGGGAGCAGTGGCACTGGTGAGTGGGGATGCAGCGGCCCACGGTTCCAAGAAGGCAGAGTCTACCGACGCTAGGGGGACCAGTGGGATGGATGGCGAGGGGAGTACCACGGGGGAGGCTACTACCACTGGAGGTAGTGACTCTGATACCTCCTCCGATGGGAGCTCCCTGGTGGTGGCAGACTCTAGTGGGCCCACTCATTCTGTGTCATCTTTCACCACCTCCCATACCATCACATCCCTCCCAGTTGCTCCCCACCCAGGTGGGTCTCGTGCTTCCCATGCCACTGGATTCAAGCTAGCCTGGCTGATGAGGGGTGGAACCCCGAAACCAGTCCCAGGATGCTTGTTTCCGGTCCAGTGAGGACCTGGCTTGGCAGTTCGGGCTGGACTGTTCCCATGAGGAACAGGGTCAAGACTGATATGCCTATGGCTGGGTCCAAACTGGGGTGGCATGGTGAGCAAAAAAACGATGGATTAAACCCAGATCTGTGACTGGGGGTGAGTGTCTGACAATGTTCAGCATTCCGTCCATCACTTGTTGTTTTTGCTTTGTCGCCCTAAGTGGGAAGGGTATACCCAGACGTGGGACCCGTGCTTCCCATGCCACTGGATTCAAGCTAGCCTGGCTGATGAGGGGTGGAACCCCGAAACCGGTCCCAGGATGCTTGTTTCCGGTCCAGTGAGGACCTGGCTTGGCAGTTCGGGCTGGACTGTTCCCATGAGGAACAGGGTCAAGACTGATTTGCCTATGGCTGGGTCCAAACTGGGGTGGCATGGTGAGCAAAAAAACGATGGATTAAACCCAGATCTGTGACTGGGGGTGAGTGTCTGACAATGTTCAGCATTCCGTCCATCACTTGTTGTTTTTGCTTTGTCGCCCTAAGTGGGAAGGGTATACCCAGACGTGGGTCCCGTGCTTCCCATGCCACTGGATTCAATCTAGCCTGGCTGATGAGGGGTGGAACCCCGAAACCGGTCCCAGGATGCTTGTTTCCGGTCCAGTGAGGACCTGGCTTGGCAGTTCGGGCTGGACTGTTCCCATGAGGAACAGGGTCAAGACTGATTTGCCTATGGCTGGGTCCAAACTGGGGTGGCATGGTGAGCAAAAAAACGATGGATTAAACCCAGATCTGTGACTGGGGGTGAGTGTCTGACAATGTTCAGCATTCCGTCCATCACTTGTTGTTTTTGCTTTGTCGCCCTAAGTGGGAAGGGTATACCCAGACGTGGGTCCCGTGCTTCCCATGCCACTGGATTCAAGCTAGCCTGGCTGATGAGGGGTGGAACCCCGAAACTGGTCCCAGGATGCTTGTTTCCGGTCCAGTGAGGACCTGGCTTGGCAGTTCGGGCTGGACTGTTCCCATGAGGAACAGGGTCAAGACTGATTTGCCTATGGCTGGGTCCAAACTGGGGTGGCATGGTGAGCAAAAAAACGATGGATTAAACCCAGATCTGTGACTGGGGGTGAGTGTCTGACAATGCTCAGCATTCCGTCCATCACTTGTTGTTTTTGCTTTGTCGCCCTAAGTGGGAAGGGTATACCCAGACGTGGGTCCCGTGCTTCCCATGCCACTGGATTCAATCTAGCCTGGCTGATGAGGGGTGGAACCCCGAAACCGGTCCCAGGATGCTTGTTTCCGGTCCAGTGAGGACCTGGCTTGGCAGTTCGGGCTGGACTGTTCCCATGAGGAACAGGGTCAAGACTGATTTGCCTATGGCTGGGTCCAAACTGGGGTGGCATGGTGAGCAAAAAAACGATGGATTAAACCCAGATCTGTGACTGGGGGTGAGTGTCTGACAATGTTCAGCATTCCGTCCATCACTTGTTGTTTTTGCTTTGTCGCCCTAAGTGGGAAGGGTATACCCAGACGTGGGTCCCGTGCTTCCCATGCCACTGGATTCAAGCTAGCCTGGCTGATGAGGGGTGGAACCCCGAAACTGGTCCCAGGATGCTTGTTTCCGGTCCAGTGAGGACCTGGCTTGGCAGTTCGGGCTGGACTGTTCCCATGAGGAACAGGGTCAAGACTGATTTGCCTATGGCTGGGTCCAAACTGGGGTGGCATGGTGAGCAAAAAAACGATGGATTAAACCCAGATCTGTGACTGGGGGTGAGTGTCTGACAATGTTCAGCATTCCGTCCATCACTTGTTGTTTTTGCTTTGTCGCCCTAAGTGGGAAGGGTATACCCAGACGTGCGTCCCGTGCTTCCCATGCCACTGGATTCAAGCTAGCCTGGCTGATGAGGGGTGGAACCCCGAAACCGGTCCCAGGATGCTTGTTTCCGGTCCAGTGAGGACCTGGCTTGGCAGTTCAGGCTGGACTGTTCCCATGAGGAACAGGGTCAAGACTGATTTGCCTATGGCTGGGTCCAAACTGGGGTGGCATGGTGAGCAAAAAAATGATGGATTAAACCCAGATCTGTGACTGGGGGTGAGTGTCTGACAATGTTCAGCATTCCGTCCATCACTTGTTGTTTTTGCTTTGTCGCCCTAAGTGGGAAGGGTATACCCAGACGTGGGTCCTGTGCTTCCCATGCCACTGGATTCAAGCTAGCCTGGCTGATGAGGGGTGGAACCCCGAAACCGGTCCCAGGATGCTTGTTTCCGGTCCAGTGAGGACCTGGCTTGGCAGTTCGGGCTGGACTGTTCCCATGAGGAACAGGGTCAAGACTGATTTGCCTATGGCTGGGTCCAAACTGGGGTGGCATGGTGAGCAAAAAAACGATGGATTAAACCCAGATCTGTGACTGGGGGTGAGTGTCTGACAATGTTCAGCATTCCGTCCATCACTTGTTGTTTTTGCTTTGTCGCCCTAAGTGGGAAGGGTATACCCAGACATGGGTCCCGTGCTTCCCATGCCACTGGATTCAAGCTAGCCTGGCTGATGAGGGGTGGACCCCCGAAACCGGTTCCAGGATGCTTGTTTCCGGTCCAGTGAGGACCTGGCTTGGCAGTTCGGGCTGGACTGTTCCCATGAGGAACAGGGTCAAGACTGATTTGCCTATGGCTGGGTCCAAACTGGGGTGGCATGGTGAGCAAAAAAACGATGGATTAAACCCAGATCTGTGACTGGGAGTGAGTGTCTGACAATGTTCAGCATTCCGTCCATCACTTGTTGTTTTTGCTCCCCACCCAGTTGCCTGTGCCCGCTCACCCAGAAGGGTGGGCGTCTACTTTGCCCCAGGCACCTCATCTCCTGCCCCAGTCAGCCCTGCTGCCCTCCTGGTGGGGGCTATTGACCTCCTGAGGACCATCTCTGTAGGACAGACAACCATTGTGAATGCCATCCAGGGGCTAGCATTCCAGATGCAGCAATGCAATGCATGCCTGGAAGGCATTCACGGTGCCAGGATCTGGCCTCCTCTTTGATGACAACCAGTGTCCCTGGTCTTTCCGTCCCACCTCCCAGCACCTCTGCCCGTTCCAGCATCCCCCACTCCATTCACCCATCCCAAGCAGACGTTCAGACAGCCATGCCCACACCTCAACACACAAGAAGCACACAGAGAAACACAAGCACCATACTTCCTACAACAGGCATACACACAGCCAACATACAAAGGCACACACAACAACATCCACTTCCCCCAGTGTGTCCACCTCTCCCGCCTCCCTGTCTGTCACCTCAAAATGCACACCCACAAGCACTGCACCCTCATTCACTGTTGCTGGCCCCATTCCTACAGTCTCCACAACATCAGACATCCAGTCATGCATCCCAGACACCACGCCTGCAGTCACCACAATGACATTGACTGACACATGCAGCACACTCACCAGACCTGCAGACACCCAGACAACATCCATTTACACTGGCAGCCTGTCTTGTCCCACTGTGTTCACCCCCCTCCTCCAAAAACACTCAAACATTCCCAGACACCCACCCAACACACATCCACCACACCTCAGCACACTGTACAGGCACCTGCATCCACGTCCAGCACACCTACCTCAGTTACAAGCACTCCCTCTACCTCAACTCCCACACCTTCCTCCATGTCCACCCCAACTGGCCCTAAAAAACTCTTCCTGTTCCGTGTTGACCTTTTCGAACCCACTGGCCCACCCTGTCTCATCCCTAAACGTTCCCAACTCCTTGCCCTGTCCACTCCTTCCACGTCTAAGTCCGCCCTAGTCCGCCTTTTCCATTCCTGTGCCCCTTCCCCAGTGAGCAAGAGGCTCCGTGCAGGGCCAGGTTCATCTGCCACCCCCGGTCCAAGCCCACTCCCCCTCCAAACGTAAGCCCAAGCCCCCCTCCCAGGCGTAACTCCCCACCACCTACTGCCCCTGTTCCCTGAGGTGCCTGGCTGCCCCATTGATGTCCCTTTATGGTGGAGTACCATGTGCACATGTGGGGGTCAAGCACGGGCCATTTGGGCCCTTTAGCCTTTTAGAGTTGGACTGGCCAATGGCCTTATTTGGACTTTGCATTTTTGATAAATATTAAAGTTTGAGTGCCCAGTGTTGCTGTTGGCACACTCTGCAGACGTGGTTCATCATTTCATTGTGGGGCTGTGGTGTGCACATGTGTGTACTTTGGACAGGTTGCATTAGCCTAGTGTCGGGTAAGTACCTCTTGTTCTGGTGTGTATGGCTTGTGATGGTGTGAGGGGTGTGGGTGCGTTGCAGGGTGGGTAGGGTGGGGTGTTTGTGTAACTGTGCCCTTTCTTCCCTTGTTTACTAGGTACTAGTACTTACCGTCATCGTCTTCGTCGGCGGTCACGGTCGTGGAGGTATATGGCAAGGAGCAGCACTGGCATGATTTCCAACACTCTCTCTTTGTCTGCTTCGGCGTGTTGTGTGTGCCTACGGTGAGTTTTTCCTTTTATTTGGTTCGTTTCTGCCAGGCTTTGCATGGCGGTTGATCTCGCCGCGGAACTGACAGCGGTCTTGTGCTTCACTATTTGTTGGGTGGGTGGGGCCTTTCCGTCGGCCTGTGGGCAGCCCCTTTCGTCAATGTCGGCACTCCTCTGCTGGCGGTGTGTGGTTTTCACGCTGGCTGTTTTTCATGTGCTTCATTATTTGGCGGTCCAGACCACCAGCCTGTTGGCGGTAGTTACTGCCACTGCCGGAGGCGGGGTCTTTCCCGCCATGTTCATAATAACAATCTTAGTATGTACTGATCACTAAATGGTAGAAAAAGTTTTTATGGTTAATTTGAGGTAAAAATATTTATCACAAAATATGTGTATGAATCCTTGTACTTTTTAAAATAAATACATTACTAAACCTGTAATTTATATTCTCAATGAATTACATTGTTTTCATTGTGACCCTCTCATGTACAATGGTTTGCCATCTGGATAAGGATACATTTCAACAATAATAAAAATGTGTTATTCTTTTTTTTTTTATTAAGTTTTGATTTGCACAATTTGATAAGTTAACTTCTATTTAGAAAAAATTAACTAAGAATCTAGGGGCTGAATATGAGTTTGGCAGTCTGACCACTGGAACTCCAATACAACAGTGGGGAGGCAGGTATCAGGCCGATGGCCTCACCATTGTCATATTACAATGTTTCCGCCGCGTTGACTGTCAGAAACAGTGTGACAGCATTGGCCTCGGCTCTCAGAGGGAGCCAAGGCCAATGCTGCTGCACACAGCACCCTCGGTGTAACAAAACAGGGCTGATTGCAGAGCCCCCCTGACTTTCTGTCCCCATTTTTTGCTGGTGTTTTCCTTACTCTAATGGTGCCTGGGTATTGCTAACCAGTCCCAGGGCCTGTGCTCTTTGTAAAATGAGTATGCAAATTAGGCTTTTAGCTAAGCCAACCTACCTATAAGTCCCTAGTATATGTATGGTAGGGCATGTAGGTTTAATGACGCCAGCATACATGGTGCACCCATAGGTGCCCTGCTGAGATGCTCAGTGTCATTTTAAAGGCAGGCCTGCCTTGCTGGCTGCTTTTAAATAAATGTTATGTGCAAATTCGACTTTGGAATTAAAAGTAGTTCCAAAGTCTTAAACTACCCTAGTTTTACCTATAAGTCACCCTAAGGTGTGCCCTATGTGCCCCAAGGGTGGGTGCCATGTAACTATAAGCAGGGTCCTTATAAAAATGATTTTCTAAGCCCTGGTGAGGTAAAACAGCCAAATTTGTTTTTCCCTCATTGTTGTGAATGGCCTCCATAGGCTAGAATGGGGAGTCTTTATTTTAATTTATGAAATCCCCTTAGGTGACAGATACCACAAGTGTGGTATCAAATTAATTGTTATATTAAATTCCACAACTTACAATTGTTGAATTGAATGTAACTTGTTCAGGTAAAGAGTTTTAAACTTTACCTGAAAAGTTGCAAACTTCAGCCCTGCAGTGTTTTGCTGCCTTTCTCTGATTGGCCAGCCTCTGGCAGCCAGGCCAGGCTGCTTGATGAGGTGTGAAGTGGCCTGGCTCAACACAAAGAGATGTGCCTGGGGGAGAAAGATGGGGAGGCAGGAAGGGGGAGGGCTGCCAAACTGGTCTTCAAATGCAGGGATGGACATATGAAGCAACCCAGCACCTCCCTCACATCCTGCAAACCCAGACAATTAGGTCTTCCGCTGATTAGATTAGGAGAGGGCAGGAGCAGGGTGTGTTTAAGATTTTTAGCCACACCAGTGGGTGGGCTCAGACAGATGTAACCTCCAAATATTAGTTTCAGCCATGATGGATTTTTGAGGAATGTTGCTCCCTGGGATTGATTTTTGCCACACTTCCCAGGAAGTGGTCATCACAGGGGGAAGGACCCTGCACCTGATTGGAGAACCAAGACCCACCTGTTTGTTAGCCAGTAGCAAGGATAAATATGGCAGAGCTGTACCCACACCTCAGATCCCTACCAGGAAGAACTACAGGAGAAGAAGGACTGCCCTGCTGGACCCCTGACCTGCACCTGGACACTGCACTCTGGAGGACTGCACTAGCTGCACACTTGGGCTTCACCACAAGAAGGACTTTGCCTGGCTTCAACTGGTTCAAGGAGGGACTCCCTGTTTGCTACAGTTGAAAACTTGCTAACCAGAGTCCCCTGCACCAACTCCTGAAGAAACTGACCAGCTGACCACTGTCCAGTGGCCAAAAAAGAGTTTGCGCCAGGTGCATTCTGAGAGTTATAGTCCGCACCCTCAAGGGGCATCTGAGAGCTTTTCGAACCTTGGGGTGAACTGTGGACTTAAAAAGAACATTAAATGAACATCTGTAAGAAGATCTAGACTTTTGGAGAAGTTTGGAGAACTTTTTGAAAAAAGCTCTTTAAAGTGATTGACCGACCGTGGCATCTCTAGCCGGCTTGCCTCAACTGCGACTCGGCCTGACTTGCAGGTTCGTCCTAGTGAAGAAAATCTCCGAAAATTGACTACGTCCGAACGTAGAAAGTTGACCGGGACCTCCCAGGCAGTGTATTCGAAGAGGACTACAGGGACGTCCGATCAAGATTCAGGTTTGCCCCGGGCGAAGGATTTATATCTCGAAAAAATGAATAAGTCCCAAGGTAACCGAGGGTTACCGCGATGCTTATCTGAGAGAGAGTTCCAGGAGGTCAGACTGGACTGGCGACTTGGTCCCGCTGAAGAAAATCTTCAAGAAAACAACTAAGGGCCAGATGTAGCAACCTCTGAGTTTGTGACTCGCCAATTGCGAGTCTGGGTGACTTGCAATTTGCAAGTTGCAAACCCGGATGGAGGATGGTGTCCCTGACACCATCTGCGAATCGCAAGGGGGTCGCAAAGACCCACCTCATTAATATTAATGAGGTGGGTCGCAATTTGCGACCCCCTTGCGATTCGCAGCACTCACAGGGATGGTGGCCTGCTGGAGACAGCAGACCACCATGTTTGTGACTGCTTTTTAATAAAGCCGTTTTTTTTTTTTTTTATTGCAGCCCGTTTTCCTTAAAGGAAAACAAGTTGCAATAGAAACGAAAAAATGAAACGTTTTTGATTCATTTTTCCAGACCAGGCAGTGGTCCATAGGACCATTGCCTGCTCTGACAAAATGTTTGCAGGGCCATTCACAAAGGGGAAGGGGTCCCATGGGGACACCTTCCCTTTTGCGAATGGGTTACCACCAGTGTGACACTGGTGGTAACTGCGAATTGCTTTGCGACCGCGTTCGCAGTCACAAAGCAATTCTGCATTGTGATGTGAATCACATGTAGGAAGAGGAACACCCCTTCCTATTTGCGAGTTGCATTCCCATTTTGCAAGTCGGTAACCAGGTTACCGACTCGCAAAATGGGAATGAGCATCGCAATGTGTTTTTTGCATGTCGCAAACAGCGAAATTCGCTGTTTGAGCCCTGCAAAAAGCTTCTTACATCTGGCCCCAAGTCCGAAGGTAAACTTTTGATGGGGCCTCCTGCGAGCTGTAACCGACCAGGGCTCCATTGTGATCGGCCTCAAATTTTGACTTTGCCTCGGTCAAGTTGCGATCAGATGACCAGATTGGCGCTATTTGTATTGAAGCGCTAAAGAACATTAATTTGTTTTAATTGATACCTCTGGCTCCCCTTATCCGATTTTAATAATTTTGGTGTCATTTTAAAGATAATAATGCAATCTATTCTTATGAATTGGTGTTGGATTTTTATTCTGTTTTGTGTTTTACTTACTTACTATTTTGTGAATGCTTTACACGTTTCCTAAGTTAAGCCTTGTCGCTCATTGGCAAGCTATCAAGGGTTGAGCTGGGTTTAATTTATTGAGACCTAACTGGACCTAAGTGGAGGTTAGTGGCCTCTTGCTAAGTGTAGGTACTTACTTGCAGTTACCATTAACCCATTGTCCAACACTTAGAATGTGAACTGTCTGCCATGGCAGACAGTGCTCATTTCGAGGTGCTGACGGGGGGGGGGCTGCACTGCCCATGCATGGTCGTGGGCTGTGCAGAGGCCCCTATTTGGCCCAACTCTGCCTTTCTGCCAGCCTTTTTATGGTGGGGACCCCACCATTGAAAGGCCGGTGGAAAGGAAAGTATTATTCAGCACAGTGGTGCTGAACTTGGCACCACCTTGGTTGCCCACGACTTTCACCACTTCAAACCTGTTGGGATCTCTGGCAGTGGGCTCATGGTCGTCTGATGTCCACGATTGTAATTTGGCAGTATGGTTGGACCGCCACAGCACGTACGGTGGTCCTCAGGACAGCTGTGCTTTTAATCAGGCCTTCACTTTTTTTTTGTAAAAACATATGTGTTTCAAAGATGTTTGTGGTAAAGGCATGCCTGGTAAAGATGTGTGTGGTAAATGTTGTGTTAATTATTCAGAATTATAATGGAGGGTAAAGGCATTTGTGGTAAAGACATATGCATGGGAAAGGCATGCATGATAAAGGTATGCATTGTAATGTCATGCATTCAGCAACAGTCACTTGTTAACTTCGAATAAAGTATTTGAATTGGTACCTAAAATCATTTTTACTTCAACCACTGGATATGTGCAGATAGCATAGCTCTGATTAACCATATAATTTTTGGGTCGTGTGACTCTGAGTATGATGGACATTGAAAAGTACAGCCATGGGCATTTATTTTACACCAAATCTGGCGACCCTCTTCACAGATTGGAAAAACATGAAAATAGCTCATCACTCCTGTTCACACAAGGACCACTGTAAGAATGGTATCTATGTGCAATAACTCTTTGTCTATTTTCTTGAATCCTTGACTGTGTATCGCTTGTACATACGTGCTGCTGCATATTGTTCTATCACTACCCAGGATGATATTGAACCATAATTCTTGCACGTATAGCAGCACTTTGAAAGTATCAATGGCTTTTGATTAGTTAACTTGCTGAAACTTTAATTAACTTGGTGATTGCATTTAAAATGATTGAAACAAATCTTCTGTGATTACTTAGAGGCATGTAATTGTATACAGTTTTTTTTTTTTAAATAGCTTCATATGAGATTTGTATATATCACTGAAACCATACATTCTGACATTCTCTGCATTCAATTATAATTTGTTTATTTTATATGATCACTTTTTATAATTTGGTAACTTTTATTTCTTATTTTTGCCACGATATTGTAGTGGAGCAAAATGATCTGAAATATCTTACAAATGTATAAAAATTTACCCTGTGAGGGGTAGCTCCATAGAAAATTCCCAGATATAGGGCCTCATTCTGACTTTGGCGGGCGGCGGAGGCCGCCCGCCAAAGTACCGCCGTCAGAATACCGCTGCGCGGTCAAAAGACCGCCGCAGTAATTCTGAGTTTCCCGCTGGGCTGGCGGGCAACCGCCAGAAGGCCGCCCGCCAGCCCAGCGGGAAACCCCCTTCCATGAGGATGCCGGCTCCGAATGGAGCCGGCGGAGTGGAAGGGGTGCGACGGGTGCAGTTGCACCCATCGCGATTTTCAGTGTCTGCTTGGCAGACACTGAAAATCTTGGTGGGGCCCTGTTAGGGGGCCCCTGCAGTGCCCATGCCAGTGGCATGGGCACTGCAGGGGCCCCCAGGTGCCCCGCGACACCCATTACCGCCAGCCAGGTTCTGGCGGTCAAAACCGCCAGAGCCAGGCTGGCGGTAAGGGGGTCGGAATCCCCATGGCGGCGCTGCCTGCAGCGCCGCCATGGAGGATTCCCCAGGGCAGCGGGAAACCGGCGGGACACCGCCGGTTTTCCGTTTCTACCGCCGCGGTCAGAATGCCCATTGATGCACTGCCAGCCTGTTGGCGGTGCATCCGCGGTCGTTGGCCTGGCGGTAGTCTACAGCCAGCGTCAGAATGACCCCCATAGTTTTGAATGAATCTACTCAATTGGAGCACAAAAGCATCAGCACAATAAAACAGACTATATGTTCGTTCGATGAAAGGCACTCATCGTGTGTTATCAACAGTGGCATCAAAACTGTAATAATATAATCATATATTTTATTTCTAGGTAATTAAAATCCCTCAACATAGAGAACAGAAGTGTAAATATAAACTCAATAACAAGAATGCATATAAGGAATTTTGCGGCTGATTCATATTTAGGCAAATGTCCCTGATGGAGTGGATGTTCTATCTTTTAATCGTCAACCTTTGTTCATGACAAGAATTGGCATAAAGGAGAAATCATCCACATTAAGTACATAGCAATAAAATAATTAATGACTTTTAGTACAGTCAATAAAGAGAACTGTTGTGAATTATTTTAAATTCTCTAGTTTTCATTATTTATTCAATAAGCATTATTCTTTTAAGTATCAACACTAAAGGTTAATATAATCCAATAAGTGATATTTTAATATAAGGAAAAATACAATGTCAGTAAAAATAACAGTTAATATTGTAATAATGCAATGTGTGTTCCATAAAGGAATTTCCTAATCTAGATTAAGTAAAAATGAAGGCAAATAAAATGAGAGAATAACCCATATGTTGGAAACCTTTGCATATTAATTAAAGGGAAATTAAGCTGGATAGCATTCTCAGATATAAATCTGCAGGAATGTAATGGATTTTGAAAATAGACTAAGTAATCTTCCATGAAGACAGATATATTCTCAAGAAACTCAGGGATACGCCTTCAGCAATTACGAGTGAGAGAAGGCACCTAAGAGAAAAGTTCAAAAGAAAAAGACTCTCATGCTTTAGGAACATGCACTAATATGAACACACAATATTTCAGGTGGTAACATGTTTCTTTTCGTCTTCCACAACAGACAATAAGATTTTAGTAAACTCCTGAAACTAGGTAAACTTCCCATCTTCTCACATCTTCACAATAGTCTACAGACGCTAGGCCTTTACAAGATACACCGTCCACACTTTGCAGTAAAGACGGTTCTTCTCATGAGTTATCCTTCCTGTTGTCTCCTCTCCTCCTGGTGAGAACCTGATGACCCATTGTCAAATAAAAAACAAGTGTGTGTTTACTAACAATAAAGGCTTCTGGGAAGTTGCAATATCTGTAGCAAAAATAGAAAAACACTTTGTGCAAAACAACAGCTCAGCATGGAAAACAGGCTTTGCAATGTTAATATGAAGCTTCTGTTAAATAGCCTAAGGAATAAGGTAAAGTTAAATCAGGACCATTACATTCTCTGTAGCCTTATTACATCTAGGTATGAGTACATACTACAAAATTTGCTCTTATTTTATGACTTTCAGTTAAAAACAGACTTTTTCACTTTTTAATAAAAAAATGTGTTTTTGTTTGTAACTTAAATTCTGCTACTGTAACACCTCCCCTACCTCCACCCCACCCCACCGTTGGTTGGATAACCATAACAATCTCTCATAAGTGAACCTCTAAGATGCACTTTCCTTCTTTGCTGTGTCATCATTTTTATTTTTCAAAGTTTCCATTTCCTTCATATTCCGATATTCTCTATTCCTTCTCTCTTCCAGTTCTAATTCCCCTCTCATTTTTCGTTCTCTTTTCAAATTCTTCTTCCTTGTTAGGTAGCATCTAACTCCTTTATACAGAGCAGATAATCATATTAAACAAATGCAAAAGATGAATACATGTTTCAATACAACTTTAAACCATCCTCTTTCTATAGTTTCAAGCCAATTGCCAATGACAGAGCTCCCTTGCCCAATGTTCCTAACACACTAACAGTTTCTGAAGTTTCTAGTTCTGGTTTCAGGTCAGAAATATTCTTCAAAAAATGCTGGATCTTTCTATTCTCATCAGGTATGCATGAATAGCAATGTTGAGCCTTCAGCATTTTACAGACTCCGCCTTTCTCTGCTAATAATATGCCTAAAGCTAATCAA
This sequence comes from Pleurodeles waltl, assembly GCF_031143425.1. Classification (NCBI taxonomy): domain Eukaryota; kingdom Metazoa; phylum Chordata; class Amphibia; order Caudata; family Salamandridae; genus Pleurodeles; species Pleurodeles waltl. Next base: position 473,660,757 of record NC_090438.1, read on the forward strand.
TCATCTTGCAATACCATTGATCTAATGGCTACTAATTCTGTTTTACTGCTAATAAAGTACCACATGTATAAGTAGCCAGTGTATCTACTACAGTGGACAACTTTCTAAGTTTCTCATTGATTAAAACTAACACTATTGGAGGAATGATTGCTCCAAAAATATCTCCCTCCCATTGAGTCTCATCAATGGTACTACATGTGTGCCTGATGTCAAAGCATTAATGCTACTTACATGATGCATTGTGGGAAACAACAAAGCCAAATAACCAACACTTTCCCAGTCAGCAGGTAACTGTAAAGCACCCTGTCTGCAATCAAAATAGACTCCAGGAATAACTGCTTCTTCCCCAGTTAATATTTGAACAGCCCGTGTTCACAGCTGCTTATCGCAATGTGTCTTTTCCTAAATTGACGTCTCCTCTCATAAACACATAGCCCAAATTTACGAAAAGTAACACTGCATCCAGTGCAGCTCCACTTTCTTGCACCCCTTAGCGACCCCCCACAACCATGTGTGCGCCGTATAGGATATATGGTGCACCCTGGCACATGGTAGGGGCTATAGCTTCAACATTTTTGACGCTATTGATGTACTTTGCAGGATTAGCACAACAATTTTGGTGCTAATCCTGCGGAGTACATAGGGACCTATTGAAAACAATGGGATGCCCCCTTTTAACACCAGCTCTGTGCAGTAGTTAAAAACACACTAAAGAAGGTGCAGTGGAGTCTCTTAGGAACTTTCCTCTTGAATACATTTTTCCTGGCGCAGGCATAATATGGCGCAGGGTTTTACAAAGTGGCGCAGTGCATGCATTACAACACTTTGTAAATATCGTCCAGCAAACTTGGCATCGTTGGATCACATTAGTGTCATAAAAAATTATGCTAATGTGGCACAAGGGGTCGATTGTCCCTCTTAAATCTGGGCCATAATTTTCCTTTCTGTCGCATAACTAATGGTAATTTTGTATATATAATTTTCTTCCTTTATTAATCCTCCTCTTTCTTCCACACATTTTTTAAACTTCTTCGCTCTTGTTTGCCTTGTGAAATATGTGTGGTCTTCGGTGCTCTAATGCTACAATACCTTTCTTTTCTAAGGGTCTCATTAAACAGATTACGTTCTTTTCATATGCCTGGACAGTGTCTGTAACTATAAGAAATCTAAACAAATACCATGCAATGTCCATGTCTTTTGCTAGTAGATGAGGATTCATTCTTTTCTGAAGGGAGCACTTAGAAAGAATCATATCATAATTGGAAAAATGATATTCAAAACTTTCCTGTGTATAAAATATGCTAAGTAAAATATTACATGTAACTTCATCTGAAAGTGGGATGTGGTGATAAGGTGCATCTCCTGCAGTTGCAGAAGGTACATGTGCACAAACATAGCAATCCTTTGTTTCTAAAGCTTGAGTGTATTCCTAAACTAATCTTCAGTAAATATTAGTTGAGAAATCTATAACTAAACTTTTAGTTTCTTCTCAAGTATTGTGTGTGCAGATGATGTAGATGCCAGCATAGATCTAAGAGTTTCTGTCTCTGGGGTAAACTCATTCCAGCTTTAAATATAAATGCTGACATAACAAATCTTAAGGCAACAATAATTACTATTCTACATTTAGCCTTGGTAAGGATACACGTTTTTCTTCAGTCAGACCTTAGTACAATATAGCAGCAGCCAGACTCAATATTCTTCATTGATTTCTACTTGAGCAAAACAAGCAAAACGTTGATGATTAACTTGCATTTTATCAGCTTATAAACATTAGTCTTCTGGAGGCATCGCTAACCATACTCCATCTGCTTCTAGACAGGTTAGCTCTATTCTTTTACTGCAGCCTTGGCCCCTGGAAATTCCTAATTCTTTTTTGTTTTGACTTTTGTTAAAAAATAATTGTCATAATCATTTTTCACTTTCTCTTCTAATGTGATTTAAGCACAATTCATCACTTATTTTCTCAGTGCTTTTGATTTGATGTCACTAAATAGTTCTTGTCAAGTGCTTGTTTGTGATATTGTTTCAGAAATCTTAAATCAACTACTGTTTAATGTGGCATCTCATTAAGGTTTACATTAGTCTGATCTCAGTTTGTTACGATTTTGATCTGATGCATTATGCATGTTCTTTGAGAAATAAGTTAATTCAGATGCAGAACACCTGCAACAAGGTACCCTTGCTCCCTGGGATCTCCTTGGAGTCAGTTGCTCTTCTTTCATCTTGCTTATACCACTGGATTTGGTTTCTTCAATGATGGTTTGCTGTATGCATTCAACTAACACACTAAGGGGGTCATTACAACATTGGCGGTAAAAGCCACTTACCGCTGTGCAGAAGACCGCCAAGACACTGCTGCGGCCGCGGAATTCCACCACAGCTATTACGACCCACAGCTCAAAATCCGCCAAAATCTAGACACCCACACAAGTCCGTCACACCAAAGGTCAGTGATAAACTGGCGATAACAAAACCAACACCGTCACGCCAACAGGAATACGTCCACACTATCATGACCCAAGAATCCACGCGGCCGTCTTTCAACCGCGGTATTCCATTGGCGGTACACACCGCCGAGCTCAAAATACACACACATATACAAAACACAACCACATTGGACAATTCCAAATACACACACCTGATACACATACACACACCACTCCCACACATCCAATACAGAATAAAACACACACCCACATCACCCACAAACCCTTATGACCACAATTGCGACTGAGGGCCAGAGAGAGACACCACTATCTACAAACTAGCATCCACAAGCACTCAACACCATCACTCACACAACATCCACGCACCTCACACAACACACCTCTAAATATCACCCCACACATCACAACACACACCACCCCACACATCTCCCACACCACCCCATGGCACCGCAAAGACACCCCAGGTTCTCTGAGGAGGAGCTCAGGGTCATGGTGGAGGAAATCATCCGGGTAGAGCCACAGCTATTCGGTTCACAGGTGCAGCACACCACCATAGCTAGGAAGATAGAGCTATGGCAAAGAATCTTGGAGAGGGTCAACGCAGTGGGACAGCACCCAAGAACTAGGGATGACATCAGGAAGAGGTGGAACGACCTACGGGGGAAGGTGCGTTCTGTGGTCTCAAGACACCACATTGCGGTTCAGAGGACTGGTGGCGGACCTCCACCTCCTCCCCAACATCTAACAACATGGGAGGAGCAGGTCTTGGCTATACTGCATCCTGAGAGCCTCGCAGGAGTAGCTGGAGGAATGGACTCTGGTAAGTCAAATCTTAACTATTACATCACCCACCCACCTGCATGCTATCACATACCCCCACCCTCATCCGCACCCCCATCACTCCAACTCCTCACGTATGTCCCAATATAACAAACCACACATCCCAAACTCAAGCCCTGCATGTAACACCAAAGCATGGACACCCATCACCAAAGCATGTCCACTACACATACCCATACACCCCCCTAAACCATTATCACACAAGGTCCTACACAGGAATGCATCACTGGTGTACACTGTCACCCACCCATTGCACACCATGGCACACACAGATGCAATAATCATGCCTTTACACCCCTGCAGGACCCCTACCCAACGTCACCTGACAGGAGGGTCCAGACATGTCCACTCCACCCACAGAAGAGGCCCACAGTGATGACAGCAGCTCTGTCCAACTGGATCTAGATAACCAGCCCGGCCCATCTGGGACCTCAGGACAGTCGGTTCCCCTCACACTGGCACATGCTACTACAGAGCTTGCCCCCTCTGGAAACACCAGCGCAGCACCCACCCAGCGGGCCCATACCTCTGTCCCCAGGACAAATTAATCAGCAGTGTGTCCACCACTACAGGGAACCCAGGCTAACCCACCACCCCAACAACACCCGGGACCTGGGGGCTGTGGTAGTGGGCACACGGTTCAGGGGACAGAGGCACAGGAACACAGGGGAACTGGGAGGGCTGCTGTGCGACAGGGGGAGGACAGGCTCAGGGAACCCACTCTCCACGAGGCCCTCTCCAACATCATGGGAGCCTACCACCATTCCCAGGAGACGATGGCAATGGTACCGGCCAAGTTTCAGGAGACCTAGCGGCTGCAGGAGGAACAGGATTTGGGCCTCAGGAAGGAACTCAAATCCATAAATTCCACCCTGTGTACTATTGTAGGGGTGCTGAAGGAACTCATCAACCCCAGGAGGGACACTGTGGCACAACAAGGGGCCCCTGACACTAGCCTGGATGATGAACTGCCCACTACCTCAGCCGGCGCTAGTGGACAGGAGGCACCGCTGCAGGACCACCACACCAGCACCCCACCCCCTGCAGATGGAGAACCACCCCGCAAACGGTCCCTGAGATCCAGGACAAAGACAGAGAACAATGCCAAGACCCCCACCAAGAAATGAGACCAACCTGATTGTCATCCTTCTGTCCCACTTTGTCACCGTGTCCATACTTAGACTGCCCCAGCTCCACTTCCTATGCCCCTTTGGACAATGCACCTGTGAGACTAATAGACTGGATTCTGCCATGGACATTCCTCCACCATCACCCCTGACCATTTTGCAACCTCCTCCTCTATTTAACACTTAAATAAACACTCTTAAATCAAAAAACAATCTGGAGTCAGTCTGTGCTTTCGAAAATGTGTATTTGCAATAACAGTGGCAAAATGCTATATCAAATGTAATGTCAACATACCTATGTCACACAGCACTAGTCCATGCGGAAACAAAGCAGATGTCACACAGTGGGACCCACACCTGTGAAATCGTAAGGGAAAGTGACAACTCAGTGTCCATACACTGGGTGAAAATGACATACAGATGTAGAAGAATTAAATCAGATGTAGCAGGCAGTGTTGTCTTCTTAACTGTGCCTCACTCGAAGTATTGCTGGATCACCGTGTTCCTGTTGTTCTTGTCCTCTTCTTCTGCTTCCTCGTCTTCACTGGCCACAGGCTCCACAGCTGCCACAGCACCTCCATCTGGACCATCCTCCTACAGAAAAGGCACCTGTCGTCGCAAAGCCAAGTTGTGAAGCATACAGCAGGCCACGATGATTTGGCACACCTGCTTTGGTGAGTAGAATAGGGAACCACCTGTCATATGGAGGCACCTGAACCTGGCCTTCAGGAGGCCGAAGGTCCTCTCTATAATCCTCCTAGTTCGCCCATGGGCCTCATTGTAGCGTTCCTCCGCCCTTGTCTTGGGATTTCTCACTGGGGTCAGTAGCCGTGACAGGTTGGGGTAACCAGAGTCACCTGCAAATGGCGAAGGACAACTGTTAGACACACACTAACTTTTAGGGACATCCCCAGACCCAGACACCTAGTCACACTGTATTGGATCCATGTCCTCACCTAATAGCCACACACGGTGCCTTTGGAGTTGCCCCATCACATAAGGGATGCTACTACTCTGCAGAATGTAAGCGTCATGCACTGAGCCAGGAAACTTGGCATTTACATGGGAGATGTACTGGTCGGCCAAACACACCATCTGCACATTCATAGAATGGTAACTCTTCCGGTTTCTGTACACCTGTTCACTCCTGCGTGGGGGACCTAGGCCACATGTGTCCCATCAATGGCACCTATGATGTTGGGGATATGTCCCAGGGCATAGAAGTCACCTTTCACTGTAGGCAAATCCTCTACCTGAGGGAAAACGATGTAGCTGCGCATATGTTTCAGCAGGTCAGACAACACTCTGGACAACACGTTGGAGAACATAGGCTGGGACATCCCTGATGCAATGGCCACTGTTGCTTGAAAAGACCCACTTGCTAGGAAATGGAGTACTGGCAGGACCTGCACTAGAGGGGGAATTCCTGTGGGATTGACGGATAGCTGACATCAGGTCTGGCTCCTACTGGGCACACAGTTCCAGGATTGTGGTACGATCAAGTCTGTATGTGAAAATTACGTGTCGCTCCTCCATTGTCGACAGGTCCACCAGCAGTCTGTACACCGGAGGATGCTGCCATCTCCTCACCTGCCCCAGCGGACGTGCTCTATGGAGGAGAACAGCGAGCAGCGAGTCAACCAACACTGAGGTACGTAAACACAGCTTTATAGCAAAATGTTTGAAAATCGATATATGGCTGTATTAGTGTTTAAGCACGGCCTAGATATGTGTGACGCAGTCAAAATTAATGCCATGTGGCCCCCTGAAATGGCGCATGCCTGACCGGTAATGTGGGAAAAGGGGATATGAGGTAACTGCGCTGGTGTTGTACACTGTTGCGGTAGGCGGTTGAAGACCGTGGCGCAATCTTTGCATTGGTTAACATTGGACCCTATGGGTCCCAGGAGCTAATGACGATGTATGCCGACGTTGACGGTACGCACCGCCGCGGAAGTCACCGCCATTTTCTTTCTGTTCAATCACTTGATACCTGATCTTCGACAGAAGAGGACCTACACTGGAAGTGCTGCTGTGACCTCAGTCTGGAACAGACAATGGCTCTTGTGTCTGGGGAAAGGGCCCCTGCCTTCAGCACAGAGGAGTTGGAGAAACTATTGGATAGGGTCCTCCCCCAGTACACGCTACTCTACGGTCCTCCAGACAAACACATAAGTACACTGTGAGCATGCCGAATGGGCAATGCCTGTGTGGAGTGGTGTTGATGAAAGATAGGGGGGGGGAGAATGAGGCGTGCATGATACGACGGTGAGTGCATGTGCATCATGTCAAGGGTAGGGATGCGGGCCAATGACTGTGACGGTGTGGACAGTTATATCTTCTCCTTTTCCCCTGTAATATTCATGTAGGTCAGCGCCCACCAGAAGAAGGATTTTTGGCGTGCCATCGCCAAGGAAGTCCGGACCCTGGGGTCCACCACAGACGGAGCACCCACTGCCGTAAAAGATGGGAGGACATTTGCCGCTGGAGCAAGAAGACGGCGGAGGCCCAGCTGGGGATGGCCTCCCAATGTGGGAGGGGTGCCCGTCACACCATGACCCCCCTGATGTTCCGCATCCTGGTGGTGGCGTATCCGGAGTTGAATGGGAGCTTGAGGGCATCACAGCAGCCACAAGGGGGTGAGTACACTCTGATGACCTCCTCAGGTCCCTCACTGTTGGGCAGTCTACCATTTTGAATGCCATCCAGGGTGTAGAGAGGCAGTTGCAAAAGGCCAATGCATACCTGGAGGGCATTCATTCTGGCCAGGCAGCCCAACAGCGAGCTTTTCAGACTCTGGCCTCAGCACTGATGGCAGCCATTGTCCCTGTCTCTAGCCTTACCCCTCTAACTTCCTCCACCCAGACCCAAACCCCTGTACCTCAGCCTACCCCAAGCACACCATCAGACCAGCATACACACACACCAACACACAAGGGAAGCTCAGGCAAACATAAGCACCACACATCCCACAGGCACTCATGCAAGCATCATACACATGCAGACATACCAACATCCACTGCCTCCCCTGTGTCCCCTCCTCCTCGTCTCCCACTTCCCTCCCAGTCTTGTCTCCACTCACACCTGCATGCACTACATCTTCAGCCACTACCTCCATTACCAGCACACCCACCACCACAAACCCGCTCACGTGCACTCACCACCCCCACTACCATTCACACATCCCCTGTGTCCTCTCCAAGTGTGTCTATGAGCCCACCTTCAAAGGTACACAAATGCAGCCACACACCCACCCAACAGCCATCCACCTCACGACAGCCTCCAGCCCATGCACCTTCACCCAAAGTCAGCAAACGTACACCTCCTACAACCACTACCTCTTCCCTCACTCCCAAACCCCATCATCTACACGTCCCAGTGTGTCCAAAAAACTTTTCCTGTCCAACCTTGACCTCTTCCCCTCACCTCCCCCACCCCTTCAGTCTCCTGGGGCCTGCCTTTTCAGGTCCCAACCCAGCACCTCAGCCACAACATCTGCGGGGACAGTGGTGCCAGTAGTAACCGGCTTCTGGAGTGCGCCAAACAGCAGGGCAGCCAGTGTTCCAATGAGCCAGACCATGGACAGTCCCGCACCTCAAAAGCACAAAAAGTTGGCCAGTGCCTGGCGGGAGAGAGGCAAAACATCTACCACCAAAGCCTCTCCCAGGGGTACAGTTGGGAGTGGGAAGACAGCTGCGCCACCATCCAGTGTGGGGAAGGGGCACAGAAAAACAGGCAAGTCGTTGAAAACCTGCACCGCGGACAAGACCACCACCAGCACCGCTGCCAAGGACACCCCCGCCACAAGCACTGCTGCCAAAGACACTGCCGCCACCAGCACCGCTGCCAAGGACACCGCCACCACCAGCACCACTGCCAAGGGCACCGCCGCCACAAGCACCGCTGAACAGGACACCGCCGCCACCAGCACCGCAGGCCAACGAGCGCCAAAGCTTCCGACGCTACTGAGGCCGCCACGAGCAGGATTAATCACTCTGGGCACAGGGCCCCCTCCAGAACCAGTGGAGATTTACATCCACTACCTCTGTGCTTGGCAGGATGAAGCACTCTGGGGACAAAGCCCCCTCTAGAACCAGTGGAGATTTACATCCACTACCTCAGTCCTTGGCAGGATGAAGCACTCTGGGCAAAAACCCCCATCCAGAATCAGTGGAGTAAGGCATCCACTACCTCAGTCCTTGGCAGGATGAAGCACTCTGGGCACAAAGCCCCCTCCAGAACCAATGGAGATTTACATCCACTACCTCAGTCCTTGGCAGGATGAAGCACTCTGGGCACAAAGCCCCCTCCAGAACCAGTGAAGTATCACATCCACTACCTCAGTCCTTGGCAGGATGAATCACTCTGGGCACAAAGCCCCCTCCAGAACCAGTGGAGTAAGGCATCCACTTGAGAGACTGTGGCTTGGCACTCCCCAGGATAAAGCAGTGGGGAACCCACCCACTGGAAAGACTTGTGAGAATGTGGCTTTGCACTCCCCAGGATGCAGCAGTGGGCAACCCACCAACTGGAAAGGCTTGTGAGACTGTGGCTTTGCACTCCCCAGGATGCCGCAGTGGGCAACCCACCCACTGAAAAGACTTGAGAGACTGTGGCGTTGCACTCCCCATGATAAAGCAGTGGGCAACCCACCCACTGGAAAGAATTGTGAGACTGTGGCTTTGCACTCCCCAGGATGCAGCAGTGGGCAACCCACCCACTGGAAAGACTTGAGAGACTGTGGCTTTGCACTCCCCAGGATAAAGCAGTGGGCAACGCACCCACTGTAAAGACTTGTGAGACTGTGGCTTTGCACTCCCCAGGATGCAGCAGTGGGCAACCCACCCACTGGAAAGACTTGTGAGACTGTGGCTTTGCACTCCCCAGGATAAAGCAGTGGGCAACCCACCCACTGGAAAGACTTGTGAGACTGTGGCTTTGCACTCCCCAGGATGCAGCAGTGGGCAGCCCACCCACTGGAAAGACTTGAGAGACTGTGGCTTTGCACTCCCCAGGATAAAGCAGTGGGCAACCCACCCACTGTAAAGACTTGTGAGACTGTGGCTTTGCACTCCCCAGGATACAGCAGTGGGGATGGAGCACCCTCCTGGATCTGGTGTTGTGCACTCATCCGGCTGACGGGGCCCCCTTCGCTTCCCCCTGAGGAGCCTGTTGTATTTCTATCTGATGCCCCAGCAGTGTTCTCTCCATTTTGATCGGGTATTGAGTGTGGGCCTCGCCTATGCATTTTGGGCCCAGTGATCCACGGACTATGATGGTGGAATACCTTGGACTTGTATTCTTGGTGTATATATTTGTTCACAGTGTAAATATTTATATATATATATATATATATATATATATATATATTTTTATTTTATTTTATTTTATTGCTGTATTTGAATAGATTACAAACGTTCGACTCATTTCCTTTTGTCCTTGCATTCTTCCAGGGGGGTTTGGGGGTTGTAAATGTAATGTATCTACATGTACTTGTGTGTGTGTTGTAGTGGGTGAGGGTGGGGGTGGGAGTGTTGCATGTTGCCTGTGTGTGTCACTCTTTTTTCCCTCCCCCTCCCCTGTGTTGTAGGTGCAGTACTCACCATGGTCTTCGCCGCGTCTTTGTTGTTCCTGGTAGAGGAGCAGGAAGATAAAGGCTGGGAGTACCTGGAGCTCGGGTTCCATGCCGTCCTGGTTCCTCGTGGGGTGTGTAGAGGTGAGCGTTTTCCCTTCCAATTCCTGTTTCCGCCGTGTTTTTGTTTGCGGTGAATCCGCCCCGGAAAAGGTGGCAGATTGGCCTGTTGTAATACAGTGGGCGGAACCTTGTCTTCCGCCTGTCTGTTGGCAGTTACCGCCGCGGTGTTTGTTTGTACCGCCGTGGCAGTCTGAGAGTTAAAGTGACTGTCTATGTTGGCGGTTTCTGCCACGGTCGTGATTCCATTTTTTTTACCGCCGGCCTGTTGCCCGCTTTAACACCGACCGCCAGGGTTGTAATGACCCCCCATGTATTAGTATTTTAACCAATAGGGAAATAAAATTGTTAAAACGTATATTGAGTTGTGGTTAGTCATGAAATGTTGGCACTATTGACTAATGATTAATGTCTCTCTTAGTGGTTATTGAATTGTATATTGATTATTGATGAACATTGGTTACTACATAACTAGGATACTCCATGCAAATCAAAAGGTTCATCGTAAGTTTACTTACTAAGGACCAGGCGCGCTGGCAACCTGTCCTGGGGACAGAGGTGTGGTATGCTGGGTGGGTGCTGTGGTGGTGTTACCTCATGGGGGAGGCTCTGTGGTGGTGTATGACTGGGCCTGGGTAACCGGCTGTCCAGAGGCCCTGATGGTCCAGGTTGGTCATACATATCATGAAGACCAGAGTTGCTGTCATCACTGTAGGCCTCTTCAGTAGGGGGACTGGATGGTGCTGGAACCTCCTGTCCACCGACATCTGCTGGGATACCTGTAGGGATGTAAATGATGTGTTATGGTTTTTGTGTCTGACATATTGTGCATCTGTGGCTTGCCTTCTTTGGTTGTATTTGCCCTGGCAACTTTCACTTGTGTATGTTGGTGTATGGTGGGATTGTTAGTTCGCTATGGTGTGCATGCTTTAGAGATGAGTGTCCATGCAGGATGTCCATGCATTGGTAGAGCATGCAGGGCTTGGCATTGGGATGAGTGAGATGTGACGGTGGGGTGTGTGGGAAGTGGTGGAGTGATGGGGTGAGGGTGATGGTGGGGGTATGTGATGGCATGCAGGTAGAGGATGATAGTAGTAGAGAGTTGACTTACCAGAGTCCAGTCCCCCTCCTACTCTGGCCACGCCCTCAGGATGCATGATTGCCAAGACTTGCTCTTCCCATGCTGTTAGTTGTGGGGGATGAGGTGGGGGTTCACCGCCAGTCCTCTGTTCAGCAAGCTGGTGTCTTGCTGAAATGGAACGTACTTTCCCCCATAGGTCGTTAAACCTCTTCCTGATGTCATCCCTGGTGTTTGGGTGCTGTCCCACGGCGTTGACCCTGTCCACGATTCTCCGCCATAGCTCCATCTTCCTAGGTATCGATATCTGCTGTACCTGTGCACTAAACAGCAGTGGTTTACCCTGATGATTTCCTTCACCACGACCCTTAGCTCCTCCTCTGTGAAACGGGGGTGTCGTTGTGGTGCCATGGGTGTTGTGTGAGGTGTTTAGGAGAGAGTGTGTTTGGTAATGTGTTCGGGTGTGTGATGTGGGGTGTGTGAATGGTGTATAGGTGTGTATAGTGTGTGGCTCTGGTTGTGTCTGTGGTCCTGATGTCTCCCTGCTGGCAGTGGTTTGTAATGGTAAAGTGTTGTGGGTAATTTGGATGTGTGTTTTATAGTGGTGTGGGTGTGTGGGTGTGGTGTGTGTATGAGTGTCAGGTGTGTGTTGTTTGAATTGTCCAATGTGTGTGTCCATTTTGAGTGCGGCGGTATGTACCGCCAATGGTTTACTGCTGTTCAATGTCTGCCGTGGTGATTCGTGGGTCATAATGTGGTGAGCGTTGTTCTGTTGCCATAACGGTGTGGGATTTGATACCGCAAGTTTATCACTGAATTGGTGTGCCTGATTTGTGCATGTGGCTGAATACTGACGGATTGGTGTGTGTGTGTGTCATAATATGGTGAATGGATATCTGCTGCTGCGGTGGTAAGTTGGTGCCAGTCAGCGTGGTGGTAAGTGGGATTTACCACCAATGTCATAATGAGGGTCATAGTTTCCTTATCAGATACATTTTCATATTCTCTGTTAAATGCACATGACACGATTGCACAATACTGTGCAACTTCATCACAATATCTACTTCTGACTATGACATAATCATTTCCACTACTGTGGAATGCATATTTAACTGCAGCAAATTCAAGTAGCTACTGTAAAGCTTCCAACAAGTTAATCAGACATTCATCATTTCTTATGGGGAGCCAGATGATTACATAAGTCCCCTCAGTGACCACAACTCCCCGAAATCATTGACCATACCAAAGGTGCACTGACTATGTGTGTTGTAATTTATCACAAGTGATGTTTTGTATAAAATGTACATCTCTACTTCCCTGTTCCTTTTATTTTGTTCACGCCTGCCCATAGGTTGTCCAAGTGTACCATTCCATACCTCCCCCATTTACCCCTTGTCTTCCCAGTTCGTTCCTACCAGCATTATATAGTTGTTGCTGTGACAGTTGACAGCTGTGAGGAGAAATGCTCATTATCTGTTGTGGTAGGAGGCTGTTGTTAATTCATGTTGCCAATAAATTATTACTTAAAGAACATTAACGGAACTGAGGAGTATTTATAATACTAGCGACGAACTGCTGGTGGGGGACAGCAGTCACAGCCTCCTCCCCTACAATTTATAGGGACTCAAGTTCCTTGCCACAGACGGAAGCTGTAAAAAACAAACAGTAGCTCTGGGATAATTTCCCTGAGATAAGCAGAACTTTCAGTCTGGGAATAATTTGAGGAAGTACTGTCTGTTTCTACATTGAACCTGCCATGCTGTCTGACACAGTTTATTATTCTAAGATATACTCTCAGCTTAAAGACTAGAACAATCAAACTGAACCATTCAAGGGGTTTGGCTAAATATATTGAGTACAACATGACAATTAATACTATCTAGCCCTGCTTATGCTTCAGCATGTATTTTTTAACATAGAAGTACCGGCAAGGTCATGTTTAACTTCAGCATTTCCTCTGCACTTTTTTCATATTCAGCCTGTCAGAGCAGCAATTAAGTAAAATATTTATTAGCGCTTTTCTGGCAACAACCAGAGAGTTTTATTAACCTTGCACTATCATCAGATCTGACAGGCAAGCTGATAAATGTGTCTTTCAAGGCTGGAATAAACTACTGATAAGCACTGCATTTCTCAACCAATTTTCAAGATTATAAACAGAATTATATTCAGCTGAACTCTAGGAGCACAGACAAACCACACTCCGACAGAAACTACTGATTTGAATTATTGCCTCTCAACATATAATTAAAGGAAAAAGGCTCTTGTAAAACTTGTAAATCCATCCAAGAATCTTTCCATCTGTATGCTGACAGGCACAGCTTTAAAATAGCCTGTCAATGTTATCACCAATTCTCATTTCTAGAAAGAAATCCTTCATTTACCTCATGTTGTGACTGGAATCCCTTCAGTTTTTGGAATCTTACATCGCAATTGAAATCTTTTTCTTCAAATGTTTGACTGGAGCGAAAGGACAAGGAAAGCCATCTCCTCCTGCAGGAAACTAGAGTGTAAAGACTAGAGCACACACCACAAAACTCTAACAAAATATAGTGCAATTTTTGATTTAGTACCATCGAGAAACAGCATATAGTCGTCACGCTGATGGGCACAGCACATCAGTTGTTATTCTGTCCACTTTAGGAGAAGCCTCTCACGCTGATGGGCACAGCTGTCAAGCCTTCCTGAGCAAATCTGAATTTGATGTACATTCACTAGTAGACATAGCTCTTTTCTGCGTATTTGCTCTATTGCGCAGTGAGGCTAATGACACAGCCTCGATAGACGATATCTGCGCTGGCTTGATATTCTGTATATACACGCTGATGGGAACAGCTACTTCATTAGTGTCTTCTAACCACTTCACAAGAAGCCTGTCATGCTGATGGGCACAGCCTATTTTAACAAGTTATAGTAGTTATTAAATACATTTGCTTATGGCATAAGTTTACTCTGTCTATTCCCTCCCATTCAAAAAGAATATAGGACAGCTGAGGGCACAGCTCAACAATTAGCCCCTCCATTGTTATAGTAACATATTATAGATGATTTTATATGCCTTTCTATTCCTGATATAAACAGTGAACTTTAAACATTTACAAATATATTCCAGTGATACTAATTCTTTGCTGTGCTGTGAGTATATTGTTATCTGTTTACTTTATACATGGCGACGACAAATATGCCTGAACCCCCACCCCCTTTTCGGATGAAGCAGGTGATCCAACCATACCCTGGAAGAAATGGGATAAAATATTCATCTCATATCTGATTGTAATAGGAGGAGAAAAATTCTCTCCCTTAAGTAAACAACACATATTACTTCACAACTTAGGTTTTCAAGGGAGAAAAGTTTATGAGAACATATAGAACACAAAGAAGAGTGTATTTGAGAAATGAAACAAAACAACAATTCAAACACTATCCACTTAGTGAAAGATCACCCAGGAAAAAAAGTACAAGACACAGGAGAAAGGAAGAAAATCCCAGACTTTCTCACTAAAAAGAAATTTGAAGAAGAGAGAAAAGACAAATTAAATTGTTTTTGCTGTGGAAATTGTAACCGTTTAGCCAATAATATCAATTGGCCTGCACGTTCCGTAGTCTGTAGGAAATGCAATTAGAGAGGGCACTATACTAGACTATGTAAAAACCTAAAAGATGAAAGAAAAAGTGTACATGTTGTGGGAGATGTGGGGGAATGTTCTAACAAATATGTTTTCCAAGTGGTAATGAAGTATCTACTACTGGGAGTATTTATCCCACTTGTGACGTAGTGTTGGATGGAGTATTGTTCAAAATGTATGCTGACTCATGCTCTCCCTACTCGTTGATCAATTACAACAATTTTCAAGAGAAATTTAAGGATAAAAAGTATGTTATCCTACAACCTGATGTAGGACCTGGGGGCTACAACAAGGATCCCCTACCATTAGTAGGAATGGTGAATATGAATATAACCTTTAAATCCCGTTCCACTGTGGGAAAGATCTATCTAACAAAAAAAGGATCTAATTTATTAGGTTGGGCTCACCAAAAAGCTTTAGGAATCAAACTTGATCCTAACAATTAAGAACCTGTGTCATCAATTGTGGAAGAAAGAGAGAACACAGGATGGTATGAGAAACTATGTGAAGAGTTCTTTCATGTATTTAATGATGATGTAGGCCATCTCAAAAATGTCCAACATAACATCATACAAAAAAAAAGAACAGTACCAGTAATACATAAGGTAAGACCAATTCCCCATTAAATGCGTGACCCTTTACAAGAGGAATTGGATAAACTGGTCAAGCATAAAATCATAGAACCTATAGAAAATTCCTTATGGCTAGCTCCAATTGTAGTCACCCAAAAGTTAGGAGGGAGGGTCTTCGTCTCTGTGTTGACTTAAGAGATATCAATGCAAATATTTGGGTGGATAGATTTTCCCTGCCCAGAATAAATAAAATGATCAGCGTAATTGGAGAGGCAAACCATTTTAGTGTAATCGATCTCTCATCAGCATACCACCAAATAGAATTACACAAAGATTCCAAATCCTTAACCTCATTTATAACTTCATTTGGAGCGTACCATTACTGCAGAATGCCATTCGGTCTTGCTTCAGCAGCTGCAGTTTTCTAGAGAGTTGTGCAAAAGGTTTTGGAGGGGATAAAGAATGTTTTATGCTTCCAAGATGACATACTTATATATGGCAATTCTACAACTAATCATGAAAACTCATTAATGGAAGTTCTCTCAGCACTCAAAAAAGCAGGTCTAACCATAAGAAAAGACAAATGACAGTTGGGAGTTCAATCAGTAAATTACCTAGGACATACGATTTCCAGACATGGAATTAAACCTAAAATTGATTTAGTCAACGCTGTAAAAGATGCTCCTCCTCCAACAAACAAGGATTAATTAAAATCCTTTTTTAGGGTTAGTTGAATACATGACCAAATTCATCAAGAATTTTGCAGATATTACCTCACCATTAAGAGCCCTTTTTAAAAAAAGGTACTCATTTCAAATGAAATGGGGAATGCCTTGAAGCCTTTGAGTCTATCAAAAAAGCTATTGTTAGTGCCCCTTCCTTGGGAAGTTTTGACACCAGACGCAAAACCATCCTAACTACTGATGCCATTGGGAAAAGAATTGGAGCATCCATAACTCAAATTGTGGAAGGCGAGGAAAAAATCATAGTGTTTGCTTCCAGAGCATTAAAAGATGTGGAATGTAATTACTTCCCAGTAGAGCGTGAAGCACTTGCATGTGTTTGGGCTAGTTCACACTTTAAATACTTCCTTTGGGGATTACCATTTACTGTACGCACTGACCATAAGCCTCTGATTTATATATTTTCAACGAAGGGGAGGGAGATCTCTACTCCTCGAATAGCTAAATGGCTCATAGGTAAGGAAGGTTACAATTTCAAAATCGAATATGTTCCTGGTATAAAAAACTCTGTAGCGGGTTGTCTATCCAAGCTACCATGTTTACAGGAGGAGGAAAATGCAAAAAAATCTGAAGAGTCTGTATTAATTATTGATATCCCTAGCATTACAAGGGAGGAGTGGAACACTTGCGTGGAAAATTACCCTACTCTATTAAATGTGAAGGTAAGGATAGTCCAAGGATGCCCCCCAAAGTCTAATAACCTAGACCAGGATCTAAAACATTTTTGGGCTGTGAGACAAGAATTAAGTGTTGTTGATGACAACATCATGAGAGGGGAAAGGTTAGTACCACCTAAGGGCTTGTGGGATAGTATTACAGATTAGGCCCATGAAGGTCACTTAGGTATAAGCTTGACCAAGGCTAAAGTCAGGGCCACGTATTGGTTCCTGAGCATTGACAGAATTGTGGAAAATAAAGTCAAGGATTGTTTGACCTGTGCCATGAGCGACAAAAGCAAGAATACCTGGTGCACACCACTATCCCCCATGAGTGTGCCATCCAATCCTTGGGAGAAACTGGGTCTCAACATTATTGGTCCATTAAAACTTTCCATGTGGGCTGGTAAATGTATGTTGGTACTGGTAGATTATCACGCTCATTGGAACACCATCAAAATAGTTAGCAGCATCACAACTCAATCTCTGGTGAATTTCTTAACCAATACATTTATGACAGAAGGTGTTCCTAGCACTATAGTAACAGAAAATGGTGTCCAATTCACTTCTGAAGAAATGTGTGAGTTCTTGCAAAGATTGTCTATCATACATCACAAAACAGCATTGTAATGCCAGAGAGAAAATGGGTTGGTGGAAATGATCAAAGAGTGTATCCAAACCGCATACATATCAAGGAGTCCTCCTGATAAAGCACTTCAAAAAATTATTCGATTCAACTCAAAGGGAGGTTGCCAGGCACCAAATTGACCCCCAATGGTCTGGGTGGAGGAGAGCCTAAATGGGTTCATAGAGATAACATAAAGAATCAAGTCAAAAGACATCAGGCGGGAGTACAAGAAAAGAAATGACCAAAAGCATGGTTCCAAGTCAGGAAGATGGAATGTTGGCGATTGAGTAATGGTTAAACTACCAGACATTCGGCAAGCATGTGAATCAAAATTTTCTAAACCAACAAAAATAACAGAGGTGGAGAAAAATTTAATAACGTTAGAGGATGGCAGAATGTAGAGCATGGACAGATTAACACCTAATTATCCAACTCAGAAGTATTCATGTATGGATGGAAAGTCAAATGATTTATTGAAATATGATGGGAATAATTGCAGAGCTAGGGCTTTTGCGGGTCCTGTCTCGCTCAAAGATTACATGCTCACTTGATTTGCCAACAGGGTATTGCCTTCATACATTCTATGAATGCCTTCTCTGGGAAGGAAAAGTGTTGTACTTTTTCACAAGTAATGTTTTGTATAAAATGTACATTCTCTACTTCCCCGTTCCTTACATTTTGTACACGCCTACCCATAGGTTGTCGAAGTGTACCATTCCATTCCACCCCCCTTGTCTTCCCAGTTGGTTCCTACCAGCATTCTGTTACCGTTGCTGTGACAGTTGACAGATGTGATGAGAAATGCTTGCTATCGGTTGTGGCTGGACGTTGTTGTTAATTCATCTTGCCAATAAATTATTACTTAAGAACATTAACAGAACTAAGGAGTATTTATAATAATGTGTAAATGTAGTCACTCTCAATTGAGTTGAAAGATTGCATGCTCTTCTAAGGGTGATCAATAAGGCAAAATGTGCAGAGGTGAATCCTTGAAGCCAGAAGGCTTCTATCACTTCCTGAATGGTGCAAACTGCATAAGCTGCTCTCAAAGTCCCCTCATTGTCTCTTAAACATGAGCCATCACACAAATTACAGTCTTCAAGAGATTCATCTTTGATGTCTGGTCTTCACTTGGTGAATAAATCCATAACATCAAGGCAGTCATGTTCAACTTTGTCAGGCAATGGTGACAATATGGCTGGATTTAGTGTTTGGCATGTACTCAAAATCACATATTTAGCTACAAGAATCAATTGTTCATATTTCGTAGTCTGCTGTTTGTCAAATACTCATCATTGTCATCAAGTTTGTTTCAGTTTAAAAAAAATCCTTTAAACCACACACAGAACTGTTTCATTATTCATTAAAAGAATAAAAAAAGTTAAAATAGCATCATAATTGTTGGAAATGAACCTTTTTGCAGTGTCATCCCCAGTCTTTTTGCCTCCTGCCTCCTATTTTTTCTGACCTGCTGCTGTTGCCTTTTGAACTCTGAGCACTTTACCACTGCTAACCAGTGCTAAAGTGCAAATGCTCTCTGTGTAAATTGTATGTAATTGGTTTATCCATGATTGGCATATTTGGTATACTGGTGAGTCCTTAGTAAAGTCCCTAGAGGTGCCAGGGCCGGTAAATCAAATACTACTAGTGGTCATGCAGCACTGGTTGTGCCACCCACATAAGTATCTCTGTAATCATGTCTCAGACATGCCATTGCAGTGTCTGTGTGTGCAGTTTTAACTATAAATTCGACTTGGCAAGTGTACCCACTTGCCAGGCCTAAACCTTCCCTTTACTTACATGTAAGGCACCCCTAAGGTAGGCCCTAGGTAGCCCCAAGGGCAGGGTGCAGTGTATGGTTAAGGTAGGACATATAGTAATGTGTTTTATATGTCCTGACAGTGGAATATTGTTAAATTCGTTTTCACTGTTGCAAGGCCTGTCCCTCTCATAGGTTAACATGGGGGCTACCTTTAAATCTGATTTAAGTGTAGATTCTCTTGGGGAGCGGATGGACATGTGGAGTTTGGGGTCTCTGAGCTCACAATTTAAAAATACATCTTTTAGTAAAGTTGATTTTAAAATTGTGTGTTTGAAAATGCCACTTGTAGAAAGTGAGCATTTTCTTGCTTATACCATTTCTGTGACTCTCCCTGTTTGTGGATTCTCTGTCTGGGTCAGTTTGATAGTTGGGCTGGTTCCACCTCTCATTAGACAGTGACACAGAAGGAGCTGGGGTGTAGTCTGCATTTCCTGATTAGCCATCTGTGCTAGGAGGGAGGGGAGGAGTGGTCACTTACACCAGAAAGGGCTGTGATTGTCCTCACACAATGCAGTCTCCGACCCCCTGGTGAGTGTCTGGGGCCTGGCCTGGGCAAGGCAGGATTTCACATTCAAAAGAGACTTTACTTTGAAGTAGGCCTACTTCAAAGGAGAAATTGGGTATAAGAAGGGCACCCAAAACCACAGACTTTAGAACACTTCTGGAAACAAGAGGAACCTCTGCCTGGAGAAGAGCTGAAGAGCTGAGGAGAAGTGCTGCCCTGCCTGTGACTGTGCTTTGTGGAGCTATCCTGCAGTTGCTGCTTCTGCCAGAGTAAGAGGGCAAAGACTGGACTTTGTGTGCCTTCCATCTTGTGAAGAAATCTCCAAGGGCTTGATTTAGAGCTTGCCTCCTGTTATTTGAAGTCTCAGGGACAGCAAAGACTTCTCTCTGCCAGCACCTTGAGTCTCTGGAGAGACTCCTGCTCTGACAAGTGGTGCCCTATCCAGTCCCTGGGCCCCTGGAAGGAAAGCTGGAGGAAATCCAAGGAAATCGACTTCGGACTACTTTGGACCCACGCCTCTGCTGAATCCAGTGATGCCGCCTGCACCCGACTCCGTGATCTTCGCTGGAATGCGACGACCTTCGAAGGCCGGACGCCGCTGCAGCCCCGCTGAAGTCTGCGACTCCGTGGAAATCGCAGCACCACGTCGTGACCGACGCCACTCGAAGTGCGCAGATTCAACGTTTCGCACAGACACCGCGATCCCCAACTTCGCGCATCGACTTGTTTTCACTCTTCACCAAAGGTACTGTACTTGGGGGTCTACACAACTCTGTCTGGTGCCGCTGGTGTCAGCTTGTTGGGAACAACTCCGTCACGATGTCGTGTTAACACCTCATCAAAGCATTTTTTGTTTCTAAACGCTATTTTTGAGTTTAATCTTTAAAAATTCATAACTTGACTTGTGTATGTCGGATTTTTGTCATTTTGGTCTTGTTTTGTTTAGATAAATATGTCCTATTTTTCTAAACTGGTGTTGTGTCATTTTGTAGTGTTTTCAGTAAGTTACTGTGTGTGTTGGTACAAATATTTTACATCTAGCACTCTGAAGTTAAGCCTACTGCTCTGCCAAGCTACCAAGGGGGTAAGCAGGGGTTAGCTGAGGGTGATTCTCTTTTACCCTGACTAGAGTGAGTGACCTTGCTTGATAGGGGGTAACCTGACTGTCAGCCAAAGACCCCATTTCTAACAATAATGAAAAGCAAAAAATAATAGCAACTACAATGCCTTTGTGAATAATCAAAGAAATATATTTCACTAGACGGCAGTCTGAAAAAAGTTGTGTAAAAAGTTCACAACATATAGCAGCTATATATGATAAAGTGCAAATAACTATCTATAAGTGTATGAGCCTTGCAACACATCAACAACATTAAGATAGTAAGTTAGACCATACCAGCACTGGTCACGAATCCCGGATGTGCAAAAAGCAGTATTAAAGAATACAGGTAGCAGCATTTTGAAGTCAAGTGCAAGTGGCTAGCTATAACATAAAATCCTCTAAATGCTCCTGCGGCAGTGTATATTATGATGACCTATGCCTAAGTCAGACACCTGAGAGTCCTAAAAAAGCTGTCACACCATGGCCTTTTTGAGGATTAGTCATGTGGGGCTAACTATAACATAAAACCCTCAAAAATTCTCAGGCAAATATGTATATTATAATGACCTATGCCTAAAAGTCAGATGCCTGAGGAGCACTGCAAAAGCTGTCACACCATGGACTTTTCGCAGATTAGCCATGTGGAGGCCAAATATTTGGAGACAGTGATATAGATCTTCTCATCAGTGTCTGACATCATTATCCTCAAGGCTTGTTCGATTTTCTGTACACCCACTAGGAGGCACATTGGTCTTATCCATTTCTTGGGGGCCAAGACATAGGTTTGGCAGAAAAAAAAGAAATGGTGTGGAGATTCTTCTTTGCATTTGCATGATGGGCATAAAGTACTTTAGGCCCCAGCTAATACAGAAACTATTAATGGGTAAAGTGCCATATCTAAACCATAATAATAGCTGCTTAGCTAAAGACAAAGATATCTTGTCGAAAAAGTTTCATACAGGGAAATAGACTTAAAATCCATAAATCCATCAATAAGCCTCCCCAAATATTTTTCCTGATCTTCTTGTCCCAAAGCATGAATTTAAGCCTTTCTTTTAACCTAGACCTCTAAAAAGCTGATGCAGTCTCTGGGGTATCCCAGAAAGAGAGCAATTTTAGTTTGACAAGTATAACTACGTGCTCAAGACATGGGATCTCCCTAGAGAAGCCAGGACACAAAAGGTCTACAAGCATAATTTTGTAAGGTACCAGTTATATCTTGGACCACAGCCTATGCCAATAGAGCAAGGTTGCATTTTACATTCCAGAGCTACTGTAAACATACCTGCATCAGTAATTTGCAGAATGCAGGGAGTGCTTTGGCGTAGGTTCAGTAGAGCTCTAACAAATTTCTTTTCAGTTAAGGTGAGGAATTTGTCTGATTCCTGACCCCAGAGCTCCACACCATATAATGCTAAGCTCTTGCTTTGACACTGTAAACCTCTACAGCTGGGGAGAGTGGTCTAGCTTTGCTCTTTCAAAGCATAGAATGAATCACCCTTGACTCCTGATATAGCTTGAGGGTACTCTTGTCAATGTGTAGGTGCCTTGTTAACTTAGTGGAGCGCTTAATCCTTATTCGAAGTCCTGCCCTTGTTTGAGCAGATCATTCCCAGCCTAATGAGAGCTATACGGTTTATAAGACATAAATGTAGTCTTCTGGATGTTCATTTCAAGCCTCTCTCTTTACAGAAGTATAAAAACCGATCTACTAGGATTTGCAGCCCAGAAGGAGTCTTTGAAATTAGAAAAGTATCAGCCAGGAACAATAAAGTTGGGACTTTTACTCCACCAATGGTAGGGGCATCATTACCCAGGACATCCAAATGCTTCACTAGGGCATTTACATACAGTGAAAAGAGAGTTTCAGCTAAGACACAGCACTGCCGAACTTCCTTCTGGATCAGAATGGGCCTTGTCAATCCTCCTTTTCTGCCACATCTGACCTTGGCAAATTCCACCTCGTGA
This sequence comes from Pleurodeles waltl, assembly GCF_031143425.1. Classification (NCBI taxonomy): domain Eukaryota; kingdom Metazoa; phylum Chordata; class Amphibia; order Caudata; family Salamandridae; genus Pleurodeles; species Pleurodeles waltl. The sequence goes on from NC_090438.1 coordinate 473,683,566, forward strand.
AGTCTTACAATAGTTAATAAAATCTCTTTTGGGACCCCCATGTTTTTCAAAACTGACTTCAATTTGATCTAAGAATTAAATCAAAGGCCAATTTCAGGTCCAAAAAGACTACATGTAGATGGCCCTTCTCTTTGACCACTGTCTTCTGGTAGAGTGTGCAGAATCTAAATAGTTGGTCGATGGTAATTCTAGCCACAGTTTCAGGTGTTAGACTATATGGTGGTGTTCTCAGAAAGACAGCATTTTTCTTTATTGTGATTCGAATCGGTTCTACACCTTTGATTAGTCTGATATTTTTTCTTGAAAAAATCCCATGATTCTGGTTTCACAGTATCGCTCAAATCGAAAGGCAAACCCTCTACTGTTTTTACAGGATTCTATCCTACTGTATTCAGTTTGCAATAAATGGTTCAATTTAACTTGGACAAAATATCCTTTCCTAGCAAATTTACAGGACTGGAAAAGCATATCATAAATCGGTGATCTTCCTCAAATAAACCTATTTTTACATGGACCTTCTTTGGAACAGGCTTAGTTATTTGCTTATTTGTAACTTCTACACTTGAATCTTATTTCCAGAGAGAGGAAGGTGTGGGACCTCCACTGATGAAACAGTGAAACAGGCAACACCTGTGTCAATAAGAAATTACACTTGGTGGCCATTTACTTTTCCTTCTACAAATGGTCTACTTTGATCTAACTCCAAGACCATGACAAATATGCAATATTCCACCCCCATCCATCACCATCATTGGGAATCATCAGAATCAAATTTCTCATTCTCAAACATGGGGAACTGTTAAAATGGGTTCTGATTTTGAACTAGATTTCAATTTTGCTCTTGGCATTTGATTCGTATTGAATCTTTGATTCACCATATTCGGTAACGCCATTGGAGCCTGTGGGACTAGCATCATAGAAACCTTTGGCTGTGTTTACATTTGTATTTGTTGGACTCAAACCTGAAGAGGAATATTTTGCATTTGCTTTACACTTTGCATTTGTCCATCACCTCTCACTCGACTTGGATTCTGTCTACACTCCCTCTTCCAATGCCCACGTCTGTTGCAATTATGACAAGGAGGCAGTTTCTTCAGTGTTGGAATGTCTACTTCTGAATCTGAATCAACCTAAAACCCCTATACCTCTATCCCGTGGAGGGTCAACTCCACCCTGTGCAATTTTACCTACAACTTGAAAACCAACAGCATGGCATTCTACCAACATTCCCTACATGTGACTGATTCTGAAATCCCTTCTGAGCCAACATAGTCTGACCCAACATAAATTGTTCTTATGTCTCTCCTGCTTCATTTGTCTGCCAACAATCACATTTTGGTGAATATACATGCTGATTTCTGGTTTTCTGGTTGCAACCCAAGAATGAACTGTGATGGAAAAACGTCCCATATCTCCCTTTTCTGGATTTTCTTGTCTGCTGTGCTGTTTAAACATGTGCAACAATTGTTCATGATAAGTATGCAATGATTCTTTAGTTTCCTTAGTAGTTGTACTGATCTTCAGCCAATCAATATCCCTTGCTGGAACTTTCCTTTTCAAAAAAGTAATCACCTCATCATACTTTGTCATCACCACAGTTGATGGTTCAGGGGTACGCGCATCCTTCGGAGGTTCCGCACGTTACCATTGCACAGCTATCTTACATTCAATCCTTAAATCATTCAGTACCACAACATCAAAGAAAATATTCATGTCCATTCACAAAACCTTTGAAATATTTACAAATCTCTCAACCTGTGTATACCACTTGGAAGGATACTTTCTTGGTTTTGGAAGGTTGTTTGTGCATGTCATAAGATCACCTCTACTCCACAGTGCATGAGCATACCTTCCACCTGGTATCTCTCTCATAGGGAAAGCTAAAGTCACATGTTCATCTCTGGGTACTGGTGGTGGTTTACCATTTGCTTCTATAGTATCTAATGGTTTCTTGTTTCCCTGTTTCTTTGCCCACCTGCTCTCTAATCTGTCAAAACTTATACATTTTTTAATATATTTCACCTGTACCACAGTATGCAATCTCATTCCTGAGAATTGCATGGTCACAACAGATTCATCATCTAAGTGTGCCCTCAATGTTTTCTGTAAAAGAACACTCTCTGAGAAATCCACCTCATATCTCCCTGCCAATTCTGTTGATTCATCATGTGTGGCAGCTGCACGTCTTGTTATTTCTTTACTCAAAGATATCAATTAATTTTCCTGATATTGATTCAAATGAGAAATGTCATCTAATAATTTTTCCCAAGTCTGTTGCAGAGTCTGATTTTGCAGAACTGTGCCTTGTGACAACACAACGTTGTAATGCAAGGGCTGCGCAACGTCTGACAAATCAGTAATGTCATAACATAAAACCTGATTAGCTTGCGGTTCCTTACTTTCCCTCCTAACCTCACAGAGTGACAAGTAATTGTGGCAAACCAAAAGGCACGGCACTCTAGCGCCCTCTCAGGGAAAAGTGGAAAAACAGGTCAGTCCTTTTCATACATTATCTCAGTTATACATAGCCATAGCAACAGTAAAAAAGACACAATGAAAGTATACAATATATTTATTGCAATTAACGTAGTCGATTATGAAGCAAATTTGATGTGATTACATTACTGGCAATAATTATAAAAATCATAATAGCAGTTAGAAAACTGTATAACACAAATTGTGCCAGCAAAATGCAAATTTAGTGACCTGAGCCTACCCTCTAATTGTATGCCCAGGAAAACTAATAATATTATATGTGATCTCTGGAAGCAGAGAACTCCATACCTCAGTTTTCATAGTCAAGCAGTCCTTATAGGGTAGTTAAACCCAGTTTACACATGCTGCATGAGCCAGAGGGCATCCGTTCCATTGACGAGTCAACTCTGCTAGAATCTTCCTCTCTAAAAATAAACACTATGATACCTAATTTATAATGTTAGCTTAATACAGTGAAAACCTACTATGTTATGTCTATTGGAGCCTAGTATGATTGCTGGATGTGCGAGCCACGGAAATGTTGCAAATCCTATAAGACAGCACAATGATCATTTACATCAAAGGGTGCGGCAGCCGCCACATTGTCTGGACCATTAAGGTTTGGAATATACTGATTTTTGCCAAAAAGGACCTAGTATGGAGTCTGCCACATCAAAGATCATTTTGTGATATTATTAAGTGTGTGCTGGACCCCATAGAGGTGGTGGATCCAAGTACAACCTGAGCCTATAACCCAAGCTGTCAAGGACTGCTTTAAGTCACAGTCTCTTATTTCCACAACAGAGTTGCCCTCAGGCCTGTATGGTGAAGAACAATGCACCTATACCCCTACCAAAGCCATGGAGTCCCTGTGCACTTTGGAAGCAAAAACAGGGCCCTGGTCCAAATGGAAATACTGCATGCATAAGTCCCAACAAAGACTTGCAAATCTTTAATGACAGTTTGAGTGTCAGCCAGGTTCTGTGCTTGATCCTGGGGAATGATGGGTCACAATCTCTCAGCTGGGTGTCATACCCACTGGTTCTGGAGGGGGCAACATGCCCTGTGCTTTATCCTGGGGAGTGCAAGGCTACAGTCTCTCAGCTTGGTGTCATACCCACTGGTACTGGAGGGGGCAACATGCCCTGTGCTTGATCCTGGGGTGTGATTGGCCACAGTCTCTCAGCTGGGTGTCTCGCCCATTGGTTTTGGAGGGGCAGGCCACTCTGCAGCCCATGGTGGCAGGATTACATACCATCTGCCGGCGGTGATGGCTGCACAGTGGTGGTGCTGCTGGTGGGGGGAGGCTCCTGCCCATTCCCTGCAACCTCGGATGGCTACACAGTGGTGGTGCTGCTGGTGGGGGGAGGCTCCTGCCCATCCGCTGCAACCTCAGATGGCTGCACAGCGGTGGTGTTGCCGGTCGGTTGGAGGCTCCTGCCCATCCCTTGCAACCTCGGACGGCTGCACAACTAAGGTTGGTGGTTGGGGCTCCATCACAGTTCCTGGGCAAGCCCCCTTGGTCTTCCTGCCTGCTGGGACAGGCCCCTTGGTCTTCCTGCCTGCTGGTGCAGGCTCCTTGGCCTTTAGGGTGGCAGATACAGGCTCCTTTCCCTTCTTACCTGCTGGGGCACTCTCCTTCCCCTTTAGGCTGGCTGGTGCAGGCTCCTTCCCCTTCAGGACATGTGGCCTGGATCCCTTTCTACCACGAGTGGGGGCGGTGAAGACTGGGCCCATGGACTGTGTGGCTGAGGTGCTTGGCTGGGTTCTTCTTACCCTGCCCATAAGTGCAGGATGGAGGGGAGGGATAGGGAAGAGGTCAATGGTGGATAGGAACAGTTTTTTAAAGACATTGTGGGGGGAAGCGGGAGAAGGAATGGGAGTGGAGGATGAGGGAATGGTTGTTGGAGGTGTCTGTCTGCTACTTTTAGGTGCAGGTGCATGGGCTGTATGCTGTTGTAAGGTGGATGGCTGGTGGGTGTCTGAGTGCTTGCGTTTGTGAATTCTAGTATGGGGACAGACACAGTGGGAGAGGACACACAGGACATGTGCATGGCTGTTGTAGGGGTGTCTGCCAGTGAGGTGTGTGTTCTGCTTGGTGTGGTGATGCTGGTAGTGGATGATGATGTAGTGCATGCAGGTGTGAGTGTAGATGAAACTGGCTGGTAGGTGGAGGAGGAGGAGGAGGGGAGACAGTGGAAATAGTAGATGTTTATGTGTCCACAACTGGATGGTGTTTGTGTGGGTGCTTGTGAGATGAAGTGTGGTGCATGTGTTTGCCTGTGACACTCTTGAGTGTTGCCTTGTGTGCAAGCTCATCTGTATGTGTGCTTGGGATAGGTTGGGGTTGAGGGGAATGGGAATGGGCAGTAGAAGTTGGAGGGGGGCGGTAGGAACAGGAACAATGGCTGTCATCAGAGAGGAGGCCAGAGACTGAATCGATCTCTGTTGGGCCACCAATCCAGTGTGAATGCCCTCCAGGAATGCATTAGATTGTTGCGTCTGGGCTACCAGCCCCAGGATGGCATTCACAATGGTTGACTTCCCTACAGAGATGGATCTCAGGAGATCAGTAGCCTCCTCACTCAGGGCAGCAGGGCTGAATGTGGCAGGGCCTTAGGTGCCTGGGGCGAAGGAGATGGCCACCCTCCTGGGTGAACAGGCACGGGCAATTCGCTGAGGGGCTGGTGGGAGGGCGGTGGTGTTATGGGGGTGGTGGCTGTACCTGTAGCTTGGGTGGTCACAGAAGTGTCTGCCACTACCAGGGATCTTCCATCAGAGGAGGTGTCTGTGTCAGAACTGTCCCCTCTAGTCCCCACTGTGGTGCTCCCCTTGCCCTCCATCCCACTGGTGCCCTCAGTGTCGGTGGACTCTGACTCCTGGGTCCTGTGGGATGCAGCTCCCTCCATCGCCGGTGTCACTGCTCCTCTGCCAGTTGATGCTAATGCACATTATGACAGGATGACAAAACCAAAAGGGGGAAGGAGACAAAGGATACACTGGGTCAATGGCTGCACCAACACCACCGTTGGCGTACACAGCACCCTCACACAAAGGGAACCAGCCTACTCAATATGTCATAGCACTAGCAGAGAAATAGCTTGCCACCAAGGCATGGGGAGGGGCACACACTGTCAAATGCAGCACACCTGGGACCCATGCAGCCTTGACCAGTACTGGATGCCGACGAGATAGGTACCTAAATTTGCCTTTCTGTACCCTGGCCACCAGGGGAGCTACGCTGCAATGTCAGGCCTGGCCTAGGAGCACCCACTGACAGACATCCCCCACCTGGATATCACCCTACCATGCGGGGCACTGTACTCACCCCCTTGTGGCTCCTGTGATGCCTCAAGCACCCATCCAGCTCAGAATAGGCCACCACCAGTATGCAGGCCATCAAGGGGGTGATGGTTCGACGTACACCCCTTCCTCGTTGGGAGGCTATCCCCAGCTGGGCTTCCACCGTCTTCCGTGCCCAGCGTTTCAGATCCTCCCACCGTTTGAGACAGTGGGTGCTGCACCTGCCATAGACCCCCAGAGTCTGCACCTCCTTGGCTATGGCATACCATATACCCTTCTTTTCATGGGTGCTGACCTGCAGAGGAAATACAGACAGGAAAATAGATTTAGACAAACAGTCCAGCCTGTTACACATATGGCCCACCATACCTGTTTCCATCACCATTTACACACACATGGCCCACCAAATAACCTGTATGCTGCCCAGAGGACATCCACCCACTCCCCTTACACAAGGTCTTCACACACACAACTCCATGCATTCATGCCACATGCATCGTGGTCACTGTGTACTCCCCTGTTGGTCTGGAGGCCCATACAGCAGTCCGTTCCGGGGTAGGACACCATCCACTAGTCTCTCCAACTCCTCCGAAGTGAAGGCTGGGGCCCTTTCCCCGGTCAGACGGGCCATGGTAGGTTCCAGACACAGGTCACAGCAGCACATGCAGTGTAGGTCCTCTCTTATGGAAGGTCAGGTAGCAAGAGAGGAATCTGATAGAAAATGGTAGTCACGTGAGCGGTGGTGCAAACCGTCACAACTGCCTTTGATCACAATTGGCCACTGTACCCCAATTGCCCAATCATAACCAATGAGGAATTGCACGGCGGTTCCCGACCGCCTCCCGCAATGGAGCACGTCAGCGGAATTACCGCACTTCCACCTGTCCCTCCACACAGGACACGTGGATGCCATTTCATGGGGGGGCAGGCCCTGGATTAATGCTGCATCACACGAGATATTAGGACATAGTGGACAAATCACAATGACCCATTGCATGTTTACAGGATGCAAAGTTCTTTTGTAGCTCCATTGTTCAGTTTGTGACCGGATACTCACTCTTGTGTCCCTTAGATTGCTATAGCTGCGGATGAATAGTTGATGGAGACATACCCCGTGTACAGGCCCCTGGTGGACTTGGAAACACTGGAGGAAGGGCACATTATCCTCACCTATAGACTGGACAGGGCCACAATCACAGGGCTGTGTGCCCAATTGGAGCCTGACCTGATATCTGCTATCCGTCACCCCACTGGGATCCCCCTCTTGTGCAAGTGCTATCTGTACTCCATTTCCTGGCAACTGGTTCTTTCCAAGTGACAGAGGGCTTAGCAGCAGGATTGTCACAGCCAATGTTCTCAATAGTGCTGACAAGAGTATTGTCTGCCCTGATAAAACACATGTGCAGCTACATTGTTTTCCCCCAGTTTGAAGATTTGGCCACAGTGACGGTCGAGGTCTATGAAATGGGACATATCCCTAACATAATTGGGGCGTTTGATGGAACACATATTGCATTTGTCCCCCCTGCCAGAATGTACAGGTGTTCAGGAATCGGAAGAGTTTTCACTCTATGAATGTGCAGATGGAGTTTCTTGGGGACCAGTACATCTCCCACGTCAATGCTAAGTATCCTGGGTCGGTGCATGATGCCTTTGTCCTGAGCTATAGCAGCATTCCAAATGTGATGACCCAACTACAGAAGCACAAGGTGTGGCTAATAGGTGAGCCCTGGTTCCCACCCAGTGTATGTTGGTGTATGGGTATGATGTGGGCCATAAGGGATAGTGTTTGGCTAAGTGTTGTCCCTCCATATTTGCAGGTGACTCTGGTTACCCCAATCTATCATGGCTGCTGACCCCTGTGAGGAATGCCAGGACAAGGGCAGAAGGATAATTGAAAAGACCTTTGGCCTCTTGAAGGCCAGGTTCCGGTGCCTCCAACTAACGGGTGGACCACTGTGCTACTCACCAAAGAAGGTCTGCCAGATGGTGGTGGCATACTGCATGTTGCATAACCTGGCCCTCAGACGCCATGTCCTATTCCTGCAGGAGGAGGAACCTGGAGTTGCCTGTGTGCCAGCAGTGGACCCTGTGGACAGTGAGGATGAGGAGGCAGAGGATGAGGGTGAGGACAACAGAACATCAGTGATCCGACAATACTTCCAATGACACACAGATAGGACAGTATTACTTCACATTTCAATTACATTTGTTTGAATTTGTGTGGCAATGGCATGCTGATATTTCCCACTTCTATGCCCACTTTCTTTTCCCTCTGACAATTCATTTTGCAGATGTTGGTGACCTCATATATACTTCTGGTGTGATCACTGCAGCCAGCTACAGGTCATTAATCTATGCTCATTTTCTGTAAAATTGATTTGCTTGTACCTGTTTCAATGAATACACATTTGATATCCATGGCATACTCCAAACTTCTTTCTTGAAGTGCTAAAATGTGTAGAGGCAAGTGCAATAGGATGGGGTAATGATGGAGGAAGTCCAGGGTATTGTTCCAGTCTCTTTGTAGCACAGGTGCATTGTCCAAGGGGACATAGGAAGCAATTGCAGTTCAAGGTGGACAGGGTGACAGGGTGGGACACAAGGGTGACAATCAGGAGAGTCTCATTTCCTGGCGGGGGTCTTGGCAAGTGTCTCTGGCTTCTGTCTGGATCGCAGGGTATGTTTGCGTGGTGGTTCACCTTCTGCAGGGGGAGGGGTGCTGGTGGCCTGTGAGTCATGAGGGAGGGCCTCCTGGCCACTAGCGGCAGCGGAAGTAGAAGGCTGTTCAGATGTCTGGCTAGTGGCAGGGGCCCACTGGTATGAGACTGCCTCCCTCATAATAATGGCATGTCTGCCAGTACCCCTGCTATGTAGATGAGGGTGTTGTTGCTGGCCTGCAAGTCCTCCATGATCCCCTGGTACTGTCCTTTCTGCACATTGTCCAGGATCTGGCCCATCGTGTACTGGGAATGTTGGTAGGCTCCCAGGATCTCTGCAAGTGCCTCCCAGAGAGTCCGTTCCTGGCCTGTTCTCCCCCTGGCACACAGCACTCCTCCCAGTTTCCCTATTGGCCTGTGCCTCTGTCCCCTGAACCATGTGCTCACTGCCACTGACCCCAGGTCCCTGATTGTCTTGAGTATGAGATGTGGCCTGGGGTCCCTGTAGAGGTGGACACACTGCTGATTGATGTGTCCTGGGGACAGGGGTGTGGATGTTCTGGGTGGGTGCTGTGGTGGTGTTTCCTGATGGGGGAGGCTCTGTGGTGGTATGTGACTGGGCCTGGGTAACCGGCTGCCCAGTGGTCCCTGAAGGGACAGGCAGGTCATCCAGATCCTAAAGACCAGATTTGCCGCCATCACTGTGGGCCTCTTCAGTTGGGGGACTGTATATTGCTGGCACTTCCTCTCCGCTGACATTGGATGGGGTACCTGTTGGGATGTTAATGATGTGTTATGGTTTCTGTGTCTGACATATTGTGCATTCGTGGCTTACCCTCTTTGCCCTGGCAAATTTCACTGGTGTATGTTGGTGTATGGTGGGATGGTTAATTCTCTATAGTGTGCATGCTTTAGTGATGAGTGCCCATGCAGGTCTGTGAGTGGTTTCCATGCACTGGTAGAGCATGCAGGGCTTGGTATTCGGATGAGTGAGATGTGATGGTGGGGTGTGTGGGAAGTGGTGGAGTGATGGGAGTGAGGGTGGATGCATGTGATGGCATGCAGGTAGGGGTGTAGTAGTAGTAGAGAATTGACTTACCAGAGTCCAGTCCTCCTCAGACTCCAGCCAGTCCCCCCGGATGCAGCATTGCCAAGACTTGCTCCTCCAATGCTGTTAGTTGTGGGGGAGGAGGTTGGGTTCCACCACCAGTCCTCTGTACAGCGAACTGGTGTCTTGCTGTAATAGAACATACCTTCCGCCGTAGGTCATTCCACCTCTTCCTGATGTCATCCCTAGTTCTTTGGTGCTGTCCCACAGCATTGACCCTGTCCACGATTCTTTGCCATAGCTCCATCTTCCTAACTATCGATATCTGCTGCACCTGTGCTCCAAATAACTGTGGCTCTACCCTGATAATTACCACCACCATGACCCATAGCACCTCCTCTGTGAAATGGGGGTGTCTTTGTGGTGCCATTGGTGTTGTGTGAGGTGTTTTGGTTAGGGTGTGTTGGGTAATGTGTTGGGGTGTGTGATGTAGGGTACGTGAGTGGTGTATAGGTGTGAATAGTGTGTGGTTCTAGTCGTGTCAGTGGTCTTGGTGTCTCTCTGCTGGCAATGGTGTGAAATGGTAAAGGGTTGTGGGTAACGTGGGGGGGTGTTTTATAGTGGTGTGAGTGTGGTATGTATATGGGTGTCAGGTGTGTGTTATTTGAATTGTCCAATGTGGTGTCGTTTTGTTTGTGTGTGGCTATTTTGAGCGCAATAGTATGTACCGCCAATGGTTTACCTCCATTGACTGTCCGCCGTGGTGATTCGTGGATCATAATGTGATGGGTGTTGTTCTGTTGGTGTAACGGTGTGGGTTTTGATACCACCACTTTATCACTGACCTTTGGGCTGGCAGATTTGTGTATGTGGCTGAATACTGACAGATTGGTGTGTGTGTGTCATAATATGGTGAACGGATATCCGCAGCAGCAGCGGTACTTTGGCAGCAGTCAGTGTGGCAGTAAGTGAGATGTACCGCCAACGTCGTAATGAGGGCCAAAGTCTACATCTGTGGCTGTTAAGGATGTTGCCCACTGAATCCATCTAGGATGCAGGGCTTTAGCATTTTTAACTCTAGCTTTTGTGACCACCTCTAAGGCTGGAATTAGTGTAACAGCAAATATGCATTTTCCTTGTGCAAGAGGCCGTTCTTTTAGGATGGCCATATCCGCTGCAGTCCCTATTTTCTCAGTGGTTGCAGAATGCATTTCCGCATTGGAATATAAATGCTATTTATTAGACTTGGCATCCTTGGCATGGTCTCCCCTAACTTTCTGCCTCTGTTTCCCAGGTTGTTGATGTATGCTGGACCCTGTTTTTGCTGTTTTTGCTACTCTGGGCACTTTACCACTGCTATCCAGTGCTAAAGTGCAAGTATTCCTAGGTAAAATGTATGTGTAATTGGCTTATCCATGATTGGTATATCTGATTTACTAGTAAGTCCATAGTACAGTGCACTAGGGGTGCCCTGGGCCTGTGAATCAAATGCTACTAGTGGGCCTGCATCACTGGTTGTGCCACTGTTTTTTAAAGGATTTAACTCTTTTTCCTTTTTAAATTCATAACTTGAGTTGTGTTAGTCAGATTTTTATCGTTTTGGTTGTGTTTTGTTTTGATAAATGCTACCTTTTTTTTAAACCTGTGTTGTGTCATTTTGTAGTGCTTTTACTGAGTTACTGTGTGTGTTGGTACAAACACTTTACACATTGCTTCTGAAGTTAAGCTTGCCTGCTCGTGCCAAGCTACCAAGGTGGTGAGCTGGGGTTAACCACGGGTGATTCTCCTTTACCCTGATTAGAGTTAGTCCTTGCTTGGGCTGGGGGTAACCTGACTGCCAACCAAAGACCCCAGTTATAACACCATTTATATGCAATCAGCACGGTTTCATCTTTGTTGAAGGATATGTGAGTAAACCCAATGGCACCAACAATTATACTGATGACAAGGTTTGTGGTATTTTTACGTTATGTAAACGTTGTGTAGCAAATAGTCAGATTATAGTGATCTGAGTATGTCACTGTGTTCAAGTGTCCATTGTGAACTGGAAAAATCAGGATACATTAATTTATGCAAGGGTTTTATGCAATGAGTATAATCAGTAATGTATGCCTGCCAATATTAATGGAAGCCAAAAGTAATTGAAGCTTCCAAAGAGTATTAGGTGGTTGTAGGAATGTACACTTCTCTAAGACGTGAGGTGCAATCTTTTCCCTTTGTTTGTGAGTTCATATCCCAAGAATATGAAACTGAAAAATGCAATATGAGATTTCTTGAAATTACATTTGTAGCCAACGGCAGCAAACCACAAAATAATGCAGCCAACTCTGGCTAGGTGTGTGTCCAACTCATCGTCTGTTAAGTAGATCAACATACGACAATGCGTCCGACACAATATCATGAGAAATTGACACTATACGGGCAGCAAACAGTTTTGGACTGTTCTTGTACTCCATGGCCAGGGGTGCAAAGCAATTCTGGAAGCCAAACACGGAGAATGCAGTTAGATTTTGACGGAAAAAGCCTTTGGAAATATCCAAGGTTGTTATGTATTTTTTACGGACAATATTATTAACAAGTGCCATACTGTGTGTGTTTTGTCTTGCAAAAGTGCATGCATGGTTATTCAAATATATATAACCTAAGACTATTTTATAGGAATGATGCAGTTTCAAAGCAGGAAAAGGTGGATTGTTCATTTAGGAGAGACAGGTTTCAATTACTCCCTGTTACTCTAAATGGGAGACTGAGTCTCAAACAGGTGCTTTCGCATCCCATTTAATAGGATATTGTGGCTGCGCTTGTGGACTGGCCCTTCAGAGTATTATGTGATAAGGAGAGTCCTTATCCCAGCCTACATGTTTGGGGGCTAATGCTGGGGATTGTGCAAGAGCCCATTTTGCTGCATACGCTTGCTTGATTTCTTCAGGGACAAGGGCACATAAAGAAGCAAGGATTACTACTTCACAGCTTCTGGGGGCCAATCAACCACTGCTATGAGAATGTCATAGGATAATGTTAACTTGTCCAAAAAAATGACACAAAGAGTTTGTGGTACATCACCCTCAATTTCGATATCTAAATCACAGAACTGATCTGGAGGGGCCATGAACCATTACACATCTCAACCATCACATATTGTTCAGTCGGTGTCACTGCCTGAAATTCTTTAATAGTCTGTCTGACTATGGTAACATCTGCCATGCTGTCGAGGAGTGTCACCTCCTGTTTCCCATGCAATAGAAGGGTTCTCAGAATTTGAGGCATGTTATGCGGATATGGTTGCAACCTTTTTGAAATTAGGGTTTACACTGAGGATGTTTTTCCTCCTGCTTGATCTTCATGACAGATGAGCATTGTGACTCTTTTCTCTGTGTCATGTACTCCTTTTGTCTGCTGTCAGAAGGTCTATCAGACAAGTGCTTGGAGGAACCACAAGTACAAGTTTCAGACAGCTGAAATCTCTCAGGTAGTTAAAATTGAGTGTAGTCACACAAATTATATTTTTTCTCAGAGGTCTCCGGTAGAGAAGAACCGCCTCAAGATTTACTCTTTCCTTTTGACTTAGATTTGTCCCTTTTTTTTTAACAAACTCCAGCTTCTGCTTGGCAGTCTCTTTGCCTACACTAGGTTTTCTGAGTTGTGGATCAGGTGGTTTGGTCCCCAAACTATAGAAAACAATTGAATTATAAACTTCAGCTGTAATGGTCAGCAGCTCATGTTCCCAGTAGGCAGCAGTGACCGTGATGTGCCTCTGACATATAGCCAGAGATTCAGCTTCACCTGGTATGTTCAAGAGAATCATCTCAGAAATAACAGGATCATTTCCCATTAATTTCATGCCCAAATCCAGGGCCAGGCCGGCCCCATATTCATCCTGCACTTGCTTCAGGAGACTGTAAAAGACAGTGTGCCAATGGTGTGCAGTTAGTCAGAGGATAGACAGCTGCAAAGACTGTACCCCATGTGTTACAGTCCACTATCTGGGGTACCATCCCGATTGGCAAGCACATAGTTATTATTCTGTGCTTGTCCTGTGGTCCCGTAAGGGGAAACAGCCTCAATTTGGTCTATTTTTTGGCAATCCAAAAGAGAATTTCCTCATGAACTGTGGGTACTTTACCCATAACTGTACTGATTATCATAGGACTAATTATTGGAGCAGCAGGCAACTGTGGCACACCCATTGTCGCCACTCACACTGTAGCAGCATTCAAAGTGCGCATAACAAATTGACCTAGGCATCAGTAGAGTCAAACTGGGATAGTATATAACTGTTGAAGTTCATCAGAAGTCAAGTGACGTAACTTAGGGTAAGGTGTTCAACCAGCTAAGGCTGGCCAAGTGGCCCCTTCATTTCTGAGAGGTCCCATGCATACTGGCGCAAGTACATGTCCTAGAGCTCCTCGGACCCAATTAGTATGTTTCCAATGTGTAAGTGGTATTTCTAAGAGTGCACATGCTCTGTATGCATGAGCTTGTGCAACATTAGTGTATTCATTATGAAAATGATTTGTATTTGCATCCACTGCCAGAAAGTTGACCCAAGAATAAAAAACATCCATTCTGTAAGAATCATGTGCCTCAATCACGGAAATTAAATCACTGCCTGCTGTGGCTGTAAAATGTTAAATGTGCATGAATGCCACTCTGTAGTTTACTGCAATAGGAACCAGTTGTGGCGGATTCGCCATTTTAAAAACAGAAGTGGTAACAAAGAGTTAACACCAAAAATGGGTAAAGCCTTTCAAGATTCTAAACTCAAACTACCACATGTATTAAAAAATACTCTGGAGGATAAATCCCACACCCCACGGACGTCTCTGGTGTAGGTGTGAGGGTACTATGGACATTGAGAAGTACTTCTCTTGTGACCCATTATATAAGTACCAGACACAACTTTGGTAGTGCCATGTTGCAGGGAGTCTGATTTGCAGAACTGTGCCTTGGGACAACAGAGCATCAGAGTTCAGGGGCTGAGCTACTTCTTCCAAATCAGTACTTTCATACCAGAATACCTGACAAGCTCACAGTGCCTTACTTTCCTTCCTAACCTTACAGAGTGACAAATAATTGTGGCAACCCAAAAAGACGACACACTAGTCCCCTCTCAGGGCACAGTGGAAAAACAGGTCAGTTCTTTTTGTACATTATCTCAGTCATACATATCCATAACAACAGTAAAAAAAGAAACAATGAAAGTAACCAATATATTTATTGCAACTAACATAGTCTATCATGAAGCAAATTAGATGTGATTACAATGCTGGCAATAATTATAAAATTCATAATAGCAGTAAAAAAACTGTATAACACAAATAGTGCCACCATATGCATATCTAGAGGCCTAAGCCTACCGTGTATTGTATGCGCAGGAAGACTATTATTATTATTTGCGATCTCTGTTTGTGTAGTCAAGCAGTCCTCATAGGGGACTGTAAACCCAGTTTACACAGGCTGCATGCGCCAGACAGCATCTGTTCCACTAGACGAGTCAGCTCTGCTAGAATCTTCCTGTCTAAAAATAAACACTGTAGGGCCTAATTTATAATAGCTTAATACAGTGAACAACTACTGTGTTATGTCTATAGGAGCCAGGGACAATTGCTGGATGGACAGAAAACAACATCTGGCACTTGTTGTGCCCACGGAGCAGTTGATTATTGTACAGACAGAATCCAAGGCAAGTGACTGTGCAACAAGTGACATTACAGTGTGTTCTAAAACAATGGCATGAAAGAAAGAATGTGCAATGTATGACAGTGCTAAGAAACGAGGCATAACTATAGTGAGTCAATGATTAGGTCTCATGACAAGTCCACCTTTGATTCTGGTGTATCTAGAGGTCTGACTCTTTCCTGGTTAGTACTTTTTCTCTCTGTTTCTCCTATCCTTTTGTTTTCTGGGGTTTCTTCAAACCATAGGAGAAAATTTCCATAATCAAATGGTCCCGTTGTTCCCTTTGCAATAGGTGTTGTAAAACATTCCTTCTCCTTTCTCTTAATAATTAGAAATCTTGTGGTGGGGGTCATGCAATAATCCTTGAGTTTTGCGATATTAGAATAAACCCTGTTGCAGCTATTCTTCTCAATCTACCTGAAACAGTAGGATTTGAAACAATATTTATTGGTGGAGTTGCAAATGGAACTGCTAATGTCTGAGCTGATCCAGCTTGTGACACTGGGGCAGGAATAGTCACAGCAGAAGCAGCAACACCTGGAGCAATCACAATAGGGGTTGTTTCGACAGGTGCAGTTACAACTGGAAGTACTAGAAGTGGTGTCTCAATCTGAACTACATTAGGGTCAACAGGAGCTGTAGCTATTGTGACAATAGTGGTTGCAGCAATCTCTGTACTCATTGTGGGAGCCACATATGACAGTTAAAGTGAGAGCAACAAAACATTTAAAATGTCATCCCCCGAATAGTGTCAGTTTTCGATGCAGCGTCCTCATCATCATTTCCTTGCTTCCAATCCTTTTTTGACTTTTCTGTTTTCATTGCTGGGTACATTCTAGCTTCCTTAACTACACGTTTCACGCTGCTCTTATTACTCTATTCTGATACCTTTCTTTCTGTTTGGCTGGAGCTGTTTGGTCCTAAGTATTTAATGCGTCATACTGCATAAGTCTATGAACTGGTTTAATTTCATTTAGTTTGTCCTTTAAATGTTCAATAATCTATAAATCAAAAATACCATATTGTGGAAATCTGAATTGTCCTTTATTTTTAGTGATCTTGTACTACTGATGAAACCACTGTCAAGGCAGTTTCTGTCAATATATTGTACTGTTTGCTATAGGACTTCATCCAAAGAACTCAAACCTGTAGCAAACCACATTCTTTTCTGCTTTTTCAAATGAAAAAAGTAATGTTCTTTTCATCATGGGAGGCTTTTCACTTGGCATGGTGAAGGAGTGTTAGAAATGGTGTTTCTGGTTGGCTAGGGTATGCACCTAAGCCAGGCAGAACCCACCCACTCTAGTCAGGGCAAGGGAGTTACACGTCCAAGATAACCCCTGCTCACCCCCTTGGTAGCTTGGCACGTGCAGTCAGGCCTAACTCAGAGGCAATGTGTAAAGCGTTTGCACAACACACACAACACAAGTGATGCAATATGTACACCACAAAGTAAACACAACACTGAGCTATATAAAAATAAACTGTATTGCACAAAACATAATTAGACCAAACATTACACCTCAGTAATACCCTGATACCTTATCAGTTGTCAGAACATTACACAAGTTACTAATACTCTGCAAGAATAAGCAGTTGTCACATTAGAACACATAAGTGCTCAGGATTAGCAGTAGAAGTAGCAGTAGTCAGGAATCACCATAAAGAAATATATACATACTTGTCATAAACACTTCCAAACTATCCCTAGAAGGAACATTAGAGAACATATCACAAGTCCTAAAACATACTATTATGATAAAGCATTATCATGATTGTGGTGATCACCCCATGAAGGCCCTTATGATTACAGTGTGTAACAGTGATTTTACCCAGCCCGGTGGTTAGAGTCTGCCATCTGCATGAGGTGCCAGAATGATGTGGGCATAAGAGGGGATATCTGTGCCCCAAAAGACCAGAGCTTCCGTGCTCCACACCAAGGATGAGGTTCCAAGGAAAGTAGGATGGGGACCTCGGTCGAGGATCACCACCCCGGCCTACTAAGGATTAGGGGGGTCTTGTGGGGTACAGCGAGGGCGGGGGGAAACCTTGGTTGAGGTTACTGCCCCACCTGGCAACCGCGAACACCCCGAGAACTCAATGGGGGGAAAAAGAGCCCCCCAGCTCGAAATGAAAGGCTCCTTAGACCTGGAGCACAACCCAAGCCCTCCTGGGCTTCAGGGTTGCTCCGTCCGCTATTCGGGAGTCGTTACTGTCCATGCAACAGTGCGGTGGCTTCCTGCAAGGACCGAGGCTCTGCCTTTGGAAACGGAGAAGGCCTCCTGCGGTCAGATCTCTGACGAAGGGCAGAAGAAGAAGAGGCACACCGTGAGCTCTCCTGAGCTCGGTGCCTCCTTCTCCCAGCACACTCGCACCCAATTCTGGTGCGTGAGTTCCCTGGCCGCGGCGGTGATGCCACACTACAGTTAGTGCTGGTTTGTCCCTTGTGGAGCCTCCTTCAGTGCCCTTCACCCCGGGAGGACTTCAAAATTCCTGGTAGCTCCAGTCAACGCTTTCCCGTGCCCCAATGGCACCCACTGTAGTGCGTCTCCAATGAGCTCTGATTTCCAGCAGAAAAAGAGCCAGGGTTTGCAGTAGTGAAATTGGGCGCCCAATCCAGAAATCACTTACGAGCACCAGAGGCCCAAAAGCGCTCACAAGGCGCTAGGGGGGAGGCAAAATAAAAGGGATGCACTCAGCATAGAGCCCCCAACTAAAGAAGATGGATCACTCCTCGTGCTTGGATTGTAGTGACAGGGGCCAGGGGCCACAGCACCCTGCCCTTGGAGACAGGAGAAGAAAAAGGAGCACAGGGCTGGGGAACCCACCCACAGGCCAGCACAAAGGTGGATGCAAGTAGTGGCAGTGCCTTCTAGTGCCCAGGCAGGTCACATGTCAGCACAACAGCAGCAGTCCAAGGTGAGTCCTGGTTAGTCCTCTCAGCAGCGCCCAGTGTCCAGTTTCAAGAATGTTCTTCAATCCTCAAGAATGTCCAAATTGTGGGGAAAATTCCCCTGTACTTATACTCAGTTGACAGTGTCTTTGTCAATGAGGAGGAGAGGGGGGTTCCAAA
This sequence comes from Pleurodeles waltl, assembly GCF_031143425.1. NCBI lineage: Eukaryota > Metazoa > Chordata > Amphibia > Caudata > Salamandridae > Pleurodeles > Pleurodeles waltl. Next base: position 473,701,804 of record NC_090438.1, read on the forward strand.
CCAGTTACAACTGGTTCTGGGATTGCCCCTTCTCTCCTCTAGCACAGCCTCCAAACACCTAAACAACCCTATTGTGCGAGGCCAGGGCATAGCTTTTACAAATGCAGGTGTGCCCCGCCTCTCCCTTCTCTCAGCCCAGGAAGATTATACAATATGTAGATGCACCTCTGTGATGCCTCTACCCTCCCTGTGTACAGGCTGTCTAAAAAGTATGCACAAAGCTCCAACTGTCAGTCTGCCCAGACGTGGATTGGAGTCAAGCTGCAAAAACACCAGAGTCATAAGCACAAAGAAATGCACACTTTCTGTAATAGTAATAAAAATACACCTACACCGGTAAGCAGCATTTCTCATCACTATTACAACCATACCAAACATGCCTATGCTACCCCTCATAAATCAGACAATACCCCTTACACATAAGGCAGGGCATTTCTAATGCAATTCTATGAGAAGACAGCACTCACATCCGTGAGACACCAAGTTAGGCTGTTTGTCACTTTCAGGACAGGCCACGCAACCTGGCACATGTCCTGCCTTCTACATACATGGAACCCTGCCCAGAGGGCTAGCTAGGGCGTACCTTAGGGGTGACTTACATGTAGGAAAAGGGGAGTTCTGGGCCTGGCAAGTAAATTTAGATGCCAGGTCCCTGTGGCAGAAAACTGCGCACACAGGTTCTGCGCTAGCAGGCCTGAGATAGGTTTGAAAGGCTACTTCAGTGGATGGTGCAAGCAGCGATGCTGGACCACTAGTAGTATTTAATTTACAGGCCCTAGGTATAGGGATACCACTTTACAAGGGACTTATAGGTAAATTAAATATGCCAATTAGGTATAAGCCAATCATACCAATTTTGCAAGGGAGAGCACATGCACTTTAGCACTGGTTAGCAATGAAAAAGTGTTCAGAGTCATAATGTCAGCCAGAAAAGGTCAGAAAAATAAGGAGGCAAAAGGCAAAAAGTCTAGGGAATGACCCTATAAAAGGGCCAGGTCCAGCAGGGAGTATAATTTTATTACTATTCATTACAACCACATTTTATCTAGAACTAAGAAACAGTAAAAAATTACTACATGTCTGCCCATCTAAATTGGGAGGCTACACATGTCTCCAATCGCTCTTATTCCCCAGGCCCATCTGAGAAGTTTGGCCATGATGGAGACATATGAATTGGTGTGGTCAAACTTAAGGTCCGCCTGCCATGAAAATGGGTGGGAGGCCGCCTGTTTTGACAGGGAGAGAATTCCACTGCAGCAGAGTACCCTCTCCACAAATATCTAAATCAGGCCCTTTGTCTTTGTTCATGATTGTTTGGCTGCAATTGTTCTGTATGTTTTAAAATGTTGTTCATAGATTTTACAAGTCCGCTTATAAGCATGCCATAGCTGCAGCCGAAGCAAAGTGAGACTGCACACAGACAGCATCGGAATGCAAGAATGTTTCTCTTAAATTTTCTGCTCTGTCATATCTCACACACATCAAACAGACCGCAAAAAAGTCTTCACAACTGGATTTTTGTTCTGAGGTTTGAATACATTTGGAAAGCTCTATTGCTTTATGTATCTGCTATTAGTAAGCAGTGTTTCTATGTTCGGACAGCCATCATATTCATGTGTCTTGCTATAGCAATGGTTCCCTCTTGAAGATTCCTCTTGAGCATCAATTCAAGTTTTCCATATGGTATGTTGCAATCCCAGGGTGGTCACATCTAGAGAGTGATCAGAATGGAGACAATAGATATTGACCATGAAGTGGCCTTTGCCCCCTGGAGTTTGTGGCCAAGGTGATATTTAAGTGAGCTTTTGTCCACATGCTTACCTTAAACCAAATCTTTAGGAGTGCAGCCTTTTGACTCAGGAACTCTTCCATGTGATTAAATTCTTGGTGAATTTCATCTTGGCTTACAGAGTTTAGTAGGTTGAATACTAAGCAATTTATCATCTGAGCTTGGTTGAGAGGATTCTCAAATTTGCCAAAGGAGGAAGTCAATCTGTATGCTAGTGTTGAGAGAAATGTTCAATTTAATCTAATAGTAGTGGTTTCACAGTTGGTCCCCTCATTGGCATGTTAGTTTGGCTAATGCAATCTTAGGCCTACCTCTCTTCTCTCCTTTTGTTGTGGGTACACTAACACATCCAAGAACTTGATTACAGTAAGATGCTGTTGCTTGCAACATTCAGACTTATTTTGGTATATTCATTACATCCTTGAATATCAAGGTTGCAATAACCAAGCTTGTTAAATGTCTCATTTACTATAACCAATGCTCCTTGATTATGCACATTGTATTCCATCTGCTCCAACTCTATCTGCCGAAACATGTGCTCTTCACAATGTGATCTTTCTTGAACATGTTCCACAACCAGAAGGATCATTGTTCATTTCTTTAACAAGCAACCAACTGCCTTTCCACCTGCTCCAACTGTAGCTGCCAAAACACATGCTCTTTGCTATGTGATCTGAATTGAACATGTGCCACAATCAGAAGCATAATTGTTAATTTCCTCAACAAGCAATCAACTGCCAAAAGGCACATGTGCACATTTTGTTATTTAAGGATGTGTGTGAATCTGAGGCCTATCTTGGCTTCATGTCTATTTCTCTGCTCACCTGTTTCCAGTCAAGTCGAGTTTCTTGTCCTCCACCCTACCTCCAGTTGAGTTCCTGTGCAAGTCAAGTTCCTTGTTCTCCAGCCTGCCTCCAGTCGAATTCTGGTGTTCCTCCTTCTCCGACCAGCTTCCAGTCGAATTCCTGCATTTCTCATCCTCTGGACACCCTCCAATTGAGCTCCAGCAATTCTCACCCTCCGTTCAACTTCAAGAGGCATCCTGGCTCTCCTCTTCCATCTTCTGCTGACGATCCCAAATTTCCTGTAAAAGAGAGAAAATAAGAAAGGTGAAAAAACCCAGTTTGGCTTCTTCTGAAATTTTCAATCATGTAACTTCATTTCAAGGTAAAGAAAGATTAATCGCTTAAATTAAACAAAGCAGAGTTCAATAAGAACTAGTGTGATTTATCGTTTTGGTGGGAATCCAAGATACTGCTCAACAGACATTAAAAAAAGACATATTTCCAGTAACAAGTGCTCCCCTGAGAATTAGCAGGTTTATCAGAACTATTATTGGCAAGAGATAACGCCAGCACACAAAGAAGCTCTTTAGTTTTATCACAGTTTACTTCAAGATCCGTATGTTGCCTTTCTTGTGGATCGGACCCTTGCCATGATGTTGGTATTAAATATGAGTGATAGCAGTTTCTAAAGACCAGGCCAATAGTTATAACCAGTAATTTGTGTTGGTTTTAAATATGATGACTGAGATACTGTTTGGGCATGGTTTTATGGCTTTTTTGACTATCCTTAAAAGTTCCTTCATATCAGACCATATAGCAGCTGTTGAGACGTTGTTTGCTCATGAGGACCCCGATGTGTTTGTGACATTCATTTGTGACTGAAGAGTCATTGTTTGTTTTGGAAAGGGTATATAGTGTGACTTTTTCATTCAATATCATTGTCATTGATTGCCTACAATTCTTTCCCAAATTCTTCCCACTTGGAGGGACTTATTTGGTTTTGTGCCAAGTAATTTTTGTCCAGTTCAAAACCTATTTTTCCATCTCCTGACTACACTTCAATTGGCTGCATTATAGAATGTGTCCAACTATATCCAATTTTTGTCAATGACTGATCTTTTTACCTCCTGTATAATATTTTTTATAACAGTTACATTGAAAGATTACTTTTGATTTGTTTTTCTTCCTCTGTCATTTTTTTGCCTGTCTGATTGTTCTTAATGGCTACCGTTTTCAGGTTTAAATTGGCTAACCATAGGTTAGAATTGGTAGGAGTTCTGCATATGTCTTTTGACTATTAGTCTGGAAAACAATTAACAAAATCTTCTACGGCTTCCAACCAAAGGGTAGTATCACCATGGGTGGAAGCCTCTTTTGTTTTGGAGAGATAGTGTAAAACGTCAGTGGTGATGATGTTCATCTGCCCATTGAGCTTTTCCACTATTTCCCCATCCTTGCTGACCATCCTATGCGGTTTGTCGTATTGTCCTTAATGCCATTTCCAACAGCTTTGGTTCAAGGTATAGTGTCTTTATTGATTGCCACAGTCGTTATTTAGGCGGAATGGTCACTTTCTCATCAAGAAAACTCCATGTGTATACTCCATAAATTAGTTGACAAGGTGTACTTAGTCTATTGAGTAATCAAGAACTGCCTTGCACTTTGTCATAATGTGCATGTACGCTGCAGGTTTGTAAGACAAAAAAACAGCCATTTAGTGCTTTCAAGTGCCTTGCTTCAAAAGGGTTGTGCCAACTGTGTAATTTATTTGGTATTTGTTTTGGGATGCTGGGATGTCCTACATGTTATCTTCTTCTCTTGTTAGTTTATTCACAAAATTAAAGTGAAACAAATTAAGACTGAAGTCATCTGTGATTATAAAACAGGAGTTAGGATTTCAGCCTTTGCTTACCGTTAAAAGCAAAATGTGACCCTGTGCTTTCCTTATTTAAAATAAACATAAGGTGAGCTACTCTGAAGGTGTCCGGGAGCTACTGGTAGCTCGTAATCGACTGGTTGGAGAAACCTGTTTTAGACCATGTCACGGGAGCCATAACCTTAATTTGACCATTTATGCTGAAGGTTCTCAGTAAGGAGTAAACGAGTCTATTTATGCTGATTTTGGCAAAGCTGCGGCGTTTTCTGTTAGCTTCTCTGTTTATCATGTCCTTCTGATTATTGTCAGGCACTATACTGCACTGCTCCGCCCTTTATTTGTAAGGAGAGAGTTGTACAATGGGCAAACAGAGCTTGAATCCTGGAATTATTGGGTCATGGGCTCCTAAAAAGAATTAGGAACCAATAGTTTAGCTTGGTCTCGCAGTTTTAACAGAAGTTGGTCATTGATTTGTAGTAAATATTAATTAACTGTAAATCAAGGAGTCTTCAGATCGAGTTTTAAGAGATTTTAAAATAGGGTTAGGGGAGTGAGCAAGGTTCTCACCAGTGTTGTGTGATGGCACAGAGGCTTTTTCCTTTAAGGCCTTCACAGCACACATGCCTAACACCAACCGGGCTGCTTCTTACCATTATGAATTGGCACTACCTAACTTTGGCTCCCCAGCAGGCAGAGAACTTGCTCTATCGGGCAGTAACAGGAATGATGCCTAGGCAGTGCTTGATTTGTAAAAAAAATGTGCTGGTGCCCAAAGCCCTCCTATTAAACATGAGGCTGCGGCAATTAAATGTGAAAGCAAGAAATACTGAGGCAGCATAATCCTGAATCCATCTTGGGCCTCTTTAATCCATTTAAAGCCACTCCTTACCCCTTCAGGGCACTCTTGCAGCTTTCTGCTTTCTCCCTTTGTGAAACTTTTTCATTTTTCTCTTCCTCCGTCTTTCCCATATGTGTCTTTTGCTCGCAGTAAATGCCTGAGGCAGAAAAATAAGTACCGGCCCTCAAAAGTAAGTGCTGGTGCTGCGCACCAGAAACTACAAACACAAATTAAGCACTGCTCCTAGGTTTGCGGGTATGTCAGCAGTGGCATGAGGGCAGGAGTACTCATCAGAGGGGGGAGAGTGGTTGTCGGCCCTCAGACCTGCTCGCCAATTCAGTGGTAGGCCTGACTGGCAGGGAGTCCAGAGGGTCTGCAGGGTGAGCCCATCTACCTGCACCGGTGTGCCTGTATACTTCAGTGTATCGCCCCAGCAGGCCTGCATCTTGGTCACTCGTGACTCAGGCCATAACCTTTCGGCTGAACGAGGCTGGTGTGATCCCCCACGGCTCCCAGCTCAGGTCCAGCACGTGAGGAATAGTTTGGCAGTTCAGAGTGACCGGCACATAGCTAGAGCAAGGCTCAAGGCTGCAATTATGAATGTAAGAAAGGAACTACACTAGCAAGCAGGAACCTTGTCATTGGTGTTCTCTGAGTCAACTGCACAACAGACGCCTAAATAACTGTTTCTAGAACTGTTCGAGAATCGGATTTATTTCAGAGTTATAACTATAGGGAATGCCGAGCAGCTAATTTGTGGACGAACTCTCCGCAAAGTTGGTTTTGTTCCCTCAAAGACAGGGAGAAATGTTGTGTACCAAGAATGCTTGTGGTATGAGCTACAGTACAAAGCAATCTCAGCATGCCTCCTACCTCTGCTCTCTCTTGGTTCGTAAGGAGTAGCACGGTGAAGGACGTTGAGAGGAAGCAGTGAAAAACAGGAAAACAGAGAGAACCAAATCAATTGAATGTTACAGTGAGAGAAGAAACCATCGGCAAATCTGTATCTTTAAATTTCACTTTATCATAAAGTATTCTCAATAAAAAGCATTGATTTGGGGGCTTTTGGTTTGACATTTCTGGCTTTAAAACAAGAGGAATAATCAGGTGTACCTACTAACTATTTTTGATGTAAAGTTTCAGTGGTATTTACCTTTATAACCTCCATGATACTGTGTACATTACGAAAGGTCGCCGGGCTTTGTGATTCTTTAGTGCTCTAGAGAGAAATGAAGCATTATCATTTATAAATGATCAACAAAAGAGAAAGGAACAAAAGGGCACCCGTTACTAAGTACACTATAAATGTTTAATTTGGAGATGTTCCAAAGATTAATCCTTTAATTTCTATTGAATTTTTAAACCCTGGGTGTAGGAGGCTGGACTGGCTTGTAGTGAGTACCAAGGGGTACTTGCACCTTGCACCAGGCCCAGTTATCCCTTATTAGTGTATAGGGTGTCTAGTAGCTTAGGCTGATAGATAATGGTAGCTTAGCAGAGCAGCTTAGGCTGAACTAGGAGACGTGTGAAGCTACTACAGTACCACTTAGTGTCATATGCACAATATCATAAGAAAACACAATACACAGTTATACTAAAAATAAAGGTACTTTATTTTTATGACAATATGCCAAAGTTTCTTAGAGTGTACCCTCAGTGAGAGGATAGGAAATATACACAAGATATATATACACAATAGCAAAAATATGCAGTATAGTCTTAGAAAACAGTGCAAACAATGTATAGTTACAATAGGATGCAATGGGGAAACATAGGGATAGGGGCAACACAAACCATATACTCCAAAAGTGGAATGTGAACCACGAATGGACCCCAAACCTATGTGACCTTGTAGAGGGTCGCTGGGACTATTAGAAAATAGTGAGAGTTAGAAAAATAACCCTCCCCAAGACCCTGAAAAGTGAGTGCAAAGTGCACCAAAGTTCCCCTAAGGACAAAATAGTCGTGTTAGAGGGAGAATGCAAGGAAAACACAAATCAGTAATGCAACAACGATGGATTCCTGTCTGAAGGTACCTGTGGAACAAGGGGACCAAGTCCAAAAGTCACAAGCAGCTCGGAGATGGGCAGATGCCCAAGAAATGCCAGCGGTTGGTGCAAAGAAGCTCTTACTAGGCTGAAGAACTGTGAATACTGCAGGAACGACAAGGGCTAGAGACTTCCCCTTTAGAGGATGGATCCCCCACGCCTTGGAGAGTCGTGCAGAAGTGTTTTCCCGCCGGATGGACGCCAACAAGCCTTGCTACACGCAAATCGTGCGTTTGGCGTTTTTGGACGCTGCTGGGGCCCAGGGGGGACCAGGAGGTCGCAAATTGGACCTGCAGAGAGAGGGGACGTCGAGCAAGACAAGGAGCCCTCACTGAAGCAGGTAGCACCCGGAGAAGTGCCAGAAACAGGCACTACGAGGATGCGTGAAACGGTGCTCGCCGAAGTTGCACAAAGGAGTCCCACGTCGCCGGAGACCAACTTAGAAAGTCGTGCAATGCAGGTTAGAGTGCCGTGGACCCAGGCTTGGCTGTGCACGAAGGATTTCCGCCGGAAGTGCACAGGGGCCGGAGAAGCTTGCAAAGTCGCGGTTCCCAGCAATGCAGCCCAGCGAGGTGAGGCAAGGACTTACCTCCACCAAACTTGGGCTGAAGAGTCACTGGACTGTGGGGGTCACTTGGACGGTGTCGCTGGATTCGAGGGACCTCGCTCGTCGTGCTGAGAGGAGACCCAAGGGACCGGAGATGCAGCTTTTTGGTGCCTGCGGTTGCAGGGGGAAGATTCCGTCGACCCACGGGAGATTTCTTCGGAGCTTCTGGTGCAGAGAGGAGGCAGACTACCCCCACAGCATGCACAAGCAGGAAAACAGTCGAGAAGGCGGCAGGATCAGCGTTACAGAGTTGCAGTAGTCGTCTTTGCTACTATGTTGCAGGTTTGCAGGCTTCCAGCGCGGTCAGCGGTCGATTCCTTATCAGAAGGTGAAGAGGGAGATGCAGAGGAACTCGGCTGAGCTCATGCATTCGTTATCTAAAGTTTCCCCAGAGACAGAGACCCTAAATAGCCAGAAAAGAGGGTTTGGCTACCTAGGAGAGAGGAAAGGCTACTAACACCTGAAGGAGCCTATCAGCAGGAGTCTCTGACGTCACCTGGTGGCACTGGCCACTCAGAGCAGTCCAGTGTGCCAGCAGCACCTCTGTTTCCAAGATGGCAGAGGTCTGGAGCACACTGGAGGAGCTCTGGACACCTCCCAGGGGAGGTGCAGGTCAGGGGAGTGGTCACTCCCCTTTCCTTTGTCCAGTTTCGCGCCAGAGCAGGGGCTAAGGGGTCCCTGAACCGGTGTAGACTGGCTTATGCAGAATTGGGCACCTCTGTGCCCAACAAAGCATTTCCAGAGGCTGGGGGAGGCTACTCCTCCCCTGCCTTCACACCATTTTCCAAAGGGAGAGGGTGTCACACCCTCTCTCAGAGGAAGTTCTTTGTTCTGCCATCCTGGGCCAGGCCTGGCTGGACCCCAGGAGGGCAGATGCCTGTCTGAGGGGTTGGCAGCAGCAGCAGCTGCAGTGAAACCCCAGGAAGGGCAGTTTGGCAGTACCAGGGTCTGTGCTACAGACCACTGGGATCATGGGATTGTGCCAACTATGCTAGGATGGCATAGAGGGGGCAATTCCATGATCATAGACATGTTACATGGCCATATTCGGAGTTACCATTGTGAAGCTACATATAGGTAGTGACCTATATGTAGTGCACGCGTGTAATGGTGTCCCCGCACTCACAAAGTTCAGTGAATTGGCTCTGAACAATGTGGGGGCACCTTGGCTAGTGCCAGGGTGCCCTCACACTAAGTAACTTTGCACCTAACCTTTACCAGGTAAAGGTTAGACATATAGGTGACTTATAAGTTACTTAAGTGCAGTGTAAAATGGCTGTGAAATAACGTGGACGTTATTTCACTCAGGCTGCAGTGGCAGGCCTGTGTAAGAATTGTCAGAGCTCCCTATGGGTGGCAAAAGAAATGCTGCAGCCCATAGGGATCTCCTGGAACCCCAATACCCTGGGTACCTCAGTACCATATACTAGGGAATTATAAGGGTGTTCCAGTAAGCCAATGTAAATTGGTAAAAATGGTCACTAGCCTGTTAGTGACAATTTGAAAGTAATGAGAGAGCATCACCACTGAGGTTCTGGTTAGCAGAGCCTCAGTGAGACAGTTAGGCACCACACAGGGAACATATACATGCACACCTATGAGCACTGGGGCCCTGTGTGACAGGGTCCCAGTGACACATACATATAGGCCACAAACCTATGAGCACTGGGGTCCTGACTAGCAGGATCCCAGTGACACATAACAACCATACTGAAAACATGGTGTTTTCACTATGAGCACTGAGGCCTGGCTATCAGGTTCCCAGTGAGACAGTGAAAACAGTGACAAAACACCCTGACATACACTCACAAACAGGCCAAAAGTGGGGGTAACAAGGCTAGAAAGAGGCTACCTTCTCACACAACCCCCCCCCAAACGAAGGACAATAAGGCTAACCTTGGCCAGTTGAGACTTTATTGTCTAAGTGGTGATAAGTAGAGAGTAGCTCTGCAATAGACTGGTTACTCCCTTTATCATCCACTATATGGTTACTTCCCTGTGGGGATGTAAACCACCCTGTTTGAAGTTTTTTAGCTAAGCAACAATGTGAAGATATATTTTCAGAGTTTCTATCAGTAAGTTTTAGTTTAGAGCAGTGGGAATTGTCCACTGAACCTATTTGTAGTGATGGAAATGCCAGACAGGGATGCTGTCTCAGAAAAGCCATAGCTGGGCAAAAACTTTGTCCATCTGGCTGGAAGAGAGAACAGGGATGCTGTTTCTCTTGAGTTGGAGCAGGGCAGGGATGCTGTCCTATGAGCTCCACACTAGGGCAGGGATGCTGTCCTAAGTGTTGTGAGGTAGTGCAGGGTTTCTGCACTAAAGTTTCTCTGGGAGGGTTGGAGGGATGCTCCATGTTAACTAAAATGGTGCTGTTTTTCTCACCAATGTTAGTTATCCCACAGAGAGGTACTTCCACCTCAGGGAGTCCAGCTTTGCCAGCTGATGATTCCCTTGGAACAGGTGCCACCCCAGGAGAGGTTTCTCCCACCACAGGAATGGTATCCTGAATGGTAGGGTGGTTAGGGGATACTGTGATACCCTCTTTACCTGTTGATGGAGAGGGATCCTGAGTTTTCAGGCCTTCTCTCCTTTGCTTTTTCATTTCACTTGAAATGAGAGGGAACAATTCCTCAGGGATGCCCAGCATGGCTGCATGGGCATAAAACTCTACATCAGCCCAACCTGAGGCCTCTAGGTCATTACCTAAGAGACAGTCTACAGGTAAGCTAGGTGATACCACCACCTGCTTAGGGCCAGTAACTCCACCCCAACTAAACTGAATTATAGCTAAGGGAAGAAACTTAGTGGAGTTATGGACATCAATAATCTTATACTGTTGTCCAATGATGTGTTGTTCAGGAGGCACTAGGTTTTCAGTCACCAAAGTGAAACTGGCACCTGTGTCCCTGTAGGCCAAGGCCTCAACACCATTTATTGAAACTGTCTGCCTGTACTTATCCATTGTAAGGGGACAAGCAGCCAGTGTGGCAAGGCCAATGCCACTAGGTGTGACAGAAACTGTCTTGGGACTGATTACATCAGTTTCCACTATGGACCCATAAGTGAACCCAACTACACCCTTTGCTTGACTGTTGCCAGCAGTCCCACCACTAGTACCACTACTGCTAGGGGCACTAGAGCTTGATGTATTAGTGGTGGTAGGCTCAGGGGGTTTACCTGGACAGGACTTATCCCCTGGCCTATGGCCTCTGTTTTTACACACAAAGCACCAAGGCTTTTTAATGTGTGCAGGTTGGGAAGAAGAGGAAGAATTTGTTTTATCCCCACCCTCTGAAGAGTGTTTAAGATTTGAAGTGGGATCTTTGGTTTTACCCTTATCCCCATGCTTATCTTGAGATTTTTCACCATCTTTCTTCTTATTGCCATCTTTGTCACCCCCTGTATGAACTTTTCTGTTCACCCTTGTTCTGACCCATTTGTCTGCCTTCTTTCCCAATTCTTGGGGAGAGGTCAGACCAGAGTCTACCAGGTACTGGTGCAACAAATCAGACACACAATTATTAAGTATATGCTCTCTCAGGATTGTGTTATACAGGCTGTCATAATCAGTAACTTTACTGCCATGTAACCACCCCTCCAAGGCCTTCACTGCCTGGTCAATGAAATCAACCCAGTCTTGTGAAGACTCCTTTTTGGTATCTCTGAACTTTATCCTGTACTGTTCAGTGGTTAAGCCATAACCATCCAGGAGTGCATTCTTAAGAACTTGGAAATTGTTAGCATCATTTTCTTTTACAGTAAGGAGCCTATCCCTACCTTTTCCAGTAAATGATAGCCATAGGATAGCAGCCCACTGCTTTTGAGGGACATCCTGTACAGCACAGGCCCTCTCAAGTGCAGCAAACCACTTGTTAATGTCATCCCCCTCCTTGTAAGGGGGAACTATCTTATGCAGATTCCTGGAATCATGCTCTTTTGCAGGATGACTATGGGGAATACTGCTGCTGCCACCATGGGTATCTAAACCCATTTTCTGTCTTTCCCTCTCTATTTCTAAAGACTGTCTATCCAAATCCAGCTGTTGCTTCTTGAGCTTCAGTCTGGTTTGCTCCACTCTCAATCTATTGAGCTCCCTTTCCAACAATCTGTCATCAGGGTGGGTGGGAGGGACATTTCTAGATACAGAGGTATGATGGGAATGAACAGAAGGAGACCTGTCCCTTACAGAGGGCACCCTAACAGCTTGGCTACCAGTATAATGTGAGAGCACATCATCAGTATGATGTGATTCAACCTCTGTACCAACTATGCTAGACTGTCTAGTAATGGGCAGGCTGAGAAGTTTCTTTCCTGAACCTTTTCCTGGGGGAGTCCCTGGATCAGATTGAGAACCATTAGCTACTTTTTCTACAGATTGGGCACTTATGGCCTTGTCCTGTACTCTAAGCATATTAATTAACAGTTCTAAAGAAGGATTCTTCCCTACACTCAAACCTCTCTCTATGCAGAGACTCCTTGCTCCTTTCCAGCTAAGGTGATCATATGCAAGTTTGGACAGTTCAACTTTTTGGCCTGTGCCAGACATTTTTTAGAGAGAGTTAAAGTGATAGACAAAGAGAAAAAAGTTTTCAGAACTTTTTGGAAAGACAGAAAAAAACTTTTTAAACTTTTAAGAACTTTTTGAAAGTTTAGAAGTACTTTTCAGCACTTAGAAAAGAGTGAAAAGAGGAAATGCAAAACTTTTTGGCTATGTGTATATACACTGACCTTGTTTTGTATATTTTTCTCTTATGAAAAGTACAATGACAAGAGTGGTAAGTAGTCTCAAGCACTTATCCCACCGCTGCACAACCAATGTAGGAGGCTGGACTGGCTTGTAGTGAGTACCAAGGGGTACTTGCACCTTGCACCAGGCCCAGTTATCCCTTATTAGTGTATAGGGTGTCTAGTAGCTTAGGCTGATAGATAATGGTAGCTTAGCAGAGCAGCTTAGGCTGAACTAGGAGACGTGTGAAGCTACTACAGTACCACTTAGTGTCATATGCACAATATCATAAGAAAACACAATACACAGTTATACTAAAAATAAAGGTACTTTATTTTTATGACAATATGCCAAAGTTTCTTAGAGTGTACCCTCAGTGAGAGGATAGGAAATATACACAAGATATATATACACAATAGCAAAAATATGCAGTATAGTCTTAGAAAACAGTGCAAACAATGTATAGTTACAATAGGATGCAATGGGGAAACATAGGGATAGGGGCAACACAAACCATATACTCCAAAAGTGGAATGTGAACCACGAATGGACCCCAAACCTATGTGACCTTGTAGAGGGTCGCTGGGACTATTAGAAAATAGTGAGAGTTAGAAAAATAACCCTCCCCAAGACCCTGAAAAGTGAGTGCAAAGTGCACCAAAGTTCCCCTAAGGACAAAATAGTCGTGTTAGAGGGAGAATGCAAGGAAAACACAAATCAGTAATGCAACAACGATGGATTCCTGTCTGAAGGTACCTGTGGAACAAGGGGACCAAGTCCAAAAGTCACAAGCAGCTCGGAGATGGGCAGATGCCCAAGAAATGCCAGCGGTTGGTGCAAAGAAGCTCTTACTAGGCTGAAGAACTGTGAATACTGCAGGAACGACAAGGGCTAGAGACTTCCCCTTTAGAGGATGGATCCCCCACGCCTTGGAGAGTCGTGCAGAAGTGTTTTCCCGCCGGATGGACGCCAACAAGCCTTGCTACACGCAAATCGTGCGTTTGGCGTTTTTGGACGCTGCTGGGGCCCAGGGGGGACCAGGAGGTCGCAAATTGGACCTGCAGAGAGAGGGGACGTCGAGCAAGACAAGGAGCCCTCACTGAAGCAGGTAGCACCCGGAGAAGTGCCAGAAACAGGCACTACGAGGATGCGTGAAACGGTGCTCGCCGAAGTTGCACAAAGGAGTCCCACGTCGCCGGAGACCAACTTAGAAAGTCGTGCAATGCAGGTTAGAGTGCCGTGGACCCAGGCTTGGCTGTGCACGAAGGATTTCCGCCGGAAGTGCACAGGGGCCGGAGAAGCTTGCAAAGTCGCGGTTCCCAGCAATGCAGCCCAGCGAGGTGAGGCAAGGACTTACCTCCACCAAACTTGGGCTGAAGAGTCACTGGACTGTGGGGGTCACTTGGACGGTGTCGCTGGATTCGAGGGACCTCGCTCGTCGTGCTGAGAGGAGACCCAAGGGACCGGAGATGCAGCTTTTTGGTGCCTGCGGTTGCAGGGGGAAGATTCCGTCGACCCACGGGAGATTTCTTCGGAGCTTCTGGTGCAGAGAGGAGGCAGACTACCCCCACAGCATGCACAAGCAGGAAAACAGTCGAGAAGGCGGCAGGATCAGCGTTACAGAGTTGCAGTAGTCGTCTTTGCTACTATGTTGCAGGTTTGCAGGCTTCCAGCGCGGTCAGCGGTCGATTCCTTATCAGAAGGTGAAGAGGGAGATGCAGAGGAACTCGGCTGAGCTCATGCATTCGTTATCTAAAGTTTCCCCAGAGACAGAGACCCTAAATAGCCAGAAAAGAGGGTTTGGCTACCTAGGAGAGAGGAAAGGCTACTAACACCTGAAGGAGCCTATCAGCAGGAGTCTCTGACGTCACCTGGTGGCACTGGCCACTCAGAGCAGTCCAGTGTGCCAGCAGCACCTCTGTTTCCAAGATGGCAGAGGTCTGGAGCACACTGGAGGAGCTCTGGACACCTCCCAGGGGAGGTGCAGGTCAGGGGAGTGGTCACTCCCCTTTCCTTTGTCCAGTTTCGCGCCAGAGCAGGGGCTAAGGGGTCCCTGAACCGGTGTAGACTGGCTTATGCAGAATTGGGCACCTCTGTGCCCAACAAAGCATTTCCAGAGGCTGGGGGAGGCTACTCCTCCCCTGCCTTCACACCATTTTCCAAAGGGAGAGGGTGTCACACCCTCTCTCAGAGGAAGTTCTTTGTTCTGCCATCCTGGGCCAGGCCTGGCTGGACCCCAGGAGGGCAGATGCCTGTCTGAGGGGTTGGCAGCAGCAGCAGCTGCAGTGAAACCCCAGGAAGGGCAGTTTGGCAGTACCAGGGTCTGTGCTACAGACCACTGGGATCATGGGATTGTGCCAACTATGCTAGGATGGCATAGAGGGGGCAATTCCATGATCATAGACATGTTACATGGCCATATTCGGAGTTACCATTGTGAAGCTACATATAGGTAGTGACCTATATGTAGTGCACGCGTGTAATGGTGTCCCCGCACTCACAAAGTTCAGTGAATTGGCTCTGAACAATGTGGGGGCACCTTGGCTAGTGCCAGGGTGCCCTCACACTAAGTAACTTTGCACCTAACCTTTACCAGGTAAAGGTTAGACATATAGGTGACTTATAAGTTACTTAAGTGCAGTGTAAAATGGCTGTGAAATAACGTGGACGTTATTTCACTCAGGCTGCAGTGGCAGGCCTGTGTAAGAATTGTCAGAGCTCCCTATGGGTGGCAAAAGAAATGCTGCAGCCCATAGGGATCTCCTGGAACCCCAATACCCTGGGTACCTCAGTACCATATACTAGGGAATTATAAGGGTGTTCCAGTAAGCCAATGTAAATTGGTAAAAATGGTCACTAGCCTGTTAGTGACAATTTGAAAGTAATGAGAGAGCATCACCACTGAGGTTCTGGTTAGCAGAGCCTCAGTGAGACAGTTAGGCACCACACAGGGAACATATACATGCACACCTATGAGCACTGGGGCCCTGTGTGACAGGGTCCCAGTGACACATACATATAGGCCACAAACCTATGAGCACTGGGGTCCTGACTAGCAGGATCCCAGTGACACATAACAACCATACTGAAAACATGGTGTTTTCACTATGAGCACTGAGGCCTGGCTATCAGGTTCCCAGTGAGACAGTGAAAACAGTGACAAAACACCCTGACATACACTCACAAACAGGCCAAAAGTGGGGGTAACAAGGCTAGAAAGAGGCTACCTTCTCACACTGGGCAGCATCAATAATTTGCCTCATATGATTGGAATGGTTGGGTGTCAGACAGAACTCTGACACTCACACAAAGCATCTTCGTAAACCATTACATGCCAATCATCTTGAGATTTCGCTCCTATGACAAAAATGTGTCAAGACTGCCATTTGACCAGTACATTGTTTGCTCAGCTATTATGCCCCGAATGAACATTAACACTCGGGCCCGTATTTATACTTTTTGACGCTAAACTGCGCTAACGCAGTTTAGCGTCAAAACATTTTGCGCCGGCTAACGTCATTCTGAAGCGCCATGCGGGCGCCGTATTTATTGAATGGCGTTAGCCGGCGCAAGCAGACCGGCGCTGCCTGGTGTGCGTGGAAAAAAACCACGTACACCAGGCAGCGCCGGCGTTGGGAAAAATGGCGCTAGGGCGTCTTAAAAATGGTGCAAGTCAGGTTGACGCAAAAAATCGCCTCCACCCGATTTGCGCCATTTTTAACGACGCCCAGACGCCATTTACATGACTCCTGTCTTAGTAAAGACAGGAGTCATGCCCCCTTGCCCAATGGCCATGCCCAGGGGACTTATGTCCCCTGGGCATGGTCATTGGGCATTGTGGCATGTAGGGGGGCACAAATCAGGCCCCCCTATGCCAAAAAAAAAATATAAAAAAAAAAAAATGTATACTTACCTGAACTTACCTGAATGTCCCTGGGGTGGGTCCCTCCATCCTTGGGTGCCCTCCTGGGGTGGGCAAGGGTGGCAGGGGGTGTCCCTGGGGGCATGGGAGGGCAGCTGTGGGCACATTTTGAGCCCACAGGTCCCTTAACGCCTGCCCTGACCCAGGCGTTAAAAAGAGGCGCAAATGCGGGGTTTTTTGACCCGACCACTCCCGGGCGTGATTTTTGCCCGGGAGTATAAATACGACGCATTTGCGTCGCAGACATTTTTTGGGACGGGAACGCCTACCTTGCATCTCATTAACGCAAGGAAGGCGTTCACGCAAAAAAATGACGCTCTTTACTCCTACTTTGGCGCTAGACGCGTCTAACGCCAAAGTATAAATATGGCGTTAGTTTTGCGCCGAATTTGCGTCGAAAAAAACGACGCTAATTCGGCGCAAACGGAGTATAAATATGCCCCTCGGAATCTAACATTTGGAGCTCAGTCATTCAGAATGCTCCCTTTGAAGGCAATAGGTGACAATGCAGGCAGGCAACAGTAGCACACTGTGGCTGCCTGCTTCGTAAGCAAGCATTGTTGCACAACACCGATAGCTCACCTAGAGTGTAATGTGTTGCTGCTTGTTCGAAGGATGCTGGAGCCGCATGTTAATCAGATGCTGCCTTTCCTTATGTCTGTTTGTGTCCCTCCCCTTCCTCGTCAAGAAGGACATATTAGCTCTAACATGCTTGGAAACATAAAGCAAACTGGCGTATTTCTTCATTGTTTCTGCTGTACTGTTGCATTTGGGCTTAGATGTTTTCTTTGACAAGGAAGTGGAAAGGTTGGTATAGAGAGAAAGCAGAGCGTCTTCTTACCTAAGAGCTCTTTTTCCAGCATTCAAGGTTCGGTTTGTCCCAGAGGGAGCTGAACCCACCTCTCAGAGGACGAGAGGGGGTGCTAATAGTTCTATTGCACTCACCTGCAAGGCAATAACAGCTGCTAATTACCCCCTCATCTTTATGTGGCTCCGACCCATAATTGTGAATAAGGGTGAGAGAGCGTAGTATAAATATCATATATTATAGACATGAAACACTTACACTTGGCAAAGCAATATTAATAAATAATAATTAAAATGCATTAATAAACGTGAAGATTTACTCATTTATGAACATTAATGTTGAATAATAATAATAATAATAAGGTATATGCATTATTACAATCAAAACTGTATTCATTAAAACGTGTATGTCTTAAGTTAGCATGAGTTGCGAATTTGCCGTGTAACTCTCATTTAAAGCTTATTTTTCCTGCTTTTCTGTGTGTGGACTCTCAAATGACTATGACCCAGCTATTGTTCTTTTCTGTATTAACTTGAAACATGGAGGAATCTTCCCATCCGCATGCTAGCAGTTTTAGTATAAAAGATATGTGCTTCGAAACAGTAATGGACACTCTCAAGGACGATGAGACGAGGGGAAAAGAACTCCTGACCCGAGACGTGTGCCAAGATGGTGAAGTAACCCCGGACGTACTACCTACGAAAACTGCTGATTATGAAGACCAATTGAAAGACAATTCAATATCAAGAAATAACAAATGCATTACTTAATGAATAATTTGATTGGTTACCAATGATGGGGTGTAGCTAATAACCAATAGAATTTTAGGGGAATGGATTATGAGAAAAGGGATAAAAACTCATGACACAAGAGACGAAGAGCAGTTAGGAAGGGATGACATCAATTGCATCCAGAAACTCTGTCACTCTATTTGGTGATTTGAGACTTAGACAAAATTATCATAGCCTATAACCCGCCCTATTATACTTTCCTCCATAAGAGGAGAGTGTCCCTTGATTCCATTTAGATAGATTGACGGTGAACCATCTGATGTCCTGAAGACGAAGACTGATCTTGAATGCTGACTTAACTCGAGGAGGGTAATTATAAATGCTAACAGAATCTATATCCCTTTCTTTCTAGGTACCAACTGCTGTATGTTTATTTAGGTATCTTAGTTAGATGTTTTCCAAATTGATGTTCTAAATTGTTTTTGCATGAAGCCCAACATGCTAATGCTAATCTGAGGTTAGATGAGGTATTCATTTGACGGACGGAACTGACGTGACTGACATGTAGCTATGCTGAACTGATATTCTGTTGTTTATCATGCACTATGGTCTATTCTCTTCTAACATGTCTATTCTATGATCCCGATCATCGCATTGTTAAAAGTTCATCATGATTGCCACTTTGTGATTGTGCTTATATGCTTCTTGGTTTTAAGAATAATACTTTATTATTAGATTGTAAGCAATAGGGAATAAATTCACAAATCCTTCCTTTAAGGTGTGGTTATTTGAGTCAGAAAACAAATGAATGCGTCGAAGATTCTTTAATGGGTTTTGTGAAATATATGTTGATGGTTGGTAATTTCGTCTTACGGAGACTCACCACTGGGTCAAAAGGTTCATCGACCTAAAACGAGTCCTGATGTGTATAATTTAACATAGACGGACGCGTTAACAGTTCTGGTAGCAGAGTACGGTTTGGCCCTTGGGGGCCCTAGGACGGAGTTTTCATTGTTAATTTTGTTTTCTGTGATAATGAAATTTGGCAAAACGATGAGTGGCTAGGTTCACCATGGGCTTTCCTGGGATCTCGGAGCCTGCCTAAGATGAGTTGGGAATGTTCTCGGCGCCATAGTATGTGTGGTTAGGGTCTTTGCGCTTGCTCAAAGCTTATGCATCTTGCAGAAGATTGTGAAGATTTGTGTGCATTTAGGCCAAAATAAGTGTCGTTTAGCAGGAGTGGGCGTACTCCACAGTATGAGAGTAGGGAAGTCGGCGTACTTCATGTGAATGCAGCGCTTATTGTTCAAAATTATTCACGTGGTTGGTAAAGGTACAGGCCTGTTGAGGTCTAAGACTCCGGAGTAGGATGAAAAATATGGTTTATGTTGTAATCTGTGCGATTTAATAGGTCAATCGGGCGTGGTTGACAAGTCAAGTTTGAATCACAACGTATGTGTGAAACCTTCGATGGAGATTTGACAAGTTCTAAAGTGCACTAGAAGGAGTCATTGACAAGTCGAGAGTAGGATTTGCGGGTCGAATTCTGCTTGCGTATGAGGGAACTGAGAAGGAGAGAGTAGCGGCCGAGGCTTCAAGTGAAATCTCTGTAAAGTTCTGAAGCGAATGCGTTACCCTTCCTGTAGTAAATTGGCAGATTTGTATTGTCATTTAAGGTGTTTGTAATAAATCGCATTAGTTTGTATGAGTTGTAAGAAGTTAGTGAGGTGTGGACAAGCCGCAAGACTTTGTCAGCTGCAGTGCGTATGAGTGTGACGTCAGTGGTGCCGCGCTGGGATAGGTCAGATGTTGAGAGGGGTCGCGCACAGATTGGCTGCCGTTCGTGAGAGGCAATAGGGTGAGCAAAGGGCAGGTGAAGAGTGTCCTGGGAACTAAGCCATTTCCTGATTAAATCTAAACTAAAATGAATTTTGTTAAAGCATTCAAAAGCGCTTTGAGGGGAGATGTGTATATCGTTGCAACAGATGGGGAATCTACACCGCCCGAGGGTACTCCAGCTTATACAGTTATGGAGGAAAAAGGTGTTGCACCTTGTTTGTGGTTAAAACAATGGCGCAAGTTGACAGAAAAAGAAGGGTGTCTAGCGTTTCCGGAACATGGAACGTTCAATCAAAAGGTATTAGAAAACTTGAGGTTGATGTTAAGTACACAGAAACCACCTCCGAGACCGGCACAATACGAGGCTCTAGCGATCTGGGATCTGATGGCTCTTAAACATAGGCAGGAAAGGTTTCACAGGAGATTGACAAGAGCAGAGAAATCGTATGCAGAAGCAAGATGGGATAACGAGAATAAGATGTGGAGACGGGGAATCGTAGATGGGTTAAAGCTGTTTCCAGCGATAACACAGGGAGAAGAGACTCAGGGAAAGAAAGCTTCTTGCAAAACTAACAAAGGCTCAGACAAAGTTAAAGAACAAAAAAGGACCTGGGAAGAAGAGGATGATTCAGAGGATGAGGAGTTTATGGATAGGTTACTGCATGACTGACCACCACCTTATGCGGTGAGTGACAATGTTCCGAGCACTAGCTTGGATCCTGGGAACCAGACACAGGAGAAGGGAGTTACTGATACGGTACAGACTAGCGATACAGCTTCGATACAGAATGGTGACAGTGTACCTACTGCACCAGACGTACCGATACAGTTACAACCTCCACCACAGATAAAAAGAATTTATCCCGATGTTCCAGTACTCGAGACTACTACGAACTTGGTGGTGCCGCCAGACCCGATATATACAAAACCAAGACTGGTTCAGATCGAGTCAACCCCACAGTTAGTGTCACAACCACCACAACTGATACCGGGGTATAACCCAGTAGCGGGTCCTTTGAAAGAACCTCCACCGGGATTATTAGAGCAGACCTATGGTGTTGAAGCTCCTAGAAGCCTGGGATCAGGTCAGACACCTGCCGCAATATCACTACCTATCACTGTTGGTCCCCCAGTACCGTTATATGCCCAAGAGAGAACAAGGACATGTGAACAGGGAATCATGACCCATGAAGCCATAAGAGGAGGGTCTATTAGAACTCCACAAATAATGGCCCAGGGAGGTCAGGTTTCTGAGCGAACAAGACCCTTAATGGACCTCAGTCCAATAGGGGCACCTCTTGAGGCAATGGGGCAAGCAGGTTTGGGAGTCTTGACTCCTCAAACCATGAGTACAAATACCTCATATACTCCAATGATACATACAGGGAACATTTCACTGCAGGGTTTTACAGTACAACAGTTAAATGAGTGGTTGGATAAAACTTGTACATCACAAAAGGCTACAGCAACTACAGTAACCGAAGCAAATCCTGAAAAAGAAAAAACAGATGAATACCTGAATCTGGTACGGCTAGGTGCAGAAGCTGCTGAGTTGGTGGAAGGAACAATGGGGGTGAATAGGTTAGAATCTTACACTGAGGCAGAACTGAGATACTTATGCCCTAAGATTACCAAAGAAGTGGGAAAAATACACCAGAGATTATCGAATCTGGCAGATAAATACAACATCGATATTGGGAACACGAAACATTTGAAACGAAGCTACAGATTAGACTTCGACACAAAATGTTTTGAACACATGAGATCGGCAGGTATGAAGACACACCTGAAAGAATTGCTGCAGAGTGCGCAAATCTGGGGAGCTTTAGAGAAATGGGTAAACCGATGGGCAAAGAAAAAAGACAAAGGAAAGAGGGATAGCTCAGGGTCTATTGAAACAGCGACAGCACCCAATCTGGATTCAGTAAAAATCCTGCCCATGAGAGAAACAGCTGGTGGTGTTTTAGTCCATGTGCCATGGTCCAGGGGAGATATTTTGTCTTTTACAAACGATTACCCGAGGTTGAAAGAAAAACCGATCGAGTGGTATCAGCAGACAGATAGATTTGTGAAGCTCGCAAAATGTCTTTGGGAGGACTTGAATACTTTATTTGAGATTATTGTCCCACCAGATTTGTGGCTTGAGTGCAAAAGAGGGGTGGATTGGCCCACAAAGGAACCGGCAAGGGATAAAGTGACAGGAGCACCTTCTGAAGAGGTGATGAAATATTATCATAAAGTGATTGAGTTTTTGAAACAAAAGGTGTCACCGAAGGTGACCGATTGGCAGAAAATCGACCGGACTTCGCAAGAGGTTAAGGAGTCAATACATGCCTATTATGAGAGATTGTTAAAAGCATTTAAACATTACAGTGGTACTGAAACGATCGAGCCGAAGGACATGAATCATCTTGTGTTCAGATTTGTTGAAGGGCTGAGATCAGAGGTTGGTCAGATGATTAAGAACCATTTGATTTGTTGGCAAGCTAAACCGATTGACGAGGTGTTGCAGTATGCGAAATACTGTAGTGATGAAATTGAGTTAAAACAGAAAAAGCTGAAAGAAAAGGTGATGGTGATGCAGATAAGAGCTGCACAGGCTGGAATTCAGGGAAATGGTGTTCAGCAGATGATGCATCAGCAACCGCAAATGAACGGTGGATTTCAGGTACAGCCGAGAGGTAGAGGTCGAGGCTTTGTGAGTCGTAATTTAGACATGAATAATGTTGCCATTCAAAATGATGGGCAAGTAGTGAAGAGGATGTCACCATGTCATGCGTGCGGGGGCATGGGACATTGGAAGCGGGATTGTCCAAATATGGTGCATGATGGTACAGTTCAGCAGAGCATGAATGTTGGGGCACAACAGAATCCACGAGGTCCAAGAATGAGACAACAAAATCAGAATTATCAAAATAATTTGACGCAGATGTCAGGGGTACAACCCATGCAGCAAATGCAGACTCCACGGTTTCAAACTGTGTCAGTACAACCAATGCAACAGCAGATTCCTATGGTGCCTAGACAGCAAATGCAGTTACCTCTAGCCCCGATGGGTAAGCAACAGGTGATGCTTCCTCAGCAGGTCTCAGGTCAGGTGTCGAGTCAAAACAACACTGTGCAACAATTCCCATTGCGAGGTGAAAATGAGACGAATGACGAATGGTCAGATGACAGATCAGACAGTGAAGAGTGTAGGCTCGCAGCCTCATTAGAAGTAGATCAGAGAGGCCCATATGTAGAAGGAAAAGTAATGGGCTATAAGGTTTCATTTTTGGTTGACACTGGAGCTACACGCTCTACAGTCTGCAGTGTGGAAGTACCAAGGTTACCTTTATCAGGACGCACTATACGAGTGGTTGGTGTGGCTAATCAGTATTTGACAAATCCAATTACCGATCCAGTACAGGTTGAAATTGGAAATTTCCAAGGCCTGCATAGGTTTGTCGTATGCGACTCAAGTCCAGTATCCCTGCTGGGAAGGGACTTACTATGCAAAACTAAATGTTCAATTACCTGTTCCAACGATGGAATAGGAGTTCAGACAAACAGTGATGATGAAGGTGATGAGGACCAGCTCATAGGAGGAGGGGAGACGAGCAAAGATTACCCTCGAATTACCTTATTCCCAGTGTTCACACTAATCGACTTACCTGCTGACCTACAAGGGTCCGTAACAGAGAGAGTGTGGGATTTGACAGGAAAGGAGGTTGGATTAATTAAAGGAGTTAAACCAGTCAAGGTACAGATAAAACCAAATGCAGAATTCCCACAAGTACCACAATATCACATGACTCAAGACGTACTCATCGAAGTGACACAGATTATTGCAGATTTTCTCAGGCAAGGAGTTTTGAAAGAAGTTTTGAGCAGTCCATGTAACTCACCTATTATGGGTTTGAAAAAGCCCTGTGGGAAGATTCGGATTGTGCAGGATTTGAGAAAAATAAATGAAATTGTGATAAAATGCTGCCCTGTGGTTCCTAACCCAGCGGTAATAATGTTCCAAGTTCCTTGCGATGCTGAATGGTTTACCGTAGTAGACCTATCACAAGCATTTTTCTCAATACCACTGCATGAGGAAAGCCAATTTTTGTTCAGTTTCAAATTCCTAGATAAGGTGTACAGTTGGTGCAGAATCCCTCAAGGGTTTTCTGAATCGCCATCTATCTTTAATCAGATCTTAAAGAAGGATTTGGAACCTCTTGTACTACCTTTTAATTCAACCTTTGTGCAGTACATTGATGACTTGTTGATTGCATCCAAAACCAGAGACAGTTGTAAATATGATACCATTGCATTATTGAACCATTTGGGAAAAAACGGGCATAAGGTGTCAACTAAGAAGCTGCAGTACTGTCAGAAAGAAGTAAAATATTTGGGGCATCTAATTGAGAAGGGATCCCGAAGAATATCAAAGGAGAGAATAACAGCTGTCATACAAATGAATCCCCCAACAACAAAAAGAGATGTCAGGATGTTTTTGGGAATGGTGGGTTATTGCCGCCAACGGATACCCAATTTCTCAATCATTGCAAAACCCTTAATAAAACTGACAGGAAAAGATGTCAAAGATGAGCCATATACGATCACTTTGACAAAAGAAGAACTTGAGTCATTCCTTGAGCTGAAAGAATGCATGTGCAGGGCCCCAGTATTAGGGATGCCTGATTATGAAAAACCTTTTCTGTTGTTTTGTCATGAACGTGATGCTTGTTCTTTGTCTGTTTTAACACAGGTCCACGGAGATGCAAATCGCCCTGTAGCATATTTTTCAGCTACTTTGGACCCTGTCGCAGCAGCCCTACCGGGTTGTTTGCGAGCAGTTGCAGCAGTTGGTCAAAGCATTTCCCAATGTGAGGGCATAGTAATGGGATACCCTATGACAGTTTTGGTTCCACATTCTGTTGAAATATTGTTGACAAGAACGAAAACACAGCACATGACAAATGCACGACTTACCAAATATGAGACGATTATTTTGGGATCACCAAATGTTACACTGAAAAGATGCACAGTACTGAACCCGGCAACTCTGCTTCCCAATGAAAATACAGAAATCACAGAGGGGGAAGAATTTGAGCATGATTGTATCGAGGTGACTGACCTCTGTACCAAACCTCGCCCAGACATACAGGACACCCAATTAAAAGAAAATGATTGCATTATGTTCGTGGATGGGTCCTGTTTAAGAGATTCAACTGGAACATTAAGAGCTGGCTATGCAGTGTGTACAATGTCTGGCATAGTCGAAGCCTCCTGGCTTGAAAAGGTATTTTCAGCACAAGTGGCAGAATTAATAGCTCTTACAAAGGCCTGCCATGTTGCTGTAAATTTGAAAGTTACAATTTATACTGACAGTACGTATGGATTTGGAATTGTACATGATTTTGGTCAGATCTGGTTACAAAGGGGTTTCATGACCTCTTCCGGATCACCTGTGAAAAATGGAGAACAGATAAGAGATTTGTTACATGCAATTCAGTTACCTCTTGAAGTTGCCGTGGTAAAGTGCAGTGCTCACACCAGATCACAAGACTTTGTGTCAATGGGGAATGATTATGCAGATCAGGTAGCAAGATTTTGTGCATTAAATTGTATATCATTCAAGGAACAATGGGAATTGCTACCTCAGCCTGAAAATGACACAACTTTGAATCTAGCATTACAAGTGGTTGATACTTTAGATGAGTTAAAGACACTACAAAACCGTGCTAACAAGGAAGAAAAACGCTCCTGGCAGAAAATGCAATGTACACAAAGAGCAGATGATATATGGGTCTCAGATGATGGAAAATTGGTCTTACCTAATAGTCTACTGTCACAATTTGCCCGAATATATCATGGGCAAGCACATTTAGGAAGAGACGCCATGATCAGATCTTTTAAAGTTGATTGGTTTAATCCAAAATTCAGACATGCCGCAGAAATTACTTGTCACAGGTGCATCATCTGTCAACAGATGAATGCTGGAAAAGGAACAGTGGTAAATTTGAGCCACATTGGAAGAGCTGGAGGTCCATTTAATAGGATACAAATGGATTTCATTGAAATGCCTGTTTGTGGAGGATTGAAGTACGTGTTGGTGATTGTGTGTGTTTTCAGTCATTGGATTGAGGCATACCCTACACGTAGAAATGACAGTCTCACAGTTGCAAAACTATTGCTGAGGGAATTAATACCACGATTCGGGTTCACGGTTTCTATAGAATCAGATAGGGGAAGACACTTCGACAATGAGGTGATCAAGCTTCTGTGTGCAGCACTCAACATCGAGCAGAAGTTACACTGTAGCTATCGCCCTGAAGCATCAGGACTAGTTGAACAGATGAATGGTACCTTAAAATCAAGAATAGCGAAAATGTTTGCAGCAACAAACATGAAGTGGCCAGATGCATTACCGCTAGTACTGATGTCCATGAGAAACACACCAGATAAGAAAACAGGATTGTCCCCCCATGAAATCCTCATGGGTAGAGCAATGAGGCTACCAGCGGTACCTGCAAATGCACTAGTGAATATTACAGATGATATGGTGTTGGAATGCTGCAAAAATTTAGCTGACGTGATACGCTCTTTCTCTCACCAGGTAGAAGCTAACACGTTACCACCAATCGGCGAACCAGGACACTCTCTGCAAGCTGGAGATTGGGTGGTTGTCAAGAAACACGTAAGAAAATTGTGTCTTGAGCCGCGTTGGAAAGGGCCATATCAAGTGATATTGACAACCACTACTGCTGTGAAGTGTGCCGGGGTTCCCAACTGGATACATGCCAGCCACACAAAGAAGGTAACGTGTCCTGTTGAAGAGGAACTTGAAAATTCCGGTACAGCAACTTCGAGAGAAGAAGTCTCAGAATCAGAGATCAGTCAAGAAGGATCTGAGACTACAGGAGAGCCCGCTGAGAACAGCTGCGTCCCTCACACTATCAGAGAGTTCGAGAGAGGTGACGGAGTGCCAATCTCAGTGGAGGCAGCAGGAGAACAAAGACAAGGAGAA
Organism: Pleurodeles waltl; assembly: GCF_031143425.1. Classification (NCBI taxonomy): domain Eukaryota; kingdom Metazoa; phylum Chordata; class Amphibia; order Caudata; family Salamandridae; genus Pleurodeles; species Pleurodeles waltl. The sequence continues at coordinate 473,728,776 of NC_090438.1, forward strand.
GTTCTCCCAGAAGCAGACGAATACAATTCAGAACCAGAATACAGCATTGAACAAGAAGGAGAGAGACAAATCCAAATCAAAACGAATCAGACTCTTCTGATCGAATTCCAAGCCTATCGAGAGAAAACACCATATCACAAGAGGAGGGTGCTGTCCAACGTCCTGAAGGAAATCACCGAAACAAGACACATAGGGGGTGATTCTAACCCTGGCGGTCGGTGATAAAGCGGCGGCCAACCCGCCAACAGGCTGGCGGTCCAAAAAATTGGAATTCTGACCCTGGCGGGAACCGCCAACACAGCCCGCCACATTAACACTCCGCCCGCCACGGCGGTACAGACAAACAGCGCGGCGGTCACCGCCAACAGACAGGCGGCAGACAATGTACCGCCCACAGTATCATAACTCACCAATCTGCCACCTTTTCCGGGGCGGGAGCCCCGCCGATAAAAACACGGCGGAAACAGACTACGAACGGGAAAACGCTCACCTCTACGCACTCCACGAGGAAGGAGGACAGCATGGAACCCGAATTAAACATCCTACCTGCTCTCGTCTACCTGCTCATCTACCACGAGTACGAACGCCGGCGCAGACGACAACGGTGAGTACAGCACCTACGACACACGGGAGGGGGGAGGAGGAAATCTTACGGCACACACATATGCGACCCCCACCCCCCCAAACTATGTACACACCAATGCAGAGCAACAAGTCACAGTGACACCACCCAAACCCCCCTGAAAAATGCAAAGACATAATTAAATTGTGAATAAAAATGTATGTACAAAATAGGCTCTGAAAAGTAATGGTCAACTAGCCAAAAAACAATATCAAAATAATTATATATATAGTGCAATGGATAACCGAGGCAATTAGTCCTGCACATCAAAAGAAAATCGAAGTGTCCGTGGGCCAAAGTGTAACAACACAAGGGCAAAGCCCACACAGGAGACCTGAGTCCTCTGAAGAGAACACTGCAGGGGCATCTGATGAAAAAACTACAGGCACCTCAGGGGGAAGGGAAGGGGGGTGCACCACAGCCACATGAGTCCACGACGCCAGATCCACGAAGGGGCCACCATGCCTACTGTGCCATCCTGGGGAGTGCAAAGCCACAGTCTCTCAAGTCTCTACAGTAGGTGGGTTGCCCACTGTTACATCCTGGGGAGTGCAAAGCCACAGTCTCTCAAGTCTCTACAGTTGGTGGGTTGCCCACTGTGCCATCCTGGGGAGTGCAAAGCCACAGTCTCTCAAGTCTATACAGTAGGTAGGTTGCCCACTGTTCCATCCTGGGGAGTGCAAAGCCACAGTCCATCAGGTGGATTACAGTCTCCACTGGTCAAGGAGGAGGCATGGTGGGCACAGTGAAACGTTAACAGTGCATGCAGGAAGGGCCCAGCGGAGCGGTGCTTGAGACGGCGGTGCCCAGCGGAGCAGTGCTTGACAGGAAGGGCCCAGCGGAGCGGTGCTTGAGACGGCGGGGCCCAGCGGAGCGGTGCTTGACAGGAAGGGCCCAGCGGAGCGGTGCTTGAGACGGCGGTGCCCAGCGGAGCAGTGCTTGACAGGAATGGCCCAGCGGAGCGGTGCTTGAGACGGCGGGGCCCAGCGGAGTGGTGCTTGAGACGCCGGGGCCCAGCGGAGCGGTGCATGACAGGAAGGGCCCAGCGGAGCGGTGCTTGACAGGAAGGGCCCAGCGGAGCGGTGCTTGACAGGAAGGGCCCAGCGGAGCGGTGCTTGAGACGGCGGGGCCCAGCGGAGCGGTGCTTGACAGGAAGGGCCCAGCGGAGCGGTGCTTGACAGGAAGGGCCCAGCGGAGTGGTGCTTGACAGGAAGGGCCCAGCGGAGCGGTGCTTGAGACGGCGGGGCCCAGCGGAGCGGTGCTTGACAGGAAGGGACCAGCGGAGCGGTGCTTGACAGGAAGGGCCCAGCGGAGCGGTGCTTGACAGGAAGGGCCCAGCGGAGCGGTGCTTGAGACGGCGGGGCCCAGCGGAGCGGTGCTTGAGGCGGCGGGGCCCAGCGGAGCGGTGCCTGACAGGAAGGGCCCAGCGGAGCGGTGCTTGACAGGAATGGCCCAGTGGAGCGGTGTTTGAGACGGCGGGGCCCAGCGGAGCGGTGCTTGAGACGGCGGGGCCCAGCAGAGCGGTGCTTGAGACGGCGGGGCCCAGCAGAGCGGTGCTTGAGACGGTGGGGCCCAGCGGAGCGGTGCCTGACAGGAAGGGCCCAGCGGAGCAGTGCTTGACAGGAAGGGCCCAGCGGAGCGGTGCTTGACAGGAAGGGCCCAGCGGAGCGGTGCTTGAGACGGCGGGGCCCAGCGGAGCGGTGCTTGACAGGAAGGGCCCAGCGGAGCGGTGCTTGACAGGAAGGGCCCAGCGGAGCGGTGCTTGACAGGAAGGGCCCAGCGGAGCGGTGCTTGAGACAGCAGGGCCCAGCGGAGCGGTGCTTGACAGGAAGGGCCCAGCGGAGCGGTGCTTGACAGAAAGGGCCCAGCAGAGCGGTGCTTGAGACGGCGGGGCCCAGCGGAGCGGTGCTTGAGATGGCGGGGCCCTGTTCAGAGGTGCTCTTCTGCACGGCGGGGCCCTGTTCAGCGGTGCTCTTCTGCACGGCGGGGCCCTGTTCAGCGGTGCTCTTCTGCACGGCGGGGCCCTGTTCAGCGGTGCTCTTCTGCACGGCGGGGCCCTGTTCAGCGGTGCTCTTCTGCACGGCGGGGCCCTGTTCAGCGGTGCTCTTCTGCACGGCGGGGCCCTGTTCAGCGGTGCTCTTCTGCACGGCGGGGCCCTCTTCAGCGGTGCTCTTCTGCGCGGCGGGGCCCTGTTCAGCGGTGCTCTTCTGCACGGCGGGGCCCTGTTCAGCGGTGCTCGTCCAGTGAGTCAAGGGAGCCAGACCTGGCCTGGACTCCCTGCTCAGTAGCCCACCGACCGTGCTGTTGCTGGACCCTTCGGTGACGGAGTCCTGGGCCCTTTGGTGTCCTCCCTAACACCCGGGATGGGGCTTGTGGGCCCCTCCTGCTCCGCGCTCCTGCTGGCTGACTTCTCCGCCCTGCTGCCCTTTCGCTCCTTAGATGGGGCTCTCGGTCCCTTGCCTCCCCTAGATGTTGTGGCTGGTGAAGTGGGCGAACTTTGCTCCTTGGGGGCAGCCGTGTCAGTCCTCTCACGGCGGCCCTTTAGTTTCTTGGTCCTCTTGCCTGGGAGGGGGCTGGCTGTCCCCTTGCTGCTGATTGAAGTGTCACTGCTGGCAAAGGGTGGACTCCAGAACCCATGCACCACAGTGACACTCGAAGCTGGGCTGGTGGTGGCTGAGGTGCTCTTGGGACTCTTTGCAGATGGAGGGGGTGGGTCAGTGGAGGGAAAGAGGTTAAGATTAGCGAGGAAAAGTTTTTTAGGACCAAGGTAAAGGGTAGGAGAAGTGGTGATGGGAGTGGAGGAAGAGGATGTGGTTGTAGGCGAGTCAGGTGTGCTGTCTTTGGGTGCAGGTGCTTGTGCTGGAGGCTGTCGTGAGGTGGATGGCTGTTGGGTGGGTGTCTGCCTGCGTTTGTGTGTCTTGGAAGAGGGGGTGACAGACACAGTGGGAGAGGACACAGGGGACGTGTAAATGGTAGTGGGGGTGGTGACTGCACGTGTGCGGACTGTACTGGAGGGTGTGCTGGTGATGGAAGCACTGGCTGATGGTGGTGTGCATGCAGGTGTGAGTGTAGACATCACAGGGAGGGAAGAGGGAGACGAGGAGGAGGGGGACACAGAGGTGGTAGTGACTGTTGCAATGTCTGCATCTGGGTGTTGCTTGCGTGAATGCTTGTGGGTTCTGTGGTGCTTGTGTCTGGATGAGCTGCCCTTGGGTGTTGAGGTGTGTGCAGGCTGGTCTGATGGTGTGGATAGGATAGGCTGAGGAACAGGAGACAGAGATAGGGTGGAGGCAGTCAGAAGAGGGAGGCTAGAAACTGGGACAATGGCTGCCGTCAGTGCTGAGGCCAGAGCATTGAACGATCGTTGATGGGCAGCCTGACCCGAATGAATGCCCTCCAGGTAGGCATTGCTCCGATGCACCTCCCTTTCTACCCCCTGGATGGCATTCAAAAGGGTAGTCTGCCCAACAATGATGGTCCTCAGGAGGTCAATGACCTCCTCACTGAGGGCAGCAGGGGTAACAGGGGCAGGGGCTGAGGTGCCTGGGGCGAAGGAGACGCCCGCCTTCCTGGGCGAGCGGGCACGGAGCGTAGGCTGAGGGGCTGCTGGGAGGGCGGGGCTGGTGCGCTGGGTGGCGGCTGTACCTGTAGAGGCGGGGGGCCTGGATGTTGCTGCAACCGCTAGGGAGCTCCCATCCGCGGATGTGTCGGTGTCGCTGGTGTCACCACCGGTCCCCGTTGTGGTGCTCCCCTCGCCCTCCGGATCACTGGTGCCCTCTGTGTCTGTTCCTGGGCCCACCGGGGCCTTGTGACTTGCAGCTCCCTCGTGCTCCGATGCCAATTCTCCTCCGCCTGATGATGCTAATGCACACATGCACAAGAAGATGAAGAAGAAGGGTGGGGGGAGAAAAACGAAGACCAGGTTGAGTGCATGCAATGTCAACACCGTTGGCGGAGAGGACAGACACAGGAGCCTCATGCACTAAGCCGCGCATTCGGGGTACACTACTCAGTACTTCTGACTAGGACAACAGGTCTAGAGACGACAAACGTGCACATGTGTGATGCTGGACCATCGATAGCTGTACTTGTCACCCTACAGAGGTGGGGGCCGGGAGCACAGGGCCATGCCTAAAGGAGAGGACTACACTACAGAAAGCGCCCTGGCCTAATGTCACCCACAACCTTCCTCCCACATCCAGACGCCTCCACTGCGCAGAGAGATAGCAGAATGTGCTGATACTCACCCCCTTGTGTCTGCTGTGATGTCCTCAAGCGCCCATCCAAATCAGGGTAGGCCACCGCCAGGATCCGGGACATCAGGGGGGTCAGGGTACGACTGGCACCCCTCCTAGGTTGGGAGGCCATCCCCAGCAGTGACTAGGCGGTCTTCCTGGTCCCGCGGCAGATGTCCTCCCACCTCTTGCGGCAGTGGGTGCCCCGTCTGACGTGGACCCCCAGGGCCCGGACTTCCTTGGCGATGGCACGCCAAATGTCCACCTTCTGATGGGCGCTGACCTATTTGACATGTACAGGGTGGGAAGGAAAAATTCATCAATTTTCTGCATGTTAGATGCGATTGGCCCCCCCTCCCCAACCTTGCCATATGGCACATGCTCTCATCTGTCGTGCGTTGCACTCCTCATTCGCCCCCCACCCCACCAACTTACATCCACCCCACTCCACACAGGCATAGCCCATTCAATGTGCACCCAGTGTACTTATCTGTTGGTCTGGAGGACCGTAGAGTAACGCATACTGGGGGAGGACCCCATCCACAAGTTTCTCCAACTCCTCAGACGTGAAGGCAGGGGCCCTTTCCCCAGTCGCAGCAGCCATTGTCACTTCCAGACCGAGGTCACAGCAGCAGTTGCAGTATAGGTCCTCTCCTGTGGATGATCAGGTCTCGAGTGATTAAGCAGATAGAAAATGGCGGTCACGCCCGCGGCGGTGCGTACCGCGACGCCGGCGCACCTCGTCATTGGCTCCTGAAACCCATAGGCTTCAATGTTAGCCAATGCGGCTTCGTATAGCGGTCTTCGACCGCCTACCGCCTACCACCACGGTGTGCCACACCAGCGCATTGACCTCACATCCCATTGTCCCACTTCACAGGTCAGGCAGCCGCCATTTCAAGGGCCCACATGGCATAATTTGTACTGCGTCACACAGGCCTAGGCCTTGCATTGCCACACATACACGCCATTCAATACATAGATAATCGTGTGCTCGGCATGCTGTGGTGAACGTACCTGTGATTTGCTTGACTCTGTGCTCCATGTTGTCCTTCCTAGGCACCGTCCGCTGGGACTTGCGAGGAGAAGGATGAATCCTCGCGTGTACCGACCGCTGGTGGACCTGTCGACAATGGAAGAACGACATATCATACTACGATACCGACTTGACCGAGCCACTATACATGAACTGTGTGCCGAGCTGGAGCCAGCCCTGATGTCCCCCTTCCGCCAACCCACAGGAATTCCCCCTCTAGTGCAGGTTCTGTCAGTCCTCCATTTTTTGGCAAGTGGCTCATTCCAGACAACAGTGGCCATGTCATCTGGAATGTCTCAGCCTATGTTTTCAAAAATTTTGTCTGGAGTGTTGTCTGCCCTGACGAAACACATGCGGAGCTACATTGTATTCCCTGAGGAGGTTGATTTGGCCACTGTGAAGGGTGATTTTTATGCCCTTGGACATATCCCCAACATAATTGGTGCCATTGATGGGACCCATGTGGCTTTAGTACCCCCAAAAGACGATGAGCAGGTGTACAGAAACAGGAAAAGTTACCATTCTATGAACGTCCAGGAGGTCTGTTTGGCTGACCAGTACATCTCCCATGTGAATGCCAAGTTCCCTGGGTCAGTGCATGACGCGTATGTGATGCGTAATAGCAGCATCCCTTATGTGATGGAACAGCTACAGAGACAACGTGTGTGGCTAATTGGTGACTCTGGTTACCCCAACCTGCCTTGGCTATTGACCCCAGTGAGGAATCCCCGGACCAGGGCAGAGGAACGGTACAATGAGGCCCATGGGCGAACTAGGAGGATCATAGAAAGAACCTTTGGCCTCCTGAAGGCCAGGTTTAGGTGCCTGCATATGACAGGGGGATCCCTGATGTACTCACCAAAGAAGGTGTGTCAGATCATCGTGGCCTGCTGTATGCTTCACAATCTGGCATTGCGACGTCAGATGCCTTTCCTGCAGGAGGATGGTCCAGATGGTGGTGTTGAAGCAGCTGTGGAGCCTGCGGAGAGTGAAGAGGAGGAAGACGAAGAGGACGACCCAGACAACAGGGACAGAGTTATCCAACAGTATTTTCAGTAGCACACAGGTAAGAATCACCCACGCCATTTAACATTTACTGAAAGCCCCCTGCATCTTTACTTTGTGTATTTCCCCCCAGTTCTTTTAAACTGATGTTTGATTTTCCCTTCCCTTTTCAGTGCTGTATGACCCACTGCGTGACTTCTGCTTGGTTAGCCCATGGACTAATGCTGATTGACATCGATATGTTGTCATCACAAAAATAACAGAACATTATTGATCAGTAATGTGTTATACATTTGTAAATAATACAGGCTGACTCCTGAATGATTTCAGTGCAATGAGTAATTTATTTATAGTGCTAGATATTGGTACATGATATTAAAACGGTGATGGGTGAGGGTGGAGTTATGTCCATGGCAGAGCCCAGTTCTCAGTTTCACAGGTGCATTTTCCATATGCCTGTGGAAGGATGGAGCAGGGGCAGTTCAAGGTTGGACAGGGTGACACTGTGGGTCAGTGGGATGACATCAGGGGGTATCTTATGCTGGTGGGGGTCTTGGCATCCTACTCTGTCTTCCTGTGAGATCTCAGGTTCCTCTTGCGGGGTGGTTGTTCTTCAGCAGGAGGTGGGGTTCTGGTGGGCCGTCGTTCTGTGGGGGCCTCCTGACCACTAGCGCCGGCGGAGGTGGTAGGCTGTTCCTGGCTAGTGACAGGGGCCCTTTGTGGTGCCACATGGTCCCGCAATGTGGTTTCTATCCGGTTGAGGGCCTGGACTATGGTCCCCATAGCGGTAGCGATGTTCCTGAGTTCATTGCTGAACCCCATGTACCGTTCCTCCTGCTGTGCCTGGATCTTGGTGAACCTGGCCAGTACCGTCGCCATCGTCTCCTGGGAGTGATGGTATGCTCCCATGATGGTGGTGAGGGCCTCTTGGAGAGTCGGTTACCTGGGCCTGTCCTCCCCCCCCTGTCGCACAGCAGCCCTCCCAGTTGCCCTGTTTCCCCGGGCCTCTGTCCCCTGGACGGTGTGCCCACTACCACTGCCCCCAGGTCCATGTTGTTGTTGGGGTGTTGGGTCAGCCTGGGTGCCCTGTAGTGGCGGACACACCGCTGATTGACGCATCCGCGAGACAGAGGCATGGGCCCGCTGGGTGGGAGCTGTGCTGGTGTTCCCAGAGGGGGTTGGGTCTGCTGTGGCCTGTGTCTGTGTGTGGGGAACCGACTGTCCAGAGGTCCCCGATGCTCTGGGCTGGTCATCAGGTTCTAGGTCGACAGAGCTGCTGTCCTCGCTGGGGGCCTGTTCTGGGGGTGGGATGGACAAATCTGGACCCTCCGTGGCGGTGTGTTGGCGTTCGGGCCCTGCAGGGGTAAAGGAGTATGGTTATTGTTTCTGTGTGTGCCATGGCATGCATTTTGAGTGCCCTTGTCCCCCAGTGCTGGCATTCCCTTGTGGGAGGTGTTGTGAGGGTGGTGGGGGGGGGGGTGTATGGGTATGTGCAATGGTCATGCTTTGGTGGTGGCTCTCTATGGTTTGTGTTGGCATTCAGGGGTTGGTGTTGTTTAGGATGGGCTGTGCTGGTGAGACATTGGCAGGGAGGTTGTGTGCTGGGGGGTTGAGATTGGGGGTGAGGGGGGGGTTGGCATGCTGGTGGTTGGGGGGGGGTGAAGTAGTTGAGATTCGACTTACCAGAGTCCATTCCTCCGTGTACTCCAGCGAGGCCATCAGGATGCAGGATGTTTACTACCTCTTGCTCCCATGCTGTGAATTGGGGTGGAGTGGGTGGGGGTCCGCCGCCAGTCTTCTGCACAGCGATGTTGTGTCGCGACACCATCGAGCGCACCTTCCCCCGTAGGTCGTTCCACCGCTTTCTGATATCTTCCCGATTTCTGGGATGCTGTCCCACAGCGTTGACCCTTTCTACGATCCTTTGCCATAGCTCAGCCTTCCTTGCTATAGTGGTGTGCTGCACCTGTGTGCCGAAGAGCTGGGGCTCAACCCTTATAATTTCCTCCACCATGACCCTGAGTTCTTAGTCCGAGAACCTGGGGTGTCTTTGGGGTGCCATGGGGTGGTGTGGATGAGGTGTGGGGTGGTGTTTGTGGTGATGTGCGTGGTGATATGTGGTGATGTGTGCGTAAATGTGGTGTGGGTGATGAAGTTGGGTTCCTGTGTGTGTTGGGGTATTCGATTGCTGTGCTCGCTCTCTCTATCTCTATCTCTATCGCCTTCTCTCCGATTTCCAACTAGTGGGGGTTTGTGGGTGATGTGGGTGTGTGTTTTATAGTTGATTGGATGTGTGGGAGTGTTGTTTGTATGTGTGTCAGGTGTGTGTATTTCAAATTGTCCAATGTGGCTGTGTTTTGGAGCTGTGTGTGTATTTTGAGCGCAGCGGTGTGTACCGCCAATGGAATACCGCGGTTGAAAGACCGCCGCGTGGATTCGTGGGTCAGAATGGCATGGGCGTGTTTGTGTTGGCGTGACGGTGGAGGCTTGGTCGTCTCCAGTTTTCCGCGGCCCGCTGATGAGGCGGCCTTCCTTGGATGTCGGATTTTTGGCGGTTTCACAGTTGGTGGTCAGAATGACCGTGGCGGTTTACCGCAGCCGCGGCGGTAGAATGGCGGACTTCTGACCGGCGGTAAGGGCCTTTTACCACCGAGGTCAGAATGACCCCCATAGAGGTGATACATGGCCAGAAAAGTCGCCTTTTAGAATAAGAAAATTAACGAACGAGACAATAATAGAAGAAAGCGATACCTCCCAGGTGGATGATCTGAGTGAAGGGGAACAGCAAGGTGAACGAAGATTAAAAAGAAAGAGAATAGCAAATCGAAGGTACACAGGTCCTGAATGGGCATATGCTATAACCTCTGAGTGGCAACAAGAATTCTTGGCATTCTGTTTTGATCGAGAAGTACCTGGCCAATACTACGGTACCTGAAGGAAAACAACAGGAGAACTGTGCAGAAGAATATATCGAAAGAAAAGAGACGTTATAAACTTACCGGAAAGAGACAATTAAAACCTGGATTTGACTTATAAGAAACCTGATTACGACAAGCTGCTATCCTGAATTTACAAAAAAGGGTCCTGGAGTGAGAGAAGATGCTGTAAATACGCAGAAAGAGTTTGCCATCTTAAGTTGATTGTTGATCTGCTATTCTGATTCTATACAAACATGGCTTATAGCAACAAAGGAAGTAAAGTGTGTGGTTGGTTAGGACTTATGATAGGTGTTGTATGCGCAATAATAATTGTGGGAGTGATTGTGGGAATGCCGTGGAGAGAGAGTGAAACTATTAATGCAACTTCAAAACCTGAGACTACCACTACAACTAATAAATTATCACCGTGGGAGAAATTCGAACAAGATACTAAACATCTTCATGAGGGAACTAATACGAAGATGGAACTTTCTACTAATGTCTTCTATCGCTCATTAAATAAGTATGTGGAAACCATGGATACGAAAGATTGTTATGTGTGTACTAAAATTCCTTCATCTGTGCAGGAGGGGGTTACTTATCATAGTCTCCCTCTTACTTATGGAATTAGCTGCAGCCTGTTACTAACGAGATTCTATAATCAAGAGCATGTACAATACTTCTATTCAAATTTGGATGTTGTGTTTTCTTTTGTGCCTGTAATTGAATTCCTAAATAAGCTAGCTAAAGAGCATGATATAAAATTAGTGAGAGGATTCTTTGAGCCAACGATAACATTTGGAACTGCTTATGCACACCGCAACAATTTAACATGCTTACTGTCTTCTGTAGAGAAAAGCTTTTTAGATCACACAGATGATAGACGCAAAGCACTAAAAGAGAAATTAGAAAAAGGTTTAGAAAAACGTACTTATGCAAATGATTATGCTTTCACTGCCATTAAAACACAAGGCAAGTTAGCTATAGATGCATTACACGTAGGTAGGCTATGTATATACAGACCAAAATCTGATCAAGACAATTTGTTTGTGGGTACGAGTGAATGTAGGCATGTGTTTTTGTTTCAGAGTAAATGGACCTTCATGTTAAATGGACAAGACCCAGCGATTCCTGGAATCTATTACATCTGTGGGTTAAATGCATATTATCGTCTCCCAAAGGGATGGTATGGGACATGTTATTTGGGAATAGTTTTCCCAAAGATATACCAGATTGATGACTTAAAACAGATACCTAAATCTTCTGAAATACAACATTCTAGACAAAAACGAGAATCAGTGGCGGCTGTCATTGGTGACATATTTGGAGCAATAATCCCATCAGTTGGGGTTATCTTGAATTCTATGAAAATTCAAAAGTTGTCTACTATTGTGGATAACATGCTGACAAACTTTACAGGAGCAATATTATTAATGGATACTGAACTAGCTGCAGAAAGAGCTATGACTCTTCAAAATCGGCTTGCTTTAGACATTCTTTTAGCAAAGAATGGAGGTGTGTGCAAAATGCTTAATGAACGTCACTGTTGCTCTTACATACCTGATAATAGTAAGAAAATTAGAAACATGCTTACTAACCTGACTAGAGATAGTGCAGATTTGAAGGAACTGAAAGAACCTGGAGTTTGGGAAAAGTTTGGAAAAGGAATTGCCCGGGTAGGAAACTGGTTTACCAATATTTGGAATGGTGTTCTTGCAAAAATTATGTTGGGCCTACTAATTGTTTTAATTTGTCTATTAGGATTATGGGGAGCATGCAAAATTAATGACAAAATTAGAAGAAACTTGTCAAAAAGAGTCAAACAGAATGAAGAAAGTGAAAGAGAGAAAATATTCAATGAAATGTGGGAAAGTTCACATAAAGGGCAAGATGTTGAAATGCGCATTATGCGCAAGGTGAAAAATTTAAAATGAAGAATTGTGTGATGACGTGCGTCATCAGAGGAGGGACTGAGAGAGCGTAGTATAAATATCATATATTATAGACATGAAACACTTACACTTGGCAAAGCAATATTAATAAATAATCATTCAAATGCATTAATAAACGTGAAGATTTACTCATTTATGAACATTAATGTTGAATAATAATAATAAGGTATATGCATTATTACAATCAAAACTGTATTCATTAAAACGTGTATGTCTTAAGTTAGCATGAGTTGCGAATTCGCTGTGTAAATCTCATTTAAAGCTTATTTTTCCTGCTTTTCTGTGTGCGGACTCGCAAATGACTATGACCCAGCTATTGTTCTTTTCTGTATTAACTTGAAACATGGAGGAATCTTCCCATCCGCATGCTAGCAGTTTTAGTATAAAAGATATGTGCTTCGAAACAGTAATGGACACTCTCAAGGACGATGAGACGAGGGGAAAAGAACTCCTGACCCGAGAAGTGTGCCAAGATGGTGAAGTAACCCCGGACGTACCACCTACGAAAAATGCTGATTATGAAGACCAATTGAAAGACAATTCAATATCAAGAAATAACAAATGCATTACTTAATGAATTAGTTGATTGGTTACCAATGATGGGGTGTAGCTAATAACCATCAGAATTTTAGGGGAATGGATTATGAGAAAAGGGATAAAAACTCATGACACAAGAGACAAAGAGCAGTTAGGAAGGGATGACATCAATTGCATCCAGAAACTCTGTCACTCTATTTGGTGATTTGAGACTTAGACAAAATTTTCATAGCCTATAACCCGCCCTATTATACTTTCCTCCATAAGAGGAGAGTGTCCCTTGATTCCATTTAGATAGATTGACGGTGAACCATCTGATGTCCTGAAGACGAAGACTGATCTTGAATGCTGACTTAACTCGAGGAGTGTAATTATAAATGCTAACAGAATCTATATGCCTTTCTTTCTAGGTACCAACTGCTGTATGTTTATTTAGGTATCTTAGTTAGATGTTTTCCAAATTGATGTTCTAAATTGTTTTTGCATGAAGCCCAACATGCTAATGCTAATCTGAGGTTAGATGAGGTATTCATTTGACGGACGGAACTGACGTGACTGACATGTAGCTATGCTGAACTGATATTCTGTTGTTTATCATGCACTATGGTCTATTCTCTTCTAACATGTCTATTCTATGATCCCGATCATCGCATTGTTAAAAGTTCATCATGATTGCCACTTTGTGATTGTGCTTATATGCTTCTTGGTTTTAAGAATAATACTTTATTATTAGATTGTAAGCAATAGGGAATAAATTCACAAATTCTTCCTTTAAGGTGTGGTTATTTGAGTCAGAAAACAAATGAATGCGTCGAAGGTTCTTTAATGGGTTTTGTGAAATATATGTTGATGGTTGGTAATTTCGTCTTACGGAGACTCACCACTGGGTCAAAAGGTTCATCGACCTAAAACGAGTCCTGATGTGTATAATTTAACATAGACGGACGCGTTAACAAGGGTAATTAACAGACGATATTGATAGTACAGACAGTAAAGCATAAGCCATTAATTTCTTCTGAATGTTATGAAAATAAATCTGGTCTTGAGTGGCAAATAGAACAGACATTTCAACATGTTTTTATTGTGTAGTTCCTTTAGTAAAGCTGTCCGAAGGCAAAATCTTTGATTACGTTTTTGACTCCTCTAATTATGGAGAGACACAAAACGTTAAACGTGATGGTGATCAATAATTTATCCCTATTCAGACCGTTCTGTTTAACTTGGATAGACGCCTCAGATGAACTCCCAATTTAGCATTTAAAAAAAAAAACAAGAACAACAACTAAAGAGATGTCTATATCACCCATGCGACGATCTCCATACAAAGCAGATCAGGTTATGATTCATTGCAGTATCTGCATGCCTAGTGTATTTGTCACTCCACAAACAATTATGCTTATCTGTTTATGTTTAGGTTTACAGACTAGGTATTAAAAAAACTTTCTGTACAAAATATCTATGTTTACACCACCTAACTGAAATACAGGTTCTCATACTCCATCAATGCAGTGGTTCGGCATTGTACAAACTGTCAGCTGTAGGGGAAGTGACATATCATTACATACCTTTTGCTTAGTTTAATATATAGGCAAGAACACTTTGAATAATATTAATTTAATTACAGTGTGATTATTTCAAAATTTCCATTACAGAGAACTAGGAATCTTCATCCACAGGCGAAAGGAATTGGCATAGCTTTGTATTATTTTAGACCAACCCTACCTATAGATACTGTTAGGGCATATGAAAACAATTTGGCCTGTTTAAGGAGACCATTAGAGAATGCATTTATAATTGCATTAGAAGAAAGCAGGATACATATTCACCTAAGGAATAATAAAGAGGATAAAATGTTTGAAAAAAGGAAGGTGAATATAGAAAGAAAATGATCTTAAACTGACATTAGACAGATGACACAAGGAAAATGATGTGCTTACAAAAGAAGAAACCAATTTAGAAAAAGACTCATAGGAACTGGTAGTTGTGAACACACATTTAAAATTAAGGGAGGTTCATGACCACTTGTACAAGAAGAAGAGACAGTCATTCCAGGATTTTATTTCATTTGTGGACAGGATGCTTATTTTAAATTACCAGTTGATTGGGAGGGTATTTCACATTTAGCTTTGCTGCGTCCTGAGATTTATCATGTAAATAGTATAGATGCTTTGACAATGACACTATTGCATTGATATACACATAGTATAAGTGATGGAACACAGTTGTTAAGGTACATTTTTGAAGCAATCATACCACCAGTGGGAGTTGTTTTAAATTAAGAGAAAATTTAAAAAACTTTCAACAGTAGTGAATGAATTGGGAACCAGTACGTCTGGAGTTTATTAGTTGTTAACACACAATTAGTGTCTGTTAGATGAACGGTTTTACAAAATCGAATAGCCTTATACATTTTGCTCACAGAAAAATTTGGAGTCTGCGAGATGTTCAACGTTGTTGTTTATATACACCTGATGAGTGTAAGAAAATTTTAGAATTCACAAGGAACATTTGTGACTCAAACGCTGAATTAGAATCATTAGTAACCACTAGTGCTTTAGAGAATTTAAGTAAAGGAGTTTATGGATGATTCTTCAGAGTTATATATCTGTGCCAGTACTAATAGTTGGGTTATGCTTATTAACTTTGTTTGCTTTATATAAAGGTTGTAAATATTATTTTGATAAGAGAAAAACTAGGAAAGAATCAAATAGAATATAACAGAATTATAAATTGAAGATAAAGAATGCAAAAGAATGCAAAAGATTGCAAGGATCTGAGACTTTGAAAAGAAGAGAAGACTAAAATGAGGATGAAAGATTCATTTGTGAAGAAAATGTGATAGTTTGATTACCATAAGAGGGGATTTTGGGGACACGTTTGAAAAATGTCAAGAAATAATGCTAGTGATGTTAAACGTGTATAAAATGCAAAAATTGTAGTAGGCAACCATACTTAAACGTGCTAGGCCTGATGCACTTAAGTGCTGCCATGTTAAATTTAAATGAACTGAAAGAATTGTGGAAAAAGCAGAAGGCTTGATCTTGACCTTTTGAAAAAAAAGTGTTTTTCACAATGAATAGTTGTTGCGCAAAATGTTTTTCTTCTTGTTTATGCAGATGTTTCTCCTATAAAACTGTAAGCTAATGAATAGACTTGTTATTCAGTTAGTTGGATAGATAGATAGATAGATAGATAGATAGATAGATAGATAGATAGATAGATAGATAGATAGATAGATAGATAGATAGATAGATAGATAGATAGATAGATAGATAGATAGATATTAAAGGTCACATACTGGGATGCAGTCTTGAATGTGAGAATGAATCATTGCGTTCCTGTGAGAAAAGGGGAATTAAAATGTTCCTATAGGTGCATTGGAAGCTAATTGGTCAACTGAAAGAAGAAGCAACGTGAACTTGCAACATTGATTTTGACTGCAATATTATATATTATACAGTAAGTTACCACTGAATATTTGACCTCATTGACTTACCACATTTTCTTACTTTTACTGCACATGAAATTCATGCAGAAGACTCTAGTGAGTGCCTTGAACCTCTCTTCATGAGAAGTTTTGCTTTGATTGATTATTAAACTATTAAGCTTACCTTTGATGCAGAAGCTTCATGTGATATGCGACTGACATAGTATACTGAATAAGAGACAGCTGTCTCAAATTGAACTCCAACAAAACCGAGGGTACTGATCCTCGGAAAGAACACCTCTGACTGGGACCAGAGCTGGTGGCCAGAAAAATGACAGTGAGTCCAACCACCTAGCACACAAGGGAGGGAGAGAGGAATAAGAGAGTGACACACACACGTACAATACACACCACACACACACCATGCACAACCAGCTGCACAAGAAAATAATTTATCCCTGAAAATTGGCTGAATAATGCAAGGACAACAGGAATTGACTAAAGTGATTGTAATAAGATCAACATCAAAAATAATAAGTCGATGTGGCAATGCAACAAAAAAGTGACACTGCCCAGTCCACAGTTCACAGGGGCCACATGGCCACAGGGCAAAGTCCAAGGCCCAACTCGATCCCTGCACCACTACAGAGAGTACACTGCAGGAGCATCAGCTGGCAAATAGGCAGGCACCTCATGGGGAGAGGGGGCACCTCAGTTGGATGCAGAAACAAGACCACTGGTTCTGAAGGGGGCAACATGCCCTTTGCTTGGTTCTGGGGAGTGATGGGCCACAGTCTCTGGAGTGGGTGACTTGCCCACTGGTTCTGGAGGGGGCAACATGCCCTGTGCTTGGTCCTGGGGAGTGCAAGGCAAAAGTCTCTCAGGTGGGTGACTTGCCCACTGGTTCTGGAGGGGGCAACATGCCCTGTGCTTGGTCCTGGGGAGTGCAAGGCAAAAGTCTCTCAGGTGGGTGACTTGCCCACTGGTTCTGGAGGGGGTAACATGCCCTGTGTTCAGTCCTTGGGAGTGCAAGGCCACAGTCTCTGGAGTGTTTACTTGCCCACAGGTTCTGGTGGTGGTAGGCCGCACAGCAGCCCATGGAGGCTGGATCATATTGCGTCCGATGGCGGTGACAGCTGCACTGTGGTGATGGTTGTGGGAGGCACCTGCTCAGCTCCTGCACCCTCCGAGGGCTGCACTGTGGTGGTGGTTGTGGGAGGCTCCTGGTCAGCCCCAGCACCCTCCGATGGCTGCACTGTCATGGTGGTTGTAGGAGGCTCCTGCTCAGCCCCTGCTCCCTCCGAGGGCTGAACTGTGGTGGTGGTTGTGGGAGGCTCCTGCTCAGCCTCTGCACTCACTGATGGCTGCACAACCACGGCTGGCAGTGAGGGCTCTGTGACAGCTGCTGGTGCAGGCTTCTTCCCCTTCTTGCTAGCTGGTGCAGGCTTCTTCCCCTTCTTGCTGGCTGGTGCAGGCTCCTTTCCCTTCTTGCTGGCTGGTGCAGGCTTCCTCCCCTTCCTGCTGGCTGGTGCAGGCTCCTTCCCCTTCAGTATTTGTGGTCTGGAATCCTTTCCACCATGAGTAGGTGCTGCTGAAACTTGGCCCGTGGACTATTTGGCTGAGGTGCTTGGCTGGGTCCTTGATACCTTGGCCATATGTGCAGGATAGGGAAGAGGTCAGTCTGGGAAAGAAAAAGCTTTTTAGGGACATTAGGGAGGGAAGAGGGAGAAGTAATGGGAATGGAGTATGAGGGTGTGGTTGTTGGAGGTATTTGTCTGCTTGATTTGGGTGCAGGTGCATGGGTTGTATGCTGTTGTGAGGTGGATGACTGTTGGGTGTCTGAGTGCTTGCGTTTGTGTACTGTAGGAGGGTAGGAACAGATATGTTGGGAAAGGAAACAGGGTTGTGTGCATGGATGTTGTGGAGGTGTCTGCCATTGAGGTGTGTGTTCTGCTTGGTGTGGTGATGATGCAGATAGTGGATGGTGATGTAGTGCATGCAGGTGTGAGTGTGGACGTAACTGGGTGGGAGATGGCGGAGGAGGAGGAGACAGTGGAAATAGTGGATGCTGTAGTGTCTGCAACTGAATGGTGTTTGTGTGAGTGCCTGTGCGAAGAAATGTGGTACTTGTGTTTGCCTGTGACACTCTTGGGTGTTGTCCTGTGTGCATGCTCGTCTGGCTGTGTACTTGGGATGGGTTGGGGCTGAGGAGAATGGGACTGAGAAGTGGAAGTTGGTGGGGGGACAGTTGAAACAGGGACAATGGCTGCCATCACAGAGGAGGCCAGAGCCTGGATTGATCCCTGTTGGTCCATCAATCCACTATGGATGCCCTCCAGGAATGCATTAGATTGCTGCACCTGGCTGCCAGCCCCTGGATGGCATTCTAAATGGTTCATTGCCCTACAGAGATGGATTTCAGGAGGTCAATAGTCTCCTCACTCAGGGTAGCAGGGCTCACTGGGGCAGGGTCTGAGGTGCCTGGGGCGAAGGAGATGCCCACCCTCCTGGGTGAGCGGGCACGGGCAACTCACTAAGGGGCTGCTGGGAGGGTGTCAGGTATCCCCAAGGTGCCTCCTGCGTTATCTGTCAGCATCCCCAGGGTTTAGGGTTAAATCATATCTCTGTTCTTGGTTAAATCTTCATGTTTCTAAGTAAACATAATGTTCTGTGTTACACAATTTGTTTTATCATTGCATTTTTTAGCAATGCTTGTTTGATAATGTGAGCAGGTGTAGACATGTGCTTCTAATTGGGTGTGGTGACTCATCCACATGTGGAAACTCAACTGCTTTCCTGATTGGCTTTAAATAGCAGAGTGAAGTATGCCTCCCTTCTTGGCTTTGTTTTGCTTCCTGATGTCAGCATCTGATTTGGCAGTCCAGTCCCTGCTGTCATCCTCGTATTCAGGACTTTTGAGGCAATTCTTTTCTTCGTTCATGTACCAGCTGACAACAGGCATTCCTCCGGCACTCTGGAAAAGACTGCACCTAAGTGACTAGTATTCTCCAGGGAGTTTGTTCTTTGTGCGTCGCGCTTTCCTAGAGCAGCTGATGTATTTCAGAACTCGTATTTTGGCAGAGTGCTTATCTTGAAGAGACAAATGCTTTTCTGAACATTCTACATTATTATTGTAGTTACTTGCCTAAATGTGCTTCGAGAAATCTGCTTTAGCTCAAGTACTACAAAAAGTGACAGTACAATTGTAAAAGAGCATTTACGTGACTTTTCTTTTTCTAATAGCATAAGTCTTGGATTTAAATTGTGTAATTCATGCCTGTGTTTCAGGTTTGAGGAATTTGCTTTTAAAGTGAAACCGAACCGTACTGTGCCACCTTAATTGTTTAGCTGTGGACATTTGTATTTCTTTGATTGTTTTTGTTCCTTTTAGTTTAACCCTATGCGTGCAGGAAAGTTATACGTGATATAATGAATGCCCTTGTTTGTCTTTCTTGTGCATGATAAGTGCAACCACAGTTCTAATTGTAGTGTGCAACAGTGAATCTCTGTGAAGCCAGCCCTAGTGTCGCAGTACTTATTGTTATAGTACTCAGTTTGGGTTTTTGGTAATGCATTGTTAGTAATTGTGCCAACAGTTATTATTATCTAAGAAAAGTGCTGGAGTATCCTGGTGTTCTTCTACTTCGCCAGTGCCCATATCAGAAAGAGAGATTTAGTTTCAAGGAAGTTGAGTGCACTAACTCTACTATCACTCTGTGAACAACGACCTGCCCCCTGAAGATACAGGGTGCCTGGCTGGACCGGCAAGACATGGCACTGTTTTGTCTCTTCCACTCCCCCTTTCCTTTTGGGACACCTGCCGGGGTTTCTGTGTCTGCCAGGAAGTGCCAAGAGGTGTTCCAGGAGGTCGGGGATACCATCGCCCCTGCAGACATCCTTCTTTTCAGGTGAGTGGCCCCATCTCAACAGAGGTTGGTGCTGGTACGGGGTGAAGGTTGTACCTGTAGCTGGGGTAGTCATAGAGGTATCCGCCACCACCAGTGAGGTCCCATCCGAGGAGGTATCAGAGTCTGTATTGTCCCCTCCTGTCTCCGCCATGGTGGTCCCCTCACCCTTCGTCCCACTGGTGCCCTCAGCATCGGTGGACTCTGCCTCCTGGGTCCTGTGGGATGCAGCTCCCTCTGTCGCCAGTGCCTCTGCTCCTCCACCAGATGATGCTAATGCACATAAGGACCGGGTGACAAAACAAGAAAGGAGGGGGAGAGAGACAAAGGATACACTGAGTCAATGACTGCACCAATACCACCGTTGGTGTACACAGCACCCTCACACACAGGGGATAGACCTACGCACCATGCATTGCACTACCAGTGATATTGCTAGCCACCAAGGCATGGGGAGGAATGCAGTGTTAGCAATTGTGCCAACAGTTATTATTATCCAAGAAAAGTGCTGGAGCATCCTGGTGTTCTTCTACCGCTCCAGTGCCCATCTCAGAAAGAGAGATTTAGTTTCAAAGAAATTGAGTACACTAACTCTACTATCACTCTGTGAACAACAACCTGCCCCCTGAAGATACAGGGTGCCTGGCTGGACCGGCAAGACGTGGTAGTGTTTTGTCTCTTCCACTCCCCCTTTCCTTTTGGGACACCTGCCGGGGTTTCTGTGTCTGCCAGGAAGTGCCAAGAGGTGTTCCAGGAGGTCGGGGATACCATCGCCCCTGCAGACATCCTTCTTCTCAGGTGAGTGGCCCGTCTCAACAGAGGTTGGTGCTGGTACGGGGTGGAGGTTGTACCTGTAGCTGGGGTAGTCACAGAGGTGTCCACCACCACCAGGGAGGTCCCATCCGAGGTGGTATCAGAGTCTGTATTGTCCCCTCCTGTCTCCGCCATGGTGGTCCCCTCACCCTTCGTCCCACTGGTGCCCTCAGCATCGGTGGACTCTGCCTCCTGGGTCCTGTGGGATGCAGCTCCCTCTCTCACCGGTGCCTCTGCTCCTCCACCAGATGATGCTAATGCACATAAGGACAGGGTGACAAAACAAGAAAGGAGGGGGAGAGAGACAAAGGATACACTGGGTCAATGACTGCACCAACACCACCGTTGGTGTACACAGCACCCTCACACACAGGGGATAGGCCTACGCACCATGCATTGCACTACCAGTGATATTGCTAGCCACCAAGGCATGGGGAGGAACACACACCGCCAACTGCAGCACACCTGGGACCCATGCAGCCCTGACCAGTAGTTCTTGCTAAGAAGCTAGGTAGGCAGTATTTCCCCTTCAGACCCCAAGCCACCAGAGGATCTATGCTGCTATGTCTGGCCTAGGGGCACCCACTGACATACAACCACCACCCGGATTCCACCCCTCCAGCTGTTTCCTTCAATGATGGCCACTGTACTCACCCCCTTGTGAATGCTGTGATGCCCTCAAGCGCCCATCCTTCCTCATTGGTAGGCCATCCCCAATTGGGCCTCCGCGGTCTTCCGTGCCCAGCGTCTCAGGTCCTCCCACTGTTTGCGACAGTGGGTGCTCCACCTGCCATAAACACCCAGGGTCCACACCTCCTTGGTGATGGCACGCCATATACCCTTCTTTTGATGGGCGCTGACCTGAAGAAGCAATACAGACAGGAGAACACCATTCATCCAGCCTGCACAAATGACCCACCATACCCATTTCCATCACTATTGACACACACGTAACCCAGCACTCAATGTGTACCCAGCCAAGAGGACATCCGTCCCCCTTACACAATGCCTTCACACACACCTCCATACATTCATGCCACATGCATCGTGCTCACAGTGTACTCACCTGTTGGTCTGGAGGCCCGTACAGCAATCAGTACTGGGGTAGGACCCCATCCACCAGTCTGTCCAATTCCTTTGACACGAAGGCTGGGGCCCTTTCCCCAGTCACATGGGCCATGGTAGTTTCCAGACGCAGGTCACAGCAGCACATGCATCGTAGGTCCTCTCCTATGGAAGGCCAGGAAACAAGTGAGGAATCAGATAGAAAATGGCAGTCACGTATGCGGCGGTGCATACATTCACCACCGGCGTAGATCACCATCGGTCACTGTACCCCATAGGGCCAAATATTGACCAATGAGGAATTGCACATCAGTTCCCGACCGCCTCCCGCCACAGTGCACAACATCAGCAGCATTACCTCACTTCCACCTGTTCCTCCACCCAGGACAGGCGGACACCATTTGGGGGGGGGCAGGCTTATGGAATAATTCTGCATCAAAGGATAAGTAAGCACATACTTGACAAATCATACTGTCCCATAACATGTTTGCAGATTGTGGACTACTGTTGTGGCTCCATTGTTCAGTTTGTGACAACCTCCTCACTCTTTTTTCCCTTAGATACCTACTGCTGCAGATGAATAGGAGATGGAGACATACCCCTGTGTACAGACCCCTGGTGGACTTGGCTACACTGGAGGACAGGCACATTATCCTCACCTATAGACTGGACAGGGCCACAATCACAGAGCTGTGTGCCCCATTGGAGCTGACCTGATATCTACTATCCGTCATCCCACTGGGATCCCCCCTCCTGTGCAAGTGCTATCAGTTCTCCATTTTCTGGCAACCTATTCTTTCAAAGTGACGGTGGGCTTGGCAGCAGGAATGTCACAGCCAATGGTCTCAATAGTGCTGACAAGAGTGTTGCCTGCACTGATAACACACATGTGCAGCTACATTGCATTCCCCCAGGTTGAGGATTTGGTCACTGTGAAGGCCGGGTTTTATGCAATGGGACATATCCCCAATATAATAGTGGCGATTGACGGAACACATATTGAATTTGTCCCCCCTTGCCAGAATGAACAGGTGTTGAGGAATTGTAAGAGTTTCCACTCTATGAATGTGCAGATGGTGTGCTTGGCCGACCAGTAGATCTCCCTTGTCAATGCTAAGTATCCTGGGTCGGTGCATGATGCCTTTGTCCTAAGGAATAGCAGCATCCCAAATGTGATGGCCCAACTGCAGAGGCACAGGGTGTGGCTAATAGGTGAGCCCTGGTTCCCACCCAGTATATGTTGTTGTATGCCTATGGTGTTTCCCATATGGGATAGTGTGTGGCTAAATGTTGTCCCTCAATATTTGCAGGTGACTCTGGTTACCCAAACCTATCATGGCTGCTGACCACTGTGAGGAAGGCCAGGACAAGGGCAGAAGAACATTATAATGAGGAACATCAGCGAACCAGAAGGGTAATTGAGAGAACCTTTGGCCTCCTGAAGACCAGGTTCCGGTGCCTCCATCTGACAGGTGGATCCTGTGCTACTCACCCAAGAAGGTCTTCCAGACAGTAGTGGCATGCTGCATGTTAAACAACCTGGCCCTCAGATGCCATGTCCCGTTTCTGCAGGAGGAGGAGACTGGTGATGCCCCTGTGGCAGCTGTGGACCCTGTGGACAGTGAGGATGAGGAGGCAGAGCATGAGGATGTGGACAACAGAACATCGGTAATCCGTCAGTACTTCCAATGACACACAGGTGAGACAGTGAAACTCTACATTTCAATGACTTTGGTTGTATTCTCTGTGGCATTGGCATGCTGGTATTTCCCACTTTTATACCCACTTACTGTTACCTTGCAGATGTTGGTGATTTGTCAAATACTCCTGGTGTGATCACAACAGCAAGCTACAGGTCATTGATTCTATGCTCATCCTATGGACAGTTCATTTGCAATGGTTGTACCTGTGTCAATCAATACATAGTTGAAATACATGACATACTCAAAATTGATTTATATCAAAGGGTGTTTATTGCAGTGCTAATATATTGAGGAGGAAGTGCAATGGGATGGGGTTATGAAGGAGGAAAGTCCAGGGTATTGTTCCAGTCTGTTGATAGCACAGGTGTATTGTCCAACGGGACATAGGAAGGGGAGCAATGGCAGTTCAAGGTGGACAGGGTGAATGAGTGGGACACAAGGGGGACAATCAAGAGAGTCTCATTTCCTGGCAGGGGTCTTGGAAAGTGTCTCTGGCTTCTGTTTGGATCACAGGGAACATTTGCAGGGTGGTTCACCTTCTTCAGGGGGGGTGCTGGTGGCCTATAAGTCCTGTCGCGGGGCCTTCGGGCCACTAGCAGCAGCAGAAGTGGAAGGATATGCATATGACTGGCTAGTAGCAGGGGCCCACTGGTGTGACACTGCCTCCCTCATAATGTTGGCCATGTTTGCCAGCACCCCTGCTATGGAGATCAGGGTGTTGTTGATGGCCTGCAAGTCCTCCCTGATCCCCTGATACCATCCCTCCTGCAGCTGCCTGTTCTTCTGCACGTTGTCTAGGATCTGGCCCATCATGTACTGGGAATGTTGATAGGCTCCCATGATCTCAGAAAGTGCCTCCTGGAGAGTCGGTTCCCTGGTCCTGTCCTCCCCCGGCACACAGCAGTCCTCCCATTGTCCCTGTTGGCCGGTGTCTCTTTCCCCTGAACTGTGTGCCCACTGCCACTGACCCCAGGTCCCTGATTGTCGTGTGAGCGAGGTGTGGCCTGGGGTCCCCTGGGTACAGGTGGGCAAACTGATGACTGACCTGTCCTGGGGACAGAGGTTTGGGGAACTTGGGTGGGTGCTGTGGTGTTGTTTCATGATGGGGGAGGCTCTGTGGTGGTCTGTGACTGGGCTTGGTAACCAACTGTCCAGTGATCCCTGATGGGCCAGGTAGATAGTCCAGATCGTGAAGACCGGAGTTAATGTCATCGCTGTGGGCCTCTTCTGTTGGAGGACTGGATAGTGCTAGCACCTCCTCTCCGGTGACATTGTCCGGGGTACCTGTGGGGATGTAAATGATGTGTTATGGTTAATGTGTATGACATATTGCACATCCCTGGCTTCTCCTCTATGGTTGGTGTTGCCCTGCTAGCTTTTACTTGTATATGTTGGTGTATGGTGGGATTGTTAGTTCTCTATGCTGTGCATGCTTTAGTGATGAGTGTCCATGCAGGGCTGTGAGGGGTGTCCATGCATTGGTACAGCATGCAGGGCTTGGCATTGGGATTAGAGAGGTGTGATGATGGAGTGTGTGGGATGTAGTAGAGTGATGGGAGTGAGGATGAGGGTATGTGATGGCATGCAGGTAGGGGGGATAGTAGAGAGTTGACTTATCAGAGTCCAGTCCTCCTCCGGCTCTGGCCAGGCCCACAAGATGCAGTATTGCCAAGACTTGCTCCTCCCATGCTGTGAGTTGTGGGGGAGGAGGTGGGGATCCACTGCCAGTCCTCTGGACTGTGAGCTGGTGTCTTGCTACTAGGGAACGTACCTTCGCCCGTAGGTCGTTCCACCTCTTCCTGATGTCGTCCCTTGTTCTGAGGGTGCTGTTCCACGGCATTGACCCTGTCCATGATTCTCAGCCATTGCTCCATCTTCCTGGCTATTGATATTTGCTGCACTTGTGCTCCAAAGAGCTGTGGCTCTTCCCTGACAATTTCCTCCACCATGACCCTTAACTCCTCCTCAGTGAAACGGGGGTGCCTTTGTGGTACCTTGGGTGTTATGTGATGTGTGTTGGTGAGGGTGTGTTGGGTAATGTGTTTGGGTGTGTGAAGTGTATATGGCATGTGTATGTAGTTGTGTTAGTGGTCTTGGTGTCAGTCTTGTGCCAATGATTTGTAATCGTAAAGGATTGTGGGAAATGTGGGTGTGTGTTTTATAGTGGTGTGGGTGTGTGGGTGTGGTGTGTGTACGAGTGTCAGGTGTGAGTTGTTTGAATTGTCCAATGTGGTGTTGTTTTGTCTGTGGGTGTCCATTGTGAGTGCGGCAGTATGTACCGCCAATGGTTTATCGCCGCTGAATGTCCGCCGTGGTGATTCGCAGGTCATAATGTGGTGGGCGTTGCTCTGTTCGCGTAACGGTGTGGGTTTTGATACCACCACTTTATCGCTGGCCTCTGGTTTGGCAGATTTGTGTATGTGGCTGTATTCTGTCGGATTGGTGTGTGTGTGTCATAATATGGTGAACGGATATCCGCCGCCGCAGGGTAAGTTGGCGGCATCAGCGTGGCGGTGAGCGGGATTTACCGCCAGGGTCATAATGAGGGCCTACATCTGACTACTATCCAGGGGTAGCTGGTACCCTTGAAAGGTGGTGGGACGAGTGAAGTGCCAAACCACTTCCCAAAAACAAAAACAAAACCTTGCTCCAAAAGCCCAAAGTAAACCATTCCTCCTTCCTAAAGCCCAAAATAAAATACCCTCTCCTTCAGAACGCCCAAATAAAAACATAACACAAACTACAAAATAAAACACAACCACTACACTTACATGCATTACACATGTAAAATCAACTAAAATGGCAATTACCTATGGGCTGTGCGTCCTCTCCAGTGTTCTTCTCCTTCTCCGATGCACAAAGAGCTTCCCTATCCAATTCAGGCGCTGCTCTCATGCTGTTACCCACCATGAGAAAATCGCCTGGATTGGACGGAGCGGGCTGGCTGGAAGCTATTTCAGAACCTGGAGGCGTGTGCTTGGTCTCTACTCAGCTGTTCTAAGATTTGAGAGCTTCAAAGTGCGCATGTCACTTTGGCCAGCGCAAAACAGCCTGCCAAAGTGACATGCCCACTTTGGAGCATCCAGTCAGCCCTGGTTCAGTCCTTTGCTGACGATACCAAATGACAGCAGAGGACACTCACATCATGTCTCTGGGCTCCGGCTAGCACTGCTGCAGTGCGCACTGCACTGGTAAAAATAAAATGGCAATGAAAGATTTTCATTGCCATTTTTTTTTTCTGTGTGGCTTGCAGTGGGTGGGTGGTGACACTCCCCCATCCTCAAGAAGAAACTGCCACTGCTACTATTTTCTATGTTGTGAGATCTCCTCTGGCCCTGCAGCAGTCTTTGTGCTTTTACAGGAGCCACCGCAACAAAATAGCCCCTGTGAAGGTACTAAAAGTTTTATGAGCAACAGCTATATTGAAGGTGATCGCTCACCAAACTTTTTTTGTTTTTCAAAAACAAACTCTCAAAGCAGTAACTTGTGAAAAAAAGAAGAAAAAAGTTATGACCCTGAAACCCTGGAAATTTTCTTCCAAGCTATGTTGGTCATTACTATCTGTTTGCTTTTTAGGACCCCCTGGACCACCTTCGATATATTTACCCATTGGTGGTCTATATTTTAGTTGTTGATATTTGTTCTCAATATTTTTGAGGTGAAAGTTTTGGCACTGATATATGTGTTGGCAATATTTTATCAGACAATTCTTCTTTGGATCTTGGCCATGGTGGAGGACATCTGCAGCGCAATATATGGGTGAGCCCTAAATAGACAGATCGATAGTCACTTCTTCATTCTCTATGGATAAGCTTTGTAGAGTCAGCAACAATCTTCAGAATGATGGTGCTTACCTTTGAAAGGGATGTAAAACTCTTGACTAACACAACGCAGCAATAAAGAACATCTGTAACACTCTCTATAAGAAGTTTCCAGAGTGACATCGTTTTGATGGTGGTTGTAGAGAGGATGACTTGTTCATTAAAGTGTCACCCATCACAAGTGAAAGTGCCTTCATGCATTTAACTTCTTATGATTCCCAAATTTGCAGATGGAAATTGGCATATGTAAAAATAATGGAAAATAGAGTTTAGATGGAATATAAGTATATCGAATATCTGAGAGGGAAAGCTGGCGGAAGGACGGCCCACAAACAAGGAAGTTGCTTGTTTGGAGGGGAGTATCTTTTAAGCTATTGAGAGACGGAATGAGTAGGCTTTTTCATGCAGCGAATTGAAGTTAATAGCTGGTAACCTTAAATTGCTGTTCGTAGCTCGCATGTCATCCAAGCCTGCTATATATCACTGGCAACACTAGGTGATGGAGGAACATAAGCACTTAATCATGCCAGCACTGCAGCTGTCACATTACTCACTTTTACGTGCGAAGCATTTATTCTCTCATCTCGGTGCATGACGCGGCTGACTGAATGCAAAATCAAGCCCTGAAATCGGGGTGAACAGCCCATTCACCAACACCTACAAAAGTAGAAGTCAGTCACAATTCACAAAAGGTACATCCGGTACTACTCAAGTAGCCCACAGGCCAACCAGGCTCAAAGTTACACCTATCCAGCTTTTCAAATAAATCACACAGCACACACAGGGTCCTCTCTCTGCAAAACAGTTGCGGGAAATTCGACTAAATTAAGAGAAATTAGTCTGTCACGTGTCCTAGAAGAACAGAGCCTTTAGGTCATTTCACATCGCAAACACATATATGTATTAAAATGTTGGAAGTTGTAAAGAAAAGGAATCCCACTGAAATAATTAAAGGCTGAATCCTCAGCTGAATGACAAAGGGATTCACACCTAGTTTCAACTAGTTGTGATGGCTGATGATAGATGACCCTGGAATGTGCATTTGATTGCAGCTGCATCATCATGGGTGGGCATGGTACCTTCCCACAACCCCGTTTTTACATGACATTATAGCAACTGCAATGAAATGACACAGAATCCAATAAGTTCAGAATAACATAGTATGCAAAAGTACTGGTAGTGCTCCAGCAAAGTACATCAGCTAGGATTGCCAGTAGTAACGTAAAAGTCTTTGCCAATTTGGAATGACTTTACATGGGTAATAGCTGACAGTCAAAACCTGAATGTCCCTGGCACCACGGTAATAATATTGATAATTGGCCTCTCCAACGCCACATGATTTATCACTCAGTTACAAGCCTTAAATATATTTGAGAAATTCAGCCATTTTTCTCCAAACATCAGTTTAGGAGTTCTGAATTTGACACATTTTCGTCTCAAATACTCACTTTTCAGTTTTGGTGTATTCAGCCAAGCGAAAGCTTTACATTTGGTAGGCTGGGATGGGCACACTAGAGCTGGTTACAAATCCCTGGAGAGCTACCAATAGCTTGCAAGCTACTCGATTGAAAAGCTTGGTTTGGTCTGTCCCCAGTATACCTGCTCTAAAATATGAGTAGATTCTGAAAAAAATGTGCTTTATGCTAGCATAATCTTGCAATTTTTTGCAATATTTTGGTGATTTCATGTTACACTTGGTAGGCAAGTTGCCTGAAATTATGCTAGTATGCCACGTCGCACAATTGTTTGCAATTTGGGGCAAAAAAATGCCCAAACGCACTTGAATAGCACATAAAGCCAGAACACAAGAAGCTATGTTTTAGCTCCAAAATGTATTGCTAAATGCTGGTTTTGCATTTCGTCTAATTACAGGTGATTTTGCTCAATGTTCCCAGAATTTCATGTAGTTCCACAAAAGCAAAGTTAGCACATTTTTCATAGGAGTTGCATGTGATATTTAATGCACCTGATAAATAGCAGTGTGTAGGTGTACATTATTTATCAGGTCTGATACATAGCACCAGTTAAGAGATTTCTTGCTCAACATGCAGAGTTTGGTGCACATTGCACCAAAAGTCACTTGTCTTTTTATTTATGAAGCTCTTTCTCCGTTTAAATTCTGGCAAGTTTGTCCTGCCGAAAATCAATCGCACCCAGCATGTAACAGGTGTGATGTAAAACATCTAAACACATAACACTGATGTGTGGTAACTAGAGTTACTATACTTTTTGGAAATTATCGGACCACTTACAATGGGGGCTTGTTTCAGTGTGGATAGGTCAATTCATTCCTGGCGTCCTTCCCTTAAATTAAAAACATACCTGTATACAATAACGTGGTGAATAGTATGAATTTGCATGGGATATGCGGGTATCTGGGGCAGACACTAACACTTCAATTAGTCAATTCTACCAGTCGTGTGGCAGGGTTTTTTCCAGGCAGATTTAACGCAGATTTTTTTTTCTAGACCAGTTTCCGTTTTATTACACGCCTCAAATTTTTTAAATACACAATGTAACTGTATACCAGGCACTTATTTTTATGATGAATGTAATTGGCTTCTCCTGGCCTAAAAGAAAGGTTTTCATGGGTATGTTCCAGGAAAGATAAATATTTTTAAGAACATTACAGCAAGAACTTATCCATCTTGCAGGGGTCATTGACTCAGCATGCCCCAGGCTTCAAACTGCTCTGCCTGTGAAGATGTCTATGTAGCATAAAAAGTAGAATTTAGCCACATTTAACTTTGAGATGTGAAAACAGTTTTCTAACCAATGTAATTAAATGTTACACTAGCAGATGGTATTTGGAAACAACACCTGTTCTCTGCCAGCCTTTTCAGGCGGTGTTACTGCCATAAAAAGGTTGGCAGAGAAAAAACTCATAATCCACACAGCAGTGCTGCCCTGACGGATTACGCTCTCCACCACCAACAGGCCACCGGAATCATGGATCCTGGCAGTGCTGGTGGAACCCTGGTAGAATGACCACCAGGGTTTTAATGTGGTGGTCGGACCGCCACCGCGAGTGTGGTGGTCTGAAGACCGCCACACTCATAATGAGGCCCTAACTGTCTTTAATTAAGGTAATTTTCTGCTCCACAGGATTTTCTGCATCTGCAACTCTAACTAATGAATTAATTCTTATTCATTATCAAATCCATTTTTTTACTGGGTCAGTCTTTAAGAGACTATTTGTGGTGTATATTCAAATGTACTGCTGGTCATAAACATACATTTATGGTAAAAAATATCTCCACTTGCACCTTCCAGAATTTCACAATATAATTTCTGCCAGCTGTTAATTAATGTTAATTGTGAAATTCTGCTCCATACGTGTGGAAAAATCTGCAATCATAAATTCCACTCAATGGGTGGGAAAGTGGATTTTCAATGCACAGTTTTCTTGGGATGTTTGGAAATATGCAGAAACATGTAGATTTGTGGATGTTCAAACCTCGATCAGACCCTTCCTCCAGCTTTTAAATGGTTGTAAATTTACTTTACTCCATTCCTGGGTAGGAATGGGAAATATATCATCGCCTCATTCGGCAGTGGGTGGACAGGAAGGACATTTTTAAAGGGGAAATTATTTCTCTAGCTGAGAGAAAGAAAAATACAAAAATGCTGTGTAGTTGCAGAGGGGGCCTCCATTTTTGTGGAGAATGTGTCACAAAGAACACAGGACCTAATAGAAGATGTTACTTCTCATTCCCAGAAGTACACAAAGAAACAAGCCAGCTTCCTGACACATCTGGGAATGTTTCAGACTAAAAGAATGAAAAATTAAACTAAGATGTTGTTTATTTTTTTTATAAACAGGGACTGTTTTATAACAGACAATCATAGCTTTTGTTGGGATAAAAAATGGATTACCGAAAGGATATATACCAAATACACAGTTGTAACCGTAAGGCATTAGCTAGCATCTGTCAAAACCTCAGACATGACAGAACAGGATGTTCTGCACTGGAAGGCAGCAGGGCTTTTCCCTGCCCTTCCGACAGAAAGTGACTGGAGTCTTATTTAACTAGTTACAGTGGATTACCACTCCTAGGGAAGTGCGCAGATGACATGACGCAGGAAGACCCGAATGGCATTGAAGGGAAAATCACACTTTGATGTACAAGCAACGCTTTAACATCTGCGCTGGTCTTTGCTGTGATCCTAGAATTATTGATGCACTCATTATGACAGTAGTTGTGCAACAGACCAGTGCACATGCTCTCACTGTTCATGGAACTTAGCCCTAACACACCTAGAAAATGTGAGTCAGAGGTGATGGATGGCACACACTCTCATACACTGCAGAGTTCCAGGATGCTGAGAGACGGATTTCTAACATAAACTCATATTTGAACTGAGTCCACCATGCATGTCCCTGACCACTCCTGTCTTTGGCTGAGTCTTGAAAAACTCCCCCAGGAATAGGCATGTCCTTTGGTGAGGCAACAAACATAGCTCTCTGTTTCCTAAATCCTGAAGACTCCTAACCTGTAGAAGGGCAACCCTAATCTGTCTATTTACCTAACTGAAGTTTCAGATTTTCTTTGCTCTGAGGTTCTTTTGTGATGGCAAACCGTGTGCAGCGAGACCTCATGGAAATGGTATATGGCCTTGTAGAACCCTTTTCAACTGTAGCCTTACCCTACAAAAGGTATCAAAGCTCCAAAAAAGTGACTACATGCGGATGAGGAAGTTTTGGCTGGGTGAAGGCAGCTAAAGTATAACAGCTTCCACATCCACCGTCTATGTAACCTCATCGATCCCTTCTTGGCTACAACCTGCTGCCTCACCCTTCTGAATCCTCTGAATGTTTTGAAGCTGGTCTCTATATCTGACCTGCATGTTCGTCATGGTCAGGCTCAGATTATGCCTCAGTCCCATTCTATCATGGCAAGTTGGCCCGGTTGCGGAAATTCACATTGCGGTTTAAAGCTTTTTGATGCTATTAATATTTAAAACTTTAAAAATTCACATGCCCTTCCCCATATTGGAGTTTTGTTGCTTTAGTGTAAATATCTTCATCATAATAATGTACTCTTTTTGGTTAGGGATTTTTATAATGTTGTGTTTTGACTTTATTACTGTTCTTGTACTACATAAATCCTTTGTGCATTGCCTCTAAGTTAAGCCTATTGGTCTGTGCCATAGCTAATGCTGGTTGAGTTTAGGTTAATTTAGTGACATTGGTGGTTCATCCTGACAATGATTGTGTTTATTATTTAAGGTGGTCAGTCACCCTCCTTAATGAACAACCAATTTTATTACACTGGAAACTTTAAATAACCCCTGGATCTATAAAAACAGACTGTAGCCACACTTTTCACTTCCAGCTTGATCATGTGGCAAGAATGTACAGCCTACATCCAACTGCTCATTACACAGGTACTCATCCAGTTGCAGGAGATTGAAGAGGCATAATACCAAAGGGGCAGGAGAACCCATATGTATAGGAGAGGGCTAAGAATATCTTAGACATGCCTTTGAACCCCTTGAACATGACTTGAGCCCACGTTTTAAAGACATACTAGTTGGGTACCATCAGCCACCTCTTCAACATCATAGGGGAAACTTTAAAAACCAATATTGCCATTAGTACAGCACTATCCAAATCATGAAACGGTTGGCTGTCCAACATTTTGTTGCAATAGACGGAGACAAAAATCCAGTAGGCCAAGTGTATGTTAGATCATTTGTAGACGTTTGTAAGGTAGTCAGGTAGATGATGGACGCACTTTTCACTTAATTTCCCTTACCAACTCTGATGATCTGTGCCATCAAGGCAATTTTCTGTGCCAGTGCAGGGTTTCTAGTGTTTCAGGGCCCATATATTGAACCCATACAGGACCTGAACCAGCAAGGGTGATAGAATACATTTACTGGAATGGAAGAATGCAATGCATCTTAAATGTACAGATGGTGTTAGAGATTGATTTTGTGTGCATCCACCACTACACGTGATTCCCATTATCCCTCCTACGCATCAAATAACAACACACCAGACATAGGCAAATATGCGATATACACTTTGTGGCCTTTTCACCTCTAAACCGCCACAAAGCTTCATAGGCAAATATGACACCCCCAGCTATACTACTCACCCCCTACTGGAACCTTAACAAAACCAATTTCTATCCGGCAACATAGCACCCTACTCAACAAGTACTCATTTAAGAAACATATCATACAACAAAAGCGTA
Source organism: Pleurodeles waltl (assembly GCF_031143425.1). Taxonomy (NCBI): domain Eukaryota; kingdom Metazoa; phylum Chordata; class Amphibia; order Caudata; family Salamandridae; genus Pleurodeles; species Pleurodeles waltl. The sequence goes on from NC_090438.1 coordinate 473,762,018, forward strand.
ACAATGTACATCAGTTCCCTTAGACTAATGATACACATTTTTGGCTGAGGAAGGGACTGATTTTTGGTAGTATAGGTAGGCCATTTGATGCCTGAGGAGGGCGAGCTTTTGGGAAGATAAACCATGTGGAAGAATGAAATGTCTGCTGAAAGTTGTGACTGAAGCATGCATCAGGGTGCTTGGCAACTGCCAGAACTGTCCCTCTTGTATTGCACACCTGTGTGATTCGGGTACCTGCAACTTGGACACCCATTCATCTACAACCATGCTTTTTAACTTACGCATAGCTTGTATCATGAGTAGAACTACCTGTGTATTGCTTCTGCAAATCCAAGTATATGTCTCTTATTAGAAGACATTATGTTGCGCCTCATTTCAGTGCATTAGTGTGTTGCAGGTGGGTACGCCTGTCACTGCATCATTGCCAGATGACTACCATTGCAAAAGCACCTGCAGATTCATTTGACTGTGTCTGAAGTGTTAGATGACTGGACTCCATCAAAGAAGTTTGTGATATTTTGTCCAATGTCTGGACTACAGTGCTGCTAGAGATGGCATAGGTGGACATATCTCAGCTGCTAATGGCTGTACAATTGTCGCGTAGACTCTCATTATCCTAATGAGACTACTGGATTTTGAGCGGCAAGATTGTTCACAGAGTGGGGGACTAAGTCTGACCCACGGTGAAGGACCCTTGTCACTCTAAATTTGGGTTTTACTCCGGCTAACTAGCAGTGCCTCATCTCTCCCAAAGGGAAGAGACAATTGGACAGCCGAGCGCATGACATCTTAGTACTTCCCAGGGAATTCGTGGTCACTCAGGTCACAACAGGTTCTCTCATACACAGTGCAGTCTCATATATAAATGACAAAGGCAGTTTAAGTTTTAAAGATTTGTTTAATAAAACAACAGCATTTTAGTTAGCAAAGCAGGAGCTTCTATAACCAGAACTACACAACACATTAGGATAGAAATAGTAACGATGAGAGTGAAGCAGAAGAATAAGGCTATCATAGTGCAACTAGATTAGGTTCTCTCTAAGTTATATTCTGAGCACAGCATGTAATGCTCTGAGCCTGCCTTTCAGGTTCCCCCGGGAGGACATCAACCATCATACCTGAGCAAAGGCCTGTAATCTGCATCAGCATCTACAACGGGGCAGTAAGCACCTAGTTGTAGGTTCCTGGTCGGAATCTCCCTCTGACCTGTACTAGGACTAAGAAGTGTTTTTATAACTAAAACGCAGATGTTGTAAGAAAATGTCCCTACGTAAGAATGTGTATCTTCTACGAATACTGGAGACTAAACTTTTACCACGTTTACTGCCAATGTACTGGACTGTAGCCTTGACTGAAGCACAGGGCGATCAAGAATGCATTATTTGAGAACAAAGTGCTGAACTGAGCTAAACAGTGAGATAGAAGGAAATAAAAACAAGACCTTAAAACTGGTTATTGTAAAATGACAGTGCGAGGTTGAATAAAATGTATCTAGGGCAAAGTGCACAGCGGCCTAGTATGTTAAACTAACGTGCATGAAGCTATATTAAAAATGGCTACACTACACCCTCCCCTTGTCTGTAGAAAGTGGTTTAAGCCGAAGCTAAAATGCCCTAAGCTAAAAGATATTTAAACCCTATTCAAATTTTAACAAGTTAAGAGGACACACAAGCATACTAATTTGCAAATTTAAAAATGAGCATGCGACCAGACGCCGAATTCAAAGTAAAAATGTAAATTTAGAATAAGTCCAAATCAAGCATCAGTCATGGAAAGACGGAGATTCTCCACCGCAGCAGATGACAAAACCGGTAAATCCACGCCAAAAACTATCTGGTGTGTTCCAGAGCCCCAGTGTTAACCAAGGAGGCATCCCGTGCAGTGCCTCTGAACGAGTTAATGTCAACTTCCACCAGGAAGGGTATCTCGTAATCAGCTTCTTTAAGCAAACGCAGCCACAGCGCACATGTCTGGTAATGAACCCTAATCGAGAACATCAACAGATCAGCATCAATCACTGGGGGGCTTTGCTGTGAGAGACAAACATCCAGTGCATGTTCAAAAGTGCACCAACGGCACCGAAACACGGGCTGCACCCAATCCAAAACCGGTCTGAATGACAGAGACCAGTCACACTCCAAATGTTCAAGGAGTGTTACTCCAAAGTGCTGCATCATGCGTTCACGACACAGCTGCGCTGATGGGAGTGCCCACATTCGTCCTTGTTGCGGGGGGACAGCCATTGCGGAAAAACAACAGCAGCAGCAAAATGCCGGCTAATAAAGCCAAAGTTATCGGAAATCCCCCAAAAATGCTTCAGAAAATTGAATGAATAGCCGAAGGTATTAAACCGAATAGGGATGAAAAGGTGGGAACGAAACCAATACCAACAGCTTTGAAAAAATTTGCTAATCCAGCTGTGCCGGACGCAGTAAATATATGTCTCACGAGTTCACCAAAGTATCTCGGAAAGTTCGTATTTAACAGGGACTGTATTTCCGCCGATGACCTTGCCACCTGAAGTACGTAAGTCTTGCGTGCAGATGTAAGGGCCACATGCTTTTGAAACAATAAAGCCTTCAGTCTACTTAACTTGTCAAAATTCACCTTGGAAGTAGCAATGTGAGGCCAAATATCTGCTACCTCCCTAATTTTAGTGGGGGGAAACAACACGTTCCCGCAGCAAGTAACAACCTTATTGACCGAAACAACGTAAACTATTCTGGCCTGCATGCCACAACAGTCTTCACTATTGAGGAAGACGTAGCTGCCGTTTGAAAGCACCTGGAATGTGCGTCTAATCAAGGGAACTGGAACTCCCTTCAGATAGCAAGCCAAGTTCGCAACCGAGGCATTACACGCCCCATGCAAGGACAGCTACTTACAAACCATCGAATGGCTGACTGAAGTCTCACATTTACTACCTCTAAGAAAGACTTCTTTCATGCCATTGAGGCATTTGTACGAGAAGGGAAGCTCCCACACCTCATGGATGTAACTATCGCCCAACTTTTCATGTCTGCCTACCGGAACATGTTTCAAACAAGAAGTGAATTGTAATGTAGAAATAGGCAGATTAATAACCCTGTGTATCAACCACTCTGCTGAGGGAATCTCGGCCACAGTAAAAGGCAATCTTTCTAACTTTTCAGTATTGAGCATGACATAAGTCGCCTCTTTCTTAGCCATTAGTTGTTGTTGTCGCCGCGTCAAATTAAAGGAAAAAAATATTTCCCTGGCACTGATGTGCTACCACGGAACGCGACCCACCTTCAACGTCTGAAGCGTCCAACCCAACTGTATAATGGACCTGGTCTGACTCTGTCCATGATATAAAGAAGACATATCAGATAGTATAATGTCTATAGCAGAAGAAACAATGTTGTTAATTGTATATATCCGTTCGGACAAGGTGTGAATTCCATTATCCACAACAGCTAATGCCTTTTTCATATTATCCTGATCTATCTGCCTTAGCCGGGCTGCAGCCTCTTGTTGAGAAAGTTTACATATTTCATTGTATACTTTATACAAGAAACGCTTCCTATGTGGTATCATCGGGCCTGACAAAAAATCTTGTAAGTCAGTGTTATTAGACAGGAGAGTGAGATGTGTCTTAACTGCATCTAGCGAAGACGATTTTAGCCATTGCTGACACAATTTTCCTACACTATATGTTGTGAGTATTTCAGCATGTTCTGGTAATATATAGCGAGGTTCTGACCTACTCATTCGGAAACCCCCAGAGGAGGTGACAAAACGTTGATGACACCCGTTGGTATCTATTGGCCACAATAACCACCCTCCTGGACGTGTCAGTAAAGTTTTAAATGTACCATTCAGGACCCATTCACTAAGCTCACTAAAAGTTGTATTTGTGTACTTTTGCCAGTTATTAAATTTTGCAGAGAAAGGTATACTGGGCATGTTTAATTCTCTGATCGTAGCTAAGCCTAAGCAACTGGTCTGTTGTACTGTTTCGTTTAAAAAAATCATTTGAACTGGAATGAGACATGCTCCAAACAATGTTTCTCTACCCCTTGTTTGCCAATTTTTTGTTCCCCAAACACTTTTCAAATCAAAAATTTGTGACCAATATTTATAACCTTCAATTGATAACCGGGAAACAAAAGAGTTCGAATATATAAATTTTGTGTTGGTCAACAACATTTGTTTATTCCTAGTCGGAGTTATCTTAAAATAATATGACTCAGCATTTTTTTGTTGATGCCCAGAAAAATATGTAAATGTATCAAAATAAGTTCTTGAACTCCCTTGCGGGGGATTTGGGCAATGTTCCCATTGCGTATAGTCAAATATCGTTTTTGGACTGCTCGCTTTATGTATGAAATTATGCCCATAATAATTATAGCAAAACATGTCACCATAATTGTCTTTAAACTGGTAAACATCCTCATTATCATAGGCAGTACAATATTGCAATTCTGTTATCACTGAGTCAACTGTCTTCACATCCCAATCATCAGATACAATGCCTGGTATTACTATATCATTCATAGATAACTTCAGCACATACGGTATTTGAATTATTTCAGTGGGACCATATATATCAAACATTACTTTATCCCACACAATCCCATCTGGATTTGGCAATGCAGAAATGTTCACAATGGACAAGTCTCTTCGAACCTTATTTGATGAAAAATGTGGTTTCAACACCTCCTCCACCTGTTCAACCGCTGATCTCTAGGGAAGAAAATGACCACGTATCAACAGAAAAATGGTAATGACAAACCCAATCCAAAGAAAAAATGCCAACATAGTCAGTAAAAGACACAGATAGTTCCATGGAAAAACAAAATACTTATCTTTGAGCCAATGTATCAGCTTACGTGGACCTGACAGGTCAGCAGTCAAAGAGGCAAACGAGTCCGATTGTTGTTGTCGGCAAAGTAACCAGAGGCAGTTCGTGCAAAAGGCGTTGCCGTAGTCAATGGAGGAGTTGGTGTTTCCCGCAGTGGGACACTGTAGACAGCACCACCCGTCACGTTTGCAGTCATGGTGACTTGATCAAATGTTTCTTTGTTGGTCGTTGTTAGTGGAACTAATACAAGATCATCATTCACCCTCCCCAAGCTTGGAGAGTCAACAGTGTTGGTATAGACAACTTGAAGCGGAACTTCTTCTCCAGTAGTGAGAGGGATTCGGGAACTACTGGACGTTCCTCTTGGTCGGCTGTGTAGAATCGGCCACATGTTGTAACTTGACATTGTCAATAGAAATAAAGTGATTTTCTTTGGCACCTGGCAATGGGGATAGAATAACAGTTCTGGTACTGTGTATCCCCAACACAAGGACTGGTGCACGATAAGAAGGGCCAAATTATTTTTTCACTGCAACCTTTTCACGCACTAGATCCCCAACCCTGGGAATCCAGCAGGTAGGTGTTACTGGCATATCCTTAATTCCTGTGGAGGCAGCACTTTCAGAAGAGTTATCTTCACGGAACTGCTGTAAGTCCTGTAAAACAGTGACACGATCATTTATGTCAAAAGGTGTTTCCACCGCCTCCACACCAGGACCATCAAGACCGGAACAAACATTTGTATTCCGAACAGGCACTCATATGAAGTACGACCCCCCACGGAACTTCTAGGCAAGTTATTTAGTGCTCTTTGAACTCCATACAGGTGGGTTAGCCAACTACGACCCGTACCTAAGACTCTGGCTGTTAAGGATTGCTTTAAATCGCGGTTTAATCGCTCCACAACAGAATTTCCCTCAGGAGGAAATGGAGACGAGTACTGGAGCTGGACCCCCAACGAAGCCATGGTGTCCCTGAATGCCCTTGAGGCAAAAGCAGGGCCCTGGTCCAAATGGAATGCCGCAACTGCATATGTTCCGACAAAGACTCGCAAATCTTTAATAACAGTCCGAGCGTCAGCCGAGCATTGTGGCCACATCCACACAAATCTGGAGCAAGAATCAAAAGCGACTAGTATCTATTTTTATGCACTATCCGGTGTTATTGGACCTCAATGATCCAGGTACACACTGTAATGGTCTGTTTGAGATTAAGAGGGGTGTCTGTGGCGGGCGCTTAGCTGTTAAAACTTTAATTTGTTGACAGATGTCACAACAAAGGACATACTGCTTGGTCTCTTTATAGAGACCAGGCCACCAATAGCGGGCCTGTAATAGCGAAATTGTAGCTGCCACGCCAGCATGTGCAGATGCCACTCCCTCATGTGCTGCTTTAATCAATTGTGGTCTTTCATCTTTATTGGGGATGCCGCGTACGCCTGGAATTTTAACTTCAGCGTTCAGCATACTTCCCATCAAGTATTGGTATTTATTAGGAAATCCTTTAGGATAAGGCTTGCCATCAACCGTAGCTTTTATGTCAGCCATAATGTCTGTGTCTGGTTTGGAACTCGAACGAGTCACTGCAGCTACAGTGGCAACTGAAACTGCCACTGGCGACTTTATGGTTTCATCAGCCAAAGTATTTCCAGCAACGTGGATCCCAACGCGCTGGTGTCCAATTGTACGCACAACATGGACCTTGGGTAGTGTCTCTTTCAGGTCTGCTACCTTCCCCCACAGTAGTCTGTGTTTTATGGTGTTGCCTTTCGAATTTCTGAACCCATTCAAGTGCCAGTAATGCAGGTATTCATTAAAAGACTGGACACAATAATATGAACCACAAACAACCAGTGTGAACTGTGTCGGATCTGTATGTTCTAGTGCCAGTAGTAGAGCTTTTAGCTCAGCCAATTGTGCTGTCTAATCCCCTAAGGTCTGTGTATAGGTATGTTGGGGCAGAATTTCTCCCCCTCCATATAGCCGCTCACAACCGCACATGCAGCAGAATATTGATGTTTTGTTCCAATCGCTGGTTGCGCAGAGCCATCGGTGTACATGACTACCTGATATTGATCAATAGGCAATGTGTCAGCGGGAACTGGATATTCAACTTCATATTGTAGAAATTCCTGAGTCTGTAACTTTGGGTCAAAAATGTAGTCTACATCAGTGGCTGTCAAGGACGTGGCCCATTGTATCCATCTTGGGTGGAGTGCTTTTGCGTTTGGGACGCTAGCTTTTGTAACAGCCTCAAGGGCCGGAATAGGAGAAACAACAATAATGCGTTTTCCCTGAGCCAGATGTCTCTCTTTAATAACAGCCATCTGTACAGCAGTGAGAATTTTCTCTGTGGGTGCAAATCGTTGTTCAGCAGCGGAATACAAGTGTGACTTGTATGCAATAGGGACCGTCTCACCCTCATTCAATGTGACATAAGTAAACCCAGTGTCCCCAGCTATCACCCTGATGACCAAAAGTGTCTTATTGTCCCGTGTGTGTAGATATTTCGCTGCTAGCGTATCTGCTTGCAACTCTCGAAGAGTATGTGTATGTTCAATTGTGCAGAATTTACTTGAAAAATCAGGACATATAGTCCTGGACTGTTCTTATACCCCTGAGGCAAACGACTGAATTTTTTCTGGGAGCCTAGTGCGCTAAAGCTTATCAGATCTCTGCTTTCAGGTGCTATATTCTGGCAGAAGAAACCATTCGAGATATCCAAAGTCGTTTTATATTTTTTCCGCACAATGTTGCTCATTAGTGCAGTGCTATGTGAATTTTGTATAGCATATGTATGTGTATGTCCGTTCAAATGTCTGTAGTCTAAGACTATTCTATATGAATGGTCCGGTTTATCTACAGGAAATAAGGGATTATTCATCGGCGAGACACAGGATTCGATCATCCCCTGGTATTCTAGTTGTGTAAGTATTTCTCTCACCGGTGCCCTTGCTTCATATTTTATGGGATACTGCGGTTGTGGCTGAGGTTCACCTTTAATGGGGAATACATGGTATGGAGAATCCCTGTCCCACCTACGTGATTTCAAAATAACGCAGGTGCCTGTGGGAGAGCCCATTTTATAGAATAGGACTCAGTGAGTTCCTCTGGAACAAGGGGCGAGAAGGAAGGTTTAATAACCTCCTCCCCAACTGGGCAGGTGCGGACAAAATCAGGCGGCCAATCTTGTTCGGCCAGCAAGATGTCATATACCATAACTACACAATCCCAAAAGATTGTGTGTATATTGCGTTCAATGTCCCCTTCCAATTGTAGAGTAACTTTATACACCCTATCGTGTTCGGAGACACGCATGTCTGCTGTTTCTACTTGTATGAAGTCATCAGTTGCTTTCACCTCCAGATGCTCTAGAAGATTCCGGCAAACTATGGTGACCTCTGCCGCGCTGTCTAGGAGTGCTAGAGCCCAGGTCTTGTTCTTCAAGAGAACCCTCTTCCTGAGTGGCATGTCTGACTGAGATTGCTGCCACCTTTTTTCTTTTTAAACTGTTGTTCTTGTTGTACCGGTTTCTCTTCCTTCTTGACAGAAACCTCAGAAGAGCGTTGTGATTCCTGTCTCGGTTTCACGTACTCTGTCCTCCGCTCTGACCGCCCACCTCTCTCATTTCTCTTTTTCAATGAGTCCTGAAAGGAACGAGATTGGCGTGTATCAGTATATTGATATCTATCAGGCGTTTTTATATTATCTCTATTTCTGAGATTATACCTATTCTGCGGGGTCTCCATACGTGGAGATTCTCCCCTTTCTTTTTTAGGTGTTTGTTGTTTTTTCTCCCAGTGCTTCTCATTACCCTAAGGTTGCTGTTTAGTATTGTCTTTATTAATTCTTCCCTGAAATTGAATTTTTTACGGTTTAGCCCTCAGGCTATCTCGACCGATACTGGAATATGTTTCCGCTATTATTTTAGGCAGTTCCCGCTCCTGATCTTGGTGCGGAACTTCACGAAGACGCATGCGCACTGCAAGTGCAACTGATTCCCCTTTAAGATTACTTAGGATCATTGAAGAAACCGTGGCAAAGTTGCCCATAAGTTGCATTCCTAAATCTAAGGCTGGGGCAGCCCCATATTCATCTTGAATTTGTTTAAGCACTTCCGGTAGGTTGGCTAGTGTCGGTGTACTGTGTGCCGTTGTATAGAGCGTGGCAAACACCGTGCCCCATGTATTACAGTGTTCAACTGTAGGAACCATCCCAAAGGGCAAGCACATAGTTAATATTCTATGTTTATCCTGAGGTCCCGTATGGGGAAATACCGCCTCCTGTGTATTCATTTTTTGTGCCAGCCAAAATGGAGTCTCCTCCCGCTTTGCTGGGACTTTACCCATAATAGAGTGTACAGTCACTGGATGTATACCTGGTGTAACTGCGTGTGGTTGTGCTGGAGCAGCACGCGCTGGGTTTGTATTTAATGTCTGCATCACAAATTGTACTAATCGTCTATATATTGCTTTTAAGTCAGTATATAAGTGTCGAACCTCAGCCACCGCCATATTTGCAGCCGCAGGATGAGGTGTATATGTGGCCAATAAAGGCCAGGTAGGACCATCATTACTTAGTGGACCTAACCTTACTGGTAATATCGTATGGGGTAGGGTGCCATCAAGCCAATTATTATGTTCTTGATAAGATAGAGGTATCTCTAAATATGCGTACGCCCTGTATTGTCCAGGCGCTTTCGCTACTGTATATGTATGGAATGTATTTGTGTTCCCATCAACTGCTGGAAATGTGACCCAAGAGTAAAAAAGTTCTGTTCTATAGGCTGCGTGGGCGTCTACCACAAATGTGACTGGACCTCCCTGGACCGTAAGGCCGTGTGCTAGCAAATGTGCAGTGAGTGGTTGTCTCATGTTAAGAGCTATTTGTACAGTCTGGGGATTTGCCATTATAAAGCACTAAAAGGTTCAGAAAAGGCACAACAAGACAGGGAATTTTCTTCCTTTTAAGGTTCAAGCTTGAACAACCACCCGCTGTAAATAGGATTACCTATACGGCGGTGGTGGAAATCCTCAGTACCACGGACGTCTCCGTACACAGAACTGAGGGATCATTATATGATATGAGACTGAGATATACCGGTAGACCCAAAAATTAGAGCCTGACCAGAAGTTGGCGGCGCCATGTCACGTAGGATCTCATTATCCTAATGAGACTACTGGATTTTGAGCGGCAAGATCATTCACAGTGTGGGGTACTAAGTCTGACCCACAGTGAAAGACCCTTGTCACTCTAAATCCAGGTTTTGCTCCGGCTAACTAGCAGTGCCTCATCTCTCCCTAAGGGAAGAGACAATTGGACAGCCGAGCGCATGACATCTTAGTACTTCCCAGGGAAGTCGTGGTCACTCAGGTCACAACCGGTTCTCTCATACACAGTGCGGCCTCATATATAAATGACAAAGGCAGTTTAAGTTTTAAAGATGGTTTAATAAAACAACTGCATTTTAGTTAGCAAAGCATGAGCTGCTATAACCAGAACTACACAACACATTATGATAGAAATAGTAACGATGAGAGTGAAGCACAAGAATAAGGCTATCCTAGTGCAACTAGATTAGGTTATCTCTAAGTTATATTCTGAGCACAGCATGTAAAGCTCTAAGCCTGCCTTTCAGGTTCCCCCGGGTGGACATCAACCCTCATACCTGAGCAAAGGCCTGTAATCTGCATCAGCATCTGCAACGGGGCAGTAAGCATCTAGTTGTAGGTTCCTGGTCGGAATCTCCCTCTGACCTGTACTAGGACTAAGAAGTGTTTTTATAACTAACACACAGATGTTGTAAGAAAATGTCCCTACGTAAGAATGTGTATCTTCTACGAATACTGGAGACTAAACTTCTACCACATTTACCGGCAATGTACCAGACTGCAGCCTTGACTGAAGCACAGGGCGATCAAGAATGCATTATTTGAGAACACAGTGCTGAACTAAGCTAAACAGTGAGATAGAAGGAAATAAAAACAAGACCGTAAAACTGGTTATTGTAAAATAACAGTGCGAGGTTGAATAAAATGTATTTAGGGCAAAGTGCACAGCGGCCTAGTATGTTAAACTAACGTGCATGAAGCTATATTAAAAATGGCTACACTACACAATGACCTCTTCCAGTGAATTCCAGGTTATAGGCCTGATTTAGAGTTTGGTAAATGCGGACAGGCTGTCAAATTCGGTTTACCTGTCCGTCACCATGGGGGTCCATCCATCCACTTTAGAGTATGGCAGGTTGACCTACGAATTTCTGCAATTCCACTGCCACCTAAATTGCATTTTTATTACTTGTTGACGGCGGTATACCCTAAACATGACTGAGAGATCAACAGAAGGTCACTACTCTGTCCACCATATTTAGAATAAGTACAAATGATTAAGCTGTATTTAAATGCACTGTGTTAACTACTAATGGCATTAAATTTAACTTTATGTACTCCAAACCATACTTAATATCAATTTACCCCATTTGCCCGTCTGGTCACATGCTTCACACTACATATCTATATACAGTACTCACTTAGCACAATTTTACTACTCCCACACCTCAAAGCAGTGAGTGAAAGTACATTTTTAAAAATGTAGAGGCTCAGACAAACATACAGTGCTAACATTCCAAAACTAAACTGTTTTATTTTTTAATGCATACTAGTAATAACTCTAAACCAAAGTGTTTAAAATAAATCACACACCAAGAATACCATTAATTCCAGTTTACTCACTTACCACGTACCCTACAATGATAAAATGCTACTATTTACCCCAAGTAAATATTTCCATAACCCCGTCGTTGTTATGTGACATCTATCAGTCTTGCACATAATATCAAGGGCAACTCAGACACTAAGGGCCCTATTACGAGTCTGGCCGTCCAAAGACCGCCAGAGTATCAGTGGAGGTTGGACCGCCGCTGCTGTGGCGGTCTGACCACCACATTATGACCCTAGCGGTAGTCGTTGTAATCAGCCATGGCAGCACTGCAGTCAGCGCTACCATGTTGATTACAACCATGTTCTCCGCCAGCCTTTTCATGGCAGTACAACTGCCATGAAAAGGCTGGCGGAGAACAAGTGCAAAGGCCACAGGGGGCCTCTGCACTGGCTATGACATTGTTGAGGGCAGTGCAAAGGCCCCTCTCCCCAGCAGCGTCAGAATGTGCACTGTCTGCTGTGCAGACAATGCACATTCTGAGGGTGCTGGGGGGCCCCTTTTACAATGGCATTAGACTCGGCTCCATGCCGATCCCAATGCCGCCGCACGTTTTCCACTGGGCTGACCGGCGGACTGTTCTCATTCACCAGATGCACCTTCTCTGGCACCAACACCATCAAGCCACACAACACCACGCCCAACTCTCACCACAACATGCCCAAAGCAACACCAATTCCACTGCCTGTACCTCAGAACACGCTCAATGTACAAGCACTCCATCTCGAATTCTGAGACCTCATCACTACCCTCACTCCCAACATCCTCTTACTGACCGAAACCTGACTTTAACCAACTTCCTCCCCATACATTGCCATAGCAATAGAGATACAACAGAGAGCAGGTAAACACTGTACTAATAAACAACTTAATACAATAGCTATTATTATAAAAAGTATGTCTTTAAACAACCAGCCCCACCCCCCAAACCAAGACAATAACCATGATAAACTCAAATTGCCTCCTTCATATTGGCCCCCCTTTTCAAATACCTGTACTGCTTCTTTTATTTTCCCAATATCCAATTCTATCTCTGATGACTTGTTGACAAAATAACAGCACTTTTGCTGGTACTGATGTTGGATTAAAACACATACTCCTCCTTGTTGTACTGGAATCAAGTCTAGGGCAAGCCGATTTTGTATCGCCAATTGGGCTGCAGAGTTTATCTCTATCTGTACACTTCCTATGGCCTCCCTGGTGGCATTAAATGCAATGGCTAATTCAGCTGACATATTCATCATTGCCAGTTGTAAATCGAAAATTCCAAATCCTGGAATAAGAACATGTAATACTTGAAATACCCAGTTCTTTCGCTCCTCCAGTATGGGTGTCCCTCGTTTGTACCTATGTGCAAAACTCCCCATGTTAAGGGGCTGGGAAGATGATATATTTGATATCACAGTAATGTTGGGTGCCAAATATGCCAGTGAACATATCCCTTCCCAGTTTAGAGGTAGTACTTTATATGCAGTTCTTCCACATACGAAGTACATGCCTCCCTGGATTTGTGAATTTATAATGCTGTATTTTATTCGGGGCAATCCTACACCCTCTGGGGTGTCATGCTCAGAATTATTGCAATACTTGTAATCTTCCCAGATTGTATTTAGCAATGATACATTTGCCCAGGGTGCAACATATGAACATCTAGCCGTCCAGAGGGGGCCAAGGAAAACCCGGGACAATATTACAGGTGAATTTTTCCCATTTCTATCTTGTTCTCTGGAGGGATCATATAACAATCCTTCTGGATCTACTAGAATCTCATTTTCTCCCACAGTCAGGTTCCAATAATTTACAGTGTAATTTTGATGAGTCCCATTAATTAACGCTGTCCAATTTCTGTCTATTTTTTTCTCTCCTTCAAGATCCCAATTCCCTGTTTTTATATCAAATAACAAAGTGTAAACACACTGTTCAGGAGGGATCTTTCCCATGTATTTTGCCTCTGGGTTTTGCCATAAAAATAGGTACCAAAACATATGGGAAACATTTTAAGTGTGGCATTCTCTCCAGGCATCGGGGAGAGCTTGTATTCTGCCTGGGTATTAGGGAGCACCGCACACCTAGGGTACCATTGATATTCTTGTTGGTCACATCTCCAAGTGGTATTTGGTACAAGACACACTTCCCCTCTTTCATATTCGCTTGGTGATACTGGTACTTCATAAAGGCCTATAGGATCCTCGGGGTGTCTAGACAAGTGCCGGCAAATCCAGCAGTCAGTGAGACTTAATGTCTCCGCTAATTTTCCATGAACCTTTATTAATGGATGTAAGGTAGGATTTTGCAACAATGATGCAACACCACTGGACATTATACATATTAACATAAGGGTCACTAGGTACTTCATTGTTGTTTTGTAGAAATAGTTATAAGGCCACTCTTCCCTATTCTCTAGAGGGATATTTGTCCTGCCAAATGGATATATTTTCATAATTTTATTGTGCTCTCCTCCTTGGTCCTACAACCTTTCTATGATACCGTTTTACTTGTCTCAACCGCCTACGCGTGTTCAAAAATATACCCACACAATTACCAAATATGTAAATGCAAAATATTGATATCACTATACTAATAATCATATACGTATAGATACAGATAAGTAAATTTTCCTTCAATGTTCACACCCACTAGGGTTCAGCACCGCCGTGCTTTCCACTCTAGCAGTTAGGCTGCACTGGTTGGTCCATGAACAAGTTTTTTTTTTCAAATACAGGACAATAGATGTTGGCTTGATCCTAGGTCCCTTATCTTCTCCTTTTCGAGTTTTAACTCCTGGTGAGTCTCAACTCCCAGTGAGTAAGTCGCGATACTTCAAAGTTCGTCTTCAGTATAGTTTGTCAGTTTCGTTCAGTGTCTCAGCAAAAATGAGGGCGGAGGCCAGCAATTTTCAACCAAATCAGTGATGTGCTTGAGTATTAAACAGAAAAGGGCACCTTTTTTTTTTACCGCTGGGACTACAAACCGCACCAACCCTAATGGCTGGCCGCTTCCGTAGAACTGGTACTTGGTTTTTCTCGCCAGTCACAGAACTGTTAACTCCATTTACCCACTGCTTTTAACACAGATAATAGCGTTGCACAAGCTGCATCCCACTATGCTTGTGTTCTTGTTGAGACAATTGTTCTAACCAATGTTCTGGTGTCGTTGCACAGGCTAGTCACCCGTGTTCCTGTTCATGCTGAAAATTTAGTCATCACAGTCATTTACAACCTCGTCGCCCAAAGTGTGCGTAACAACAGTGAGGATAGCTCGTTTTAATGCTGGTACATCAATGGCATCGGAAATGCCGGTGGCGGTGAAAGCGGGGAACTGTATTTCATGAAGGCAGGCGTGCCGTATTCTGCTGAGCAAAGGATTCCTTGGCCATTCAGAAGAGACCTCAGTTTGCAATTCCAAGCTAGGAGCTATCAGGGTGATGTAAATGCAGCTTTTCGTAGGGGTCACCACCTTACGCACCTTCAAAATTCTGTTCATTTAGATGGGCGAGGACGCAGGTTGTATCGATGAGTTTGTTGGTCTTCAAACAGTAACTCTTCGTCACTGGGCTGCTGTGTCACCTCAGGAGCAGAAGTAGCACTTGAAACCTGTGGAGGTGTTTCCTGTCTCCCTACTTTTCTGTAATCAGGAGACAATGGTAATTCTGCTGTTAGAGTACTTTGTAGTGGAATTGGTGCACGCTTACAGTGGCTAGCATGTATCCAGTTTTTCCTTCCTTCCACTTTCACCGCTGTCTGTGTTGCAAGCAGTACCTGGGCTGGCCCCCGCCACCTGGGCTGAAGACTGTTGGTTCTTTGAAAATTCTTTGTCATAAGCCAATCCCCTGGCTTAAAAGGGTGACCAGGGCCTTCAAGAGGAGTCGGTAGGCTGGCCTTGACCTGTTGGTGGATCAAACGCAAATCTTTAGTCAATTGTTTACAGTAATCTACAAACAAAGGATATTGCACTTCAGAAAGCTTCTTTGGTCATGGTACCCCCCAGATATTAGCTGGCCTCCCCATGACAACTTCACAGGGGGATAATCGTGACTTGCTACTGGCAGTCATCCTGATGGACATTAATGCTAGGGGCAAAGCATCTGGCCATTTTAAGTTGGTCTCAGCACAAATCTTAGCTATTTTGCTCTTCAAGGTGTAATTATACCTTTCTACAAGGCCCGCTGATTGTGGGTGATTTGCAGCATGAAATCGATGTTTGATGTTAAGGGCGGTACAGACCTTCTCCATTACCTCATTAGAAAAATGACTGCCATTGTCACTCCAGACTAATCGTGGCAATGCGTATCTAGGAAAATATTCTTTTAGTAATATTTTTGCGGTAGAGAGGGCACCATTGTCTTTTAATGGGTAGGCCTCTATCCATTTTGAAAACATGCATACTACCACTAACACGTATTTCAGTTTGTTACACGGTTCCATGTGGATAAAATCCATCTGTATAGCTTCAAAGGGGAGATCAGGAGGGGCAAAGTGGCCAGGGGGCGTAGGGGTCCCTTTTCCTGCATTGTGCACTGCACACACCATACAACTTTTAACCAGGTTATTAGCAGCTTTGGATATCAGAGGATTACTCCAAACATGGTCCAAAGTTGTCTTGATGCCTTGGGCACTGATGTGTGCAGGACTGTGGGCCATAGTAACCATAGCGTGTACATAACAATTAGGTAACATCCATCTTCTTCTGTCTGTGTCATCTGTGTAACAACCCTCACTGTCTAGTCTACCGTTCTTCTCCCACTGTTCCCTTTCCTCTGCTGTTGCTTCTGCTTGAATATCTCTCACACACTGCATGGTATTTTCTAGTACTTCGTTCTGGGGCTCTCCCTTGATGCTACTTTCAACATATGCATTGTCAAATGGTGCTCGTGCTGTTGCTTTCGCTGTAGCATCTGCAAAAGCATTTCCTCGTCCTATATCATCAGTAATTTTTTTGTGGGCACTACACTTAATGATTGCGACCTGACGGGGCAGGCTGAGAGCAGTCAAAAGTGTCACAATCAAGTTGCCATGCTGAATGGTAGTGCCATGTGACGTGATAAAGCCTCTATTCGCCCAGAGTCGCCCAAAATTATGAGCTACTCCAAACGCATATTGGCTATCAGTGTAGATGTTAACACTAAGATGTTCACTTATTTCACAAGCTCTGGTGAGGGCAATTAATTCTGCAGCCTGTGCCGAATTTTGCGGGATTCTATGAGATTCAACCACTGTTTTGACTGTGGTGACGGCATAGGCTGCAGTGGTCGTACCATCTGGTAACTTGAAGCAAGACCCATCTACAAACAGCTCTCCCTGTGGGTCAGATAGGGGAGTGTCTGTTAAGTCTACCCGTCCCTTGGTTTCTTCCTCAGTGGCAAAAATGCAATTATGATCAAATTCCACATTGTCCTGAGGGAGGGGTAGTAACGTAGCTGGGTTCAAGACATTGCACCGCTTTAAAGTAATATTTGGACTGAACAATGTTAATTCGTAACCCGTTAGACGAGCACTGGTGAGGTGTTGCGTCTGTGTCTGGTTTAACAAAATATCAACTGCATGAGGAACCATCACAGTGAGCGGATTGCCACCAACAAACCCTTCACTTTGTTTCACCGCAGCTGCTGCAGAAGCCACTCCTCTAAGACAAGTAGGCAAAGCTTGCGCCACAGTGTCCAAGGTGGAAGAGAAGTATGCACAAGGGCGTTGTCTCCCACCTTGATCCTGTGTCAAAACAGACAATGTACAGCCATGCTTTTCATGCACAAATAAAACAAATGGTTTGCTGTAATCCGGATTACCCAATACAGGAGCAGAGCACATCGCCTTTTTTAAATCTTGAAAAGCCTCCTCACATTTGTCAGTCCAAGGTACAGGAGAGGGCACATCTGAAAGTGTCAGAGCAGTCAATGGTTTTGCTATAAGTGAAAAATTTGGAATCCACTGTCTGCAAAAGGATGTAAATCCCAAAAATGCTCGGACTTCAGAAGGGGTGCGTGGTGCAGTCATTGTATGAACCAGTTTAATTCTGTCTGGATGTAATCTCCTTCCCTCCTTAGAGAGGAGGTGTCCTAGATAGGTGACCTCCTCTCTACAATACTGCAATTTTGGAAGGGACACCTTATGGCCCAGAGGTGCTAAATGATGTAATAATGCAACAGTATCAGTCTTACATTGTGTCATGGAATCTGAGACAATTAAAATATCATCAATGTACTGCAACAATGCAGAGCCTGAAGGTGGATTGAATTGGTCTAATTGACGTTTAAGACATTGACTATATATGCTCGGAGACTCAACAAATCCCTGAGGAATTCTTGTCATCGCGAATGATCTACCAAAAATCGCGAAGCTAAACAAATATTGAGATTCTTCGGCAATTGGAATGCTGAAGAACGCATTCTTCAAATCGATTACGGTGAAAAAACACGCAGAGGGTGGAATCATGGTGAAAAGACTATTCATGTCTGGGACCACGGGAAACTGGGGAATTACTATTTTATTAATTTCTCGGAGATCAATAACTAATCGATATACTGTGTTATCAGTAAATGATTGCTCACCATCTAATCTATTAGCATCATTTCGTTTCTTTACAACAGGAAGGATTGGACTGTTACATGGGCTGCTCACTATTTCCTTTATGACACCTGCATGCACAAGATCAGATATGACTGCCTTGAGCCCTTTTTCGCTTGATTTAGGTAATTTGTATTGAGGAACACGAGGTAACCGGGCACCTGGTTTGATTTTTATTACAATAGGGTCGATATCCATAATGCCTACATCATTCTTGCCTTTGGCCCATAAGCGAGGGTCTATTTCCTTTAGCTCTGGGGGTAAGTCGTATTCCTGTGAGAACATGCACCGAGTTGGGGAAACACTATCCATAGTTACATAGACACCATCCATTGAACAGTGAATAACTGCATTTAATTTCTTTAACAAATCTAATGCAAACAAGTTTTCATTGCAACCTGATGTTAAAGAGAGTGGCGTGTGTACTGTAAATGGGCCTACAGTTACTCTCATAGGTGTTGAGATGGGGCTCACCACGGGGATTCCAGAAATCCCAATTGATGTGGTATGAAGCCCAGACAGGGGAGCCCCGGGGACTGCAGAATGTGCAATAGATGTTCTGGTGGCACCAGTATCTAGAAGAAACTTATGGCCCTCTCCTTCGATTTTTACATCAATGTAGGGACCATTCTGATCTACAGGAATACTTACTCGCCCCTGGCCCTGTCTGTGGCTGTCCTAATAATTGTAGGATTCAGAAAAGAAATCATCAGCATAATATTGTCGTTCAAATGCATTGTCAAAAATATTAGTGTTACGCGGGACCTGATTCTCATTCTGCGAATTCTGATCAGTTCTACCTCTTCCTCGTCCTCGTGCATTACCTGCCGCGTTCCCTCTATGAAGTGACATACTTTGTCTTCCTTCCAGTAATGGGCAAGTATCACGCCAATGTCCATCCTGCTTATAGTATGCACATTGGTTGATATTTAATCGGCGGTCTTGGGGTGGTGCAGATGCACCTCGGCCTCGACCCCTTCCCCGTCCCCTTGGTGGGCCACCCCTTTGCTGAGGGGTTGTATCCCGCTGGGGGTATGCCTGCTGTAATAATACCTTTTTCTTCAATTCTTTTACTGACTTCTCATTCTTTTCTAATTCTTCCTTGTACCTGCTCTCATAGTATTGTGCCATCTGTAAAATCTCTGCTTGTCCCTTCATCATCCACGAACTCTCTGTTGCTTTTAATTTTTGTGATATTTCAGGTAGAAGACCATTAACAAAGCGTTCTACAAATAGTGTGACACCTGTTATGGTGGCGAGGTCTTGACCGCTAAAATATATGAAAGCTTGTTCAATTCTAGTAAAATAATCTGGGACATCTTCACCTATTTTCTGTTTATAAGTGGCAAGTTTTCCCCAATCCACAGTCTGAAGAGGTATAACAGTTTCTAACTTAGTCAATATCCGGTTAGGTAAATCTAAAATATCCTGATGCGGCAGGGTTCCTGGTGCCCTTTGTGCTTCCCGTGCTTCTAAACCCCCCCATGTATTTCCCAAAGTAGGTGCATCATCTACTCTTCTAATTTTATGCCAAACTTCAGGACCCAATAAAACACCAAAAAAATAGTCAATGTCTTTGAGTGTCATAGTTGTGGTGGAAATGGCAGTTCTAAGGTCCCGATAGAATCCAGCTGGATTCTTTCGAGGATCTGGCAAGTCTTTCTTTATAGCCATTACCTCCTCCCTTTTCCATGGTATATGAACAAATTGGGCCACCGGCACGGGAGCTGGTCGTCCGGCGGCAGCTGCTGCTGCAACTGCAGCTGCAGTGGGCATATCAGGGTGCACTTCCCTCATTGGGTACCCCTTGTCATATCTATTTAGAACATCTTCCCTGGCTATGACACAAATGCGTACTCCCTCATTTATGCTGTTACTATCAAGAATACAAGCCACACTGTCCCGCCATAATTGGTATAATTCTTGTTCATAAGGGAGAGGGGTAGAATCTGTAATACAAGACTTCCAATCCCTCTCCAATTTTTCAATCATATACAGTAGTGCTAATTGCTGTCCAAAATGTGACATCTGTTGTATTGTGTCCATAATATCGGTGTGGGTGTAAATAGGATGTGACATCCAGTTCTCTGACTGATTCTTGATAACCCGTTTTTCCCCATCCCCAATAGTGGAGCGAGTACTAGGGGGCGAAATCGCCTTAATAGGTGTGCTCCATATGGGTGAAAGTGAGTGTGTGTCTCTGCACTGTCGGCGTTGTCCATTTGGGGTGTTAGGGGCAGGGGACATTATTGGTAACCTTGCAGTGCTGGCTGGTAGTGGTGGGGCAGGTGGCGGAGGGATTAGGACTTGGGCTATTGGGGTAGCTTGGGCTAGAGGCTGTGGTGGTTGTGGCACATGCTGCTGTAGTGGTGCACCTGGATTTCCCAAATTGTGCCCTTGCCCTTGCTGCTGTTGCTGTGCCCCCATGATAGGTTGGGCTACTGCAGGGGGTGTGTAAGGTGGAGGTGCAGTAGGGCTATTATCTAATAGCTGTAGCATTACCTCATCTTCCTCTAATGCATGTTTGGTTTCTGTTGGCTTTGATACATAACTTCCCTCCACCTGAGCCCTATGGACTCTATCTTCAGATTCAATCCCTTTCTGGGTTTGGGACTGGTGATAAAGGGCGGCCTTCTGCATGATGGTTCTCCTATTTTCCCTCTCTATCAGTTTATCTGATTTAATTTTTCTTTTATTGGCCTCCATTTCCCATTTTCTGTATACCTCAAACATATGTTGTCTAGCCTTTTTATGAAACAAACATTCCTGTAGGTAGGTTAGTTTCTTTAAATCAAAAGACCCATCCTCTGGCCACTGGAGGTCAGGACAATGTCTAGTATACCTGCGCCATATACTATTATACAAATTATTCTCTAAACCATAATCCTTTAACATGTCCCACCCTGGTGTTCCCTCTTTTGGGATCGGTTGCTTTTTATCTAAACATGGCACATGATTTCGGCGAAAACAAAGACATAACCCTTGCCAACATTTCTTATTTCCCATATCTAACCTTTTAAATTTTCAAAAGACAACACACACCAAATTTCAAAATGTAACATGCACCAAAGAAACCCTTTTTCAAATGTGCACCAAAGAAAACCTTTTTCAAATGTGCACCAAAGAAGAAAAAAAACCCTTTTTCAAATATTTACCAACTTACAAATTGCTCCAGGCCTGGGCAAATTACTCAAACAAGAAAAACACGTGTAATACAAATTGTCAAATGGTACCTTGTACAAATGCAAATTTACCAAGAACTAATCATTCCCAAAAATGATAAGTTATCCAAAAACAATTATTCTCTCAAATGCAAGTTAAAGCAGACAAGTAGCCAGCGAGGAACAGTCTTACCTGACTATCTGCTTTTCCTGGATTTCTCTCCGGCCGCCCGTGTCAGACTAATCAGTCAAGATAAAAACCGATGTTTTCAGGGACTTCGCTGGGACATCATGAGAAAGCGGGGAGAGGCCTGCCCGGTGGATAAGATGCAGCTGCTTTTGAAACTAAGTCTTTGTGCAGGGGCCCCTGGAATCTACACCTCCGGAACGGCGTCCCCCCACTGGCAGCACGTCTCTTGACAGA
Source organism: Pleurodeles waltl (assembly GCF_031143425.1). Classification (NCBI taxonomy): domain Eukaryota; kingdom Metazoa; phylum Chordata; class Amphibia; order Caudata; family Salamandridae; genus Pleurodeles; species Pleurodeles waltl. The sequence continues at coordinate 473,783,707 of NC_090438.1, forward strand.
GCTACTGAAGATATCCACTGGAAGGTCCCTGTTCGGGCGCCAAAATGTCAAATGCACATATTTGCAGATACTTACAAATGCATTTACAAAGGAGTTTTTGACACGGAGAGCCGGAGTGAAAAATCAATGACCAAAGGTCTGTTTATTTTTGCTGCAGCAAAGAGGACAGGTTTACCACTGGCATCCCAGGCCCGAAGTAAAGTGTGCTAGCATAAAGCGTTTAACAGTGATATTTATACTCATACATCAAAGGATACATAAAATGTGTAAATAATGATATACGTCATACAGATATTTTAAGGAGTTAATCAGTTTCCACACACCGGTTCCATTCCCAGCTTTGTCCTTGCCTCCCCTCTGCAGCTGCCTGACTCCCCACATTCTTGAGACCCTTCAAAGGATTACGTGGTTCAAAGGTATAGATATCAGCCTTTCCCTCCCCAAAATACCACAGCCGAGGTCAGTTAGTTATTTGAACACACAATTATAATGAGTACAGTGCCCCAGTTAGGGAAAGAAACCAGCTGCAAACCTATGGCGTGGAACCAGGCTTATTTTACCTAAACAAATATACATAAGATAACATATGTGATAGACAGTGCGTTCAGAGACAACAAAAGCTCAAACTTACACGTGTAAAAGAAACGAAGCAATTCAAAATGGATTCTAACAGTACTCACCTACCCGAATGAGAGGAGGCAACTATGATGAAGCATGGTGTCAAACAATGGGTGAGATGTCTCCTCTATTAGCTAAAGATTGGCTTATAGGATATTATGTTGGGACTGAAATAAAGGACAGACCGCACTCCAGCCATCGCATTTTTATATTGTGAATAAGTTCCCATACAAGCCAGACGCCAGTACACTATACTAAAAAACCATGGAAGCGAGCATTTATTCCAACTGGCTATCATTGGTTTATCACTCTATAAAGTAACCATCTATATGTTTGATAAGAAAGAAGTGGGTGAGGGAGTGGATCCCTTGAACGAAGCAGCACTTGTTCGTAATGCTGCTTTCAGTGTTTATAATTTGAGAGACAAATCAAGTTTGAGAATACTTTGGACATGTCGGAAATTAGCAATGGAACTACTTTTTGGTTACCAGCGTGTGTGTGTGTTTATTATTATTATTTTTTTTAATGTTTTTCTTTTTTTCCATTTGACGAATGTTTTGGCTGTGCAGGAGAAAAGGATTCAAACTGACGATGTCTTTTGTAATGCAAAATATTAACCAAGCCAAAATATTTTTTTGTGTTGGGTCCAGTGGTTTTAGGTGAGTCTTGTGCATCTTTTTTACACCGTAGAGATTAAAACTATGGATTTTTTTACAATCTGAGAACGTTGATGATAGCCGGACAACTAGCCTATGATTTTCATTTGCTAGCAAAGTTCAAATAGGCCAGAAAAACAAAAACATATTTGCTTTTGATTCTTTAATTTTCTTTAGGCATACAATCAAATATATTTTCCTTTGAATTCTATAAATTGTTGTACATGGAGTTGCAATTTTTACATAGTTGAGCTGCATTGGACTGTGCCGTAGAGCAATCTACCTGGGTCAGAGACGAGTATTACCATTTGTATAATACTTTTTAAATTGCTTCCTTGTAAATCATGATTTTGCACGCCGTTTTATGTGTAAAAATACAGAGTGGCCCATCTAGAGAGGAGTGCACATAGCAAAAGTTGAAGTCCTCTTACGCTAGAGGTGGTTAAAAGAAGATAAGAGCCCTGAAACCGGCCAAAGGTGCTTTTAGAAAAGCTTAGCAGCTTGGCAACATTTTATTGAGATACTTTTATTAGGTCTGAGCTGGATATGTTCCCAGCTGATGGCCGTTGTGGCAGTGTTTGGAAGGGCAGGTTCTGAGATCTCCTACCCACCAGTGCTCCGCAACACTGTGGGTGATTCAGATCACATGTTTGGTATAATGCTAAATGGTTACAGCTAGACCTTGCTCTTTTTCCCCCACTATGTTAAGTCTTTAGTGGTGATTGTCGACTGAATGGATAATGACTGCCGCTTTGCAGTTTGACATTTTCTTGATTAGTATCATTTTTATGATGTTTTTGTTTACTGTGGTTTGTGAGCTCAACGGTACCTCTAACAAATTTTGTAATTTCAACATGATATATATATTTTTTTTTTAATCCAGGCTTTTGCACTTCATATAACTGCTACCATGTGTGGTATACTCCCCAGTGTCTTGCCGACATAGTTTTTCTTTCTCCGAATTGCATGTGCTTGAGAATCCATGACTGGATTGGCCTCTGTTCCTTTAATGTACAAGTAAACTGAAAAAACTTGAAGCAGGCTCTAACATTGGAAATGCGGCCTGCAAACATTGCCCCCTCATTTTCTATGCCCCAGACATTTTCCAGTGCTTGTAGTAGCAGAGAAAGTAATTTTTTTTCGATGGGCTGTAGTTGTTCGATTCAGTCTTGTGCTTTTTGACTGTATAATCAGTTTGCAATATGTCTTCTAAACGCATAGTTGAGGCTTGTTTACTTGTGTTTAATTATATGAAGGTGTTTAAATATGCTTGCATGCTGGTGAGGACAAATTCTTTGTACATTCAACTGCCCCTCCCTCAATGCTCCTTTTCTCACCTTGGTTAACTCATTTGTTGTTGTCTAGCCGTGTAAGGCCTATAGAGTTGTTCTTTGTTGGGTGTTTGACTTGTCAGCCCTTGGCACACGTTTCCAAAAATCCCTTGAATATACAGTCTGGCATGTATAGTCCTGTCTCTAAGATGGTTTAACTTTTCCTCATTAAATCTCCGTTTGCAGAGTCTTAGTCCTCTGCTGCTGGGATCATAATTAGAGAGTAGTGGGGGAAAGCTGAAACGGACTACACATGCTGTCTTAATTATGACCAGTCGCAGAGTAGAGAAGGGTTGTGAACGGATGAATTATGGACTCAATGGTCTTCACCAATGGGGGTAGGGCAGGAGTTGAACTAAAACATTAATGACACCATCATTGCTACTGGAAACCCCACAGTGCTTCATAAGCTGACTACTGGGGACAGATATATAGAGAATGGCATTGTGGGAAAGGGAGCCTCAGATGGTGAAGTCACTTGGGCAGTGGCCCTTGGAGTCAGTGCCCTGTTAGTTTCTTTGCACAGAGAGGAAGAACATTTTAATGTAGTGGCCCTGAAGATGCTAAAACGTAGACTAAGGTGGGTGTGGCTAGATGATCACAGGAGTGCTAAAATGAGAAATCTGGAAGGGGCCAGAAGGAGTGTGGAAACGAGGACTCTGTGTTGCTAACAGAAAGATGGGGCAGGGGTGGTGTTCACCCGAGAAGAATTTTGATGGCCCAGTTTGATTTGTATATAAATGCTATTTTAGGGATATGTATGGCAGTGCCATTTGGTTATATTGTACTTAACACAAAATATTGTCTGTCAGGAGTTCTGTTTAGCACATGATTGTGGATTAACCAGTCGCAGCTCGTGCAGCACTGAACAGGTGGGGTGGCACGCGAGGGGGGGGAGGATTAATTGGAGGGGTGGATTAAATAAAAGAAGAAAAAAAACACTTACCTGTGCCGCCGCCTTCCCTGCCGTGCTGCTTCTCTCTCTTCTCTCCCTGCAGGCACAGGCTCCCAGACTGCCCTGCGCAAACCCGGAGGCTGCTCTGCAGCATCAGGATTGGCTGGGAGCGCCCAGCCAAGGCGCTCCTAGGGAGACTGGGAGCATGTGCAGGCTCTCTCCAGCCCAGCAACTGTGTTGCTGGACTGGAGAGAGAGAGAGAGCCCTGTGCACGTGTGTTTGGCCAGCCCGAGACGGCCGGCAAAACATACATGCGCTCTGAGGGGGAGTGCTGAGCACTTTCCTCTCACACATGTCACCCCAGAGGCCCTGCCCCTTTTCCACAAAAACGATAATAAACAAAGTTTATTATTTTGTGGAAAAGGATTGCAGCTGATGCTGCTGGTGGGGGGACAATGGTCCTTCGCCCTTAGGGAGAAGCCGCCCCTGGGATTAACCTAAGGATTTTCAATTTTTTTAAGAGTTGAAATTAACTCTTGTGTATGACAGGAAGCCTGAAAACTAGGAGGCCAGAATACCGTTGTTATCTATTTACAGATGCAGGGGGCACACACGTTTAGTCCGACATGTTTTATTTTAACAAGCCCATACCTAACGCAGCCCGCACACGCAAAGTGGAGGAAGTGGAAGAAAGTGGACTGAAGTGAAAGAGGTTAGTTCTAATGTAAACATGCCATTAATATGGCTTGTGAGGTCTAATGGGTTTATTTGTTGATAAACTGGCATTTGAGCAGTTTTCTCCTTGCAGAAAAATTCTGATAAGTTGCTTCCACTGGCATGTTTTTATGCGTATATTTATTGGCACAGGGCATTTGAAAAACATGTTTAATGTGACAGTATTTCTAAAGGGTATATTCTCTACCACTAGGGTTTTATGGGCACAGTTTTTGCTTTTACATTTTTTCTTTGTTCTTAGCACAGTAACTTTGAATAAATTTTTTATCTTGACACTCTTTATGATGCGGTTATTTCTATAGGGCATGAATTGTTCCTGGCACTTCATTTATGATTGGCACACTAAAATGTGCTATTTGTTATACACACATCTGCTGGATCAGAGTATTATCTTGTTTTTTTAGTCACATAAGAATCATAGTGAAGGAGCAGGATTTGATTTTGATATTTGAAGATCTTCTAAAAGAGGTTGTCAAAAAATCTCTGATAAAATTTCCTTAAATGGTGCGTAGATAGCAAGGGACCGATTACTATATGTCGCATTGACAAATTTCTCCCAGTTTGACCTTCTGCTGCATGACTTTGTATTGTTTTAATGAGTCTGCAGGACTGTAATATGTGAGTTTTTACCACTGACTCCACATTGCACTTAGCCTAGCTCTACACCGTCACATTAGTGACCGGCTTCATTTTGCCTATTGACTTTATTTTAGCATTAGCCACTGCCACGTTAAAAGCTGCAAGTAGTTTTCCACATGTACAATGTGCACATGTTTTTATTCTTCGTGTTTTTCCCCACCAAGGGTTTGGGCTGATAAGAATGTACTCAGACAGCAGGAAACGGACTTGTTTTGAATTGGCACCTTGGGATTGTGGCCAAGTGCGGAAGTGTTATTTTCAAAGCAGGCCTAAAGCAATCAGCATTTTTTTGAATAAATAAACCAGCAGTGAGAGGGATCTTCTAGACTTTTCCTTTTTTGTTTGTTTAAAGTAAAAGAGGCCGAGACCAAATGGACCAGGGACAGAGAGTGTTTGCAGATCTCAGGCACATTCAGGACACTGGAGTGTGCCATCCTTCCTATGAGGATAATTGATCTCTCTCTCTCCTCGATCGATTCTGGCGATCTAATGCTGAATAGGAGGGAGATGAAGCTGTGATTCCCTTTTCTCATGGTGATGCATATTTTTTAATTCATTATTTGCTTTGCATTATAATATAAATACATATATTTGCTGTGTATATTGCAAGGGAGAACCATTTGTACATTCTTTCAATTCACTGCTGTGACCATTTTCATAAGAGTGCTTTCAGCATGCTAATCTCCTTTTAGGAACCTTGCGTAATGAAATAATAAATGTCTTCTTTGGACTAAGAAGCGCATTCCAGGCATTTTTGTTGGTGCATGAGTGTTTCAGCTTTGTCATTAGTGAAGCAAAACAAGGACCTACTCTTAGACTTGAGCTTTTAAATCTTAAGTAATTTTGAATCAGAGAAGGCCAACTGGAGTACATTGTGCATCTCAGGTCGTTGTATATTTGATGAAAACTTTGAGGGAATAGTTTGAAAATCCACTTGTTCTATATGCAGATCAATTCGAACACAAAAATACCCCTGAAGGAGTTTATTTCATAATGCTATTAATTTTAAGGCCAATAATACTCTTGCTATCTCATGATTTTATTTTCTCAAGATTGTGAACATGTTTGTACCAAGGATGATGGCCTTGTGTACTTATTGACTATTTTTTGATGAAGTTTTTTTATTAAGCGGACAACAAACATCCGAAACAAACCAGACATAGCAGTGCAATGAGTGACGACCTCTGGATTTGGACAAAACACAGATACAGATTACGATCTCAAGAGGCCATAATAGTCCCACCGAATACCCACATCTTAAGATTTTTCTGTGGGTACACCACCTCTTTTATTGTGGAGCACAAGTCCATAGCTTGCTGCCGAGCCTGTAAGTCCGGAGCGTATGCGGAGGCCTTTTTGTTGACATTAGAGACCAAAATGTTAACATCATCCACTAGAACATTCTAGGAATGCAACAAATGGACTATGGTATCAATACAAATGAACATTAAATGGAGTGGACTTTATTTGAATGTTGGAGTGGGGCAAGTTCTGCTGGTACAAAATCTAGTAATGTTTCAGTGAATATGTAATGTCTACTGGATCTGCAGCATTATGTCTTTGATATGGCCCTGGTTAAGAATATTAGTGGAACATATGGTTGATTTATACATTATGATTATTTGTAAATGAAGTATGCTGTGTTGAATTATAAGAACTATAATTGTGATTTTCTTTTGCAAATAGTCAGGGGATACCAATAATGAATAACCATGCTACACAATTCCTTCAGGGATATTTTGTGTTTCATGAATCGTAGACATACCCTGCCAAGCCACCTAGGGTAACATTGGGGATGCCCTGTTGTATAAAGACTAAATGGAAATCAAACATATTTTTCAATGAATTTTTTTTTTTTTTTATAGCTATATTCAAGTAAAAAGCATTGGATGTATAATCTACAAAAAGTTAGAACATTTGCTACTCTGTATCCATATGGACAACCAGTAGTGATGATTTGTACTATTTGATATCAGGTGTGTGTGTGTGTTTTTTTTTTTTTTTTACCATCTCCCCATCCAGACAGAGCAAGTGTTTTGGTTGTCGAAGAGCAATTGTAAACTTGCGATGGGTTTATAGCCCGCCCATTGGTTGGCCTTTTCACACTCATTGGCTTGCTTCTTATGCAAAGGTTTGCGTTTTTCCTTGTGTTTCTTTTTCCTTTTTTTGTTTCCTCCTCCCCTTGACCATATCCTCTTTACCATCTTTTAATTGGCTGCCTTGTATCATTCCACTGCTCAACTTTAGCGAACTACTTTGTTCTTTTTGTTAAGCACTCCTTGAGAGGGGATGTGTTTTCCAGATTCGCATTTATGTACTTCTCCTATGCCATAGACCCACCCCCTGTGCATCCTGTTGCTGTCTCCTTAGTACGTTGCCCACACACTTGTGTGCTTCTCCCCTACCAAATTCACATACCCCTATGCTCTGTTACTTTCTCTCTCATGTGCTTCTCATTGCCCATAAGGCGCATGCTTCCTCGTGTGCTGCTCTGTTTTGTGTGTTTCTTCCACCGAACCTCTCTTGCCCTCCTACCCCACAGTCCTTTTGTTTTAAAGAGAAAAAATATATTTACTGATCGAAGTGGTGTTTTTTTTATTTTTTAAATTAGGAAATGGCGCCAGAGTCTGTGTAGGTGCACTCGTGTTCTTGCCAGTCTTGACAGTGAGCCTTACCAATGCTTGTTTTGTCGAGTCACTAGTAGCAGGTGATGTTGTTTCTGCAGCCACAGGGGGCATTGTCTAGCAGACGGGGTCCAAATCTATTATAGTGAAAGTAATGCACATAGACGGGACATCAGGTGCTCAAAACAAGGCAATTCAAGAACATATCAACAGGTAGACAAGCATTTTTATTCTTTTTACCAAAGATCTGGAACTCCAAGTAAATACCTCTTACAAACACCTTAACTTACCCGCTTCGGGATGAAGCTGAAGATCTTTTTAAAGGAACACCTTCTCCAAACATAACCACCTTGATTGCTTACACACATGAATGCCTGTTTGCTGTTTTCTTATTTATATTTATTCTCTTTTTCACCTAATGAATGAGGAAGAGCAGATCAGAAGTCTCAACTTACAATTCTGATATATAGCGGTGAAAGTTAGTAGTAAACTAGTCTTAATTGGCCTTACTTTCTACCTACCTCTTCTATTCTGTAGCACTTTGTTGCTCTACAGCTAGATTTTCATTATGTAACTACTCATAGGTAGACACTTTCGCCTAGGAAAAGCCTACGGCAAAGCTTGGATATATGCAGTGTTGGCTGGTTAGTGGAAAATGGTACACAATCCTACTTGGAGCTTTAGAAATAACAAATCTACCCTAGCTGACTGTTAGTGTCTTGTTTCTGTATTTAAAAACTCTGGTCAAACTATGTATATTTGATATATCTATAGAGGAACCTTAGACAAAAGACAGTACAGCTCTTGCTTCAAATGATTAAAAGGGCTTTGTGGCTTTACATTGAGTGGGAACTGGTAGCTTTTGTCTTTCCACTTTGGAATTTTTATTTTTTATTTATCGAATTATTATTATTATTATTATTATTAATATATTTTTACATTTGAGCAGTTGCAGGTGGGCTTGAGATAATATATCTAGCAGGGTATTTTACTTTGGCTCAGCTCTACAGCAGTTGCATTCCATTTTCTGATTTTTCTAAACTTTTAATTTGATTTTGCCTGCTTATATCGTTATTTCTTCAGTCCAACTTAGTGCCAGTATTTCCAAATATTCGTAGAGCACGTGCACTTCCCAGTATTTACAGTATGGCTACATAGACTCTTCAGTGAAGAGTTCCCGCACTGGAGGGAGCTGTTGCAGTTTTTTGCAAATTTACTAAAATGTTTTGTTTGGAGAGCAGCCCTAGCTTTGCACTGCATCATCATAAGGTACAAGAGTACTTTCTTGGCATGATAAACCTTATCAAGAGTTAGCTTAAAGTGGTAAATGGTGGTTTCATATCTTGCAGGCAAGGGTTTCTTCTATGAAAGCCATCTTTTTTTTCTTTCTCTGACACATTTGATAATTTACCAAACTTGAGACTGTGCTACCTCTCATAACTGAGGCATGTCGCTTTTTCACAGCCCACCCTTCACCCCTTTGTAGATCTGCCTCACAGAAAGCTGTAAATAGCCTCATGGGTCCAAAAAACAAATTGTCCTCTTTATCCTTTAGTGTTTTCAAGTGACATTCACTTTTTGCGTCTTCTGACACGAGTCTACAACATTGGACAGGGCTTAGCCCACTTCATCCATTTGTTATCTTCTATGCGATTAACTGCATGTACCCATCCACCTTAAGAGTAGTCCATTTGAGTGCTAGAGTTGGTAGGCCAATTACCGTTTTTTATTTCTAATGCCATCTCTTAATTATTATTATTTTTTAAATTTATTTTTATGATTCTTCGCTTACTTTTTTCCTGCAAACATTTGCATAAGGATGGTTCCTCCTTCCTGGAGGCTCAAAACAAACAACAGTCAAGACAAACTGCAGCTACACAAACTTAACAGGATATACAAATCATCAATCAAAAAAGCTAAAAAAAGATACTACTCAGACAGAATTCTAAATGCTCAATCTACAACCAAGGAATTTTACAAAATTCTCAATGAATTTCGAAAACCCACATGCATGGAAGGAAGTCATCCCACCACTCAAGATTTCACAAACAAATTGGCAACTCACTACACAACCAAGGCAGACACACTGGACTCCTATTTAAAACAGAAGAAAACCATCAGCACCAACCCCTTTACTAAAATACCCTTTAAGAATAAACCATCCCAACCTCTACAGTCCTTCAAACAAATATCCCAGGATGAATTTATGGATTTAGTCAAAGCAAGCAGACCTTCTGGTTGCCCTTCTGACCCTTGCCCACCACAGATCTTCAAGAACATCCTGCTATCTACTTCCGCTGCCACACCTGTAAGAAGAATCATCAACAACTCTTTAACTTCAGGAATTTTTCCTACAGACCTGAAAAAGGCATACATACGACCATTATTAAAGAAAACAAATCTAGACCCGCAAGACCCAAACAACTACAGACCTATCACAAATGGACCTTTCCTGGGCAAATTGATAGAAAGAGCAGCATTCGCCCAGATGTCACAATTCATTGAAGACAACTCTATACTTTCAGACTTCCAAACTGGATTCCGCCCAGGAAGAAGCACTGAATCGGCACTCATGGCAATCTGGGACGATCTTAAAAACACAGTTGACCGAAATGGAGTTGCTGCACTACTTCTCTTGGACCTCTCAGCTGCCTTTGATACAGTTGACCATGACACCCTAACTCAAAGACTCCACGAAGCCGGCATACAAGGGATTGCGCTCGACTGGATTACTTCCTATCTCCAAAAAAGAACAAATATCATCCACTCACCCCCCTTCTCATCCGAACCCTACCTCACAAAAACAGGGGTCCCCCAAGGGTCAATCATCTCACCTTTGCTTTTTAACATCTACATGATATCTTTACCAGAACTGATCAATGATTTCCATCTCACATGCTACAACTATGCAGATGACACACAAATACTACTTCAATTAGAAGACCCCAAAAACATTGAAAACTCTCAAATCTTCAGTTGCCTCAGAGCCGTTGATCAGTGGATGACCTGGAGCCATCTCAAACTAAATACCTCCAAAACTGAAATACTCACATGTGGTGACTGGAAACATTATGACCCTCTGTGCGGCTGGCCTGACGATCTCGGACCACCTCCTCAATTATCCAAGGAAGTGAAAAACCTAGGAATCACCATGGATTCCAAACTAACTTTGAATGCCCAAGTAGACAAATTAGCACGCACAAGCTTCATCACCTTAAAGACTTTACGACGCATTTTCCCTCACCTCGGATTTCCACACAAGGTGCAAGCTACTATCTCACTTGTATTATCCAAACTGGATTATGCCAATAGCCTCTACCATGGATCATCTCTATCTGTTATGAAAAAACTACAACGTATCCAGAATTCCGCAGCCAGGCTACTACTACATATAAAGCCGCAAGCCCACATCTCCCCTGCCTTGAGAGCACTACACTGGCTACCCGTTGCCAGAAGATGCACTTTCAAGCTGCTTTGTATCACCCACAAAGCTATACATGGAACAGGACCGCCTTTCATCAGAAAGAAAATTACCAAATACATCCAACAAAGAACCCTCCGCTCAAGACTGGCACCCCGCCTTAGAACACCACCATACAAGAAAAAGACTGTAGGTGGTACATCCTTCTCCGTCCAAGCAGCCAAACTATGGAATTCATTACCCCCAACTATAAGAGCCACAGATAACTTTCTTGTTTTCAGGAAACTACTCAAGAGTTGGCTCTTTCCTTCATAACCACCTTTTTCAAACAACTATGAACTGCATATGCCTATGGGGATAAATATTTTTTTCAGATTATTTGTATATTTCTATTGATTTATAGTTTCTTTGGAAACTAAAGCAAGGCTGTGCGCCCAGAGATCCCATAGCAGAAAAAGATCTAGAATCCTTCCTGGAGGTGAACTGATGATGTACTAGAGCGTAATCTGTATCTGACTGTGACGCGCAGGTTCTATCTCCTTCTCCTGGAGACACAGAGTAGAAGGTTCTCCCTTTATGAAGCACCTGTAAGCTCCGCCCGCTGAGCCACGCCCCGTCCACCCTCGAAGTAGGTAAAGGAATTCCCGCCTTTTACCAGGATGACGGACAGCCTTCCAAAACGACCCCACTGCGTTTACCGCCGATTCCGGTGGTGCGTTGCTGATGCACAGAAGCACGAGGACATCTCCACAGAGACACACTAGTAACAATAACATTGCCAAAGGCACACAAGGTTGCTGGAGACGTTTTTACCCCGTGGCCCATCAGGTACCCCTAGTGTGCAATATAAACGGGGCGTATAAAACATGCTAGGTAACGCTTACTGACATACTCGTAGAAAATACTCCGGTTGGTTCGGTCACGATGCTCATTTTTACAGAAACTAAACCTCAACAGGAAACACTTACCAATATAAACGTAGCAGGTGCCCCAGTTGAAGCTCAGCTTCTAGAAAGGACAAGCCACCCTAACTCTCGGGCTTGGCAAAGATAAAGCAAGGCTGTGCGCTCAGAGATCCCATAGCAAAAAAAGATCCAGAATCCTTCCTGGAGGTGAACTGATGATGTACTGGAGCGTAATCTGTATCTAACTGTGACGCGCGGGTTCTATCTTCCTCTCCTGGAGGCACAGAGTAGAAGGTTCTCCCTTTATGAAGCACCTGTAAGCTCCGCCCGCTGAGCCACGCCCCGTCCACCCTCGAAGTCGGTAATGGAATTCCCGCCTTTTACCAGGATGACGGACAGCTTTCCAAAACGACCCCACTGCATTTACCGCCGATTCCGGTGGTGCGTTGTTGATGCACAGAAGCACGAGGACATCTCCACAGAGACACACTAGTAACAATAACATTGCCAAAGGCACACAAGGTTGCTGGAGACGTTTACCCCGTGGCCCATCAGGTACCCCTAGTGTACAATATAAACGGGGCGTATAAAACATGCTAGGTAACGCTTACTGACATACTCGTAGAAAATACTCCGGTTGTTTCGGTCACAATGCTCATTTTTACAGAAACTAAACCTCAACAGGAAACACTTACCAATATAAACGTAGCAGGTGCCCCAGTTGAAGCTCAGCTTCTGGAAAGGACAAGCCACCCTAACTCTCGGGCTTGGCAAAGATAAAGCAAGGCTGTGCGCTCAGAGATCCCATAGCAAAAAAAAAGATCCAGAATCCTTCCTGGAGGTGAACTGATGATGTAATAGAGCGTAATCTGTATCTGACTGTGACGCGCGGGTTCTATCTTCCTCTCCTGGAGACACAGAGTAGAAGGTCTCCCTTTATGAATCACCTGTAAGCTCCGCCCGCTGAGCCACGCCCCGTCCACCCTCGAATGTAGGTAAAGGAATTCCCGCTTTTTACCAGGATGACGGACAGCTTTCCAAAACGACCCCACTGCGTTTACCGCCGATTCCGGTGGTGTGTTGTTGATGCACAGAAGCACGAGGACATCTCCACAGAGACACACTAGTAACAATAACATTGCCAAAGGCACACAAGTTTGCTGGAGACGTTTACCCCGTGGCCCGTCAGGTACCCCTAGTGTACAATATAAACGGGGCGTATAAAACATGCTAGGTAACGCTTACTGACATACTCGTAGAAAATACTCCGGTTGGTTCGGTCACGATGCTCATTTTTACAGAAACTAAACCTCAACAGGAAACACTTACCAATATAAACGTAGCAGGTGCCCCAGTTGAAGCTCAGCTTCTGGAAAGGACAAGCCACCCTAACTCTCGGGCTTGACAAAGATAAAGCAAGGCTGTGCGCTCAGAGATCCCATAGCAAAAAAAGATCCAGAACCCTTCCTGGAGGTGAACTGATGATGTACTAGAGCGTAATCTGTATCTGACTGTGACGCGCGGGTTCTATCTTCCTCTCCTGGAGGCACAGAGTAGAAGGTTCTCCCTTTATGAAGCACCTGTAAGCTCCGCCCGCTGAGCCACGCCCCGTCCACCCTCGAAGTAGGTAAAGGAATTCCCGCCTTTTACCAGGATGACGGACAGCTTTCCAAAACGACCCCACTGCGTTTACCGCCGATTCCGGTGGTGCGTTGTTGATGCACAGAAGCACGAGGACATCTCCACAGAGACACACTAGTAACAATAACATTGCCAATGGCACACAAGGTTGCTGGAGACGTTTACCCCGTGGCCCATCAGGTACCCCTAGTGTACAATATAAACGGGGCGTATAAAACATGCTAGGTAACGCTTACTGACATACTCGTAGAAAATACTCCGGTTGGTTCGGTCAAGATGCTAATTTTTACAGAAACTAAACCTCAACAGGAAACACTTACCAATATAAACGTAGCAGGTGCCCCAGTTGAAGCTCAGCTTCTGGAAAGGACAAGCCACCCTAACTCTCGGGCTTGGCAAAGATAAAGCAAGGCTGTGCGCTCAGAGATCCCATAGCAGAAAAAGATGTAGAATCCTTCCTGGAGGTGAACTGATGATGTACTGGAGTGTAATCTGTATCTGACTGTGACGCGCGGGTTCTATCTTCCTCTCCTGGAGACACAGAGTAGAAGGTTCTCCCTTTATGAAGCACCTGTAAGCTCCGCCCGCTGAGCCACGCCCCGTCCACCCTCGAATGTAGGTAAAGGAATTCCCGCTTTTTACCAGGATGACGGACAGCTTTCCAAAACGACCCCACTGTGTTTACCGCCGATTCCGGTGGTGCGTTGTTGATGCACAGAAGCACGAGGACATCCCCACAGAGACACACTAGTAACAATAACATTGCCAAAGGCACACAAGGTTGCTGGAGACGTTTACCCCGTGGCCCGTCAGGTACCCCTAGTGTACAATATAAACGGGGCGTATAAAACATGCTAGGTAACGCTTACTGACATACTCGTAGAAAATACTCCGGTTGGTTCGGTCACGATGCTCATTTTTACAGAAACTAAACCTCAACAGGAAACACTTACCAATATAAACGTAGCAGGTGCCCCAGTTGAAGCTCAGCTTCTGGAAAGGACAAGCCACCCTAACTCTCGGGCTTGGCAAAGATAAAGCAAGGCTGTGCGCTCAGAGATCCCATAGCAAAAAAAGATCCAGAATCCTTCCTGGAGGTGAACTGATGATGTACTAGAGCGTAATCTGTATCTAACTGTGACGCGCGGGTTCTATCTTCCTCTCCTGGAGGCACAGAGTAGAAGGTTCTCCCTTTATGAAGCACCTGTAAGCTCCGCCCGCTGAGCCACGCCCCGTCCACCCTCGAAGTAGGTAGGGAATTCCCGCCTCTTGCCAGGATGACGGACAGCTTTCCAAAACGACCCCACTGCGTTTTACCGCCGATTCCGGTGGTGTGTTGTTGATGCGTAGAAGCACGAGGACATCTCCACAAAGACGCACTAGTAACAATAACATTGCCAAAGGCACACAAGGTTGCTGGAGACGTTTACCCCGTGGCCCATCACGTACCCCTATTGTACAATATAAACAGGGTATATAAAACATGCTAGGTAACGCTTACTGACATACTCGTAGAAAATACTCCGGTTGTGTAGGCCACGATGCTCATTTTACAGAAACTAAACCTCAAAGGAAGCACTTACCAATATAAACGTAGCAGGTGCCGCAGTCGAAGCTCAGCTTCTGGAAAGGACAAGCCACCCTAACTCTCGGGCTTGGCAAAGATAAAGCAAGGCTGTGCGCTCAGAGATCCCATAGCAGAAAAAGATGTAGAATCCTTCCTGGAGGTGAACTGATGATGTACTGGAGTGTAATCTGTATCTGACTGTGACGCGCGGGTTCTATCTTCCTCTCCTGGAGACACAGAGTAGAAGGTTCTCCCTTTATGAAGCACCTGTAAGCTCCGCCCGCTGAGCCACGCCCCGTCCACCCTCGAATGTAGGTAAAGGAATTCCCGCTTTTTACCAGGATGACGGACAGCTTTCCAAAACGACCCCACTGTGTTTACCGCCGACTCCGGTGGTGCGTTGTTGATGCACAGAAGCACGAGGACATCCCCACAGAGACACACTAGTAACAATAACATTGCCAAAGGCACACAAGGTTGCTGGAGACGTTTACCCCGTGGCCCATCACGTACCCCTAGTGTACAATATAAACGGGGCGTATAAAACATGCTAGGTAACGCTTACTGACATACTCGTAGAAAATACTCCGGTTGGTTCGGTCACGATGCTCATTTTTACAGAAACTAAACCTCAACAGGAAACACTTACCAATATAAACGTAGCAGGTGCCCCAGTTGAAGCTCAGCTTCTGGAAAGGACAAGCCACCCTAACTCTCGGGCTTGGCAAAGATAAAGCAAGGCTGTGCGCTCAGAGATCCCATAGCAGAGGAAGATCCAGAATCCTTCCTGGAGGTGAACTGATGATGTACTAGAACGTAATCTGTATCTGACTGTGATGCGCGGGTTCTATCTTCCTCTCCTGGAGACACAGAGTAGAAGGTCTCCCTTTATGAAGCACCTGTAAGCTCCGCCCGCTGAGCCACGCCCCGTCCACCCTCGAATGTAGGTAAAGGAATTCCCGCTTTTTACCAGGATGACGGACAGCTTTCCAAAACGACCCCACTGCGTTTTACCGCCGATTCCGGTGGTGCGTTGTTGATGCACAGAAGCACGAGGACATCTCCACAGAGACAAACTAGTAACAATAACATTGCCAAAGGCACACAAGGTTGCTGGAGACGTTTACCCCGTGGCCCGTCAGGTACCCCTAGTGTACAATATAAACGGGGCGTATAAAACATGCTAGGTAACGCTTACTGACATACTCGTAGAAAATACTCCGGTTGGTTCGGTCACGATGCTCATTTTTACAGAAACTAAACCTCAACAGGAAACACTTACCAATATAAACGTAGCAGGTGCCCCAGTTGAAGCTCAGCTTCTGGAAAGGACAAGCCACCCTAACTCTCGGGCTTGGCAAAGATAAAGCAAGGCTGTGCGCTCAGAGATCCCATAGCAAAAAAAGATCCAGAATCCTTCCTGGAGGTGAACTGATGATGTACTAGAGCGTAATCTGTATCTAACTGTGACGCGCGGGTTCTATCTTCCTCTCCTGGAGGCACAGAGTAGAAGGTTCTCCCTTTATGAAGCACCTGTAAGCTCCGCCCGCTGAGCCACGCCCCGTCCACCCTCGAAGTAGGTAGGGAATTCCCGCCTCTTGCCAGGATGACGGACAGCTTTCCAAAACGACCCCACTGCGTTTTACCGCCGATTCCGGTGGTGTGTTGTTGATGCGTAGAAGCACGAGGACATCTCCACAAAGACGCACTAGTAACAATAACATTGCCAAAGGCACACAAGGTTGCTGGAGACGTTTACCCCGTGGCCCATCACGTACCCCTATTGTACAATATAAACAGGGTATATAAAACATGCTAGGTAACGCTTACTGACATACTCGTAGAAAATACTCCGGTTGTGTAGGCCACGATGCTCATTTTACAGAAACTAAACCTCAAAGGAAGCACTTACCAATATAAACGTAGCAGGTGCCGCAGTCGAAGCTCAGCTTCTGGAAAGGACAAGCCACCCTAACTCTCGGGCTTGGCAAAGATAAAGCAAGGCTGTGCGCTCAGAGATCCCATAGCAGAGGAAGATCCAGAATCCTTCCTGGAGGTGAACTGATGATGTACTGGAGCGTAATCTGTATCTGACTGTGACGCGCGGTTTCTATCTTCCTCTCCTGGAGACACAGAGTAGAAGGTTCCCCCTTTATGAAGCACCTGTAAGCTCCGCCCGCTGAGCCACGCCCCGTCAACCCTCGAAATAGGTAGGGGAATTTCCCACCTCTTGCCAGAATGATGGACAGCTTTCCAAGGCGACCCCACTGCGTTTGCCGCCGACTCGCGTGGTGCGTCGTTGATGCGCAGGGGCGCGAGGACATCTCCGCGGGGACGCACTAGTGGCAATGACATTGCCGGGGGCACACAAGGTTGCTGAAGACGTTTTGCCCCCGTGGCCCATCAGGTACCCTAGTGTACAATGTGGACGCGGCAGATGCCGTGGTTTGAAGCTCACCTTCTGGAAAGGACGGCCCACCCTGGCTCTTGGGCTTAGCAGGGATGGGGCGGGGCTGTGCGCTCAGAGATCCCATGGCGGAGGGGATCTGGAATCCTTCCTGGAGGTGAGCTGATGATGTGCTGGAGCGTGGTCTGTGTCTGACTGGGACACGCGGTTTCTGTCTTCCTCTGCTGGAGACACAGAGTGGAGGGTTTCTCCCTTTGTGGAGCACCTGTGGGCTCCGCCCGCTGGGCCACGCCCCGTCCACCCTCGAGGTAGGTGGGGGAGTTCCCGCCTTTTTACCAGGATGATGGATGGACGACTAAGTATTTTTTACCCATGTTTCTAATTATGTATTGTATGTGCAGATATGTGTGTATAGTCATGTGTGTGTGTGTGTATAAATATATATATATATGTGTATATGTTGTTTCTGTGCCTGGCATGTTTCTATGAATTTCTGCTCTCTTTTTATCACACTTATCTACTCATCGCTCTTATGTCATGTCTCTATCAAACTATCCTCCATTCTCACTCGGACTCATCCCAAATCCCTTCGACCACTTCCATCTCCTAAATATCTCTGCCTAAGCTCATCCCTCCACCCCCACATCTAACTCACCAAACCTCACTCTACCTCTGTGACCTCCCACACAACCCTACTAAATTCTCCTGCATTCATCTCACCCTGCTACTATGCTCTCCCTAACCCTTCCACATCCTCTTTCCCCTCCGCCCCCCTTTTATTCATCTCAAGCCTTTGGATTGAGCAAATGAAGGATAAACTCCCAATTAACACTACTGGATTTCTTTCCTCCTCCACCCCTCCATTACTCCAGTCAATCTAACTAACAAACTCTCATATCCGCAACTCAAATTAACTCATAATAATACTAAAACTGTACTCCTTATTAAATTATACTAATCCATCACTAATTCTTGTTGGGTACCGGAGTAGCGTGCTACTCATCGAAAAGCGCTTCGACGCCTCGTCAGGGGTAGTAAGCGCTATATAAATACGATTACAATACAATACAATACATAGACCACACCAGCAAGCAAGGAGGAGGAACAGCCACAGTACACAAAGAAACTATACAGTGCACCACCTGTCACCCCCATGAAGCATCTCAACTTCAAGCTCTGCACGGACAACAAGACTATCATCAGAGGTACCCTACCATACTGACTCCCAGGCCCGCATGGCAGCTTCTGCAACACCATTTCAGACTTCATCACACCTCTAGCCTTAGAATGAGGGGCCTCATTTACCAAGCCTTTGCACCTCCATTGCGTAATTTTTTTGCCTCAACGGTGGCACAAACAGTGCTCTCCACTGCTCCACATTTGCAAACGGATGGACTAGGCTATGTTACATTATACCTGCACCAGGTATATTGTATACAAGGTAGGTGTTCCCACGGGAAAAGCCACGCAGAAATTACACAGTGAAATGCATAACATTTTCCTGCATCATTCTGCGACATCACTGCGGCAGAATTTTACCACCTACTCAGAGCAGGCATAACACTGATGCAATTTCTCAATGGTGCCCTCCTGGCATTGCTGGAATAGTGTAATTTGTTTTATGCTAGTCCAGCAATGCATGGGTTTAGTGCCACAAATGCGTAAGAATTTCTGACGCATCTGTGAAAACATGCGCCATTGAGCTCTGTATTGTAAATAGAACGCATTCATGGTGTTGTTAGAGGATCATAGGGCAGCACAAGAAATTGAAGCATCGGAGCCAATGCATCAGATTCTTGCAAATGAGACCCTAAATCTTCCTCAGTGACCTTAACTTCCACATCAATGACCCCAACTGCAACACTGCACACCTCCTTAACAGTATAAGCTACCTCGGATTAACCCAGATTGTCCATGACCTTACCCACAGTGCAAGCACACACTGGACCCCATCTTCATCTCCAGTAGCTGGGTCACATACAGCCACATCACTGAGCTCACACGGATTGACCACTCTGTTATCCACTTCAACATCCCCCGCCCCGGTACTGACACCCCCAAGACATCGAGCCCCTCCTACCGGACATGGAGCAAAGTTTCAGGGATCAACTGGACTGACAGCCTTAACACCTACAGGACCGTCAGCGACCTCTAACAAGGAGTGAAGAACTTCAACTCCTGAATCACCATCTGTGCCAACAGCATTGTCCCCCTCAAATGAAGCATCCAGAGAAACCCCTACAAAAAGGCCAGCTGGAGCACCCCTGAACTCAGAACAGTTAAATGAGACAGCAAACAGCTGGAGAGGAAGTGGCATCCCAGCAAAGACACCTCCAAAAGGGCAGCTTTCAAGACCTCCCTCAACCTCTACCACTGCCTACTGAGAGCAACAAAGAAGGCAGCACTGACCACATGTACCAAAGCCAGCAGCAACAACATGAAGTGTGAGAAAGAAAGTAGCCTCTTTCTAGCATGGTTACCCCCATTTTTGGCCTGTTTGTGTTTGTCAGTGTGTTTTTACTGTCCCACTGGGATCCTGCTAGCTAGGACCCCAGTGCTCATAGGTTGTGACCTATGTCTGTTGTCGACATGCTTGACTGAATCACTGACGTTCTGCTAACCAGAACTCCAGTGATTATGCTCTCTCTACTTCTCAAATTTGTCACTACAGATTAGTGACTCCAGATTCCAATTCTGATTGGCACACTGGACTCCTCTTATAAGTCCCTAATAAGTGGTACCTACGTACCCGGGAAATTGGGGTTCCAGGAGACCCTTATGGGCTGCAGCATTTCTTTTGCCACTGATAAGAAGCTCATACAAACCTTTCATCAGGACTGCCACTGCAGCCTGAGTGAAATAGTGCACTGCACTAAGTAACTTATGTCACCTATATGTGTTACCTTCATTTACTGAAGGCTAGGTGCAAACTTACGGTGTCTGAGGGCACCCTTGCACTAGCAAAGGTGCCCCAAGTTGTCCAGGGCCAAATCCCTGGTCCTCGTGAGTGCGGGGACACCACTGTAAGCGTGCACTACATATATGTAAATACATATATGTAGCTTCACAATTGTAACTCTGAATATGGCCATGTAAGGTGTCTAATATCATGGAATTGACCCCCCAATCCAATTTTGGTATTGGGGGTCCAATCCCATGCACCCTGGGGCTACACCATGGACCCCCACTACTGCAAACCAGCTCTCTGAGGTTTCCATTGAGCCCCAGCAGCTGCCACCTCACAGACAGGTTTCTGCCCTCCTGGGGATGAGCAGCTTAATCCCAGGAAGGCAGAACAATGCATTTCCTTTAGGAGAGAGGTGTTACACCCTCTTCCATTGGAAATAGGTGTTACAGGCATGGGAAGGGTATCTTCCCAGAGCCTCTGGAAATGCTTAGAAGGGCACAAATGGTGCCCTCCTTTCATAATCCAGTCTATACCAGTTCAGGGACCCCCAGTCCCTGCTCTGGTGCTAAACTGGACAAAGGAAAGGGGAATGACCACACCCCTGTCCATAACCACCCCATGGGTGGTGCCCAGAGCTCCTCCAGAGTGTCCCTGGCATTAGCCATCTTGAAGTCCAGTGTGTGGGGACCCTCTGGAGACCGCTGAGTGGGCAGTGCCAGCTGGTGACGTCAGAGACCCCTCCTGATAGGTGCTTACCTGGGTAGGTAGCCAATCCCCCTCTCAGGGCTATTTAGGGTCTCTCCTCTTGGTGTTTCCTCAGATTCAGTTTGAAAGATTCCCCCAGGACTCCTCTGCATCCTCTGTTCCAGGAACCACTGTAATTGCAACAAAGGATCCTTGACGATTCCTGTGACCTTCAACTTCAGCTGCAGACAGCATTTGCAAGTTTCCAAGGTGTGCATGCTCTGAGGACTGCCTATCTTCACCCTGCACCAGAAGAACTGAAGGAATCTCCCGTGGAGTAACGGAGTCACTTCCCTGCTTCAGCAAGCACCCTTCTGTGATGACAACCGGTACTCTGGGACTCCTCTCCTGATGACGAGCATTCTCCCTGGAACATAGGTGCTGGACCAAAGTGACCCAGACTGTCCAAAGGTCCAGCTGTCCAAATTTGGTGGAGGTAAGAGCTTGCCTCCCCATGCTGCAACAGTACCCCTGTGCACCCCGTCTTCTGCAGCTCCTTGGGCTTCTGTGCACTTCTTCCAAAATATATTCATGCACAACATAGCCCAGGTCACCAGCACTCCATCCTGCGATGCACAGCTCTTGAGTTGTTCTCCGGTGGTGTAGTGCTGCGATGATGGCACTTTGCATTTTCTTTGTCCCCATATTCTGGGACTCGTGTGGGTGCTGCCTGGTCTTCTGAGGGCTCTCTGAAGTGCTGAGGGCCCCCTCTGTCTCCTCAGTCTGAGTTGAGACCCCCAGGTTCCACCTGGGTCCAGGCAGCTCCTCTTTGATGCAAACCACCTACTTGCTTGAACTAAGGCTTGTTGGCGGAATGCTGCGATGCAAACAGCCTGCATCCAGCAACTCGATGTGGGACATCTCCTGCACCAAGCAGGAACCCGCAGCCATCTTCTTCGATGCACTTCAGTACTTTTCTGCTGACCGGAGAATCCACTTTTGCACCTTCTTCTAGGTTGGCAGGGGCTCCTCTCCTTCCTAGACTCTTCTTTGACTTCTGGACTTGGTCTCCTCGCTCCACTGGTCTTCAGGTCCAGGAATCCATTGTTTGTTGCTTGCAGTCTTGCTTGGTTCTTGCATAATTCTTCATCATGACTTGTAGTGTGTTCTGAGGAAACGTGCTGTACTTTAATCCTGCTTTCCTGGGCTCTGGGTGGGTTACTTTACTTGCCTTTGGTGTTTTCTTACACTCCCATCACCCCTCTACACACTACACTTGCCTAGGGGGGAATTCGACATTCGCATTTCACTATTTTAGTATATGGTTTGTGTTGCCACTAGGCCCATTGCAATCTATTGTATTTTCTACTGTTTGCACTATTCTATGAGTATTTACTTGCCTGGTATTGTTTACTGGTGTATCTATTGTGTATAATACTTACCTCCAGAAGGAGTATTGCCGCTAAGATATTTTTGGCCTTGTGTCACAAAAATAAAGTATCATTATTTTTGGTAAAACTGAGAATTGTCTTTTATTGTGTACAAGTATTGTGTAACTATAGTGGTAGTGCAGGAGCTTTTCATTTCTCCTAGTTCATCCTTGGCTGTTCTGCTACAACTACCCCTAGACAGCCTAAGCTGCTAGATCACTGCCTACATTTCACTAATAAGGGATAACTGTACCTGGTATAAGGAATAAGTACGTTAGGTACCCACTACAAACCAGGCCAGCCTCCTACACCAAGAAACCTTTTAACATTGTTAATGAATTCTCCAACCTGGTTGCTAGTGAAAGCAACAACACATCCTCACAGGAGCTCTGTGAAAACCTAGCTGAATCCTTTCACATTCAGATTGCAACCATATTCAGAAACTGCAAACTTTAAGCTACTCCTACGGAGTTCATGCCAGAGTCACTACCACCACAACCAACACCAACCACAGACTAACCACCTGGAACCTTCTCTCCACTGAGGACAACACCTTCACCATGAATCCATCTACTTGAGAGCACCCACAGACCCCTGCCCACACCACGTATTAAATCTAGGAAACCACAGGATCCGCCACAAACTCACCACTGCTCATCACCCCCATCACCACTGCAACCTTCCCCAATGCTTGAAAGCATTCATAAGTCAAACCATTACTCAATAAACCCACAGCTGATCCCAGCATACTTAAAAAACACTGGCCAATCTCCCTGCTCCCTTTCCCAGCTAAGATACTGTAAAAAATCATTGACAAGCAACTTATGATCTTCCTGTAGCAGAACCAGCAATTATACACCTCCCAATCTGGCTTCCACAGCTATCACAGCACCAAGACCACCCCGATTGTTGCCACGGATGACATCTGTACCCTCCTTGAGCAAGCCCTGATCCTCCTCAACCCCTTGGCAGCCTTCAATATGATATCCCACCACACACTGACCAAAAGACTCAACCACATCAGCATCCAAGGGGGCGCGTTCACTCACTTCCTCGCCAGAAGAACCCAAATGATTCACCCACCTCCTCTGACCTCAGAACCAAAATACATCACCTGTGGGGTCCTCCAAGGATCATCCTTGGAGGAACCCACATGTTTGCACATATGACCCCACTAACCAACATCATCCGATCCCATGGCTTCAGTGTAATCTCCTATGCAGGCAACACTCAACCCATCCTTTAACTCACGGACAACCCCACCACCACCAATACCAGCTTCACAGATGCATGACAAGATTAGGCAACTGGATGAAAGAAAATGGCCGGCAGCTAAACAAAGACAAAAGTGAAGTTCTGATCCTTGGCAAGAGCAGCAACACATGCAACAACTCTTGATGGCCTTCAGAACTAAGACTTGCCCCACTACTTCCAAACATGCCTGAAACGTTCTACTCATCATTGACAACAGGCTTACCATGGAATCACAGATTGACACCATCTCCTCCGTTTACTTCTTCTCTCTGCACATGCTATGTAACATCTTCAAGTAGCTATGCCTGCACAGGAGACGCACCATGACGCACGCCCTCATCATCAGTCGACCAAACAATTGCAACGCACTCTATGTAGGAATCACCTTGCAGCTCCAACAAAGACTTCAGCCCATAGAGAACACCGCATCCAGACTCATCCTCCAATTTCCCCAATGATCCAACATCACACCACACCTCAGGCAAATTCACCTGCTTTCTGTGCAGAAGAGGTACATATTCAAGCTGCTGACTCACACACACAACAAAGATCTGCCTCTATTAACCATCACCTGAATTTCTACCAACCATCAAGAAGACTACACTCTACCTCCCTGTCACTTTCCCACACTCCACGCATTCCCTGAAGGAGAAATGGAGGACATGCCTTCTCCCACATGGCAGTCAAAACCCGGAACAGCCTCCCTACCCACCACCGCACTATCACCTCTCATCTAGAATTTTGCACAGCCCTCAAGACCTGGCTACTCGAATGAGCTTGTGATTAGTCACACTTTACAAATCCTGTTTGATTTATTGATTCATTGATTGATTGTTATTTAGGAGTGTGTGGTTTGTTGTCAAAATGTAAGGTCACACCTCTCTGATGGTGTTTCCTACATTAGCTATGTTAAGGAGAATGGTGTGATGAAGTGAGAAAATGGTAGATAATGATTATATAGAGAACGTAGTGAGTTGTGACAGGCATCAGGTAGCATGCTTGTGGGAATAGGTTGCCATTAGGTTAGACATTTGTGTAAGAGATTAGAGGTGACAGAATCCAGAGCAGGTGAATTTGTTATTGTGAAAGAAGAAGTGTTTATACTTACCATTCTACACTCTGCCTAAAATCTCACAATGCCTTCAGTGCAGAGTATGGACAACAACGTCTCCTCCCAGGTCATGATGTTGAGGAGCATGCAAGACCCACTACTAGTAACAAGGGTCCTTTACTTGTCCCTTGGAAGTGAGAGAAGGGATCATCCCCTGCATGTTGCTCCACCGCTTACTGATGTCCTTCTGTGTGTGTCTAGTGTTAGAGATAGCATTCACATTATCCAAGTTTTTGGCATACATTTCCCTTCTCTGGTTCATGATTGTTGTATTGAGCTGTATAAAAACAACTTGGGCTCATCCCTAATGATCTCAGTTAACTCATCTGGGTTGTCTTCTTTCAGACATTTTAACCAACATTTACTAAGTAAGTCTGCTATTGGTTCTTTGTTTTGTGAGTTATAAATGGTTTGTGGAGTGTATTTTGTAGTGAGATCTGTAGGGGTATTTTGATCAGGTGTGTGTTAATGGACGTGTCTTTGGTTGGGAAGCCTGCTGCTTTTGCTGTCCTTTATCATCACTGATGTCACTGTCCCAATGAGGGAGATATGAAGTTCGGCTGATGGGCCTTCCTCTATTACGATGAATCCCATGATAGTCCATCAGGATAATTCTAAACATAAAGGACAGATAACTGCTGACAGATGGATCAGATCCACAATGAAGGAAGAATGACAATTCTCCAGTCCCTATTTATGATCCACATGAATCAGTGGCCCATCCTCTTCTTCTCCATGCCCTCTTCCTCCCCTTCCTGCATGCACACATCTACAAAGCTTTGTGAAATCTGTGCAGCTACAATGGTATAGAGTTAGGAAATAAACCAGTTGTTAAAAAACCTGGATATATTGCCCTGTCCACTGCTGTCCTCTATTATTTCACTGTGGGCATGATGCATATAGATGAAGTGGTAGTAGAACTTGGGGCAAGTTGACTGGGTGTGCTTTTGGGTGGCAGATTGAATAGCTATGCTGCAGGATTGGAACTAACAGTAGCAGTGTTTCGAATTCTGGTTATCTTGGCCCCTGTCTGTGCTGTGGCTTACTGGTAGTACTCAGTTTATGAGATGTCAAGTCCTGTGCCCATTTTGCAGGTGGTGGTATTGGTGCATATCTCACGGAGGGCTCCTTGGACTCCTCCTGAGCAGTATCACCTGCAAGGATAATGGTGATGGATTATTTAATGACCTATCAATGTCATCTCAAGAAATCTGAGGTCAGTCACATGATTTCATGGGTCATGTTTGGCCACATGGCCCAATCCTTCATACCCTTTCCTGTTGTAGGACCTGGCCCCTTTTGCAGGTTCACCCCCAAATCTCCTTCCTCCTTTTTTTGCTGACCTGATTTTATTGGCTTTAGGACTATGGGCACTATACCACTGCTAACCAGAGCTGAAGTGCATATGCTGTCTGTCCAAATTGTATTGGTGATTGGGTTATCCATGATTGGCATATTTGATTTGCCAATACATTCTTAGTAAAGTAAACTATGTGTACCCAGTGCCTGTAAATCAAATGCTACTAGTTGGCCTGCAGCACTGATCGTGCCCCCCATATGAGTAGCCCTGCAAACACATCTCAGACCTGCCACTGCAGTGTCTGTGTGTGAAGTTTTGTACTCCTAATTCAATCTGGCATGTGTACCTACTTACCAGACCCAAACCTTCATTTTTACTACATGTAAGTCACCCCTAAGGTAGGTCCTAAGTAGCCTATGGGCAGGGTGCAGTGTATTTAAAAGGTAAGACATATACTGGTGTGTTTTGCATGTCCTGGTAGTGAAATACTGCCAAATGTGGCTTTCACTACTGCAAGGCCTATCTCTCACATAGGCCAGCACGGAGATTGCCTTTAAACCTCTTTTAAGTTCAGTTTCCTATTGAGAACAGATAGAGAAATGGAGGTTGGAGTGTCTGAACTCACAGTTTAAAATACATCCTTTGGTAAAGATGATTTTTAGATTGTCTGTTTGAAAATGCCACTTTTAGAAAGTGGGCATTTTCTTGCTTAACAATTTTGTGTCTCTGCTTGGCTGCTGAATACACGTCTGGGTCAGACTGACAATTGGGCTGTTTTTTAATTCACTCTAGATAGTGACACAAAGGGAGCTGAGGTGAAGGGAGCTGAGGTGTGTCCTGCATATCCTGATGAGTCTTCCTGGGCTACATGGAGAGGGAGGAGCTGACACCTGCACTTGAAAGCGCTGTGCCTGCCCTCACACAATACAGACTCTGACCCCCCTGGTGTGTGTCTGGGGCAGGGCAAGGAAGAGACAGGGTATTGTGCACTACAAATACTTGCTTTTGAAGTTTGCCTACTTCAAAGGCAGAAATTAGTAAAAGTGTTGGACTGCTGACCCCACAACTTTAGATTACTTCTGGATCAAGAGGAACCTCTGCCATGGAGAAGAGCTTGGTGCTTGAGGAGGACATGCCACTCTGCCCGTTGCTTTGCTGTAATGGCCTGCTGCTGCTGCTTCTGCCTTAAGAGGGAAAGGACTGGACTTTGCTTTCTGAAATCCTGCTTGTGAAGTTTATCCAAGAGCTTGGACTGAGCTCGTCCCCTGTCCTGAAGTCTCAAGGACATCAAAGACTTCCTCTGCCAGGGCCTGGCCTCTTCTGCTGAGAGTCCTGACTTGCTAAGTGATGCCAAATCCAATCCCTGGGCCCTTTGAAGTGGAAGCTGGTAACCTGGGGAGGACAATCCATGCACCGATGTGTGCACATCAGAAAAATCAATGCAGTGCCTGTCCAACGGCTGAAAATTTGACTCATAGTCTGCCTCGTGGCTGGAGAATCGATGCAGTGCCTGTTCTCAATGCGGACCACAGCGCGTCAGAATTTCCCACGCATCAACCCTGGGCATCAAAATCTTCAACATCACCATCCAGAAATCGATGCATCCCTTCCATTTGAGGAAAGAATCGATGCTCCTCTTGCCCGGCAGAGATAGAAACAACGCGCAGCCTCACTTGCGAGTAAGGAATCAATACATCACTTGCTTTTCCGATGCATGCTGGCACATGCGGCTTTATTTTTGATGCATTCCAGATACTTTGTGCCAAAACAACGCATCCATTGATTTCTATGAATTAAGACTCTTTTTACTTTAAAAATGCATATATTTGCTTGTGTATGTTGGATTTATATTGTTTTGGTATTGTTTGATTTAAATAAATATTCGCTATGTTCCCTACACTGGTGTGGAGTCCTTTTGTGGTGTTTTCACTGTGTTACTGTGTGTTGGTACACATACTTTATACATTGCCTCTGAAATAAGCCTGACTGCTTCTGCCAAGAAACCAAGGGGTGAGCAGGGTTTATCTAAACTCTATATTTCCCTTACCCTGACTAGAGTGAGGGTCACTACTTGGACAGGGTGTAAATTGACTGCCAACTAGAGACCGCATTTCTAACACCTATCATGGCACATGCCAGATAAACCTAGGTGTGACGTGTGCATAACATGTATAATGTAGTGTTTTATATTACTCACTTCTGTCAAGACTCATCCAGCATCACCTCCTCCTTTGATTCCCTCAGTACTGATGATGTTTGTAATGGGCTAGATGGGATCCTTTGTTGTTTAGCCATTTTAGCTATTGTTTTATACACGTTATTTTAGGAAACTAGGCCTGCCGTTGTGCACTTTACCCTACATATATTTTATTTAGGTTTGTTATATTATTTTAAAATTTGCCACATTTACGGTCTTGTTTTATTTTCTCTATCTAGCTGTTCTTCGCCTAGGTCAGCAAGAAAAGACATTTTGTTTACAGGTCTCTTGCTCAGGTATGAGGGATGAAGTCTTCCCAGGAGGAATCTGAAAAGCAGAATTAGAGCTAAACATGCTGTGCTCTAACATAGCTTAGGTAGGAACTATTCCTACAAAACTTAGTGACAATATGGTAGCGTTATTCTTGTGTTTTACTCTCCTTGTCACAATTTTATTCTTATTGTGCTTCATCGTCCTAGTTATTGCAATACATGCTTTATTATCTAAGATGCAGTCACTTCAATAAAACCTTATTGAACTTTACTCTGCCTCTGATTGTCCTTGCATATGCGAGACTAATATACCTGAGAGAAATGGATGAGCTCTGAGTGACCACGATTCCCCTGAGAAGTCATGTATGTCATGCACCCGGTTGCCCCAATCATCCCTGCTCCTGGGGAGAGATAAGGCACTGCTAGTTCGCCGGAACAAACCCGGATTATGGCGACAGGTGTTACATGGCATGGGATCAGACTCAGTCCCCCGCCGTACAGGTGATTCTGCCACCCGACTCCAATAGTCTCATTAGGATAATGAGAACCTACGTGACACCTTCAATGGGGTCAACTTAGCTAAGGCGTAGATCCTCACACAAAGGCAAGATTCACACACCTGTGTCTTGCAAGTAGATTCTGTTAACAGCATTTTAAATAATTGAATACGTTTTTGCAGTCCTTGACTGTTCGAGGGCAAGAAGAGACTGCATTCACTTTGTGCTGTCACATTTTCAATCCGGAGTAAGCATTTGTCTTTTGTAAAAAATAGCCCAGTAGCCAGGGCTCTTTTCTAACAATATTCTATGTCAGTACGTGAAGTTCAGGTTCAATTAATTTGTGTTTCCTGAGTCACTTAAGGCCTATGTTTTGGAGGTGGAATGTTGGGTTTTTCTTTTAGTGAATTACACTGGATTGTGAATCCACAAGATTGCTGCCAGGATGTGTTTGTAATACAGCTGGCTGTCAAAAATAATTTTTTGTGTGCAATCAGTAGTCTTTTCTTTCCATTTGCATTGGATTTTACACTACAACATATCATATTTCAGCTTAATGATACTGGCCATTAAAACCCTTCATTTGTGGAAAAACAGATGTAGAACATTTTCAGCTGGTATTTCCAATTTCATGAGACTCAGAAAATATTCATAATTGGAAGAACTTGAAGATCTCATAGATGGTTTTACCATTTTGAACTAGTAATTACCACCTCCCTTGTAATGCTGAATCTAGAGGTAAAACTGTGATATCTAAACTGATGGAGAACTCTGTTGTCTACTGACTGTGGGCCTCAGTTACAAGTGGCTTGTGCTGCCGGTTTGTTACTTTTTTGCACCGACAGCGTAGACTGCAGGCCCATATCTACAAGGCCACGCAAAGCCACTTTGAGTGACGTTTCATTGCCTTGTAGATATGCTGTAAGGCATAGCAGCGCTAGTTGCTGCGTTGACTTACACTGCATCAGAGGCGTTCCATGGGTGTTGTGGTGGGTGTTCCCATGCAACAACCATGGATTTTGACACATTCCCAGATTTACTAGATTTTGTAAACCAGGGAATGTACCAAAAGCCTGCGCCACCCCAGGGGTGTTGTAAGGGTGGCACAACAGGGAGAAACAATGTTATTTCTCCCCGTTTTTTCCTCTTTCTATGTGTGCTGCTTTTTGCAGCATACATAGAAAGAGAAAGACAACTCTCTTTGTTTTTATGCAGGAAAGTACTTTCCTGCAAAGGTGATCCTTCCTGCACAAAAACAATCATCCCCGCAACTCAGGCACACTTGCACCATGGTGCAATGGTGCCTGAGTTGGCACATGGCAGGAATTTGTGCACCAGCGCAGAGGACAAGGACAGGAATGGGTCATATCTTGAAGATATTATGCATTCCTGCACTTTCATTTTGGCACAGGCAAGAAGGCTTGCAGCACTACCCTTCGCAATTTTTTTGTAAATGAGGCCCTGAGATTGTTGGATTTGTGTAAGTAAATATTTCCTTTCCTGGCCCTTCCAGGTAGATTCTCATTCACAGCATTTGGTTGAGACAAAGTTTGAATGAATGACAATGAAAGATAAAAATAATCCATTTGCATCTGATCAGCCTATGCTGTTTGTGACATTATTAGGATTACCTTGCACTGCTCTTCCCTAAATCCAAACATTGACACGATTTATGTAACAACAAATATAGCCATACTTAAAGCTTTTTTCCATGGCTAAGTGTGACTTGCTTTTGGAAATGTGGGTGTAAATTTATCAGTTGGAAGTAGTTCACAGATATCCATGAAAAATGTCTAAACATCTGACCAAGAGCAGAGTGGACTAGTCTGTTAGCTCCTCCTTTGTTTACCTAGTCCTGGGGCACTTCCTAGAGAAAGGCAAGCAGGATTATATGAATAAATAGTGTCTTATGTTTACATAGCACTGTGCAGCTAAGAAGAGCTGTGAGATGTCAAGACATCATGTGTACAAACAGAGTATTGTGATTTCAGATCCAAATCAATGCATGCATTCAGGAGTACAAAAACGAGTACTCTAATTCCAGTCCCCACAGCATAATAATGGCATTGTCACACTTTCCATTGAAAACAATAATTTGCTGATTTGTCTATATCTTTGTTTCTCATGGATAGATCTGCTCCAAACGTGTCACTCACCTAGCATACTCAGCTATGGTCAAATTTGCCAATTTCCGTTCACTGCTGTGCAGGAGAAAATACATTAAAGGGAGTGCCAAAAAAGATCTGTTCTCTCGTTTTAGCTCTTATGGAAATTTTTCCTAACTGCTATAGCAAGCAACTGCAGAACTGACTTAACAGGAAAGGAGAATGTTTTTCAGAAAGTGTACTTTTTATCGTTTGGTGTAAATTCATTCAGTAGTATTTTAGAAACTAGCATCTGAAACAGAATCTGGGTAGACTTAAAAGCTCTAACAAGTTGGTATATGCTGTCAATTAAAAAGCTATGGCTTGATTTGCTTATATCCTGTGTACCATTTGAAGAAAACACATGAAACATCAAGGACACGATATTTAGGATCCCTCTTCCTTAAGTCAAGTAAATGTGTTATAATGCTTTTGTGAAAAGGTTAAAAGGGTGTAACAGTTTTGTAAATTTTTTGTGAGTTTATTGTTTTAAAGTAGCTCATGTATGGAGGTGATTAATATGTTATTTTGTATATTGTGCTACCTTAATTGGTTTTATGCTGTATATGTAGTTTATGCTTATTGTACTGTTATGGTTTGAGTAGTTTGGGATGGTGGTGAGAATGTGTTATCATTTCATTTACTGGTCAAGAAGAACATACCCGAACAGTGTATTTCTGAGGGGCAAGGTGCAGGGATTTCATCAGTTACTCATTTTTGTTTTGTAAGAAAAATGTGTTGAAATTTTAATATTTAATATTTTTTACATTTTCTTTCTGTTTTTTAATTTGCTGACCTTTCTTTTCATCATGTTTTTGGGTTTAAAGGGAGTTGATGGATGCGGCATGGAGCCTTTTTTTGGATTGGTTTCAATATCTATTTTTGCATGTTTTAGGAACTGTCGTGTGAATTATATGTTGTAGAGGTGGACCTTTCAGTTTGTATCATGTACTGCATTGGGAATTTGAACAATTACTTTTTATCATTTTTTATTTGATACTACATATGGTGGAGTTATTTCTAATAAGACTAATTTTGATTTGTGCAAATATATATGATTAAGAAATTGTTATTGAATGCGCTTTTGTGTTTCCTACTTTGTGTATCAGAGCTTGGGTTAGGGCTTGCTTTGGCCTAATGTCTTTGTGGATGTGTTTTTTTCTGTTATTTTAATAAAATTGGTACATGGTTGTGTGGTGGTCTCAAATCGTACTTGAAAGGAATGGTGCCACCTTGCAAATTGTTGTTTTGGCTTCTTAGTTAAGAGAGTTTTGACATGCAATCCATTGTGGGATTGGAATCTGGGTGGCATCGTTGCCCTGACCGGTGCAAAATGCTTAACCTCAGTAAATTTGAAGTAGAGAAATAAAGGAGAAATATTATCTTTGTTAGTTTTAAAAAAATAAGCCATAATGCTCTACTAGTTCTGTGTTAGAAACAAAGGCCAAGGCAATTACTGTTTTCGCTTCAGAGGCTAATTTGCTGTAGTGGCATATTCTAACCTGAGAGCTGATTTCTCCACATGTTGCCTAATGACTTTGTTGAATTGAAAGTAGCATCATTGAATTTGGGTCTTTGGGAACATGTTTGTGATGGTGTGAATCATGACACATGCTAAATAAATTAATATTTTTTTATTTACTGCGAAGTGTCTATTTGTTTTCTTGGTGAAATATGGGCATGAACTTATGGAGAGTGGCTCTTCGGTGACTGTCCAAAAATATGATGTTTTTTTGCAGTAGCATTGTAACATGGTATTATGTTGATCTGTATCTTGTAAAAGCCCCTAAAGAATGAGGGCAAGATTTAAATGCCCTATTCGTTAGTCAAATATGTGGTTGTGTTAAAATGGAGGGATTGGGAGGGAGGTGGGAGTATGCTGTGGTTTATTTTATAAGGCATTGGTTTTTGCAGTGACACTCCCATAACATCCATTACAGTAGTATTTGGTTCACTTCCAATGTGTGCACTCATTTGTGGCGATCTCTATACAATTGAAACATATATGTAAATCGCTTTCCCTTTTTGAGAAGTTCTGAAACTTTGCTCTGTAAGCATTTTGGAATACATAGATGGTTTAGTTTTAATAAGCAGAGATTTATCAATGTAGATGTTTAGAATATTGAAATGTATTGAAACTAATGTTAATAGTTTCTAATAAAATAATGGTTCACACTTACTGATTGTTGCTTTTCTTTATTGTAAAGTATTTAAATATTCGATTGAAGCTGTAATAGTCCTTCTTTTGAAGTAGAAGGGGGAGGAAGACGTTTTAGGAGGTGGTGTGTCAGTTACAGAATAGGAGAAATAATTTAAAATAGAAATGTATATGACTTTGAGGATTTATAAACATGTTTTAAACTAAACATTTAGGCCCTCATTACAACCCTGGCGGTCGGTGCTAAAGCGGCCTTAAAAAAAATGGGATTTTGTCCCTGGTGGTAACTGCCATCAAAGACCGCCACTTTAACACACCGACCGCCAGGGTGGTAACGGCCGCGGGGCTGAAGACTTCTCTCTCCAGCCCCCGGCTTGCACAATCCCACCCTCGGGGTTACGACCCTGCCTACCGCCATGGTTTTCGTGCCAAACTTACCGCCACGAAAACCATGGCGGTAGGCACTATCAGTGCCAGGTAATCCCTTCCCTGTCATTGATAGAATCCTCCCCCACTCTCCATCTCCTGCCCCCCACACATATACACACCCACACACGCATCCATATACAAACATGCACACACGCATACCCACCACCACCCACAATGCACACATACATACCATCACACCACAACACGCACCAACATACCTTGTCACACACATGCATTCACAACACACAACACTTACAATCACTCATTCATGCACGCATTCAACGCGGCTCTCATCTGCATGCACACACTCCAAAACATACACACACAAACCCACACATACACACAACACACTCAACCCCCCTCTCCTGTCGGAGAACCCGACTTATCTGCTTGCAGGGGGTCCTGGAGACAGTCTGAGGCGCTGCTGTCAGCAGCAGCGTCCGCAAGCAAAACACCGCTAGGCCGTATCATTGGTCATGATACAGTTGGCAGTGTTTTGCTGGCATGGCGGGGCTGCTGGTGTTCTGCCAGCATTCTGGTAAAATACCTTCGGCGGTCATGATACGCGTAGACGGCTGGTAGCCACAGCAGCAGTATGTTGGCGGCCTTCGCCCTGCCGCTAGGTGGTAGTTACTGTGAAAGTTGTAATGAGGGCCTTTTTGTGTTAAATGAAAAGATATGCACTTCAGTTTAGTTTGAAGTAGGTTCTATTGGGCAGAACTACTTTGATATCTTTGTTGTTCCTTGTAATTACTAATTAGGCAGCAATATGTTGGTATTATGATTTTTTTTTTTTATATCGTGACATACAACTGTGCCCCACACATTCCATGTGATTACTAATCTGTCCTCAAGATTCATAATCAATAAAGGTAGATCACTGGATGCTGGAGGACATAAGCTAAGGAATGCCATAAACCAAAGTTTGATGGTGTGTCACATGAGAATCCTAAAAACTGAACTTGTTAAATTTGCTTGCTACTGATATCCACATTAGACAAAGTTTTCAAATGAACATAATTTGTCAACATGTACCTGGTTATAGTCAACAAATTCACATAGTGCACTGAAGTAAACACAAAACTACATGAAGCACTCTGTAAATATTTTCTTACTCATCAGTTGTGTGTGCTATGATGCATGAAAGTCTGTTCATAATGTTCTATTGTCTGTGTGATCCACAGGCTATGAGGAAATGCATTGACCTGCTGAGGACTTTCACTTTGAAAAAACGTATGTCTTTGTTGAAAAATCTGACTGGCCTCTCTCCAAAATGTTTAACAGCTCTCCATCTCAATAATATGTTTAACAATCACAGACCTCCAGTTGCTAGAGTTATCAAACAATCTAACATTGCTATTCGCTTTAGATGAGGCATTTCACACTGGAGGTGTTAGAAATTGGGATGTTGGTTAACTGGGGTGTGAGTCACAAAACAACCACAATCTCTGGCAGGGTGAAACACAAAAAGTCACTAAATAACCTGTGCTTAACCATGGGTAGCGTGGCACGAAAAACAGTCAGGCTTAACTTGGAAGCACTGTTTAGAATAAGAAAAATCTCAAACCAATTTAGAAAAATTGAGTACATTATAGTAAATTTGGCATCAAAAAGGCAAACTTCCAATGTGTAGAATCAGAGACATGAATTATCCTAAAATATCAAAGCACCAACATCTAGTCGTGCAATATTGGGTTAAAGTAAAAAATATGGATAACCACGATGGAGTGCAGTGATTCGGATACACAAAGTGGATTGGGCCTAGTCAGTGCATACCTTTGGACTTAGAAGAAAATCTGAGAAAAAGTCTCAGAGATGGTAAAGTTCAGGGGGTAAGACTACAGGATGTGTCTAAAGAGTGAGCATCGCCATCAGATAGTCTTGGGTCCAAACCACAGTGAAGATTATTACATTCAGTCTTAGGACCTCAGTATGAGTTTGGCGGTCCCACCACGGGATCGCCAAACTTGGGGGAGCTTGCCACTGCCATGGCGAGGACGTCCCCCGGAGTGTATTGCAATGTTCCCGCCGGAACATTGTAGTATGCGGTTCTTGCCAGGCTGCCCGGCGGGAACAATGCTACACTATTGGTCTTGGCTCTCTTAAGGGAGCCGAGGCCAATATCATAGCACTCCAGCACCCCGAGAATGAGCATTCAGACAGTGCTAGACAGGGAGCACCTACACTGCTCATGCCATTGCCATGGGCATGGGCAGTGCAGGGCTCCTCTTTGTCCTCCCGAACTGAGTTCAGCGCCGCCCTGGCTGAGTACAACTCAGGCCCCCATCACCATGTCGGGAACTATGGGGGTCATTCGGACCCTGGCGGTAGACTACCGCCAGGCCAACGACCGCGGATGCACCGCCAACAGGCTGGCGGTGCATCCATGGGCATTCTGACCGCAGCGGTACTGCTGCGGTCAGAAACGGAAAACCGGCGGTGTCCCGCCGGTTTCCCGCTGCCCTGGGGAATCCTCCATGGCGGCGCTGCAGACAGCGCCGCCATGGGGATTCTGACCCCCTTACCGCCAGCCTGGCTCTGGCGGTTCTGACCGCCAGAACCTGGCTGGCAGTAACGGGTGTCGCGGGGCCCCTGGGGGCCCCTGCAGTGCCCATGCCACTGGCATGGGCACTGCAGGGGCCCCCTAACAGGGCCCCACCAAGATTTTCAGTGTCTGCCAAGCAGACACTGAAAATCGCGACGGGTGCAACTGCACCCGTCGCACCCCTTCCACTCCGCCGGCTCCATTCGGAGCCGGCATCCTCATGGAAGGGGGTTTCCCGCTGGGCTGGCGGGCGGCCTTCTGGCGGTCGCCCGCCAGCCCAGCGGGAAACTCAGAATTACCGCAGCGGTCTTTTGACCGCGCAGCGGTATTCTGACGGCGGTACTTTGGCAGGCGGCCTCCGCCGCCCGCCAAAGTCAGAATGAGGCCCTATGTTCCTGGTGGGGAAGGCAGTCTTTAGGAGGGTCCACCCTCTGGGGTTTTAATGTGGTGGTCGGATCGCGTGGAGTGCGGCGGTCCAACCGTCACCACAAGTGTGGCAGTCTTTAGACTGACACACTAGTAGGGAGGGCCTCAGTCTATTTATTGGAAGTCAAAAATCTCCAGTGGGAGAAGAAGGACCGCTAAAAAGGATTTGCTGCTGAGGAGAAGAGTGTATCGGAAGGAGCCACTAATTCAATCTGACCAGCGATGCACCTCGGTTGGATGGATGAGCAGGTTGGTCTTGGTCTCCTCCTGGTTCTCAGAGCAGTTTTTAGCCAAAGATTGCTTAAATCCCTACTTTAAGATTTTGGCTATTTGGTATTACCACTTCAAATGATCCAGGACTGAGCAGGCAACACGTGGAGGGTCTGAACTCATGTAGGCTGGATCTAGGTGTGGGTTCAAAATAGATGGAGGCTTTTGTATGTCTCCAGCTCTGACCAGAAAGCCAGCAAAGTAGCCTTTGTGAGTTACTCTAGAGGACTTGGGAGAGATGAAGATCCAGTCCATGGACCTAGGTAGAAGATAGCGGACCAGAAGGGCAAGAGAGCATCAATCCAGAAGGGAGTATTTCTTCAGAGCAGCAGTCCAGCAGAGTGGCAGTCTTCCAGCAGTCCTTCATCCTGGCAGAGTATCCTCGGGTCCAGAAGTTTACTAAAGAATTGGTGTTGGAAGACCCCTTTTTGTACAACCTGGGTCTTGAAGGTGGGAGAAGCTTCTAGACAGTGGTTTTGAAGTGTATGGAATTTCCTGCCTCCCATGCCCTGGCTCCAAGCTGGCTGCAGTGACAATGTGGAGCTGTTAGGCAATTTGTGTAAAGGCAGAGCATACACTGTTCAGCTGCAAGTGGGGCTGTGCTCAGTTTCACACTCACCCATCCTGCTAGCAGATGACCCATTTAGGCAACCTAAACCCTCAATTGTGTGACTTTATGAGAAGAATTCACAAAGTCTAACTTCCAGTTACACTCATTCATGTGACTCAGACCAGGCTGCAGGCACAAAAAGGGTTAAGGTCAGAGAAATTCCAACTTTCTAAAAGTGGCATTTTTGAAATTGTGATCACAAATCCAACTTTACCATTAGATAGGGCTCTTCCTCAAAATTCTAAAGACACCAAACGTGGTATAGCCATCTGTTCTTAAGTGGAAGTTTCTTATGAATTGTAATAAGTAATCTCCAGTGTTATCCTATGGGAGAAACAGTGGTGAAAAATACATTTAGGGGTTTTTCACTACCAGGACATGGAAAACTTAAAGAAGCATGTCCAATCTTTTAATTACATAGGCCCTTGCCCTATGGGCTACCTAAAACCTAATTTAGGGGTCACATATGTGCAAGAAAAGGGGAGCTTGACGGATGGCAAGGGGGTGTGAGGACCAAGTTGACATGTTAGTGTAAAACTGTGTTCTGGCAGGCCTGGGACTTGTTTTAAAGTGCTTCTTAATTGGGTGGCACAATACGTGCTGCAGACCCTCTGGTAGCATTTAATTTACAGGCCCTGAGTATATGGCATACCACCCTACAAGGGACTTACAAGTAAATTAGGTATGCCAATTGGGTATAAGCTTATATAACCATGTTTTAGGGGAGATAACACAAGCACTTTAACAATGGTTGGCAGTGGTAAAGTTCAGAGAGTCCGAAGGCCAACACAAGTAAGTGGAGCAACAATGGAGGATGTGAGGCAAAATGTTTGGATCAACACCATCCTAAAGCTAACAGGATTAACAGTGGGTATAGAGGTTTATGCACTTGACTGCCAAAAAGGGAGTAGCAACAGAGGAATGATTGGGTGAAAGGAGAAAATCATCATGTTGTAGATAGAAGCCAGCTTGAGAATGAGAGGAATCAGAGCCTGATAAAGAATGAGAAATCATGGTACATGGCAGGTGAATGGAAGCACATAAGTGATAAGAACTTGCTTGCTTCGTTCTGTAACACAATGTGCTTTTGCAAGATATTGCTTACTCATCTCACCATAAAGGTTCAGTCTTGCCACTCAAACAAATATATCACTTCTAGATACATTCAACCATGTGCACAAGCTGAAATGGCAATGTGAAGCTAAATCTACCAACCCGGAGAGTGAGCGATTTCCCTTACTACTCAAACCTCTGAGATGAGAGGGGAATCAGGACTTGTACAGTAAGATGTTGCCTTAGCAGTATTTTAGTCAATGGCAGCCATGCCTTGCTTTCAATGTTGTGGCCATCTCTGTAAGTTGTTAGACCTATTCTCACACTGGGGCCAGTGGTACCTACCAAGATATGAAGTTGACATCTAGGAATTGTTTAAGAATATGGAGAAACACAGGCCAGCATCCTTTCTGCTTCTGTCAATTGCTTCTGGAACAAATGCAAGAAAGCAGACTTACTGAACCTGAATCTTGCAACAAGCCTGGTGCTGTTATAATAATGAGAGAAACATGGATGGTGAAGACTGATGCCATGACAGATCAACCCCTACCCCATTCTTTTAGTAATCGCTGCTGCCTAGAGGGCCTAATGTGCCCCTGGGGTGGTCAGTTTGGGGATAAGGCTGTCTTCCCAAAAGTTCCACAAACCTGGGCACAGACATCACAAATGCTCAGTAGCACTAATCCTGAACTAGGATAGTGTCTCCCCTCAGCATCACCTGTTGTCCCCTTGGGGTTTCTTGATTTAATACTTGCATTTACTCATTTAAAACATTCACAGTCCATTAAGTAATCAACGTTTCCAAGTGTTATTTCATATCATTATTTTCAAAGATTCCATACGTAAAATTCCAAAGGTGCAATCCATATTTCCCCATGTAAATTATCACAATTCAAAATCTTCAATGTATTTCATACCCATAATGGCCCTTCATCAGGAGGTCTCTGGATAAAGAGGTTTACTCACATGCCTCACAAGCCCTTTGCACGCTTCATCGATGAAGACCAGAAGCTAATGATAAGCTTAATGAGCCTTTCATGGGTTTCAGAGACAAAGAACCAGATCAGAAGACCCAATGAAGCTGAAGCACAGGTCTGTGAAGATTGCAGGGGTTTGTGTCCCCTGGCAGAAAAGCTTGCTGTAGGCTGATAAACCCTGTGGCTAATGCTTGCTGTGCACAGCAGCAGGTGAGAGTGGCCACCTGCTGCTGGTTGGGCACAAGAAATAGTAGGATGAGTCATCTGATAAAAACAAAATACTGAAGAAAACACCTTCAAAGTGCTGTTGTGATTACAAATTTGAACCCAAAAACCACTGAAATTACAAGTTATGGTAGGGACCACATTTTTTAACCTGCACAACAGTAAAGCAAACCATAACTCATACATCAAATAAAATGCATATGATCTCACCATTTGTATACTAATCAATGGCACCTAAAAGCAAAATATAATTAACTTATGAATACTCAGCCTAATAAATAGTATTACATTTGTAGTTAAGGGTAATGTTGTATGTAGTCCTGTTAGACCTGACATCCTTTGTGTGGTATTCCTCAAACCTTTTGCCTTCACTTCCTAGTTTACTAAAGTAGTTTCTGTTGGCATTAGGACTAGACTGACAAGTGCCAAAATGCTTGCCCTGTCTCCTTCAAACATGGTAAAATTGTCCAACACCTAGCTGGCACATTTAATTTACTTGTGAGTCCCTAGTAAATGGTACCACATGTATCCAGGGCTAGTAAATTAAATGCTACTAGTGGGCCTGTAGCACACATTGTGCCATCTTCTAAGGTAGCTTTTTAAAACAATTTCTCAGGCCTGCAACTGCAGCCTCAATTGCAGTTGTAAAGTACCATTTTGACTTGACAAAATAAACCTTTTGCCAGGCCTAAACCTTATTTCTTAATACATATAAGTCCCCTCTTAAGATGGGTTCTAAAGGCTCATAGAGCAGGGTGCATTGTATTTAAAATGTGGGCTATGCAGGTGTAAATTTATGTATCCTAGCAGTGAATAACTCCTGAAGTCATTTTCACTGTCGCAAGCCCTATCTCTCCTATACCGGATTATCTTATTACATTTAATAGATGTTTGTTGTGTGCACTCAAATTAATTATAAGTTAAGATCCTCTTTAATGGTAAAGTCATATTTTAAGTCACCATTGTGAAAATGGCACTTTTACAAAGTTGGCATTTTATTGTCCTAACCATTTAGAGCCTGCAGCCTGTTCCTGGGTCTCATGACTGGATATAGTTGGCAGTTGGCCTTTTGTGTATTCCTCCCAGATAGCCACACAATATGGCAGCCTGGATGTTGGCTGGATGGGCCATTCAAGGATTGGGGTGTGTGATAATTCTGAAAATGCCACTTTTAGAAAGTTAGAATTTTCTTCTCATAACCATTTGTGCTATCTGCCAGTGTCCTGGGTCACATGACACATGTGAGTGGCTCTGCTGTTGTGGTTTGTTTATTCCTCCCAGACAGTGAGACTAAAGGGGACTAGGCATGGGCAGAGCTGTGCTGGACCACACTTATACTTCAAAGGGGTTGCCTTCAGCACACATAAAGGCACATGACACTTTTGTCACCCCAGACTTTTGGGGCCTTGACAGGGGAAGGGAAGAGATTTCCAGAACCAGATGTAGAGGCAGAATAGGAAGCACCCCTACTTCAATGGCTAGCACTAGGTAAAATTATTGGACCTGCAGACCCCTCTCTTCAGTATGTTCCTGAATCTGTGGAAATAGCAGAATAAGAAGTGTCTTACTCCCCAGGGACTGCCCTGCTGCTCAAGGAGTTTCTTGACACCCAGATGATTGACCTGCTGCTTGAAGATGCAGGGCTCTATGAGAAGGAAAACTGTGCCTGCTCCCTTCATCCTAGGATAACCTGAGTGACTCAATGTGTCAGTTGGCTGGCTTCCTGTCTAAGCTACAGGGACACTAACAGCTCCAGATGCCTTCCTGCAGCTGCCCACCCAACCTGCTGCATTGGATCTTCCTGAATCTGCAATTGGACCTGCCTGAGCCATGTTGGCATCTGCTGGAGTACGTTTTTGTTCCCCAAGGATGGCTCATGTCCCATTGCTGTCAGCCTCAAATTATGACTTTCCCAAGTCTATCATTGCCTGATGACCCAGAATGGGGATTTGTGCTTTTAGGTGCTATTCTACTTACAAATATAAGATTAAATATGTCTGGGTCTACTGATTGGATCTTTGTCATTCTCATTTTATTTATTAAAATCTACAAAAAATTTCAAAATTGGCTCATGAGTTATCTAATGTTGTGTTTTCAGTATAATACTGCTTGTGTGCTGCATAAATACTTTACACTTTGCCTCTGGTTAAGTCTGTGAGCTTTTGTGCCAAGCTACCATAGGGCAATCACAAGTTAATTTAGTGAGTTTTGTGGTTCATCCTGACAAAGGTCAAGGTTGTAGCCTGAGTGGGACTACCACCCCTTTAAACCAATAACCCAATTTCTTAAAATTCTCATCTGTAATATTGTTTAAAACATTTGTAATTATATCTTTCACATCAGGAATGAAGTCATGAGCATTGCATTTGGTATGTGAGCTATGTGTCCATGATTGTTGTGTGAGTTTTGAATTGAGATCCTACCATGACCTGTGAATTTCAGTGTTTTTTCTGTTTGGTTTTGTAATCATAACAGCACTCCAGTAAATCAGGAGTATACATGCATTCATGAGTTTTAAGATTCCTATATGGAAGGATTGATGGATGTGCTGAGTCCTAAAAATAATTTGGTCATGATGAATCTGCTAATTTAAGAGATTAAACATGTGTTATTGTAATGTATTTAAACACATTGGAAAAGATTAGTTTTTTGTTTTGTCAAGCCCCTATTCTTAAAGGTCATCAAGTGATAGCTGGGCATGCTATTTTAATTTGAAGAATGGGTTTCAGAATACTATAATCTTAGCTGCATCTCACTAAGCATAGGCAATAGCACCATATAGGGACTGCTTAGTATAAATGGCAACAAGATCCAGAACTGTTGAGGAAAAGACAGAGATAGGAGGTAGCTTGGTGGCAGGAGCAGCATCACAAGTAAGCCTTGTAGCAGACCTTTTAATACTATTTTTGTCTCTGTTTGTTGAACCTTATGTTTATGTTGCACTCTGTATTGGTTGAGCCAATGAGGTGTTTTCTTATTTTTGCACACTTTTTTCACAGCTTTTTTATGATTGAAGCTATGTAGATATTCTTTCTTACCTAATTAAGTAGCGACGTCCCATATTTTGAATAGAAGAAGACTCTTTCTATCAAATTGATGCCAACACTAGATGAATACCAGGGGGGATAGGTGGTTAGTGGGAATATTTCATTAGTGTTACCTTACACAAAGGGCTAATTTGTCTTAGGTAACAAGAATTTCACCGGAATTGAAAAAGGTCCTGAGTCATACTGTGGGCAGTGTTCTCAGCAGTTTCATAAAGGAGCATCCTGATATTAGAAAGAGTTTTAGGATACTTGTGAGTGCTGGACTGCTTTTATCCAAAATCAAAACTTTCTGAACTGCTTCTCTATAAATGCTAATCTAAATGGAGAATTTCATGTTCAGAAGATTGGACTTCTTCTTGTGCCTACAAGAAATATACACTTCACCATCATGGGCATTCTCATCATTATGATCCAAGTTCTCGAGTTAATGTTGATGCATCCTATGAAGCTTTCATCTAATGTATCCCTGCATCCTTCCTCACTGTGCCAAATCAATGAGAAGTGAGAAGGAATTTCAAGGATCTGTTTCCCATACCACCTCCTATCTGTCCTCCTGTTCACGAGGACTCCCAGGCAGAAGGGAGAGTAGGTGACTCGATTTCAGCAACATATGTAAATGATAATCCTTATACAGAGGCAAAGGGGTGTTACAATAAGGAGGAAGTGATGAGTGTGCTTACTGCCCACCTATATCCTAACATATGTGTTCCTGATCCGTTGTTCCATCTACAGCTAAAAGAGCTCATGTTTTGCATGCTACCACCCTGCAGAGTCTAAAGGTTATTTACTTCTCCAAGGTTTCTGACAGGCTCTGTTGAAGGACTAGAAAGGGCTAGAGGAGTCACCTGTGCATACATATTGTATAAAATGTATCCCCCTACTTAATTATGCATAGGGCTTTTTGGGCACCCTTAAATTGGATTTGCCCTCTACTTCCCGGCCTCTGCTTAATATTGTGTCGTTCTGGCAAAATCACTTAACCGCCCCTTCCCCCGTTCCTTAAAAACGTATCTGGCCCTTG
Source organism: Pleurodeles waltl (assembly GCF_031143425.1). Lineage (NCBI taxonomy): Eukaryota > Metazoa > Chordata > Amphibia > Caudata > Salamandridae > Pleurodeles > Pleurodeles waltl. Next base: position 473,827,704 of record NC_090438.1, read on the forward strand.
TTTAAAGTGCTCTAATGATCTTGGGACATGTTTCTTCCATATGAAACTGCACAATAAAATAGCTCTTTTGACGTTCAAGCCAAAATATATATGGATTATACTGCCAAATCTTTGATGAGTTGGATATAATCATTTATCGCCACACTTCAGGGGGATTCTAGTTGTTCAGGAATTTTTGACATCATTAAATAGCACCTAGAATTTTACAGATATTGTCCTAGACAAACTCAAGGCCACTGTCATAAGATCAGTCTACTAAACTGCTTAGTGTAGAAATGTTTGCTCTACACCTGGAAAGGGGATCTTGGTCAGAAGGCTCTCTTTCTTAGGCTCCGTTTCCAGGGCTTTGTTTCTTTGGTCAGTTGCTAAAGGATATAGCTAGGCTGCAGGTGACTAGAAAATGTCATTTTTGATCTTTTCCCCCTACTCCTGACAGATGTTATCCTTCAACCAAATGCTTTCCGCTTTTGCCAGTGAGTTTATCAGATGGCAGGTAAGAAGTTGGGGGTCTGGATCAGACTCCAATGGTCACAACTCTCCATCTGAGCATCAGCATTCTCAACTATTTCCAGACCCACTCTCATCTCCTAATGAGAGGTCTTTTGTAGATTCTTATCAGCTCCTGGATTGCAGATGTCTCATATAAATATGCCTGGACAGTATAAGTTAAAGTCATTACATAAAATTCATCAAGAACCCTCCTACACAATTTACATGTACTCCATTGCGCAAAAATCTACTGAAACAGGATGCTCTTTATCATGGTATTCAGGATCTTATCAAGAATAGTTTAAGGCTATTTCTCCCAAAGACTAAAACTGGGTTATCTTATTACACTTAATAAGTGCTAACATAATTTGATACCAGATAGAGAAATGCTGTTTACATCCAAATAATTGTAATTTAACTGGTTCTGTGCTGCGGACGTAACGGATACATCCTGCAGCACATTGCTTGTGTGTCGAGGATATAACCATTATGTCCTGGCACCGGAGCTCGGAGCTCTCTCTGTGGGTTCCCCCCCAGGGCAGGGATGGAAGGCATGGCCCTTCCCCTTACACCCCTGACCCCCTCCAACCCCACTCTTATGACGCCAGCGCACAATCGCACGCTGATGTCTTTAGAGGGTGCCAGTCACGCTGGAAGCATATGGCTTCCAGCGCGTCTTCGGAGAAACAGGTACGTTTCTCCTCTGGCTGGGGGGGATTGCACACAAAGAGGCATTGGGGGAAAGGAAAGGGATACCACTGAGTTTTTTATTTATTTACATATGAAGGGGAGCAACCCATTGGACAAGGGTCGCTCCCCTGGGGGGCATTTAATTATTAGGCGTTTTCTGCCACCGGAGGCAGATTGGTCTATTTAAATTAGGCTGATCTGCCCCCAGGGTGGGGGAGGCAGAACCCACTAGACACCAGGGATCATTTTATGTTTTTTTTTTTCATGTGGGGAGCGACCCCTTGCCTAATGGCTCGCTCTCCTGGGGGCCAATTGCTTCTCGGGGCAGATCAGCCTATTTTGTTTAGGCCAATCTGCCCCCGGGGGGGCAAGAACCACTAGACACCAGGGATTTTCTTTAAATATATGTATAAGAATAAGGGGAGTGGCCCCTTAGGCAAGGGTCGCTCCCCTGAGGGGCAAATTTATTTTAGGCCATTTCTGCCCCTCCTTGTGAGCAGTTCAGCCTATTTTTATTTGGCCGTTCAACTCGGCACCAGGGATTTTTTATTTTTTTATTTTTTACAGATAGGAGTGATGCCTTAGGCAAGGGTTGCTCCCTTGGGGGGCAATTTTATTTTAGGCCATTTCTGCCCCCCTTGGGGACAAATAGGCCTATTTTTCATATGCCAATCTGACCCCAAGGAGGGCAGAAACCACCAAACACCATGGGTTTTCTTTTTTGTACCAATTTCACACAAGTGGAGCAACCCCTTATGCGAGTGTTGCTCCCCTGGAGGGGGATTTATTTTAGGCCATTTCTGCACCCCATGAGGGCAGATCGGCCTATTTTAATTTGGCCGATCTGCCCCCAAGGGGGGCAGAAACCACTAGGCACCAGGGATGTTTTTTATTTTGTATTTTTTACAGATGGGTGTGACCCCTTAGGCAAGGGTCGCTCCCCTGGGGGGCAATTTTATTTTAGGCCCTTTATGCCCCCCTTGGGGGCAGATGGGCCTATTTTTCTTAGGCCAATCTGCCCCTAAAGGGAGCAGAAAACACCAGACATCAGGGATTTTTTTTGCACCAATTTCACGCAAGCAGAGCGACCCCTTAGACAAGGGTCGCTCCCCTGGGTGGGCAAATTTATTTTTGGCCATTTCTGCCCCCAAGGTGGGCTGAAACCACTAGGCACCAGGGCTTTATTTATTTATTTATTTAATTATTTATTTTACACATGGGGAAAAACCCCTTAGGCAGGGGTCACTCCCCTGGGGGGGCACATTTATTTTAGTCCTTTCTGCCCCTCTTGGGGCAAATTGGCCTATTTCTATTAGGCTGATCTGCCCCCGGGGGAGCAGAAACCACTTAGGCACCAGGGATTGGTGCTTGTGTATGTGTGTGTTTTGGTTGGGTGAGCAGTCCCTTGGGCAAGGGTCACTCCCAATGGGGGCACATTACTGTTGGCCATTTTTTTGGAAGTCCCATCTGCCCCCAAGGAGGGCTGGAAAGCCCACCAGAGACCAGGGATGATTTTTATTACAATAGAAGAGGGTGGGTGTATGGCCATACACCATCCCAAATAAATGGGGCCAAAGTTGGTCTGCCCACCGGTGGCTAGATGTTGCAATTACCACAAAATTCACTCGGGGGGGCAGAAAACCTACTAGATGCCAGGGAATTTAAATTTAAAAAATTTAGTCGGGTGGTGGCTACCAACCAGTATGGGCATGGTTATGCCTCCTCCCCAACTGAAGGGGGTAGCAGTCTTTCGGCTCTCCCCTCGCACACTAAAACAGCTTATCCCATGGCAAGCAAGAGGACATTTGATTATTTTGTGTTTTGGTTTTACATTTGGGCCATAAGAATTTGTTTAACTCTCAAAATCGTCTCACTTGGAATGGTGAGGCTGCACTTTTTGGACTTTGGGACGCAGCCATGTAGAAAAATCCACAAGACCTAGACACATCTGAAAACTAAACATATGGGTGGGTCCAGGGTGGTGTGCTTCACATGCACCCCACACCATTTTCCTACCCACAATGCCCTGCAAACCTCCAACTTAGCTGGAAATCACACATTTTTCTCACATTTTTGTGATGGAACCTTCCGTAATCTGCAGGAATCCACTAAATTCCTGCCACCCAGCATTGTCTCATTTACACCAATAAAAATTCTGCCCCACTTGTCAGCCTTAAAATGTTTTTTTTTTCAAACTGGCCTTTTGGACCCGCTTTAGTTCCCTGTCAATTTCAACATGTTTTTGGCTCTTCCCTGTCAAAGGCACTTGCCCACCTACACAAGTGAGGAATCATTTTTACCGGGAGACTGAGGGGAAAGTTGGGTGGTAGGGAATTTGTCCCGGTGTGGTGATCCCACACGGAAATGTAGGAAAATGTGATTTTTTGGGATGAATGTGAGGTTTGGAGAGGATTCTGGGTAAGAAAACACTGGGGGATCCACGCAAGTCACACCTCTGGACTCCCTCAGGTGTCTAGTTTTTAGAAATGTTTGGGTTTTGTAAGTTTTCCTATATGGCTGCTAAGCCCAGGACCAAAAACGCAGGTGCCCTACCCCGCAAAAACAGGTAGTTTTGTATTTGATAATTTTCATGTGTCCACATAGTGTTTTGGGTAATTTCATGTTGCAGGCATAGGCCTAACCACACAAGTGAGGTACCATTTTTATCAGGAGAGTTGGGGGTACGCTGAGTGGAAGGAAATTTGTGGCTCCTCTCAGATTCCAAAACTTTCTGTCACTGAAATATGAGAAAAAAGTGTTTTTTGTTGTCAAAATTTGTGGTTTGAAAAGGATTCTGGGTAAGAGAACCTGGTGAGAAACCCACAAGTCACCCCATCATGGATTTACCAAGGTGTCTATCTTTTAAAAATGAACAGGTTTGGTAGGTTTCCCTAGGTGCTGGCTGAGCTAGAGGCCAAAATCCACAGCTAGGCACCTTGCAAAAAACAGCTCAGTTTTCTTTGGTAAAATGTGATGTGTCCACGCTGTGTTTTGGGGAATTTCCTGTCACTGGAACTAGGCCTACCCACACAGGTGAGGTACCTTTTTTATCGGGAGACTTGGGGGAACGCTGGGTGCAGGGAATTTGTTCCTCCTCTCAGATTACAGAACTTTCTTTCACCGAAATGTGAGGAAAATTATTTTTTTGCCCACATTTTGAGGTTTGCAAAGGATTCTGGGTAACAGAACCTGGCGAGAGCCCCACAAGTGACCCCATCTTGGATACCCCAGGTGTCTAGCTTTTAAAAATGCACAGGTTTGGTAGGTTTCCCTAGTTGCCGGCTGAGCTAGGGGCCAACATCCACAGCTAGGCAATTGGCAAAAAACAATTCAGATTTCAATGTAAAAATGTGATGTGTCCATGTTGCGTTTCCTGTCATGGGCACTAGGCCTACCCATGCAAGTGCGGTATCATTTTTATCGGGAGACTTGGGGGAATACAAAATAGAAGAACAAGTGTTCTTGACCCTTTTCTTTCTCTACGTTTTTGCCTTCCAAATGTAAGACAGTGTGTAAAAAAGACGTCTATTTGAGAAATGCACTGTAATACACATGTTATTCTGGGGGACACCGGAATTCAGAGATGTGCAAATAACCACTGCTTCTCAAACACCTTATCTTGTGCCCATTTTGGAAATACAAAGGTTTCTTTGATACCTATTTTTCACTCTTTATATTTCAGCAAATGAATTGACGTGTGCCCAGTATGGAATGAAAACATATTGCAAGGTGCAGCTCATTTATTGGCTCTGGGTACCTAGGGTTCTTGATCAGCCCACAAGCCCTATATATACCCACAACCAGAAGAGTCCAGCAGATGTAACAGTATATTGCTTTCAAAAATCTGACATCACAGGGAAAAGTTACAGAGCAAAATGTGTAGAGAAATGGTTGTTTGTTTCACCTCAATTTCAATTTTTCTTTTATGTAGCTGTTATTTTCTGTGGGAAAACATTGTAGGATCTATATTACTGACCCCTTGCTGAATTATTAATTTTCTCTTCTTTTCAGAAATCTTTAGCTTTCTGGGGTCCGGCGTTGGTTTCACACCCATTTCTGTCCTGTTGGGGATTGTGTATTCTTTCCAGGCATGGGGACAAAGAAAGCCTAGAATTGAGGGGAGTGGGTCTTCCTGACAGGATGGCTGGGGAGGAGTGCTACCCTTCTCTGATTGCACATTAAGGGCCCTGTCTGCATCGCACACAAAAGGACATGACAACAGGCCTTGCCTTGCCTTTATTCCCTTGGACAGTTTGGATCCAAGACTGATGAAGAGGAAGGACTGACAAGAACTCATTTTGGGGTTAATCAGGGAATTCCCATTCTAAAAGGCTGGCATCAGGCATACAAATGCCTCCTCAGAACCTCTTGTCAGGACACTGCTAAACCTGTGGAAGATTTAGAAGAAGGACTGGCCTGTTTTCAGAAGAAGGAAGATTGGATCTGCTTGCCTTGAAACCAAGTTCCCAGATGTGGCTTCAAGGGTCAGTTGGCTGACCTTCTCTTTAAGCCACAAGGACACAACAAGCTTCCAGAGGCCTCTGTGCAACTATCCAGCTGACCAGCACTAATTGGACCTGCCTGAGCCCTCATGTAGGCCTCTGGCAGATTGAGTCCTAATTCTCAAGAGGTGCCCCAAGGAACTGGACCCTTGGCTGCCATCAGAGTGTTCTCCTCCTGAGTGAAATAGGAAGATACAGAAATGTCAGTCTCCTCACAACTTCAAAGTGATGTCTTTGTGTCAAGAATTGGCTGCCTGTGATGACTGCCAGTGCAGAGCTCTAATGAGACCTGCTCCTCGTGCCAACATCCTCCTTCTCATGACCCCTACCAATCTAAATGGCAATCTTGTGTGGACATAAGAAGGTCACTGTTCAGTGGCAAAATGAACTATGTATCTGACCCTCACTCCATTGTGGTCGGCCTGAGCTTCTGACTTTCTTCAGATACACCACCAGGGTTTATGGGCCAAATTTAGGAAAACTGGCACTGCATCCAGTGCAGCACCTCTTTTCTTGCGCCCCCTGCAAAGCCTGTATTTAAGATACAGAGCACCATGGCAATAGTTAGAGCAATAGCGTCAACATTTTCGATGCTATTGTGGCGCTTTGCTAACCCAACGTCATAAAATTTTGACGCAAGTGTATTAAAGTGCAAGTAGGCCCATTGATTTAAATGGATGCGTCATATTAACGCGTGCTTTGAGAAGGCATTAAAAATGACAGAAAAAATGGGACAGTGAAATATTTAAAAATTTTAAATTTCACTGTGGCATTATTTGGGCCTCCTCATGGGGGAACGCCCCTCTTGCATACATTATGCCTGGCACGGGCATAATGTGGCACAAGGGGTTATAATGTGGCGCAATGTATGCATTGTGACACTTTGTAAATATGGTGCGGGGAAAGACCACCTTAGCACTGCCTTAGCATCAAAAAATGATGCTAAGGTGGCACTAACGTGGCGCAAGGGGCTCTTTAATCTCCCCCTTTTGTTTAATACTTGAATGGGTCTTCCACCCCTTTTGACTAATAACCCAGTTTCTTACAATAGCCCATCTAAAATGGCTTCTCTCATATTTTCCTTCCCCTACACTAACCTTACCTCTGTCATATTTTCTAAAACTGCAATGGATGGTCTGAGTACTGAAAAGCCTGAGGTATATGGTCTGGTGGTTTTTCCTTGCATGACTTTAACTTTTCAGTATTCAAATAGGCTTTCTGACTTGGATTCCTATTATGTATGAACATTGTTTAAATAGTTTGATTCCAAGGATCTAGTCTGTCTGTCTTCTCATTCTTTAAGATTGTTGGACTTTCGAAACAAGGGATTTGTCTTGGGATTGTCTTTCTTCCCTGTCTTCCCCTGGTCCAGAAGGAACAGATAACCCGAGCAGTCCCTTGTGTGTTTTGGCAATATTTTTTACTACAACTATAAAAATGCAGATCTCCGGTTTTACCAATTGGATTTTTTATATTTGTGTGTCATTTTATTTGTTATATTTTACTCTATTTTTCTAAATTGATTTGGGATTTTTCTTGTGTTGTACTTCCAGTTTATTGTTGTTTTTGTGCTGCATAAATATGTTATGCATTTCCTTTAAGCTAAGCCTGACTCCTTTTGTGCTGAACTACCAGAAGGTTAGGCACTTGTTTATTCAGTGACTTTTGTGATTCACCCTACCAGGAATTGTGTTTTATACTTGAGTGGGTGTTCCACCAGTCACAACTAATAACCCCATTTCTTACCATGCCCCATCCAGAATGGCTGCTCCCATATTTTCCGCTCCAAGCTACAATGCCCGTCCTTTCCTCTGTCATCTCTTCTAAAACTACACTGGATGGTCTGGGTACTGAAAAGCTAGCTGAATATGGTCTGGTGGTTTCTCCTCAAATAACATTAACTATTCAGCATTTCAATAGGCTATCTGACTTGGATTCCTTGCATAAATAAATACTGATGAACATTTTTAAATAGTTTGATTCAAAGGGTCTAGTCTCTTTGTCCTCTCATTCTTTAAGATTGTTGGACTTTCTAATCAAAGGATTTGTCTTGAGATCGTCTGTCTTCCCTCAGTAGTCAGCTTGTGGATTTCCGTGCATTCTCATCTTTTTGGAGTAATTTGGGTCTTTTACTTTATTGGCTTCTCATCTCCTAATGAGTATTCTCTCTTCAGAGGTGAATTTTTGTTTCCCTTTCTAATTTTTGGAGCTTCCTTTAGCCATTCATGCCATTCATGCTTTACAATTACCCTTTTTATGCCTTTAGAAAGAGATCCTCAATCTTTTTTTCACCTTAAATGAGTAAATGCCATTCCCCATTTATGTCCCCCTGTTCCATCGCATTCTTTACATTCTTTAGATGTTGGGAGAGCAGAACATGTGTTACTTGCTACACACTTCTCAGCTTCATTCATCTGAATCTTACTTTTACTAATTTGGTGCAGCCAGAAGGGATAGAAGCTTTCAGTTTCCACACCCAGTGGCTGAGTACCCAATGCAGTTTCTATCTTTTATTAATTGCTTGAAGTCTCTCCCTGGTTTGACATCCTGCAATATACAACTGTCCAACAAGAGGAATAGTAGTCTTTTGGGCTGTGCCCAGATCTGTCATTGACGTTTGTTGGAAATAAAGCTGGAGGATGCTCAGGGTCAGACTGGCCTTCAGGGAAATCAGGCACTGCCCTATGGCCTGGTCTGGCAGGTCAGTTTGTGGGCTGGTTTTATTTCACAATTTGTGGACCCAAATTTATGGTCAGGTGAGCCAGTTTGTATTCTTTTTTTTTTTTTTTTTTTTTTTTTTAAAGACTTAAATTAATACAAGAGACGAAACATACAAATCTGTCAGTCAAGTATAATACAGATAAAAATAATTTGCATCAATATTGACCTACAGTTAAAGTGTTGTAAAATGTTAGGTAAAAATATGCATAATGAGTTGTAAATTATTGAAATTAGTTAAGAAGGAGTATGAGGGTGAGAAAGTAAAAAAAGAAAAAGAAAAGGAACAAAAGCCTGTAATACTCAATTAAGTATGAACCCGAAACTTCCTGACACAATATTTAGAAAATAAGAAATACATTGCATAAGAAAAAAAAGGAAACATAGCAACCTGTAATATTAGCTAAACAATGGAGTAACAAACTATTTTATAACTTGAAAAATCTTAAGTAGTATATTTTGCAGCTGAAGACAAAAATGTTTTTAAAGGTTCACCCAGTTCTTCCTGCTTAACAGATAATGATGTTGAAAGTATAATATAGCGATCCATACTGTGATAATGAGAAACTAAGTTCCACCATTGTTGATAAGTAACTTTATCCATTGTTATAAGTAGATTGTTTAATTTGTGAGAAATTTGATCACGGAGCCACATATTGCTCAAGCCACCTAAAAATAATACCTTGACAGAGAACGGAGCATGACCCCCCATAATATAACCAATTGTAGACCAAACATTCTGCAAAAACTGAGAAAGCGTAGGACATCAATAAAGATAAGAATGCAGGCCAACAAGTATCTGCGTAAAGTTGCTTTAGTTTAAAAAAAAAGGTGCACTGGGGTGAAATACAATCCATCATGGAAGAAATATAACGTTTGAGTAAGATTGGCAGAGCCTGTAGTATATTGGATTTTGTCCCAAATTTTCTGCACAAAGATATGGTCCAATCACAGAGTAAATCCATCTCCCATAAAAGTTCTGCTTTAGATTTAGGCCTTTCTAACAGGGGTGTTGCTGGCAATTTATACATTAATGCTGCTTTGAAGCTATTTGTGATAATGGAGAGAGATGAGAGATACTAATGATTGTGTAAGTAAGAGTTCTAAAATCTGATATTATTTTAGACAGTTGGGAGGGAGATTAAAGGACGAGGAGAGAGTGCTGAAGGGAATTACTACAAAGTTGGGAAGAATTCATTGAGAAACTCTAAAGATGCCTTTATTTAGCCATTTAGGCCAAAATAGTGGTTTACCATTAAGCAAGAACTGCTTGTTATACCAAGATCATGTGTATGAGATCAATGGTGGTATCCCATATTAGGAGGCTGCGACGTGTAAAATGTGTTCATGAAAGAAGGGAGAAATCAAGGCCTGCTCTAATTGACATCATAGTTTAGTTTGAGGCTCCATAGAATTCTGAAAGCATCTCTAACATTGCTTAATAGTATGCTTTGTGATAGAGAGAGAAGTTGAGGAATTTAACTCATCCAAAATTTTTGGATAATTTCAGGCGATTTAGACAGACACAGGGAAGCTTTCCATTCCATAAAAATTTTAATAAAATGTTTTCAATAGCACAAAAAAAAAATCCTAGGAATCTTAACAGTTAAAATCATTTAGAAGAAATTGATTACTGTAAGAATCATCATTTTAATTGTGTTGAGATGACTCTGCCATGATAAAAATAGGGGCGACCAACTCTGTGACTATTTAGTGATTTTAGAGAGTAAAGTATCCATATCAGCTTTAAGAGTGTCTCTGAGATTATTATCATATAATATCGCTAAACATTTAAGGGGTCATTACGAGTTTGGCGGTCTGTTGGGAAGACCAATGTGGTTGCGGCCACCAAAAGACCGCCATGTTGGCCGTAATCCGACCGCCATATTAAGAGTCACACATTGAAGTCCACCAAAAAACAGCCAAGATTCTGAAACCGCCAGGACACCGGAGGACGGAAGAGAGGCAGTCCCACCAGCACCGCCAGCCTGAAAAACATCCTCCCATCAGATTACGGTCCACAAATCACAACAGCAGATCTTCCATGGTGGAAAAAACATTGGCGGTGCGAACCGCGGAGGTCTGAACTCACATCACACAGAACACCACACCACATTGGATAGTTTGAATACCCCACACCTGACACACATCCACACACCCGACACACCTACACACTGCACTATATAACACACCTCTACACAACCCACAATCCCTTGCAACCAAAACGCTACACATAGCCACAGAGAAGCAACATTTTACAGAGACACAAAAAGGCACTCATACACATTTTACTACACACAAATCCCACACCTGCACAACTCACACAACTTAAAATTTGCTGTTACACACACAACACACAGCAGCTACCCACTCACATCACAGCACCTACACCTCATCGCTAACATTTCATTCTAGCTCTTCTTTTTACACTACCTCACCATCTTTACCACCTCTAACATTTACCCACAAAAACACCCACATTTCTCTGATGATGGGTTGAGGGTAATGGTGGACGAAATTGTAAAGGTAGAACCACACCTTTTCAGAGCACAGGTGTAGGAGGCTTGCCTGGCTTGTAGTGGGTACCAAGGGGTACTTACACTCTGTACCAGGTCCAGTTATCCCTTATTAGTGTAGAAGAGGCGTTTCTAGCAGCTTAGGCTGATAGAAGGTAGCTATAGCAGAGCAGCTTAGGCTGAACTAGGAGACATGCAAAGCTTCTACTATACCACTGGTGTCACATGCACAATATCATAGGAAAACACAATACACAGATATACTAAAAATAAAGGTACTTTATTTTTATGACAATATGTCAAACGTATCTCAGTGAGTACCCTCAGTATGAGGATGCCAAATATACACAAGATATATGTACACAATACCAAAAATATGCAGTAATAGCAAAAGGAAGCAATGCAAACAATGTAAAGTTACGGTAGATTGCAATAGGAACACATAGGTATAGGGGCAACACAAACCACATACTCCAAAAGTGGAATGCGAACCACAAATGGGCCCCAAACCTATGTGAGCTTGTAGAGGGTCGCTGGGACTGTAAGGATACAGTGAGGGTTAGAAAAATAGCCCACCCCAAGACCCTGAAAAGTAGGTGTAAAGTGCACCTATAACCCACAGAGAGCACAGAAGTCGTGATAGGGGGTTTCTGCAAGGAAGACCAACACCAGCAAAGCAACAACAGTGGATTTCCGGACCTGAGTACCTGTGAAACAAGGGGACCAAGTCCAAGAGTCGCGACAATGTCGAGAGTGGGCAGATGCCCAGGAAATGCCAGCTGTGGGTGCAAAGAAGTTGCCACCGGATGGAAGAAGCTTTGGTTTCTGCAAGAACAAAGAGGACTAGGAACTTCCCCTTTGGAGGATGGATGTCCCACATCGTGAAGAAGCTTGCAGAGGTGTTCCCATGCAGAAAGACTGCAAACAAGCCTTGCTAGATGCAAGGGTCGCGGTTAGGGTTTTTGGATGCTGTTGTGGCCCAGGAGGGACCAGGATGTCGCCACTTGGATGAGGAGACAGAGGGGACACCCAGCAAGTCAGAGAGCCCTCACAGAAGCAGGCAGCACCCACAGAAGTACCGGAACAGGCACTTAGAAGAGGAGTGAACTGGAGTCCACGCAAAGTCGCAAAAGGGAGTCCCACGACGCCGGAGGACAACTCAGAAGGTTGTGCACTGCAGGTTAGACTGTCGGGGACCCAGGCTTGGCTGTGCACAAAGGAAATCCTGGAAGAGTGCACAGGAGCTGGAGCAGCTGCAAATCACGCGGTACCCAGCAATGCAGTCTAGCGTGGGGAGGCAAGGACTTACCTCCACCAAACTTGAACTGAAGAGTCACTGGACTGTGGGAGTCACTTGGACAGAGTTGCTGAGTTCCAGGGACCACGCTCGTCGTGCTGAGAGGGGATCCAGAGGACCGGTGATGCAGTCTTTTGTTGCCTGCGGTTGCAGGGGGAAGATTTTGTCGACCCACAGGAGATTTCTTCAGAGATCCTGGTGCAAGAAGGAGGCAGGCTACCCCCAGAGCATGCACCACCAGGAAACAGGCGAGAAAGCCGGCAGGATGAAGCGATACAAGGTTGCAGTAGTCGTCTTTGCTACTTTGTTGCGCTTTTGCAGGCGTCCTGAGCAGTCAGCGGTCGATCCTTTGGCAGAAGGTGAAGAAAGAGATGCAGAGGAACTCTGGTGAGCTCTTGCATTCGGTATTTGAAGAATTCCCCAAAGCAGAGACCCTAAATAGCCAGAAAAGGTTGTTTGGCTCCTAGGAAGGAGAATAGGCTAGTAATACAGGTAAGAGCCTATCAGAAGGAGTCTCTGACGTCAGCTGATGGCACTGGCCACTCAGAGCAGTCCAGTGTGCCAGCAACACCACTGTTTCCAAGATGGCAGAGGCCTGGAGCACACTGGAGGAGCTCTGGGCACCTCCCCTGGGAGGTGCAGGTCAGGGGAGTGGTCACTCCTCTTTCCTTTGTCCAGTTTCACGCCAGAGCAGGGCTGGGGATCCCTGAACTGGTGTAGACTGGATTATGCAGAGATGGGCACCATCTGTGCCCATCAAAGCATTTCCAGAGGCTGGAGGAGGCTACTCCTCCCCAGCCCTGACACCTTTTTCCAAAGGGAGAGGGTGTAACACCGTCTCTCTGAGGAAGTCCTTTGTTCTGCCTTCCTGGGCCAGGCCTGGCTGGACCCCAGGAGGGCAGAAACCTGTCTGAGGGGTTGGCAGCAGCTGCAGTGAAACCCCGGGAAAGGCAGTTTGGCAGTACCCGGGTCTGTGCTAGAGACTCGGGGGATCATGGAATTGTCTCCCCAATGCCAGAATGCCATTGGGGTGACAATTCCATGATCTTAGACATGTTACATGGCCATGTTCGGAGTTACCATTGTGACGCTATACATAGGTAGTGACCTATGTATAGTGCACGCGTGTAATGGTGTCCCCGCACACACAAAGTCCGGGGAATTTGCCTTGAACAATGTGGGGGCACCTTGGCTAGGTCCAGGGTGCCCACACACTAAGGCCCTCATTCTGACCCTGGCGGTAGGCGGAGAGACGGCGGTCGGACCGCGAACAGACCGGCGGTATTAAAAATGGCATTCTGACCGCGGCGGTCCCCGCCGCGACCGACCGCTACTTCTCCACTCCGACCGCCGCGGTGGTCATGACTGCGGGGCTGGAGTTTGCGCACTCCGGCCCGGCGGTCGTCCCAAGACCGCCAAGGGTATTATGACCCTGCCTACCGCCGCGGTTTCTTGCGGGCGGGAACCGCCGTGCGAACCATGGCGGTAAGCACTATCGGGGCCAGGGAATTCCTTCCCTGGCACTGATAGGGGTCTCCCCCACCCCCCACTACCCACCCGAGTCCTCCCCCCACACCCTCCACCCCCCTGCCACCCCCCAGAGGTGGTACGAACCCCCTCCCCACCCCCACCCCGACATGCACATACATGTACCCCGACATGCACACACCCCCAACATGCACATATACACACCCCCTACACACACATACACAACGGGGACACATACCCGCACACATACATGCCGACATGCGCACCTGCCGAACAGCACACATTACCCATAGACACAGCAGCACCCCCCGCCCGCATACACGCACTCACACACCCCCTCTACACACTCACACGCACACCCCCATGCACGCCCACATCACACAACACCCCCCCACCCCCTCCCCTCACGGACGATCAACTTACCTTGTGCGTTGGTCCTCCGGGAGGCGACGGGAGCCATAGGGACGTGACCGCCAACAGAAGACCGCCAACAGAAGACCGCCACACAGAAATGTGGGTCGTAATTCTGTGGGCGGTGTTCTGCTGGCGTGGCGGTGGAGGTTGACCAGTCTCCACTTTCCCGCCGACCGCCAGTGTGGCTGCTGGCGGTTTTCCGGCGGAACTCTCCCAGCGGTCAGAATGCGCACAGCGGCACACCGCCGCGGTCGGCGGTCTTCACCGCGGCGGTAACTCAGCGGTCTTGCGAAAAGACCGCCAAGGTCAGAATGAGGGCCTAAGTAACTTAGCACCCAACCTTCACCAGGTGAAGGTTAGACATATAGGTGACTTATGAGTTACTTAAGTGCAGTGGTAAATGGCTGTGAAATAACGTGAACGTTATTTTACTCAGGCTGCAGTGGCAGGCCTGTGTAAGAATTGTCGGAGCTCCCTATGGGTGGCAAAAGAAATGCTTCAGCCCATAGGGATCTCCTGGAACCCCAATACTCTGGGTACCTCAGTACCATATACTAGGGAATTATAAGGGTGTTCCAGTATGCCAATGTGAATTGGTAAAATTGGTCACTAGCCTGTTAGTGACAATTTAGAAAGCATAGAGAGCATAACCACTGAGGTTCTGGTTAGCAGAGCCTCAGTGAGACAGTTAGTCATCACACAGGGAACACATACAGTGCACACTTATGAGCACTGGGGCCCTGGCTGGCAGGGTCCCAGTGACACATACACTAAAACAACATATATGCAGTGAAATATGGGGGTAACATGCCAGGCAAGATGGTACTTTCCTACAACAGGTCCAGCAAACATCAATACCTAGGAAGAATAGTTGACAGGGTGAATACCATAGACAGCTATCCACGCATAAGGGAGGACATCAGGAAGAGGTGGAACTACCACAGGGGGAAAATGCATTGTCTGGCATCTAGTCACCAGTTGGCAGTACTGAAGACTGGCAGTGGACCCTGATCTTCTCCCCCTACATTCACATCTTGGGAGGAGAAGGTCTTGGACATCCTGCATCCTGAGCGCCTGATGGGAATACCTGGGGGACTGGCTTCTGGTAAGTCCCCAAAACATTCATGTCATCAAAACGTTTTGACTCACTTTGTTCTAACTAAGACATGGTAATAGCTGTCATTGTCATTTCAGAGGAGCATGTAAAGGCAGTGTGTGCATCTTACGCAACATCACTAGTACTCAAACTTAAACATCACTTGAATCACTTACACCAACTCTGTGTTCCACTTTTCCCACAGGTAACCTTGCCATTGTCACCATGGAGAGGACACCACAGGCTGCCACAACCCTTCTGGATGAAGGCCCAGTGAAAACAACACCCCTATATGTTTGGACGCTAACGACAAAGCTAGCCCATCAGGGACACCTGGTCAGTCTATAACTGTCAGCCTCACCTGCCCACATTGACTCCTCTCAGCCATGTTGCATCTATACCACAGACAACCATTACCCCCGAACCTGTGTACCAAGGACTATCTCTTCCATTTTGTGCCCCCCAGTACAGGTACCTGAGTCACCTCTTGTCACCCCTGACAATGATGGTCCTGCCAACAGTGGAAATGGGCACACTGTGCCAGGGGCACAGATACGTGGGGCAGGGTATGTGGGAGGGATGGTGTGGGTCAGATGATGGGGGCTCAAAGGAACGCTACTGACCAGGATACCATCTCCCAAGTTTTTTGAGCCTACCAAAATTCCCAAGGCATGATGGGCCAGGTACTCACCAGAATGGAGAAAATCCAACAGCTGCAGAGGGACAACCACTAGGAAGCCATGCAGCAGTGACAGACCCAAAATGCCATCCTATCTTCCATTGCTGAGGTGCTAAGGAAAATCAACTCTTCCCTGAGTAGGCCTGGCACCCAACATCAAACCTCTTCCACTACTAATGATTCATCAGGCCCTTTAACATCTGTGGCTGCTACTGGAATGGAGGCCACGCCACGGGAAGGACAAGCATCAGACACCCCACCCTCTGTAGCTGAAGAACCCCTGCAAACATGGACGTCCACCCAAACATCTAGGAGGAGCAGATACCAAGACCAAACCCACTGCCGGGAAGTGAACCTCTCCTGAGTGGTTCCCCTTGTGTGCAACAGATACACTGTGTTGACGGTTCTGAAACCTAACTCCATTTTCTAGTAGTTCAAGGACACTGGACTTGTGTCTCCAAAAGGTGTAGCAGCTACCAAAATGATTTCATCCACCATGACTGACTCCTTCACTGTTTTCACTGTGTTATTTTTTTCAATCACTCTTACAGCTGTGCAATCTCCAATAAATACCACTTAAACCCTGGTCCTTTGTAAGTGTGATGTATCAACCATGTACAACCGTCATATATGACAACTGTTGTACTAAAATGTCCCTCTCTAATGTACAACCTTTGCTAGGGTCATCACACATGTACTATATAACCAGGATATATTTAACATTGGGATTGTTACATAGACATTAAAAAAATCATCTGTAGTGTACATCTCCACATATTTATTTGTGGATTTTTAATCA
Organism: Pleurodeles waltl; assembly: GCF_031143425.1. Lineage (NCBI taxonomy): Eukaryota > Metazoa > Chordata > Amphibia > Caudata > Salamandridae > Pleurodeles > Pleurodeles waltl. The sequence continues at coordinate 473,844,392 of NC_090438.1, forward strand.
GCAGATAGAGGAGCACTGCTAGTGGCCTCAGAATGTCAGCTCAGGTGTCATACACTACTAACCCACAGGATACTGTAGTTAGGGATATGTTAGTCCTTCTACAACCCAAGAAGCAAATAGATAGGTTCTATGTATCACCAGATAAAGCCTTGACACATACTCATACATTTGCTTCTTAATAACCGCTACCCCATGATACAGACAGAGATCAGTACTGATGTCCCCAGTCCTGGAACCTTTCACTTACCATGGTCAGGTAGCTGTAGGCTTGCCACTCACCTATGTCAGTCCTCAGATACCTACACATTGGTTTGCAAAGAAGTAACACACTGACAGCTATGTACAAGATAGGTCACATAGAAGAGAAACCAATGTGATGGTAGGGAACTGGATTCCACGTTATGACAAGTGTTAAACACAAGTGGACACACACATGGCACCATTTATCCACTTGCAGTACCATACAGGTCTTCTTGGTGCATAAACACACTGTCATCCTACTGTCCTGACAGTATGGCATATAAGTGACACTCCACAAACTCATGTTAAGCAGTACCTGGTTTTATCCATGTCCACTTTTCATTGTCTGCCTGCAAATCCCATCGGCCTGTGGCACTGTCTGGGATTTCCACATGAGGATGAGCCATACAAAAACTCAGCTAATCTGTGATTGACAAAGATGAGGGATAGGACAGATTTGTACACATACATCACTTTTACAATTCATTAGTTCAAGTGTGACTTTGCTTGTGCTTTTACAAATCATGGCACTGTATACCTAACTGTTCTGTACATACTACCAACTAACTAACTGCAGGCATATCTGAGTCATTGGCATTAGAGCAACCTAAGACCTCACGGATGGTGGTAAATAGGAGATGACATGCCAGGCATAAATTCTACAATACACCATGGATTCTCCTTTGTAAAGTACTGATTGATGAGATCTGCACTGATGTCTCCAGCTTCATCTTCATCATGTTCATCCTCACTTGGCATTTCCATCCAAGAGATCTTCTGGCTCACCCATATCCATATCTGGTATTAATGGTATCTGATGTCTCCGGGCAAGGTTGTGGAACATGCAGCAGGCAACAATAATTTGACATACCTTGTTGGGTGACTCGAGGAGGGCTGCTCCAGATTTGTCGAGGCTGCAAAATCTTGCCTTCAGGAACCCAAAAGTCCACTCCAGAACATGCCTTGTTCCTCAGTGGGCCTCATTGAAGTGGACTTTCCCTTGCGTGTTTGGGTACCTCACAGGGGTCAACAACCAAGGGCAGTTTGGATAGCCAGAGTCACCTGTAAGGAATAGGTACAACAACAAAAAAATATGTCTTGGACAGACACATTTGTATCAGCAGGAGTAAAACTTTACAGACACACATGACATCATTGACTTACCAACCAGCCAGGCACTCTCTGTACAGTTGTGTCATCAGCAGTGGGATATTGCTGTTCTGCATGATGAAGGAAACATGGACTGATCCAGGATACTTTGCACATATTTGTGAAATATACAGGTCAGCTAAACAGACCACTTGGATGTTGATGGAGTGGTAGTTTTTTTGTTCCTATATACCTGTTCATTGGCACTGGGAGGAACCAAGGCTACATGGGTGCCATCTATGACTCCAACCACATGTGGAATGTGTGCCAAAACATAATACTCTGCCTTCACATAGGCTAAATCATCACATTGGGAAAATCTGATGTAGCTGCCCAGGTGTTTCAACAATGCATACAGTACAGCCTTCAAAACCAGACTGAAAATGGACTGAGACATCCCTGCAATTAGGGCCACTGTATTCTGAAAGGACCCAGTGGCCAGGAAGTGTAGCACTGACATGACTTGAATGATGGGAGGTATGCTAATGGGACTGTGAATGGCAGGCATGAATTCTGGCTCCAACTGACGACATAGATCCATGATTGTATGCCTATTCTGGCGATAGATTTGTATTATTTGTCTCTTCTCCATGGTGTGCAGGTCTACTAGTGGGTGATACACTGGAGGTTGTCTTCCTCTCCTCATGCCAGGGTAACTATGTGGGACAAAAACATATTCTAGGTGAATGATTCAATCTATACATCATGTCTATATTCACATATATGTCACACATATCTCAATATAATGTCAGATTAAATATATGAAATTTGAGCTATGCACTCTATGACTGTTTCCTTGAATCAGATCCCCTAAGCTATCAGATGTACTTTACATTTTTAAATATATGACAGGCAGTAATTGACAGATCTACCTAGTTTACATGTGAGACATTTGTGTTGCACTTATGGTCCATTTACATTGAAAACAGAATGCTGACAATAGATTTTCATGTCCATGACCAGCCATACCTCTTCTACACAACTGTAAAAACTCACATGCACATTGAGACTAGTAAACATGAAGGCAACACTTAAAATGTGTTTGCATAGACTAGTTAAAAGTAAATGATGCACCTTTTATTACTTTTCCATATATGCAATTGTCTCAAAATGACAGCTGCCTGACCTACTATACTGGACATGAGGCAGTGTCTTAACTCCAACTGTTGTCATCGCGGAAGGCGGTTAAAACCGCAGTGGACATTGCCATTGGTAGACTTGAGACAGGACAATGTCCGCCACTGGTGCCAGTCCAGTACATGGTGGACATGATTGCCATCTTCTGCAGTATTCTTCACTTGACTCCTGACCCTGCTGTCAGCAAGACCTCCACAACATGAGATGCTGTGTGCTGCTTCTGGGAGCAATCTGCCTTCACTGCAAAAGGTCCTATCTTTGTATGGACAGCTATATGGTGCACCAGAAGAACAGGTGAGTCGAATGATATACCAATATGTGAAAGGTGGAGTATATTATTGTGTAAATGAAATGTGCAGGACTGAAAGATTGAGTCATCATGTGTTGGCTGTATGGATATGTGTACATGTGCATAGACAGATATACATTACTGATACGTAGTGGCTAGTGTGTGATCTATCTTCCTTGATCCACAAAATATATTGCAGCATGTACATCAATAACGGTGTTTGAAATAATTGTAGAGCCGTTTCATGTTATGGACATTCTTGTGGCCTGATCATATTTTTCTAGTCAATACCTTGTACTGATCATGCATGTTGTATGGCTGACTCCACTTCACACATGGCCTAGCTTCTGATGGCAATTTGGTAGGGAGTTTGAACTGTGAGGAAGGGTATGTTTGCTTACTTGTTATGACTGAGGTTTTTTCACCACTTGTGTTTGGATGGTGCATGTGGGCATAACTTTCTCCTGTTGTCCGTGTCACCCATGCAGATCAAAGCCCATCAAAAAAAGGGACTCTGGCGTGACATCACCAAGCAAATGCAGGCCGCAGAGACCCAGTTGGGGATGTCCTCCGAAGGAGTTAGGGGGTGGCCGTCGGACCTTGACCCCCTGTTGGCCCGCATTTTGGCAGTGGTATACCCTGAGTTGGATGGGCGTTAGAGGGCAGTACAGCAGCCACAAGGGGGTAAGTACTGACTAGACTCATTTACATCCCTCTGCCAGTTCAGTGTATGATGTGTAAGTATTTAAGCTGTGACAATGTGGTAAGCACTAAAGGTAAAGCGTCTCCTAGAAACACCTAGATGTGCAGTTTATAACATTAATACAGAGGTGTGGACATTAAATTGCATATAGGGGCATAATTCTCAGCTATGTTAACCCTATTTTATAAACACATGTGATGATGTGTCATATGTGTACCACTATACTACTCTATATATACCGTGCTGGTTCATCCTTCCCACCTACTGATCCATACTCCAAATATCCTGCTGGTAAGTTGTCCAGGTATTTGGCCTCTGTCTATTCCAATGCCCCTAGATCTAGCTATATGTGCAACATAGGGTCTGACAGGTGAGAAACAGACCAAATATCCCTAAGCTGTGAAATAAATGTCAAGTTTATGTGAGGGTGTGATCTCTATCTGAGATTTCACATGCACTAGGAGGTGTCCCCATTGTTACGTGTGGACTGTACCTTGGTACCTGTGATGTTTAGTCAGGATGGACATCCGACATGCTGAAAATCATGATGGTATTACTACAAATCCTAGTGCAGACATATCATTGACATGGGAGTTCAGACTATTTGCATCATGTTCATGTTATTGTGAAGGTAAGTGGCTACCTGCTATTTCCTTGGCCAATGTTTTATGGGCAGGCTACATAGGGCAGGCCATCCTCTAGATAGGTAGAAAATATACTGTTTTAAGCCAACATCATGTGTACATTGCTAATTCCTGCCAGTTTTCAGCTTTGTGATTCAACTTGGGCATACTTACATTTGGTATTCTGATTCTGTTTTCAAGGATTTTAGTATTGCAAACCTAAATATGCACTGACTTAATTGTGTTGCAGATGTTGTAGTTGACAATCACATGTTGGTGGAATGGTACACGTTGTCGGTCAATTGGCTTGGCACTCGGTGTATGTCTCATTCGTGATTACCTTAGAAGTGGTTTATGTCAGTGTAACTTTACTCTAAAGATGTAAGGTTACTCATGTCTGAAGTGTGGATAGTGACTTACTTAGATAATGTTATTTTGATGTTGCCACTCATCATGATAAGTTGAACTGCATGTGACATTCATGCACATGACAGGTGTCCATTGTATTTAAGGTGTTGGTATGCTCCCTGTGGTTCAATCAATCAATCAGTGTATTTGTAGAGTGTAGAGCGCACTACCACCCGTGAGGGTCTCAAGGCACTGGGGGGGGGTGCTGCTACTGCTCAAATAGCCAGGTTTTGAGCCGCTTCCTGAAAGTCAACAGGTCTTCGGTCTGTCGTAGGGGCAAGGGAAGGGTGTTCCAGGTCTTGGCAGCAAGGTGGGAGAAGGATCTGCCTCTGGTAGTTGCTCTTCGGATGCGGGGGCCGTGTCGTGGGCGAGGTCGGCTTAGCGGAGTTGGCGGGACGGGGTGTAGAAGGTGAGTCGTGAGTCGTCTGTTGAGGTAGGCTGGACCGGTGTTGTGGAGCTCCTTGTGTGCGTGGGTGAGGAGCTTGAAGGTTATCCTTTTGTTGACAGGGAGCCAGTGTAGGTCTCTCAGAAGGGGAGTGATGTGGCTGTGGTGGTGGGCATCGAGGATCAGGCGTGCAGAGGTGTTTTGTATTTGTTGCAGTAGTTTGAGGAGTTTGACAGGGGCTCCTGCGTAGAGGGTGTTTCCGTAGCCGTTGTCTGTGGCTAATTCCTGTGTGCTAAGTAGGCCTCCATTAGTGTACTTGACTTTGTTTTCTAGGTGAGAATGACTAAGATGAGTAGGTCCTCAAAGTCTGCATCAAAGTTTTTAACAACATGTGTTGCTGCAATGGGTTTGGAAGCAATTGTACTTCAAATTTGGGTATGTCGAATGGAATAGGGGTATCTGAGCTATTTTCCATTGTGAAGGTAATCAACACAGGGACATGTGATGTATGTGATGTCCAAGCAACATGCAGTCTTGTTATTGACACTTAGGGGGTCATTACAACCCTGGCGGACGGTGTTAAAGCAGCGGAAATACCGCAAACAGGCCGGCGGACAAAAAAAGGGAATTATGACCCTGGCGGAAACTGCCAACAAAGACAGCCACTTTAACACTTCGCCCGCCACGGCGGTACAGACAAGCAGCGCGGCGGTCACCGCCAACAGACAGGTGGAAGACAATGTACCGCCCGCAGTATTACAACCCACCAATCCGCCACCTTTTCCTGGGCGGATTCACCGTGGATAAAAACACGGCAAAAACAGCTTTTGCTATGGGAAAATGCTCACCTTAACATATCCCACGAGGAATCCATGGAGCCGGAACTCCAATTACTCCCTGCCCTTGTCTTTTTGCTCCTCTACGACCAACAGCTACGTAGGCACCGCAGACAACGGTGAGTACTGTACCTACGACATGGGGGAGGCAAAAGTTAGGGGGACACACGCCAAACACCCCCACTCCCACCCTCGCATATTAAAACATACACACCAATGCATTCACAAAAACTCACAGTAACAACCCACAATCCCCCCGGAAGAATGAATACACAAAGCGAAAATCGGTCAAACAATGTAATGTGCCAATATACATGTCATACAAAAATATACAGATATATATTTGAAAATCAGTCATAATTATATAGAAGACAAGAAGTAGTGCAGATATGTACATAACAATGTCCGTGCACCAACAGTCCAAAAATGCATGGGTGAGGCCCACAAACGATACCTGACCACAATCGGAGAGAACACTGCCGGGGCATCAGATAGAAATACTACAGGCACCTCAGGAGGAAGGGAAGGGGGGGCACCTCAGCCGGATGACTGCAAAGCCAGATCCACGACGGGGCTCCATGCCCATTTATGCCATCCTGGGGAGTGCAAAGCCACAGTCTCTCAAGTCTCTACAGTGGGTGGGTTGCCCACTGCTGCATCCTGGGGAGTGCAAAGCCACAGTCTCTCAAGTCTCTACAGTGGGTGGGTTGCCCACTGTGCCATCCTGGGGAGTGCAAAGCCACAGTCTCTCAAGTCTCTACAGTGGGTGGTTTGCCCACTGTGCCATCCTGGGGAGTGCAAAGCCACAGACTCTCAAGTCTCTACAGTGGGTGGGTTGCCCACTGTGCCATCCTGGGGAGTGCAAAGCCACAGTCTCTCAAATCTCTACAGTGGGTGGTTTGCCCACTGTGCCATCCTGGGGAGTGCAAAGCCACAGTCTCTCAAGTCTCTACAGTGGGTGGCTTGCCCACTGTGCCATCCTGGGGAGTGCAAAGCCACAGTCTCTCAAGTCTCTACAGTGGGTGGGTTGCCCACTGTGCCATCCTGGGGAGTGCAAAGCCACAGTCTCTCAAGTTGATGCAGGTCTCTACTGGTCTTGGGGGTGACTGGACTGGATGAGTCTCCCCGTTAAAGGTCGTGTCCTGTCACTGTCCCAGCTGCATATGGGATAAGGATGCCTGATGTGGCGGTCCATTCATTCCTACCCGGTGCATTGCCCTGTTCAGCGGTTCTTTGCCATGGCGGTCTTTGCCCTGTTCAGCGGTGCTTTGCCATGGCGGTCTTTGCCCTGTTCAGCTGTGCTTTGCCATGGCGGTTCAGGACTGTTCAGCGGTGCTTTGCCATGGCGGTCTTTGCCCTGTTCAGCGGTGCTTTGTCATGGCGGTTCAGGACTGTTCAGCGGTGCTTTGCCATGGCGGTCTTTGCCCTGTTCAGCGGTGCTTTGCCATGGCGGTTCAGGACTGTTCAGCGGTGCTTTGCCATGGCGGTTCAGGACTGTTCAGGGGTGCTTTGCCATGGCGGTCTTTGCCCTGTTCAGCGGTGCTTTGCCATGGCGGTCTTTGCCCTGTTCAGTGGTGCTCTGCCATGGCGGCCTTTGCCATGTTCAGCGGTGCTTTGCCATGGCGGTCTTTGCACTGTTCAGCGGTGCTTTGCCATGGCGGTTCAGGACTGTTCAGCGGTGCTTTGCCATGGCAGTTTTTGCCCTGTTCAGCGGTGCTTTGCCATGGCGGTTCAGGACTGTTCAGCAGTGCTTTGCCATGGCGGTCTTTGCCCTGTTCAGCGGTGCTTTGCCATGGCAGTTCAGGACTGTTCAGCGGTGCTTTGCCATGGCGGTCTTTGCCCTGTTCAGCGGTGCTTTGCCATGGCGGTCTTTGCCCTGTTCAGTGGTGCTTTGCCATGGCGGTTCAGGACTGTTCAGCGGTGCTTTGCCATGGCAGTCTTTGCCCTGTTCAGCAGTGCTTTGCCATGGCGGTTCAGGACTGTTCAGCAGTGCTTTGACATGGCGGTTCTGATAAGGACATTGGTGTGTGGCATGACGTTCTCTACACTGGACATTGGTGTGTGGCATGACGTTTCATCATTGCCCAGCGGGGCTGTACCAGCCGGGGCCCTCCAGGGCACTGACTCCGGCGGTGGTCTCCTGACCAGTGACGATACTTGGGCCCTTCAGGGCACTGACTCCGGCGGTGGTCTTCTGACCAGTGACGATACTTGGGCCCTCCTGGGCACTGACTCCGGCGGTGGCGGTGGTCTCCTGACCAGTGACGATACTTGGGCCCTCCTGGGCTGTGACTCTGGCGGTGGTCTCCGGACCAGTGACGATACTTGGGCCCTCCAGGGCACTGACTCCGGCAGTGGTCTCCTGACCAGTGACAATACTTGGGCCCTCCTGGGCACTGACTCCGGCGGTGGCGGTGGTCTCCGGACCAGTGACGATACTTGGGCCCTCCGCGGCTGTGACTCCGGCGGTGGTCTCCTGACCAGTGACGATACTTGGGCCCTCCTGGGCTGTGACTCTTGCGGTGGTCTCCTGACCAGTGACGATACTTTGGCCCTCCTGGGCTGTGACTCCGGCGGTGGTCTCCTGACCAGTGACGATACTTGGGCCCTCCTGGGCTGTGACTCCGGCGGTGGTCTCCGGACGAGTGACGATACTTGGGCCCTCCAGGGCACTGACTCCGGCGGTGGTCTCCTGACCAGTGACGATACTTGGGCCCTCCTGGGCACTGACTCCGGTGGTGGCGGTGGTCTCCTGACCAGTGACGATACTTGGGCCCTCCTGGGCTGTGACTCCGGCGGTGGTCTCCTGACCAGTGACGATACTTGGGCCCTCCTGGGCTGTGACTCTGGCGGTGGTCTCCTGACCAGTGACGATACTTGGGCCCTCCTGGGCTGTGACTCCGGCGGTGGTCTCTGGACCAGTGACGATACTTGGGCCCTCCTGGGCTGTGACTCCGGCGGTGGTCACTGGACCAGTGACGACGGTGCTGGCGGTTGTGTCTCGACTGCCGGAAATGATGGCGCACTTCTCCGCCGTGACACTCACAACAGGCTGGGGAGACTTCCTCTGGCCCTTCCCCACCTTTGGTGGAGTCACAGCTGACTCTCCAATCCCCTTGGAACCCATGTCAGTTGTTTTCCCACCAGGAGTCTTAACACGGTCCCGTCGTCCACTCTCCAATTTTAGAGCCTTTACAGGGGGTGGGCTGCCAGTGCCTTGGCTCCGGGTCCTACTGCCTGCCCTGGTGGACGGTGCACTCCAAAAACCCTGAACAGGCACCACTGGTATTGGAGGCTTTTTGGCTGAGGTGCTACGACGAGACTGATGAATTGGAAGGGGGGGGCAAAAAGGTCAACTTTACAGAGGGACAGTTTCTGACGAACACTGGGATGGGTAGCTGGAGGGGGTCTGGGAGTGGAGGAAGAGGAGGTGGTTGTAGGAGGTGTCACTTTAGATGTTTTGGGTGCAGGTGCAGGTACTGGAGGCTGTCGTGAGGTGGATGGATGTTGGGTTGGATTGCCGGTGTTTGGGTACTTTGGGAGGGGGCGTCACAGACACACTGGTAGAGGACACAGGGGACGTGTAAATGGCAGTGGAGGTGGTGAGTGCAGGTGAGCGACTTGTGGTGCTGGGTGTCCTGGTGCGATTCATGGTGCCTGTAGATGTGGTGCATGCAGGTGTGTGTGTAGACGAGACTGGGAGGGAGGAGGGAGAAGAGGAGGAGGGCGACACAGTAGAGGCAGTGGATGTTGTTGTGTCTGTATGTGGCTGAGGCTTGCGTGAGTGCCTGTGGCCTGTGGTGTGTGTGGTGCCTATGTTTGCTTGAGCTACTTGGGTGTGTTGACTTGTGTGCATGCTGGTCTGTAGGTGTGCTTGGGATGGGCTGGGGTACAGGAGATTGGGTCTGGGTGGAGGAAGTTGGAGGGGGGAGGCTAGACACAGGTACAATGGCTGCCATCAGTGCTGAGGCTGAAGGACAGCCTGACCAGAATGAATGCCCTCCAGGAATGCATTACCGTGTTGCAACTCTCGTTCTACACCCTGGATGGCATTCACAATGGTAGACTGCCCAACAGTGAGTGATCTGAGGAGGTCAATGGCCTCCTCACTGAGGGCTGCAGGGGTGACTGGGGCAGGGCCTGAGGTGCCTGGGGCGAAGGTGATGCCCATCCTCCTGGGTGAGTGGGCACGGAGCTAATGCTGAGGGGCTGCTGGGAGGGCGGTGCTGGTAGGGGAGGTGGCGGCGTACCTGTAGAGGTGGGGGGCACAGATGGTGCCGCCACCACAAGGGAGCCCACATCGTCGAACGAGTCCGTGTCGCTGCTTGGTGATCCGGTTGCCGACGTGAAGCTCCCCTCGCCCTCCGTCCCACTGGTGCATTCAGAGTCCATGATGTGGCCCTCCATGGCCATGTGAGATGCTGCTCCCTCGTGCTCCGGTGCCACTGTATCTCCGCCTGTTGATGCTGATGTACAAAAGGACAGGGAGAGCAGAAAAAAGGGGTGGAGACAGAAGAAAGAGGGTTTTAGTGCATGGCATACCGCTACCGTTGGCGGACAAGACAAATGCAGCTGCCCCCTGCATTACGCTGTGCTCCTGCCCTCTGCACATGCATTTTCTGGGATCTGGCCTACATGGCAATGGTGCACATCTGCGCACATGGATGCCACAGGGGCAACTATACCTCGACTTGGCACTCTGCTGAGGTGGGGTAGAGTGCCACATGGCCTACATTACGGAGGGGCCTTGCCTACGGAACTCGCCCTGGCCTAGGTACACCCACAGCCCTCCTCCCCCACCCAGACACCTCCACTGCACGCAAAGTCTGCAGAATGAGGTTGTACTCACCCCCTTGTGTCTGCTGTGATGCCCTCATGCGCCCATCCAACTCCGGGTAGGCCACCGCCAGGATCCGGAACATCAGGGGGGTCATGGTGCGACGGGCACCCCTCCCACGTTGGGAGGCCATCCCCAGCTGAGCCTCCGCCGTCTTCTTGCTGCAGCGGCGAATGTCCTCCCATCTCTTACGGCAGTGGGTGCCCCGTCTCTGGTGGGCCCCCAGGGTCCGGACCTCCTTGGCGATGCCACGCCAAATATCCCTCTTCTGGTGGGCGCTGACCTACATGACATGCACAAGGAAAGAGGAACAGTCATTACCAACTGCACCGTCGTTGTGAGTGGTCCCCTCCCTATTCTGGCCATGTGGCCCATTCATTCACATGCATTAATGTTCTATGAACTCTGCCCCCTTCCCTCTTCCAACCAGCCCTCTCCACCCATGCCTAGCCCATACAACGTGCTCCCTTGGTACTAACCTGTTGGTCTGGAGGACCGTAGAGTAGCGTGTACTGGGGGAGGACCCCGTCTACCAGTTTCTCCAACTCCTGTGCAGTGAAGGCAGGGGCCCTTTCCCCAGACGCAGCAGCCATCGTCGCTTCCAGACCGAGGTCACAGCAGCACTTGCAGTGTAGGTCCTCTCCTGTCGAAGGTCAGGTATCTAGTGATTGAAGAGATAGAAAATGGCGGTGACGTCCGCGGCGGTGCGCATCATCACCGCCGGCGCACCTATTCATTGGCTCCTGGGACCCATAGGGTCCAATGTTAACCAATCCAGCATTGCGCCGCGGTCTACGACCGCCTACAGCGACGGTGTGCAACGCCAGTGCAGTTACCCCACAATCCCATTGTCCCACATTAGAGGTCAGGCATCCGCCATTTCAGGGGCCCACATGGCTTCATTTACTACTGCGTCACACATAGCTAGGCCTACACTCAACACACATCCAGGAAGGGTTTTGTGAGTGGTGTAGTCTTGTGTGTGACTGTGGGTACATACCTGGAGGAATAATGACTGGTTCTTCGCTGTTGTCCTTCGTAGGCACCGTCTGCTGGGACATATGAGAAGATGGTGGAATCCTCCGGTGTACCGACCGCTGGTGGAGCTGTTGACAATGGAAGAGCAACATGTCATCGTAACCTACCGGTTTGACCGTGCCACAATCCAGGAACTATGTACCCAGTTGGAGCCAGACCTGATGTCACCAATCCGCCATCCGACTGGAATCCCCCCTGACGTGCAGGTGCTGTCAGTGCTCCATTTCCTTGCAAGTGGGTCTTTTCAGACAACTGTGGCCATGGCATCAGGGATGTCCCAGCCTATGTTTTCCAACGTGTTGTCTAGAGTGTTGTCTGCCCTGCTGAAACACGTAAGGAGATACATCATTTTCCCTGAGGTGGGGGATTTGCCTACAGTTAAAGGTGACTTCTCTGCCCATGGACATATCCCCAACGTCATAGGTGCTATTGATGGGACCCATGTAGCTCTGGTCCCCCCACACAGGAGTGAACAGGTGTACAGGAACAGGAAGAGTTATCATTCTATGAATGTCCAGATGGTCTGTTTGGCAGACCAGTACATCTCCCAGGTTAATGCTATGTTCCCTGGCTCAGTGCATGACGCCTACATCCTGCGGAATAGCAGCATCCCTGATATGATGGGTCAACTCCAGAGGCACTGTGTATGGCTATTGGGGACTCTGGTTACCCCAACCTGTCCTGGCTATTGACCCCAGTGAGGAATCCCAGGACCAGGGCAGAGGAACGCTACAATGAGGCCCGTGGGCGGACTAGGAGGGTGATCGAACGCACCTTCGGCCTCCTGAAGGCCAGGTTCAGATGCCTCCATATGACAGGTGGATCCCTATTCTACTCACCGACGAAGGTGTGCGACATCATCATCGCCTGGTCCATGCTCCATAATTTGGCTTTGCGACGCCAGGTGCCTTTTCTGCAGGAGGATGATCCCGATGACGGTGTTGTAGCAGCTTTGGAGCCTGTGGAGCCTGTGGAGCCTGTGGACAGTGATGAGGATGAAGCTGATGAAGAAGACAACGACAACAGGGAGTCAGTCATACAGCAGTATTTCCAGTGAGACACAGGTGAGAGCATTTTCATTTTTAGCATTACATTAACTTTCACACGTCTACCTCTATCCTGTTTTTCGATTTTAATCACTATTTGGTAACTGAGTTTTACCCTCCCATCACGGTTTCACAGGTGTGGTTACCTACGTGTCAACTGCTTGCATCCTTCAAGGGCTTGTGATGTGTGACATAGGTATGTTAGCTTTACAATGGTAAACCCATTATGACACTGTCATTGATAATACATTTTTACTAAATCACAGACTGACTCCAGATTGTTTTGTGTTTCAAGGGTGTTTATTGAAGTGCTTCAGAAATGGGAGGGGGTTGTAAAATGGTGGTGGGTGATGGCGGATGAATGTCCATGGCAGAGTCCAGTCTATTAGTCTCACAGGTGCACTGCCCATCTGGGCATTGGAAGTGGAGCTGGGGCAGTTTAAGTATGGACAGGATAACAAAGTGGGACAGTGGGGTGACAATCAGGGTGGTCTCATTTCCTGGCGGGGGTCTTGCCATCTTGCTCTGTCCTGTTCCTGGATCTCAGGTACCGCTTGCATGGTGATTGTCCATCTGCAGGGGGTGGGGTGCTGGTGTGTTGGTCCTGTGGCGGGGCGTCCTGTCCACTAGCGCCGGCGGAGGTGGTGGGCAGTTCATCGTCCATGCTAGTGTCAGGGGCCCCTTGGAGTGCCACGGTGTCCCTCAAGGTCTGCTGTATGTCCTTCAGCACCACTACGATGGTGCCCAGGGTGGAGCTGATGGTCCTGAGCTCCTCCCTGAACCCCAAATACAGTTCGTCCTGCAGGCGCAGGGTCTCCTGCAACTTGTCCAGGACCGTGGCCATCGTCTCCTGGGAGTGGTGGTAGGCTCCCATGATGGAGGAGAGGGCCTTGTGGAGAGTGGGTTCCCTTGGCCTGTCCGCCCCCTGTCGCACAGCAGCCCTCCCAGTTCCCCTGTGTTCCTGTGCCTCCGTCCCCTGGACCGTGTGCCCACTACCACTGCCCCCAGGTCCCTGTTGTTGTTGGGGTGGTGGGTTATCCTGGGTTCCCTGTAGTGGTGGACACACCGCTGATTGACCTGTCCTGAGTAGGGAGGTTTGGGCTCGCTGGGTGGGTGCTGTGGTGGTGTTACCAGAGGGTGGAAGGTCGGTGTTGGGCTGTGCCTGTGCAAGAGGAACCGACTGTCTCGAGGCCCACGATGGTCCGGGCTGGTCAACAGGATCGAGTAGGTCAGAGCTGCTCTCGTCACTGTGGGCCTCTTCTGGGGGTGGAGTGGTGTTGTCTGGACCCTCTGGTGTGGTGACGGTCCTTCGTGTTCCTGCATGGGCATAAGAGCATGATTATTGCATGTGTGTGTGTAATGGTGTGCTATGGGTGGGTGTTTGTGTACCCCAGTGCAAGCTTTCCTGTGTGTGGGTTTGTGTGGTGATGGTTTTGAGGGTGTACTGGGTATGTGCAGTGGGCATGCTTTAGTGCTGGGTGTCCATGCTTAGTTGTGTCATGCAGGGCTTGGTGTTGGGATGGGTGGTTGGTGTCATGGGTACATTAGTGAGGAGTTGTAGTGGTAGGGGAGGGGGTGAGGGAGGGGGTGTGTGATAGCATGCAGGTTTGGTGGGGGATATGATAGTTAAGATTTGACTTACCAGTGTCCCATCCTCCACCGACTCCTGTGAGGCCCTCAGGATGCAAGATGGTCAAGACTTGCTCCTCTCATGTTGTTAGTTGTGGGGGAGGAGGTGGGGGTCTGCCGCCAGTCCGCTGTACCGCGATGTTGTGCCTGGAGACCGTTGAACGCACCTTCCCCCGTAGGTCGTTCCACCTCTTCCTGATGTCCTCCTGATTTCTTGGGTGCTGTCCCACGGCGTTCACCCTGTCCACTATTCTGCGCCATAACTCCATCTTCCTGGCTATAGATGTGTGCTGTACCTGTGAGCCAAATAGCTGTGGCTCTACCCGTACGATTTCCTCCACCATGACCCTGAGCTCCTCCTCGGAGAAGCGGGGGTGTCTGTGGCATGCCATGGGGTGGTGTGGGTGATGTGTGGGGTAGTGTATGTGGTGATGGTTGTGGTGAGTGTAGTGGTGTGTGGTGTTTTGTGCGTGGATGTTGTGTGGGTGATGGTGTTGTGTGCCTCTGTGTGGTGGGGTTGTCTATTCTGTGCTCTCTTTCTGTCGCCTTCGTCTCTGATTTTTGGTCGTAGGGATTTGTGGGTGAGGTGGGTGTGTGTTTTATATTGTATTGGGTGTGTGGGTGTGGTGTTTGTATGTGTATCAGGTGTGTGTATTTTGAATTGTCCAATGTGGCGGTGTTTTGGAGATGTGTGTGTATTTTGAGCGCGACGGTGTGTACCGCCAATGGAATACTGCGGTTGAAAGACCGCCGCGTGGATTCGTGGGTCGTAATAGCATGGGCGTGTTTCTGGTGCCGTGGAGGTGGAGGATTTGTTTCCGCCAGTTTATCACTGACCTTTGGTGTGGCGGTGATATGGTGGAGGAAATCGTACGGGTAGAGCCACAGCTATTTGGCTCACAGGTACAGCACACATCTATAGCCAGGAAGATGGAGTTATGGCGCAGAATAGTGGACAGAGTGAACGCCGTGGGACAGCACCCAAGAAATCAGGAGGACATCAGGAAGAGGTGGAACGACCTACGGGGGAAGGTGCGTTCAACGGTCTCCAGGCACAACATCGCGGTACAGCGGACTGGCAGCGGACCCCCACCTCCTCCCCCACAACTAACAACATGGGAGGAGCAAGTCTTGACCATCTTGCATCCTGAGGGCCTCACAGGAGTCGGTGGAGGATGGGACACTGGTATGTCAAATCTTAACTATCATATCCCCCACCCTACCTGCATGCTATCACACACCCCCTCCCTCACCCCCTCCCCTACCACTACAACTCCTCACTAATGTACCCATGACACCAACCACCCATCCCAACACCAAGCCCTGCATGACACAACTAAGCATGGACACCCAGCACTAAAGCATGCCCACTGCACATACCCAGTACACCCCCACAACCATCACCACACAAACCCACACACAGGAATGCTTGCACTGGGGTACTCAAACACCCACCCATAGCACACCATTACACACACACATGTGTCCTGTGCCATTGGTTTACATGTGCAGATGGTTGTGGGCATGGTGTGTGTGTCGGGTGTGTGTTGTGTGTGTCACTGATGTTTTCCTCCCTCCCTCCCTTATGTGCTAGGCGGCTATACTGACCATTATCGTTTTCGTTGGTTTTCCAGGTGGAGCATTACATAGATCATCGGGAAGACTTGCAGTTCGGGTTCCACTGTGGCGTAGTTCTTCCCTGTCTCTCCAATGGTGAGTCCTCTCACTTCTGAGCTCTGTTTCCACCAGGCTTTTCTTGCCGTTGGTACTGCCCCGGAAAAGGTGGAGGTTTGCAGTGTCTTAATATGGTGGGCAGTACTTTGTCTCCCGTCTGGCTGTTGTTGGCTACTTCTGTGGTGAGTGTTGTTTCCACCCTGGCAGTTGATGTGGTACATTGGCTGTCTATGAGAGTTCTCACCGCCATGGTCATAATTTGGCAGTACTTACCACCAGACTGTTGACGATATTACCACCACTTTATCACTCACTGCCAGGGTCGTAATGAGGGCCATAGTCTTGCAGGAGCCTGCACCACCTGGAAAGAAGGGGCGACTCCTTCCCCTTCTTTCCAGGTGGTGCAGGCTCCTTTCCCTTCTTTCCAGGTGGTGCAGGCTCATTCCCCTTCTTTCCAGGTGTTGCAGGGCCCTTCCCCTTCTTTCCTGGTGGTGCTGGCTCCTTCCCCTTCTTTGATAGAGGTGTGGTATTCTTACCACCACGAGTAGGTGGTGCTACCACTGTCCCCGTGGACTGTTTGGCTGATGTGCTGGGCTGTGTTCTTGGTACCCTGTCCATTCGTGCAGGGCGAGGGGAGCGGTAGGGAACACGTCAAATTAGGAAAGGGAAAGCTTTTTAGGGATGGTGGGGCAGGAGGAGGAAGGAGTAATGGGAGTGGAGGATGAGGGAGTGGTTGTTGGAGGTGTCTGATGGACTTGGGTGCAGGTGCATAGGCAGTATGCTGATGTGAGGTGGATGGCTGTTGGGTGTGTGAGTGCTTGCTTTTGTGTCCTTTAGGAGGGGGGGACAGACAGGGTGGGAGAGGACAGAGGGGACACTTGCATGGTTGTTGTGGAAGTGTCTGCCAGTGAGGTGCATGTTCTGCTTGGTGCGATGATGCTGGTAGTGGATGTTGATGTAGTGCATGCAGGTGTGCTGTGTGGACGTGACTGGGAGGGAGGTGGTGGAGGAGGAGGGGGGGAGACAGTGGAGACAGTGGATGTTTGTGTGTCTGCAAATGTAAGGTGTTTGCGTGAGTGCTTGTGGGAAGAAGTGTGGTGTTTGTGCTTGCCTGTGCCACTCTTGGGTGTTGTCTTGTGTGCATGCTCATCTGTATGTGTGCTGGGATGGGTTGGGATTGAGGAGAATGCAACTGGAAACTGGTAATTGGAGGGGGGATGGTAGAAACAGGGACAATGGCTGCCATCAGAGAGGAGGCCAGAGCCTGAATCGATCTATGTTGGGCCAATAATCCACTGTGAATGCCCTCCAGGAATGCATTGCATTGCTGCATCTCGGATGCCAGCCCCAGGATGGCATTCACAATGGTTGTCTGCCCTACAGAGATGGATCTCAGGAGGTCAATAGCCTCCTCGCTCAGCGCAGCAGGACTCACTGGAGCAGAGCCTGTGGTGCCTGGGGCCAAGGTGATGCCTACCCTCCTGGGTGAGTGGGCATGGGCAACTCACTGAGGGGTTCCTGGGAGCGGTGCTGGTATGGGGGTGGTGGCTGTACCTGCAGCTGGGGTGGACACTGAGGTGTCCACCACCACCAAGGAGCTCCCATCGGAGGAGGTATCAGAGTCTGTGTTGTCTCTTCCAGTCTCTGCTATGGTGCTCCCCTCGCCCTCCATCCCACTGGTTCCCTCAGCGTCAGTGGACTCTGCCTCTAGGGTCCTGTGGGATGCAGCTCATTCTGTCACCAGTGCCTCTGCTCCTCCGCCAGATTATGCTAATGCACACAAGGACAGGATGACAAAACAAGAAAGGGGAGGAGACAAAGGATACACTTGGTTAATGACTGCACCAACACCACTATTGGCATGCACATCACCGTCACACACAGGGAACAGGCTTACGCACTATGCATTGCACTACCAGTGATATGGCTAGTCACTAAGGCAAGATGAGGACCACGCACCGCAAACTGCAGCACACCTGGGTCCCTCGATGCCCTGCCTGAAATGGACTACTAACAAGCTAGGTTACCTGTATTTGCCATGCAACTATTACCCTTCAGTTGACCCATGCTGCAATGTCTGGTCTGGCCTTAGAGGCACCCACTAACACACATCCACCACCCGAATACCACCCAACTAGCCAAAAGATGTAATGAAACCCACTGTACTCACTCCCTTGCAGCTGATGTGATTCCCTCAAGCACCCATCCAGCTCAGGCTAGGCCAGTATGCGGGCCATCAGGTGGGTCAGGGTCCAACGGGCACCTCTTCCTCATTGGGAGGCCATCCCCAGCTGGGCCTCCATGGTCTTCCGTGCCCAGCATCTCAGGTCCTCTCACCATTCCCAACAGTGGGTGCTCTGCCTGCCATATACCCACAGAGTCCGCAAGTCCTTGGCGATGGCACAACATAATCCCTTCTTTTGATGGGCATTGACCTGCAGAGGTAATATAGACAGGAGAACTCCATTAAACAAACAGTCCATTCTGTCACACACATGGCCCACCATACCCGATTCCATCACCATTGGCACACACATCGGCCAGCTCACAGCATGTATACCACCAACAGACAATCTCCCCACCCCCACCCACCCTTACAGAATGCCTTCACATAAATCTCCATGCATCCATGCTACATGCATCGTAGCCAAAGTGCACTCACCTGTTGGTCTGGAGGCCCATTCAGCTGTCTGTACTGGGGAAGGACCCCATCCACCAGTCGTTCCAACTCCTCTGAAGTGAAGGGTGGGGCCCTCTCCCCAGTCACACGGGCCATGGTAGGTTCCAGACACAGGTCACAGCAGCACACGCAGTGTAGGTCTTCTCCTGTTGATGGTCAGGAAAAAAGTGAGGAATCAGATATAAAATGGCGGTCACGTCCATGGCAGTGTACACCATCACCGCCGGTGTACATTCCCATTGGCCACTGTACTCCATAGGGCCCAATATTATCCAATGAGGAATAGCAAGGCGGTGCAAGACTGCCTACCGCCACGATGCCCAACATCGGCGGAATTACCTCACTTACACCTCTCCCTCCATACAGGATAGGTGGTCGCCATATCGGGGGGGGACAGGCCTATCGACAATTACTGTGTCACAGGTTAAATAGGCACATACTTCGACATTTACACGATCCCAATACACTGATGTTGGACTGATGCTGTGGTTCCATTGTTCAAATTGTGATAGCCTACTCACTCTTGTGTCCCTTAGATACCTACTGCTTAGAATGAATAGGAGGTGGAGACATACCTCCATGTACAGACCCCTGTTGGACTTAGCTACACTGGAGGACAGGCACATTATCCTCACCTATTGACTGGACAGGGCCACAATCACAGAGCTGTATGCCCAGTTGGAGCCTGACCTGATCTCACCTATCCGTCATCCCACTGGGATCCCTCGTCTTGTACAAGTGCTATCAGTGCTCCATTTCCTGGCGACAGGTTCTTTCCAGGTGACAGTGGGCTTGGCAGCAGGAATGTCACAGCCAATGTTCTCAATCATGCTGGCAAAAGTGTTGTCTGCCCTGGTAAAACACATGTGCAGCTACATAGCTTTCCCCCAGGTGGAAGACTTGGCCACTGTGAAGGCTGGATTCAATGCAATAGGACATATCACCAATATTATTGGGGCGTTTGACGGGACACATATTGCATTTGTCCCGCCCCCTGCCAGCATGAACAGGTGTACAGGAATCGTAAGAGTTTCCACTCCATGTATGTGCAGATGGTGTGCCTGGCAGACCAGTACATCTCCCACGTCAATGCTAAGTATCCTGGGTCGGTGCATGATGCCTTTGTCCTGAGGAACAGCAGCATCACACATGTGATGGGCCAACTACAGAGGCATAGGGTGTGGCTAATAGGTGAGCCTTGGTCCCCACCCAGTGTATGTTAGTGTATGCCTCTAGTGTTAACCTCATAGGATAGTGTGTGGCTAAATGTTGTCCTTCAATACCTGCAGGTGACTCTGGCTACATAAACCTATTATGGCTGCTGACCCCTGTGAGGAATGCCAAGACAAGGCCTGAAGAACATTATAATGAGGCACATGGGTGAATCAGAAGGATCATTGAGAGAACCTTTGACCTTCTGAAGGCTAGGCTTAGGTGCCTCTATCCCTGTGCTACTCACCCGGGAAGGTCTTCCAGACAGTAGTGGCATGCTGCATGTTGCACAATCTGGCTCTCAGAGGCCATGTACCTTTTCTGCAGGAGGAGGAGACTGGAGATTCCTCTGTGGCTCCAGTAGACCCTAATGACAGTGAGGATGAAGAGGCTGAAAATGAGTATGAGGACAACAGAACCACAGTTATCCGTCAGTACTTCCAATAACACACAGGTGTGTCAGTGCAACTTCACACTTCTATGACTATTGATGTAGTCTGTGTGGCTGTGGCATGATGGCATTACCCACTTTTTACCTCTACTTACTGTCACCTATGGATTATCATTTTACAGATGTTGGTGCAATGATAACTGTGTACCGATGTGCTGACTACAGCCAGCTACAGGTCATTATTTCTATGCTCTCACACTGTACAGTTCATTTGCAACGGATGTAACTGTTTCCATTAATACATTGTTTTTGAGTTGTGTTCAAGGGTGTTTATTGTATTGCTAAAAACACTGAGGGGAAAGTGCAATGGAATGTGATGATGATGGAGGAAAGTCCAGGGTATTGTTCCAGTCTGTTTGTAGCACAGGTGCAGTGTCCAAGTGGCGATAGGAAGGGGAGCCAAGGCAGTTCAAGGTGGACAAGGTGACAGGGTGGGACACAAGGGGGCCAATCAGGAGAGTCTCATTTCCTGGCGTTGCTCTTGGCAATTGTCTCTGGCTTCTCTCTGGGTTGCAGGGAACGTTTGCGGGGTGGTTCACCTTCTGCAGGGGGAGGGGTGCTGGTGGCCTGTGGGTCCTGTGGCTGGGTCTCCTGCCCACTAGCTAGTGGTAGGTGCCCGCTAGTGTGCTGTTGCCTCTCTCATGATGTTGGCCATGTCTTTCAGCACTGCTGCTGTGGCGATCGGGGTGGTGTTGATGGCCTGCAGGGCCCCTCTGACCCCCTAGTACTGTCCCTCCTGCAGCCACCTGTTCTCTTGCACGTTGTCAAGGATCTGGCCCATCGTATCCTGGGAATGTTGATAGGCTCCCAGGATCTCGGAGAGTGCCTCCTGGAGAGTCAGGTCCTGTCCTCCCCCTGGCACACAGCAGTCCTCCCAGTGTCCTTGTTGGCCTGTGCCTCTGTCCCCTGAATGGTGTGCCCACTGCCACTGACCCCAGGTCCCTGATTGCCTTGGGAATGAGGTGTGGCCTGGGGTCCCTGTACAGGTGGGCACACTGCTGATTGATGTGTCCTGAGGACAGAGTTGTGGGTACGCTGGGTGGGTGCTGCGGTGTTGGGTCCTGATGGGGGATGCCCTGTGGTGGTCTGTGAGTGGGCTTGGGAAACCAGCTGTCCCGTGGTCCCTGATGGGCCAGGTAGGCCATCCAGACCCTGAAGTCCAGAGTTACTGTCATCACTGAGGGTATCTTCTATTGGCGGATTGGATAGTTGTGGTACCTCCTCTCCACTGACATTGGCTGGGGCACCTGTGGGGATGTAAGTGATGTATTATGCTTAATTTATGAGACATAGGCCCTCATTACAACCCTGGCGGTCGGTGTAGAAGTGGCGGTAATACCGCCAACAGGTTGGCGAAAAAAAATTGAATTACAAGCATGGCAGTTACCGCCATGCAAAACCACCACTTCTACACTGTGACTGCCAGGGTGGTAACGACCGCTGGGCTGGAGACTTTGGTCTCCAGCCAGGTGGCCGTCACTAGACCGTCGCCGGTATCAGGACCCCGCATAACGTCATGGACTTCGTGGGGTTTTGTACCACCACAAAATCCATGGTGGTAGGCACTATCAGTGCCAGGGAATTCGTTCCCTGGCACTGATAGGGGTCTCCCCCTCCCCTTTCCCCTGCCCAGAGTCCTCCCCCCAAACCCACGACCACCCTACCACCCCCCAAAGGTGGCAGGACTCCCTCCCCACTCCCACACAAAAACATACACACACACCCACCCCCCTACATGCACGCTCACACAACTCATACACATACACACAGACATACACGCACACATACACAAACACATGCACACAGACATATACGCACACATTTCCCATACACACAACACACCCCCTGCATGCATTCCCGCACTCACACACCCCCTCTACACACTACCACGCACACCCCCATGCACGCACACAACACAATACCCCCACACCCTCCTCCCCTAACAGACGATCACCTTACCTTGTCCGGTGATCCTCTGGGAGGGAACAGGATCCATGGGGGCTGCTCCGCCACCAGCTCCCCATCACCAGAACGCCGCCACGCCGAATCCTGGGTTGTGATGAGGTGGAGCAGCCTCCACTTCACCGCTGACCGGCAGTATGGCTGCTGGCGGCTCTCCATCCGAAAAAGGGCAGAGGGCTGCCAGCAGTCATATTACGCTGGGTGGGAGACCGCCTGCACTGGCGGTCTTCGGCCCGGCGGAACCTCAGCGGTCTTTTTCAAGACTACTGAGGTCCAAACGAGGGCCATATTGTACATCCCTGGCTTCCCCTCTATCGTTGGTGTTGCCCTGCCACCTTTTGCTTGTGTATGGTGATGTACTGTGGGAATGTTAGTTTTCCTATGCTGTGCGTGCTTTAGTAATGGGTGGGCATGAGGGCTGGGAGAGGAGTCAATATATTTGTATAGCATGCAGGGCCTTGCATTGTGGTTAGTCAAATGTGTAGGTGCAGTGTGTGGGATGGAGTGGAATGATGGGAGTGATGTTGAGGGGGTATGATGGTATGCAGGAATGAGGGTGATAAGTGTTAAATGTTGACTTACCAGTGTTCAGTTCTCCGGCTACTCCAGGGAGTCCCTCAGAATGCAGTATTTCCAGAATCTGCTCCTCCCATGCTGTGAGCTGTGGGGGAGGAGGTGGGGGTCGACCACCAGTCCTCGGTATGGCGAGCTGGTGCCTTGTTGCTATGGAACATACCTTCCCCCGTACGTCATTCCACCTCTTCCTGATGTCGTCCCTTGTTCTTGCTGTCCCATGGCGTTGACCTGGTCTATGATTCCCTGTCATAGCTCCATCTTCCTGGCAATGGATATCTGATGTACCTGTGCTCCAAACAGCTGTGGCTCTACCGTGACAATTTCCTCCGACATGACTCTTAACTCCTCCTTAGTGAAACAGGGGTGCCTTTGTGGTGCCATGGGTGTTGTGTGGTGTGTGTTGGTGAGAGTGTGTTGAGTAATGTGGTGGGGTGTGTGATGAGGAGAGCGGGACAGATGTATGGGTGTGAGTGATGTTTGTGTCTTAGTGTTCTCTGTGCTGTTCGTGTCAATCTCCTGGCAGTAATTGTTGTTGGAAAAGGGCTGTGGGTGATGTGGCTGTGTGTTTTATAGTGGTGGGGGTGTGGTGTGTGTATGAGTGTCAGGTATGTGTTTTTCGTATTGACGAATGTAGTGTTGTTTTGTATGTGGGTGTCCGCCAATGGTTTACTGCCATTGAATGTCCGCCGTGGTGATTTGCGGGTCATAATGTGATGGACATTGTTTTGTTGGCGCAACGGTGTGGGTTTTGGGACTGCCAGTCTAGCACTGACCTTTGGTCTGGCGAATTTGTGTATGTGGCTGTATTCTGTGGGATCGGTGTGTGTGTGTTATAATATGGTTAACGGATATTAGGTACCGCGGCGGTATGTTGGCGCCATTTACCACCACTGTCATAATGAGGGCGAATGTCTTTCTTAGGAAAACTCTAACCCAGTCCATTTTACATTCAGAGATAGGATCTAACTTTATTTCCGATCATACCCCAGTTTCTACAGATTTAGAGACTGCCCGGAAATCATCCCTCAATCCTCATAGGAGATTTAACAACTATTTGCTTTCGGATAACACTTTCTTACATCATAAAAAGAGATTGCTCTCAAGTGTTACGATAACAAAGAAATAGGTGAGACATCCTTTCAATTTGTATGGGATGCTTTCAAGGCTGTTTCCACAGGTTTCATTATTACCTATGTAACCATCAAATGAAAAGCAAAGGAAAAATAATCTGCTTCTACCTTAAAACATTGGAGCATAAATAGTGCAACTCAAAACATAATAAAATTGACTTGGAAGCATTTGTTGCAGCCAAAATTCAATTTAATAAGGTCACAACAGAGAAAGCATGAGGTACTCTACTAAAAATCAATGCATGGTATTACAGAGGCAGGAATAAATCTGGTACTCTGTTGGCCAATTACCCTAAAGTCAGAAAGGAAAGACGTTTAATCAAATCAATTATCAATCAATCGGCTGATACCCTCTTTTGAGATTCAGACAGTGCCCAAACTTTCACAGACTATTAAAAAGCTCTCTATGCCCCTGAATCTTCACCTCCAGAAGATATTCTCAAAACCTATTTCTCTCATCCTTCAATTCATAAACATTCTCAGATTAATTTGACCCCCTTAGACAATCCATTCTGATTGGAAGAACTTTTTTCAGCAGTCAAACTTCTTCTATCTGGAAAAGCACCTGGACCAGATGGGTTCACTGGTTATTTGTACCTCCACTTTTCACACCTAATGTTCCCTAAACTATTTCTATAAATCAACTATTTTCTCTCAGTTAATAAATCATCCAGCTCTTTTATTGAAGCTGTGATATATGTCATTCAAAAGAAAGACAGAGATTTCTCCTAGTGAAAAAAATGTTCGTCCTATATCTTTAATAAACACAAACTGTTATATCTCTGCTAATGAATTAGCTATCCAACTAAATGATATTATGCCTGAATTAATTGGTATTGAACAAATTGACTTTGTTAAAAATAGGATGATAGTAGACAATTCACACGTTTTTCTAAATGTTCTCAGTAAAACACCTAAATTTAAACATTATTTGTTGGTGACAACACAAGATGTGGAAAAAACATTTGATAGATTTAATTGGCAATTTCTAATGGACACTCTCCATTGGGATGGCTTCGGCACAGGATTCGTCCAACTAATTCCTCTATTATACTCATCACCACTTTCCTCAGTATTTTTCAACTCTCTAAATGGAGTCACAAGGCATGGGGTGTCCCTTACCTCCGTTACTCTCCATTTTAGCACTTGAACCTTTCTTGTATAGATGTAAACACTCTGATAAACTTTTTTGGTTTTCAACAGAATGATGTCCATATTAAATTCACTGCATACACAGATTGTATATTACTTTATATTTCTAAACCAGGCACCTCCGTTCCTTATTTCTTTGATCAGTTACATAAATATTCAGGAGTCTCTGGATAAAAGCTTAATACAGATAAGTCTGAAGTGATGCCTTTAAATAAGTTTTGTCTTAACACTGAATTCACTGATATGGGCTTAGCATGGCAATCTGACAAGATTAAAGACCTCAAGTTGACTTTTGCGGTCTTAGGATGGCCATGTTGGCAGTGGCGGTCATACCACAACAAGCTGGCATAGAAGATGACCAAATTATAACCATAGCGGTACTGATAGCAGAATACCGACACAGCCACTGCGGTCTGGCCTCCCCGGATAATGGTAGTCACCTGCAGGCTAGAGAAGACCATGTTTCCACCGGACAGATTACGAGGTTGCACACATCGAAGGTTTCTGCTGCAGTAACACCACCATGGAAACCCAGGCGGAAACAAACTGCATAAAAGGAGACACGAGCCTTCAGGAAGCCATACTCATCCTCAGCCACCATGGAACCCGAACTCGACATCGTCCCGATGCTCTTGCTCACCCAAAGACTACAGAATCTTTGACAGTGATGATGACAGCAACCTTAAGTACACACACTCACCTGTTATTGTTGTATATTGTAATTTTATGTACACACTTACACAACACACTTAAGTAACACAGACATGCACACTCACATACAGCCACACACACAACCATACATATACACTAGCCATGCTATGACCACCCCCCCACACATACACACATATCACAAACACACACAGGCACACGTGGAAACCCTGTACAGGCCCACTCTCACACACTACCACACAACAGCACACCATGCCACAACTACAACACAACCTCACCATCCCCAACCTATAGGCAGGGACCCACAGCGGACACTCCACAGGGACTCATCACACATACAACACAATGTACAACCAACAAGGAACAAACACACACGTTTACACAACCATACTACTTTGTGATCGACATACACAGGATATTGTATCTAACATACCACTCACAAAACACGCACACAGTCAAAGCACACAATGCCACACAACACATCAACAAACACATGTCAACACAAATACCACTCAGTACCATCACATCAAAATGTGTCAAGGAGGTGGAAGGGATGGACTCGGAGAGGGAAATAGAATATTTAGGGTTTCACGGGGAAGAGGAGTGGAGAAAAGGGCAAACATCGCAAGGAAAGATTTCTTAGGCACACAGGGATGGTCAAATCAAAAGGGTTTGGGAGTGGAGGGATAGCGACGCACTGTCTGAGGTGTGAGTGTGCATGTCTTGGGTGCATGTTTGTGGGAGGTATGCTTGTGGGTGGTGGGTGTCCGTTGGGTGGGTGAGTGAGGGCATTTATGTGTCTTGGGCTGAGGGGGGTGGAGGTTCTGGGAGATGCCATGGTGAATGGGTGTGTGTCTGTTGGGATTGTGACTGCAGGTATGGTGAATGTGCTACATGTAGGAGCGTCAGTGGTTGTGGGATCTCTGGCTGTTTTGGCTGGAGTAGATGTCAGAGGATCTGCTGTGCTGCTGTCTCTGGGTACGATAGGTGTAGTGGCTGGATCTGTCAATATTGGTGTTGTGCCTGTGGGTGTGTCACATGTGATGTCTGTGATGCTGGGGTCGTGGGGGTGCCAGGGTAGGTTGTGACTGTTCACTGTGTCTGCAGGTGGATGTTGCTTGTGTGCATGTCGGTAGTGTGTCTTGTAGTGCTTATGTTTGTCTGATCATCCCTTGGTTATTGAGGTGGAAGCATGCCTGTCTGTTTCTGTGCATTGGCTGGGTCTGAGAAGAGGGATTTGGGATTGAGAAGAGGAAGGAGGAGGGGGACGGGGGACAAAGGATGACTGGCTGCCATCAATGTGGAGGGCCAAGCTTGAAAGGATATCTGTAGGCAAGCCAGTGCACTGTGAATATCCTTCAGGAATGCATTACTCTGTTTGATCTGAGTTGCCATTCACTGGATGGCATTCACAATGGTCAACTGACCCACAGAGATGGACCTCGGGAGGTCAATAGCCTCCTCACTGAGGGCAGCAGGGCTAACAGGGGGCTGAGGCTGAGAGGTCTGCGGCAAAGGAGATGCTGACCCACTTGGGAGAGCGGGCACAGCCAACTGGGTGGGGAGCTACCTGGAGGGCAGTGGTAGTAAGCAAGGTGGAAGACAGAGATAGTCCTAGGGTAGTCTCAAATGGGTCCATCACCTCCAGGGAGTGTCCACTGGAGGAGCATTCCAAAGATGAAGTTGTGGATCCTGTCTCCCCCCTGGCACTCCCCTTGCCCTCCGGGCCACTCGGTCCCTTAGTGTCAGTGGTATCATGACTTTGGGTCCAGTGGCCAGCAGATTCCCCACTCGGATGTCCCCCGTCTCTTTCACCTGTCGATGCTGATGCTGAGAAAAAGATATAGAGTTTGGGTCATCACATTCCTTTCGTAAAGTTACATCACACTATAAACGACATTAACATCACATATATATGTGATACACCCCCCAGGTAGAAACTGTTTTAAGCCAACATCATGTCACAACAACATGCATTCCACAACCCTATATGACAACAATGTCACCCACCACATGTCACCTATCTGACAACAACATCACCATCCCTTCATTAAAGCTATGACATACAAGATACAACATGAAAATGGGTATATATGCATAGCATCACTTTCAAGCAACAAACCAGCAATGGGAAGTAGTGTTAACATTGATTTCCATATTACACATACTCCAAATCTGCGCGTGCTCAGTGTATCACCAGATGTCATGTTCTACGAAAGTTAGCTCATTAAGGGGGTTATTACAACTTTGGAGGAGATGTTAATCCGTCCCAAAAGTGACGGATATACCACCAGCCGTATTACGAGTTCCATAGGATATACTGAACTCATAACACGGCTGGTGGTATATCGGTCACTTTACCGTCACTTTTGGGATGGATTGACACCTCCTCCAAAGTTGTAATAACCCCCTATATCTCTTCTTTTAGTATCTACCATCATAAGCACATCAATAACCAGTTAACATGTTTCCTTGAAGATCATGAACTTCTGCACCCCTCTCAAATGGGATTCAGACCACAGCATAGTACAGAGTCAGCTCTTCTTGCTGTCATGGAAAATACCTACCAATTACAAGATCGCCATCATCTTATTAGATCTTACTGCCGCATTTCATACTGTAGATCATAATACATAGCAAAGACTCTCTGCTATGGGAATGGAATGTACTGCACTGAGTTGGTTCTCCTTGTTTTTGAAAGACAGAACCTTTCAAGTTCTTGATCGTTCGTTCTTTTCTAATATTTTCTCTCTCACATGCGGTGTTCCACAGGGCTCCTCGCTGAGCCCTACTCTTTTTAATTTTTACCTGTCTCCTTTGGCCAAAATTGTTGAACCTCATGTCCTCTCCCTGATATCATATGCTGATGATACTCAGTTAGTAGTTTTGATTTCAAATTCTGGAAATACTGTTCAATCTAACCTCTCATCCTGTTTGGCGGGTGTAGCTAAATGGATGACTGCATCGAAACTCAAACTTAACTATGAAAGGTCGGAAGTAATGATGGTCGGCAACCATGCCCTCCTCAAATCCCCAGCGTCATCTCTGGACAATTAAGAACTATGAGGAAAATCTTTAATTTTTTACCTTTTCTTGCCAAAAGACTCCTCATCCAGGCTGTAATACTGTCTCGCTTAGATTATGGCAACTCCCTTTTTCTTAGTTCTCCCGGTTATGTGATATGGAGATTGCAGGTTGTGCAAAACGTTGCTGCACGTTTGCTTAAGAACACTCCCAGACATCTATCGGCCAAACCTGCACTAACATCTCTTCATTGGCTTCCTATAAAGCAATGGATTAATTTTAAGGCCATATGTATGACACATAAAACTCTTCATAATAAGGGTCCAACAGTCCTCAGGCAATGTATGGCATTTATGTCCCTGCAAGGCCACTTAGATCCTCCACTGCTTTGTTGGCTTATACTCCCCGTTTCAAGAAAACTACATGGGGAGGCAATTCCTTTTCAGTTAAAGCTGCATACCTTTGGAATTCCCTTCCACTGGAACTCTGCCAAGAACATTCAGAATTCTCCTTTCGTAAGAAATTGAAGACATTCTTATTTTCAGTATAGGTAATCACCAGGGATTATGGTTTGGGTTATGACCTACCTTTTAGCGCTGGGAGGCCTTCGGGTAGCCATGCGCTCTATAAATTCTTAAACTAAACTAAACTAAACTTATCACTTTGATCACCATCAAGCGAATGAAACATATTTTCTTCTCACAAATTTGAAGTGTGCTCAGTAGAATGTGATGAAGGAGCATTCTCCTCTGCTATTTTTGTATTACTTTCAAATGTAAGACTATCATTCAGTTCATCATACAGCACCCAGTAACCACTGCCTTCATAGTTCTCTTTATGACCATTGACTCTCTCTGATCCAAATTTTGCCACTCTCCAAGGATTCCATCTCTCCTCATTATTCAAGACTGAATGGCACCTGTGTATTTTCTTGACCTGATATGGGCCACAAAATATATTCAAACCTCCCACCATTCGTCCAGATTTAATTTTCACCCAATCTCCTGGTGCAATTCTCCCTCTATTTACCCTCATGTCATCACTGATTCTGTCTTCCTCTTTTGTCTTGTAAACTTCCTTGTTAGCTGTTAGCAAATCTTTTAAACAAAATGGTGTTAACCCAGTGTTGGGTTTCCTCCGTCTCATCAAATAAAATGGAGTTGCACTCACTGACCCACTTTCTGTTGTTCTGTAAGACTACACTAGATCTGCTACAGTCCTTTCCTCACTTAGATGTTTTGCAACTGCCTATTGAATTGCTCCTTTGACCATTCTGTTTGCCCTTTCTACAATTCCATCTGCCTATGGGCTGTACAGAGCAGTGCAAGAATGCTTCACTTCAGATGCCACTAAAAATGTTCTCATTTCATGTGATGTCAATTGTGTACGATTGTCTGTTATGAGACACTCTGGAAATCTTTCATCTTTGAATATTTCACTCAAAATACCTATGTTATCTGTCATTGTGATATCAGAAATGCATTTGACAACCAACCATCTAAAATGCACATCCAAAAATACTAAAGCACAATTCAAATCAACCCTAGCTGTGTAAACGGGCCAATGAAGTCGGCATCCACTGTATGCCACACTTGCCCTGGATCATGTTTACTGCCAAAATCTGATTGATTCCCAACATTTAGCCTATTTTCACCTCTCATACATTCAGTGCACCTTTCAACCTAATGTACAACATCCTCATCCATCCCTGGCCACCAGAACTCTGCTCTGAGGCATTTGTTTCTCATAGTTGAACAATCTTTTCCTTACAGCCATGGGAGGTATAATCCTTTCCCCTTGCACTAGCACATTGTCACCTACCAAAGACATTTCAACCGCCACCTTGCCATAAGTCAGTAGGGCCCTGAGTAAGGTGATTTCTCTGATTTCACCCTTCAATACTAACCTCAACACACTACTCAATACATCATCATGTGACATAGCCTGTCTCAAATCTTCAAAACTGACTGCACCAGCAGACCATCTCAGTACATCATTCACACTTGCTAAAGCCCCTTCGTTCTCACTTTGCCTTACAGTTTCTTCATTAACCACTTTCCAACTCAAAGGCAGACGTGACAAACAATCTGTCTGCACATTTCTCCATCCTGGTATATAGTCAAGGATGTAGTTGTACTCTTGTAACCTAGCAGCCAATCTTGCAAGTCTGGCAGACCCTTTACCACCTCCTCCTGGTGATAAAAGTTTCATCAGGGGTTTGTGATAAGTTCTTAATTTAACTTGAGTTCTCCACACATATGTTCTAAAATACTCCAATCCCTACTCTGCAGCCAATGCTTCCTTCTCGATTACTGAATAATGACTTTCTGTGTCCTTCAATAAGCGTGATGCAATAGGTACTGTTCTTTCTACAGAGCTATGGGTTTGGGAAGTAACTGCACCTATTCCACTGGCACTAGCATCTACAGTGATTACAGATTTACACCTGGTGTCAAATGATGTAAGAATGTTGGCCTGACAAATCTCTTTCTTGATGTTAACAAAACATTGTTGTTGTTGAGTCACTAACCATGAACATGTTATGCCTTTCCTTAACAATATCTTCAAATTTTCTGTTTTACATGTACAGATTTTGAGTAATATTCAATTAAACCTAAGGAGGATCTTAACTGATCTTTGTCCTGTGGTGTGGGTGCCAACTTGATGGCAGCCAAAAGATCTTTCTTAGGTTTAATTCTGTCAGCCAACAGCACATGACCAAGATAGTCAATTAAATACATTTACTCCTTAGAGTTAGACCAGATTTCAAAACAATTTCCAGAACCTCTTTTAGCAGTTAATTGTGATTCTCTGCTGTATCTCCAAAGATCAATA
This sequence comes from Pleurodeles waltl, assembly GCF_031143425.1. Taxonomy (NCBI): domain Eukaryota; kingdom Metazoa; phylum Chordata; class Amphibia; order Caudata; family Salamandridae; genus Pleurodeles; species Pleurodeles waltl. Next base: position 473,876,077 of record NC_090438.1, read on the forward strand.
TGTCATCTTGAACATAGATACATTGCTCATTCACTTGAACAAATTTGTCATAACTCTCTGAAAGACACTTGCTGCAAAACACAACCCGAAAGGCCTTCTTGTAAATTGAAAAGTGCCCTCCTTGGTTATAAAAGCAGTCAAACTTTTAGACTCCTCATCCAATTTAATTTGATAATAAGCATGTCTTAAGTCTAGTTTAGAAAAATATTTTGCATCTTTGAACATAGATTTAAGTTCATTGATATTTAGGAGGGGAAATTATCTGCCACCACATTTTGGTTTCAACTTCTCAGATCAACACAAAATCTCAGTTTTCCATTAGCTTTGTATGTAATCACTAATGGAGAAATCCAATTAGACGCTTCTACGGGCTCTGTTACCCCATTCAAAAGTATTTCATCTAAAAACATTCTTGACTTTATCTCTGACCAGTATGAGTAATCTTGTAATTTTATGTTGTACATGGATCACCCTTTGTTTCAATCTGATTTTGTGTGTATAATCTTTCAACAGTCCCATCTCTTCTCCAAGTACACTCTCTGCATCCCTGATAATATCTTCTAAGTTCTGTCTTCAACAATCACGATTTGGTTTGAAACACGAGGATCAAGTATGATGTGTCAATCATACTGATGATCCCACCCCAATATTGGTGAACCTGATTCTGCTACATATACCTTGCCTCTTATACTCCTCCCCCCAAATGCAATTGCAGCCAACATATACCCTATGATGTTCATCTGTTCACCTAGGTACCCCCCCTGGGTTGATTTCATTAGGAAGTAATCTTACTTTTGGCTATTCACACTCAAACATTTTCTTACAGATAATAATATATAATAAGGCAGAGGCAACCATTAAGTTGATGTGTTTTCCTTGTACAACAAATTCAGCCATATGTCTCTCTCTTCTTTTCAAGAAATTGTCCTCATCTTCCACATATAGATCTCTTTCCATTCCTGAATTTCTAGGTGCCGTATACTCCCCATTTGACAATGTCACTACCTTTCCTTTGAACACTTCCCTACACATGTGAGCAAAATGACCTTTACGCATATACTTTCTATATTCTTTACCAATCGCAAAACAATTTTTTGCTTCATTGGTATGACTGTAACTACCACATCTTCCCATCTCTTGCCCGTGAATTTGTGTAATGTCCCCTTGTGATGCTTAGCATTTACAACACCACCCTTTTGCATGCCAGCTGTATCGCTTGATCAAGCATGTACAGCTGAAATCTCTTCTTTAGTTTCTTTCTTCTCCATCTCTCTCATGCAATATTCAGATTCCTCCACGGTTTTTGCTATTGATATGGCACCTTTCAATTATGGATTTTTCACAGCCCATAGTCTTTCCTGCATCTTGTGACTCCTACACTGCATGATGAGATGATCCCGGCTCATTTCTTCTGTCATTGGGCCAACTTTACACTTTACTGACAGCTCTCTTAATCTAGAAATATAGTTCTCAAAAGATTCTCCTTGGTGTTGAGGTTGAGTATATAATTTATGTTTTCTCATGACAATGTTCCTGTCTTTTGCAAACCTTAGCTCTAATCTTTTCTGCATTTCCATGTACACATCCATATCAGGCTGACCTTCTTGAACTGGTAATGCAGGTAAGTATTTGAATATGTGCTGCCCTTCCTTCCTTAGAACCTTTAACAGTATGGGTGTTTTGCGATTTGGTCAAAAATCCTCTCCAACTTTACGTTTAGATAATTTTCAAAAATATCTAGCCACTCCTCCCATTCAATGAGTGGTTCACCTGGTTGTGCCAAAACGGTGGTGAGGTGCTATAGCTGAAAATGAACTTGGAGTTGTCATATTAACAAATGTTATAACTGATTCCTCCATTGTACATAATGGCCCTCATTCCAACCCTGGCGGTCGGTGTTAAAGCGGTGGCTAACCCGCCAACAGACTGGCGGTTAAAAAAATGGAATTCTGACCCTGGCGGAAACCGCCAACAGAGACCGCCACTTTAACACTCCGACCGCCACGGCGGGACAAACAAACAGCACGGCGGTCACCGCCAACAGACAGGTGGAAGACAATGTACCGCCCACCCTATCACAACCCACCAAATGCGCCACCTTTTCCGGGGCGGTAGCCCCGCCGATAAAAACACGGCGGAAACAGACATTTCAAACCGAAAACGCTCACCTCCATACACCCCACGAGGAATCTGGACAGCGTGGAACCCGAATTACACATCCTACCAGCTATTGTATTCCTGCTCCTCTACCAGGAGCACGAACGCCGGCGCAGAAGACAACGGTGAGTACTGCACCTACGACACAGGGGAGGGGGAAGGAGAAAATATTATGGGGACACACATATGCGTCACACCCACCCCCACCCCCACCCCCACCCACTACAACACACACATCAATGCATAGCAATACATCACTGTTACAACCCCCAAACCCCCCCGAAAGAATGCAAAGACAAAAGGAATAGATCATAAACAGTCGAATATATTGTATTATTGCCTTATAAAAATATCACACATTTAAAACTAATATATACATAAATATTAAAAGTCCGATAATTCTAGCTGTCATTGTCCGTGGACCACTGGGCCCAAATCACATGGGCAAGGCCCACACAAGATACCTGACACCAACAGAGAGAACACTGCAGGGGCATCAGATAGAAAAACTACAGGCACCTCAGGGGGAAGGGAAGGGGGGGCACTCAGCCACATGAGTACACAACGCCAGATCCACGAGGGGCCTCCATGGCCACTGTCCCATCCTGGGGAGTGCAAAGCCACAGTCTCACAAGTCTCTACAGTGGGTGGGTTGCCCACTGTCCCATCCTGGGAAGTGCAAAGCCACAGTCTCACAAGTCTCTACAGTGGGTGGGTTGCCCACTGTCCCATCCTGGGGAGTGCAAAGCCACAGTCTCACAAGTCTCTACAGTGGGTGGCTTGCCCACTGCCATATCCTGGGGAGTGCAAAGCAACAGTCTCCCAAGTCTCTACAGTGGGTGGCTTGCCCACTGCCATATCCTGGGAGTGCAAAGCCACAGTCTCTCAAGTCTCTACAGTGGGTGGGTTGCCCACTGTTCAATCCTGGGGAGTGCAAAGCCACAGTCTCTCAAGTGGATAACAGTCTCCACTGGTACTGGAGGGGGACCAGTGCCCAGAGTGCTTCGTGCAGCCCTGCCCGACACAGATGCGGGCCTGCCCCTTCCGCCAATGGGCCAGCGGTGCTTGAGATGAAGGGCCCAGTTCAGCGGTTCTTGAGACGGCGGTGCCTAGCGGAGCGGTGCTTGAGATGAAGGGCCCAGCGGAGCGGTGCATGAGATGAAGGGCCCTGTTCAGCGGTGCTTGAGATGAAGGGCCCAGTTCAGCGGTGCTTGAGATGAAGGGCCCAGCGGAACGGTGCTTGAGATGAAGGGCCCAGCGAAGCGGTGCTTGAGATGAAGGGCCCAGCGGAGCGGTGCTTGAGATGAAGGGCCCAGTTCAGCGGTGCTTGAGATGAAGGGCCCAGTTCAGCGGTGCTTGAGATGAAGGGCCCAGCGGAGCGGTGCTTGAGATGAAGGGCCCAGCGGAGCGGTGCTTGAGATGAAGGGCCCAGTTCAGCAGTGCTTGAGACGGCGGTGCCCTGTTCAGCGGTGCTTGAGATGGCGGTGCCCAGTTCAGCGGTGCTTGAGACGGCAGTGCCCAGTTCAGCGGTGCTTGAGACGGCGGTGCCCTGTTCAGCGGTGCTTGAGACGGCAGTGCCCTGTTCAGCGGTGCTTGAGACGGCGGTACCCAGCGGAGCGGTGCTTGAGATGAAGGGCCCAGTTCAGCGGTGCTTGAGACGGCGGTGCCCTGTTCAGCGGTGCTTGAGACGGCGGTGCCCAGTTCAGCGGTGCTGGAGACGGCGGTGCCCAGTTCAGCGGTGCTTGAGACGGCGGTGCCCTGTTCAGCGGTGCTTGAGACGGCGGTGCCCTGTTCAGCGGTGCTTGAGACGGCGGTGCCCTGTTCAGCGGTGCTTGAGACGGCGGTGCCCAGCGGAGCGGTGCTTGAGATGAAGGGCCCAGCGGAGCGGTGCTTGAGATGAAGGGCCCAGTTCAGCGGTGCTTGAGACGGCGGTGCCCTGTTCAGCGGTGCTTGAGACAGCGGTGCCCAGTTCAGCGGTGCTTGAGACGGCGGTGCCCAGTTCAGCGGTGCTTGAGACGGCGATGCCCTGTTCAGCGGTGCTTGATACGGCGGTGCCCAGCGGAGCGGTGCTTGAGATGAAGGGCCCAGCGGAGCGGTGCTTGAGATGAAGGGCCCAGTTCAGCGGTGCTTGAGACGGCGGTGCCCTGTTCAGCGGTGCTTGAGACGGCGGTGCCCAGCGGAGCGGTGCTTGAGATGAAGGGCCCAGCGGAGCGGTGCTTGAGATGAAGGGCCCAGTTCAGCGGTGCTTGAGACGGCGGTGCCCTGTTCAGCGGTGCTTGAGACGGCGGTGCCCTGTTCAGCGGTGCTTGAGACGGCGGTGCCCAGTTCAGCAGTGCTTGATTGAAAGGGCCCAGTTCAGCGGTGCTTGTTTGAAAGGGCCCAGTTCAGCAGTTCCAGCCCAGGCATGGGTGTCACTCCCCACCTGGCATGTGGCTGGCAGGGCCTTCCTGCCCATCTGTCCGTTGGCTTGCGGGGCCCTCCTGGGCTGCCGTACCGGGCCTCTGAGTGTCCTCCTGCACACCTGGGAGGGGGCTGGTGGGGCACTCCTGGGCAGCTGGCCTGCTGCCGGACTTGTCGGGCGTGCTGCCCTTCCCACCCTTCCCTGGTCGTCTGTGGCCCTTTGACACCTTTGGCGGTGTGCCAGGTGGCACCCCACTTCCAGATGGAGCCAGGGTAGGGATTTTGGTCCCTGGTGTCCGTGGCCTCTCGCGCCGGGCACTGCTAACTTTTGGGTGCTTCTCCGGGGGTGGGGTGGCCGTGCCTTGGCTCCTCACCGGAGTTGTTGCCCTTGAGGGTGGGGGACTCCACAGTCCTTGGACAACAGTCCTGATAGGTCCTGGTTTGGTGGTGGCTGAGGTGCTGATTGCAGTCTTATGAGATGGACGGGGTGGAGGAGTTGTTGGAAAGAGGTTAAGGTTGGCAAGGAAAAGCAATTTGGAAAGAGAGTGACGGGTCGGTGTAGTGGGTATGGGAGTGGAGGAAGAGGATGTGGTTGTAGGAGTGTGAAGTCTGGTGTCTTTGGGTGCAGGTGCTTGGGCTGGAGGCTGTGGTGAGGTGGATGGCTGTTCGGTGGGTGGCTGCTTGCGTTTGTGTGATTTGGAAGAGGGGGTGACAGACACACTGGGAGAGGACACAGGGGACGTGTAAATGGCAGTGGGGGTGGTGACTGCACGTGTGCGGAGTGTTCTGGTGGGTGTGCTGGTGATGGACGTAGTGGCTGAAGATGTTGTGCATGCAAGTGTGAGTGGAGACGTCACAGGGAGGGAGGAGGGAGACGAGGAGGAGGGGGACACAGTGGAGGCAGTGGCTGTTGGTATGTCTGCATGTGGATGTTGCTTGTGTGAATGCTTGTGTGATGTGTGGTGCTTATGTCTGGATGAGCTTCCCTTGGGTATTGAGGTGTGTGCAGGCTGGTCCGATGGTGTGTCTGGGATAGGCAGAGGTACTGGGGATTGGGTCTGGGTGGAGGAAGTTGGAGGGGGGATGCTAGAGACAGGGACAATTGCTGCCGTCAGTGTTGAGGCCAGATCGTTGAACGATCGCTGATGGGCAGCCTGACCCGAATGAATGCCCTCCAGGTATGCATTACTCCTGTGCACCTCCCTTTCTACACCCTGGATGGCATTCAAAAGGGTAGACTGCCCAACAATGATGGTCCTCAGGAGGTCAATGACCTCCTCACTGAGGGCAGCAGGGGTGACTGGGGCAGGGCATAAGGTGCCTGGGGCGAAGGAGATGCCCACCTTCCTGGGTGAGCGGGCACGGGGCGAAGGCTGAGGGGCTGCTGGGAGGGCGGTGCTGGTGCGCTGGGTGGCGGCTGTACCTGTTGTTGCGGGGGGCACGGATGTTGCCGCCACCACAAGGGAGCTCCCTTCAGAGGACGAGTGGCTGCCACTGACATCAGCATGAGTCCCCGCTGTGGAGCTCCCCTCGCCCTCCGTCTCACTGGTGAAATCCGAGTCAGTTGCATGGCCCGCCATGGCCATGTGAGATGCAGCTCCCTCGTGCTCCGATGCCACTTCTCCTCTGCCTGATGATGCTGATGCACACATGAACAGGAAGACCACAAAAAAGGGGGGGGGGAGAAATAAAGACATGTTGAGTGCATGGATTACCGCTACCGTTGGGGGACAAGACAGACACAGAAGCCCCCTGCACTACGCCGCGCACTTGGGGTCCACTACGCAATCCGTGGGACATGGCCTACAAGCCTATTGACGACAACTGCACACATAGATGACACAGGGCCATGGATACCTGAACTTGGCACCCTACAGAGGTGGGGGGCGGGGGCACAGGGCCATGCCTTACGGAGGGGCCTAGCCTACAGAATTCACCCTGGCCTAGGGAGACCCACAGCCCTCCTCCCCCACCCAGACACCTCCACTGCACGCAAAGTCACCAGAATGAGAGTGTACTCACCCCCTTGTGTCTGCTGTGATGTCCTCACGCGCCCATCCAAATCGGGGTAGGCCACCGCCAGGATCCGGGACATCAGGGGGGTCAATTGACGACTGGCACCCCTCCTACGTTGGGAGGCCATCCCCAGCAGAGCCTCCGCCGTCTTCCTGCTCCCGCGGTGGATGTCCTCCCACCTCTTCCGGCAGTGGGTGCCCCGTCTGTTGTGGACCCCCAGGGTCCTGACGTCCTTGGCGATGGCACGCCAAATCGCGATTGTCTGGTGGGCGCTGACCTATGTGACATGTACAGGGAGAGAAAAATTGTCATCACCTTCTGCATGCTCGATGTGAGTGGCCCCCCATCCCCACCCTTGCCATGTGGCACATGCTCTCATCTCTCGTCTGATGCATGACTCAATCGCTCCCTTCCCCACCATCTTTCATCCACCCGACTCAACCCAGGCATTGCCCACAAAGCATGCTCCCAGTGTACCTACCTGTTGGTCTGGAGGACCGTAGAGTAGCGCATACTGGGGGAGGACCCCATCCACGAGTTTCTCCAATTCTTCAGAAGTGAAGGCAGGGGCCCTTTCCGCAGTCGCAGCAGCCATTGTCTCTTCCAGACCGAGGTCACAGCAGCACTTGCAGTGTATGTCCTCTCCTGTTGAAGATCAGGTATCGAGTGATTAAGCTGATAGAAAATGGCGGTCACGCCCGCGGCGGTGCGTACCGCGGCAGTGCGTACCACGACCGCCAGCGCACATCGTCATTGGCTCCTGAAACCCATAGGTTTCAATGTTAACCAATGCGGCTTTGCGCCGCGGTCTTCGACCGCCTACCGCCACGGTGTGCCACGCCAGCGCATTGACCTCACATCCCATTGTCACACTTCACAGGTCAGGAAGCCGCCATTTCAAGGGCCCATATGGCTTAATTTCTACTGCGTCACACATACCTAGGCCTTTCCTCAACACTCATACACACCATTCAATGCATAGTGAATCGTGTTGTGTGCAAGCTGTGGGAACGTACCTGTGGGTTGATTGACTCTGTGCTCGCTGTTGTCCTTCCTAGGCACCGTCCGCTTGGCAATGCGAGGAGATGGAGGAATCTTCCTGTGTACAGACCGCTGGTGGACCTGTCGACAATGGAGGAACGACATGTCATTCTGACTTACAGGCTTGACCGAGCCACTATACATGAACCTTGTGCCCAGCTGGAGGCAGACCTGATGTCACCCATCCACCAACCCACAGGGATCCCCCCTCTAGTGCAGGTGCTGTCAGTACTTAGCAAGTGGGTTATTTCAAACAACAGTGGCCATATCATCAGGGATGTCTCAACTTATGTTTTCCAAGGTGTTGCCCAGAGTGTTGTCTGCCCTGCTCAAACACATGCGGAGCTACATCGTTTTCCCTGAGGTGGGGGATTTGCCTACAGTGAAGGGTGACTTCTATGCCCTTGGACATATCCCCAACATCATAGGTGCCATTGATGGGACCCATGTGGCTTTGGTACCCCCCAGAGAAAGTGAACAGGTGTACAGGAACAGGAAAAGTTATCATTCGATGAATGTACAGATGGTCTGTTTGGCAGACCACTACATCTCCCATGTTAATGCCAAGTTCCCTGGCTCTGTGCATGATGCCTACATCCTGCGGAATAGCAGCATCCCGTATGTGATGGGTCAACTCCAGAGGCATCGTGTGTGGCTATTAGGGGACTCTGGTTACCCCAACCTTTCCTGGCTATTGACCCCAGTGGGGAATCCCAGGACCAGGGCAGAGGAACGCTACAATGAGGCCCATGGGCGGACTAGGAGGGTGATCGAACACACCTTTGGCCTCCTGAAGGCCAGGTTCATGTGCCTCTATATGACAGGTGGATCCCTAATGTACTCACCAAAGAAGGTGTGCCAGATCATCGTGGCCTGCTGTATGCTTCACAACCTGGCTTTGCGCCGCCAGGTGCTTTTTCTGCAGGAGGATGGTCCAGATGGTGGTGTTGTAGCAGCTGTGGAGCCTGTGGAGAGTGAAGAAGAGGAAGCCGAAGAGGACGACATAGACAACAGGAACACAGTAATAGAGCAATACTTTCAGTGACACACAGGTAAGAGTAGACACCGGCATATTACATTTACTTAAAGACTCCTACCTCTCTACTGTCTGACTTTTTCCCCCAGTGTATGGTAACTGTGTTGTGACTTTCCCTTCCGTTTTCAGAGCTGTGGGCCCCACTGCGTGACATCTGCTTAGTTTCCCCATGGACTACAGCTGTGTGACAGCGGTTTTTTGGCAACACAATGTGAATAACAATTTTGGCACTGTCATGTCTAATACATTTGTTAAAATCACAGACAGACTCCAGATTGTTTATGTGCAATAAGTGTGTTTATTCAAGTGCTCTAATTTGGATGGGTGGTTGCAAATCGGTGAGGGGTGATGGTGGATGATTGTCCATGGCAGAGTCCAGACTATCAGGTTCACAGGTGCATTGTCCAAATGCCTGTGGGAAGTGGAGCAGGGGCAGTTTAAGGTTGGACAGGGTGACAATGTGGGACAGTGGGATGACAATCAGGGCGGTATCCTTTGCTGACATGTTACTCTGTCTTTTTCCTGGATCTCAGGGCCCGCTTGCGGGGTGGTTCCCCTTCTGCAGGGGGTGGGGTTCTGGTGGCCTGTTGGTCTTCTGTCGGGGCCTCCTGTCCACTAGCGCCGGCGGAGGTGGTAGCCAGTTCTTGGTCCATGCTAGTGTCAGGGGCCCTTTGAGGTGCCAGAGTGGTCGGCAATGTGGAGATTAACTCATTCAGGGCCACTACGATGGTACCCATGGCGGTACTGATGTTTCTCAGTTCCTCCCTGAACCCCATATACTGTTGTTCCTGCAGAAGCTGGATTTCCTGAAACCTGGCCAGGACCGTCGCCATCGTCTCCTGGGAGTGGTGGTATGCTCCCATGATGGAGGAGAGGGCCTCGTGGAGAGTGGGTTCCCTTGGCCTGTCCCCCCCCTGTCGCACAGCTGCCCTCCCAGCTCCCCTGTTTCCTTGGGCCTCTGTCCCCTGGACCGTGTACCCACTACCACTGCCCCCAGGTCCCTGTTGTTGTTGGGGTGGTGGGTTAGCCTGGGTTCCCTGTAGTGGTGGACACACCGCTGATTGACGTGTCCTGGGGACAGAGGTATGGGCCCGCTGGGTGGGTGCTGTGCTGGTGTTCCCAGAGGGGGGTAGGTCTGCTGTGGCCTGTGCCTGTCTGAGGGGAACCGACTGTCCAGAGGTCCCCGATGGACCGGGCTGGTCATCTAGATCCAGGGAGACAGAACTGCTGTCATCACTGTGGGCCTCTTCTGGGGTTGGAGGGGACATTTGTGGACCCTCCAGCGCGGTGACCTGGCGTTTGGGTCCTGCAGGGCTATAAAAGTATGGTTATTGCTTCTGTGTGTGCCAATGGCGTGCAATGGGTGGGTGCCCGTGTACCCCAGTGCTGGCATTCCTTTGTGGGGGCTGTTGTGACGGTGTTTTGGGGGGGGGGTGATGGGTATGTGCATTGGGCATGCTTTGGCGATGGGTGTCCATGCTTTGGGGCCGCATGCAGGGCTAAGTTTTGGGATGGGTGGGTTGTGATGGTGAGACATTTGCAAGGGGTAGTTGTGAAGGGGGTGAGGGATGGGGCATGAGTTGGCATGCAGGTGGGGTGGGTGGGATGAAGTAGTGAAGATGAGACTTACCAGAGTCCATTCCTCCAGATACTCCACCGAGGCCCTCAGAATGCAGGATGTTCAAGACTTGCTCCTCCCATGTTGTAAATTCGGGGGGAGGAGGTGGGGGTCCGCCGCCAGTCCGCTGTACCGCGATGTTGTGCCTTGATACCATGGAACGCACCTTCCCCCGTAGGTCGTTCCACCTCTTCCTGATGTCATCCCGATTTCTTGGGTGCTGTCCCACAGCGTTGACCCTGTCCACTATTCTGCTCCATAGCTCCATCTTCCTGGCAATGGTGGTGTGCTGCACCTGTGTCCCGAACAGCTGGGGCTCTACTCGTAGGATTTCCTCCACCATGACCCTGAGTTCAGCATCTGAGAACCTGGGGTGTCTTTGAGGTGCCATGGGGTGGTGTGGATGATGTGTGGGGTGGAGTGTGTAGTGATAGGTGGGGTGCTATTTAGTGGTGTGTTGTGTGAGGTGTGTGGATGTTCTGTGGGTATTGGTATTGTGTGCCTGTGGATGCTTGGTAGTTGACTGTGGTGTCTCTCTCTGGTCTTTGTTCAAAAATGTTGGCCGTAGGGGTTTGTGGGTGATGTGGGTGTGTGTTTTATTTTGTATTGGGTGTGTGGGAGTGGTGTGTGTATGTGTATCAGGTGTGTGTATTTCGAATTGTCCAATGTGGTAGTGTTTTGTAGGTGTATGTGTATTTCGACCGCGGAGGTGTGTACCGCCAATAGAATACCGCGGTTGAAAGACCGCTGCGTGGATTCGTGTGTCGTAATGGCATGGGCGTATTTCTGTTGGCGTGACGGTGGAGGTTTGGTCATCGCTAGTTTATCGCTGACCTTTGGTGTGGCGGACTTTTGTGTATGGCGGTATTTTGGTGGTTTGCCTAGTGTGGGTCAGAATGACCATGGCGGTTTACCGTGACCGCGGCGGTGTTATGGCGGTCTTCTGTCTGGCGGTAAGCGGCTTTTACCGCCGAGGTATGAATGACCACCAATATGTTTTTGTAATTCTTCATTAAATAATAATTACTGTTAAGTAAATGGAAAAATCACCGGAAGAATATAGGGGGTCATTACAACCCTGTCGGATGGCGGAGAACCGGCGGTAAGACCGCCAACAGGCTGGCGGTCTTAACTTGGTGTATTATGACCAGGGCCATGAAATCCATGGCGGTAAGCACTATCAGTGCCAGGGAATTTCTTCCCTGGCACTGATAGGGGTCTCCCCCACCCCCAACCCCACCCGGCTCCCTCCCCTACACCCCCCACCACCCGCCACCCCCCAAAGGTGGCAGGGCCCCCCTCCACACCCCGACCCCCAACATAACATTACTCACACACACCCAACACGCATGCAGGCACCACCAACACACACACGCACACACCCCGACATACATGCCTACATTCACACACACAGTCAGACACGCACACCCACATTCAAACATGCATGCACACATCCATACAGACATACCCATAGCCATACACACACTCATTCCCATATACACAACACCCCCGCAAGCATACATGCACTCACACACCCCCTCTACATACACACACGCACACCCCCATGGACGCACACAACACACAACACCCCCCCACCCCTCTCCCCTAATGGACGATCGACTTACCTGGTCCGTCGATCCTCCGGGAGGGGACGGGAGCCATGTGGGCAGCTCCGCCGACACCACACCGCCAACAGAACACCGCCACGGCGAATCACAGGACGTGATTCGCTGGGCGTTGTTCTGTTGGCGTGGCGGTGGAGGTGGAGCAACCTCCACTTCCCCGCCGCCCGCCAGTATGGCTGTTGGCGGCTCTCCGTCGGAATAAGGACGGAGAGCAGCCAACAGTCATAATATGCCGAGCGGCAAACCGCCTGCACAGGCGGCCTTCCGCACGGCGGTCCCTCAGCAGTCTTGCAAAAAGACCGCTGAGGTCCTAATGACCTCCATAGTATTTTTTTTAGGTTTCTATATTGGTGATTGCTTTGTGGTTTTAAAACATAAGTCCTTTCCTCTAAGATTCCACTGTGAAAGATGACCTGAAACGGAAAAAAGTGCTTGCTCTACAAGTGAAATGTTCTTTCCTCTAATAATCCTATGAAGGTAGGCTGTACCTCCCCCTTTTGTCTAAGTGCCAAAGAAGATTTGCTTATGCACTTGAAGACCAGCATTTTTTCTCAACAGTGCTGTAAGTATTTTAATGAAATTATCTTCACGTTTTTCTTGTTTAAGAAAAGCTTAGACTGTGTATGCTTTTAATAATCTTTTAAATCTTTGTAAGCAGTTTGCCTAGATGTTGAGATTCAAACAGTGTAATAACGATTGTTACGCTTGATGGGAATGTTAATGTCACCCCCCTCCTCAGCCTTCTGCCCTCCTTGCAAACTGTCACTCTGCCAAATATTGGTCCCAAATAACCTAAAATCATAAGCTGACCATGTTTCTGGGCATCTCACAACACACAGAAGCCCTCACTGAGTCCCTTGCCAAATGGCATACCGATTTGGGAGCTGAGTCGCGTCTCTTGAAATATTGATTGCCTTCCATTTGGCACACCAATACTCAATTGCTGCTTCCTCTGTAAATACCAGCTGCACAACACAAAGTTCACACCACGACCTACAATTAGCTGGCAGATAGCTTGTCGCTAAAATTATGTTGTAGTGTTGAAAGGACTCCAAGGGGAAAACGTTTATAAAATTAAACATTTATTAATAAAATAGGTCAAGCGTGACGTCTCTCCCTGCCAGCTCAAATCTACTGACTGAGATCAAACTTCACACGCTTTCATGACAACCCAAAACATTCTACAGTACTGAGGTATAACACTACAACAAGACATTCAATTTTAGACTCTGGGGTTGGTAGACCCTGAGAATATGACAAGAAGGAAGAGGTTATAACAATGTTTTGTTCAGAATGAATACCATATAATGAAAAATAAGAAGACATGTTATGTGAGATAAATAAACAGATATATATAAGACATTTAGAAATAACATTATGTTTTAGATGTAACTCCAATTTCCATATCCTTAAGGTGATGCTGACGAAGGAAGTCTTGTAATTTGACTGGATCCTCAAAAATGTAAGAAGTGTCTTTGTAGGTAATTTTGATAAAACATGGGTGAACTAAACCATATTGTATATTCAAAGATTTGAGTTGTAGACAAAATTCAAAAAAGTGCTTTCATCTGGCAGCTGTTGCGTTGGATACACCCTGAGAAAAGAAAATCTTGTGACTGGACCAGTGCAAGGATTTAACATGCTTAGCAGCCATTAGAATGTACATTAATTTTGTATGCTGTAAAAAAAGGATGATTATGTTTCTTGGCCTGATATAAGCCACATTCTCAGATGGTTTGGACCAAACCGATGTGCTCTTTGGATATTAAGCAGGCTTTGGTCTTGCAGTTAGATGATGGAAGGTAATATCTGTTGCAAAAATTAGATCATGTTGGATCCTTCTAAGGTCTCTGGAATCCCATATAATCACAAGTTGTTTCTCCTGTTTCTATTTATCAAGTCCCCAATGACCCACTTGAGCAGATCAATTTCCTTTGTCAGTAAGGCTATATCAGGGATCGAGTCCTCTATGTCACTTATCCTTTGCTCCATTGCAGTTATTCGTTTGGTCATGAGAGGACCATTTCTCCTCAATTCTTAAAAGAGAGTCACTGGTTTCTACAACAAAAGGTGTCAAAGCTCTGATCTCCTCCATGACATCTTCCAGAGAGAAAGGTGAGGCTGATTTAGTAGGTGATTCTGAGTTTTTTTTGTGCTGCTTGACATAAGTAAATTATTTTTTGGGGTGGCACTAGATGTTGGAGATATACAGCCCATTCTCAGTTCACTAACACCTTCTGTTGGGAATGACAGAGTTTTAGAAAATAGGTCCAGTTGACATGTTTTTGGACGAATCATGTGGTTAGAAAAGCAGAGAATAGATGTGTCCTCGTCTTTTTGCTTTAAAGGTTTACCCATACAGGAAGATAGAGCAGAAAAATTGTAATATTAAAGTTACCAATTATTTACTGTCCTTGAACTTTGAATACTGGAAGTGGTGCTGGCACTTTTACTGAGACAGATGATCTAGAATGTCAATAAATGCTGTAAGCCTATATTGCTGGTAAAAATACTCAGGGAGAAATACTAAAGGAAAGCCTATTTCACTGCTGTGAGGGTCATAACAAATAACTGTCAAGTAACTTGTTTAAAGGGGGACCTATAAATTGTCTCAAACATAAAGGGGGTCATTACAACCTCGGCAGTCTTGCAAAAAGACCGCCGAAGCTGCGGGAGACAGAATACCGCCAATGCCGGCGGTATTCCTGGCTCCCTATTATGACATTTCCGCTGGGCCAGCGGACGGTAACAGTGTTACCGTCTGCTGGCCCAGCGGAAATGTCACATCAACATTGCTGCCGGCTCGTAATAGAGCCGGCGGCAATGCTGATGTGCAGCGGGTGCAGTAGCACCCGTCGCGCATTTCACTGCCCGAAATTTGGGTAGTGAAATGCGCGACAGGGCTATGCCTGGGGGCCCCTGCACTGCCCATGCCAAGTGCATGGGCAGTGCAGGGGCCCCCAGGGGAACCCCAAGTCCCCGTACCGCCAGCCGTTCCATGGCGGTGTTTACCGCTACGGACAGGCTGGCGGTCGGGGACTGCCTGGCGGTATGTTGGAGGGGCCGGCGGTATGGCCGTGGCTATTGCGCCACGGTCATAATTGCTGGCGGAACACCGCCAGCCTGTTGGCGGTGTTACCGAACACCTTACCGCCGGACGCCAGGGTCGTAATGACCCCCAAAGTGTTAGTTAGCTTACTTGATATCTTTGATATCAAAAGATAAAGGGGGTCATTACAACATTGGCGGTAAAAGTCGCTTACCGCCGTGCAGAAGACCGCCAATACACCGCCACGGCCGCGGTAGACCGCCACAGCTATTATGATACACATCTCGGAATCCGCCGAAATTCAGACACCCACACAACACTGCCACACCAAAGGTCAGTGATAAACATGCGGAAACAAATCCTCCACCTCCACGCCAACAGAAACACGCCCATGCTATTACGACCCACAAATCCACGCGGCGGTCTTTCAATCGCGGTATTCCATTGGCGGTACACACCGCCGTGCTCAAAATACACACACATCTACAAAACACCGCCACATTGGACAATTTGAAATATACACACCTGATACACATACAAACAACACTCCCACAAACCCAATACTATATAAAACACACACCCACATCACCCACAAACCCCTATGACCACAAATTCTGAAAGAAGGCCAGAGAGACTTCACAGCAATTGACAACCCCATCACACAGAGACACACAACACCATCACCCACACAACTTCCACGCACAAAACACCACACACCACTACACTCACCACACTCATCCACACATACACCACCCCACACATCACACACACCACCCCATGGCACGCCAAAGACACCCCCGCTTCTCCGAGGAGGAGCTCAGGGTCATGGTGGAGGAAATCGTACGGGTAGAGCCACAGCTATTTGGCTCACAGGTACAGCACACATCAATAGCCAGGAAGATGGAGTTATGGCGCAGAATAGTTGACAGGGTCAACGCTGTGGGACAGCACCCAAGAAATCAAGAGGACATCAGGAAGAGGTGGAACGACCTACGGGGAAGGTGCGTTCCACGGTCTCCAGGCACAACATCGCGGTACAGCGGCGGACCCCCACCTCCTCCCCCACAACTAACAACATGGGAGGAGCAAGTCTTGACCATCCTGCATCCTGAGGGCCTCGGAGGAGTCGGTGGAGGATGGGACACTGGTAAGTCAAATCTCAACTATTAGATCCCCCACCCTACCTGCATGCTATCACACCCCCCCACCCTCACCTCCTCCCCTATCACTACAACTCATCACTAATGTACCCATAACACAATCCACACATCCCAACACCAAGCCCTGCATGACACAACTAAGCATGGTCACCCCTCACCAAAGCATGCTCACTGCACATACCCAGACCACCCCCCAACCATCATCACACAAGCCCCCACACAGGAATGCTTGCACTGGGATTCACGCACAGCCACCCATTGCACACCATTACACACACACATGCAATAATCATGCTCTTATGCCCCTGCAGGAACCTGAAGGACCGTCACCACACCAGAGGGTCCAGACAACACCACTCCACCCCCAGAAGATGCCCACAGTGACGAGAGCAGCTCTGCCCTACTGGATCCTGATGACCAGCCCAGACCATCGTGGGCCTCAGGACAGTCGGTTCCCCTTGCACAGGCACAGCCCAACACCGACCTTCCACCCTCTGGTAACACCAGCACAGCACCCACCCAGCGGGCCCAAACCTCCCTACCCAGGACAGGTCAATCAGCGGTGTGTCCACTACTACAGGGCACCCAGGGTAACCCACCCTCCCAACAACAACAGGGACCTGGGGGCAGTGGTAGTGGGCACACGGTCCAGGGGACGGACGCACAGGAACATAGGGGAACTGGGAGGGCTGCTGTGCGACAGAGGGAGGACAGGCCAAGGGAACCAACTCTCCACGAGGCCCTCTCCTCCATCATGGGAGCGTTCCACCACTCACAGGAGACGATGGCGACGGTCCTGGACAAGTTGCAGTAGACCCTGTGGCTGCAGGAGGAGCAGTATTTGGGGTTCAGGGAGGAGTTCAGAACCATCAGCTCTGCCCTGGGCACCATTGTAGGGGTGCTGAAGGACATACAGCAGACCTTGAGGGACACCGTGGCACTCCAAGGGGCCCCTGACACTAGCCAGGACGATGAACTGCCCACCACCTCCGCCCGCGCTAGTGGACAGGACCCCCCGCCACAGGACCACCACACCAGCACCCCACCCCCTGCAGACAGACAACCACCACGCAAGCGGTCCCTGAGATCCAGGAACAGGACAGAGCAAGATGGCAAAACCCCCGCCAGGAAATGAGACCACCCTGATTGTCCTCCCACTGTCCCACTTTGTTACCCTGTCCATATTCGAACTGCCCCAGTTCCACTTCCTATGCCCAGATGGGCAGTGCACCTGTGAGACTAATAGACTGGACTCTGCCATGGACATTCATCCACCATCACCCCTCTCCATTTTACCACCCCCTCCAATAATTAGCACTTAAATAAACACCCTTGAAACACAAAACAATCTGGAGTCAGTCTATGATTTTGTACTTTGTATTATCAATGACAGTGTATTAATGGCTGTACCATTGTAAGGCTAACATTCCTGTGTCACACATCACAAGCCCTTGAAGGATGCAAGCAGTTGACACGTAGGTAACCACACCTGTGAAACCGTAATGGGAGGGTACAACTCAGTTACCAAATAGTGATTGAAATCGAAAAACAGGATAGAGGTAGACGTGTGAAAGTTAATGTAATGCTAAAAATGAAAATGTTCTCACCTGTGTGTCACTGGAAATATTGCTGTATGACTGACTCCCTGTTGTCGTTGTCTTCTTCATCAGCTTCATCCTCATCACTGTCCACAGGCTCCACAGCTGCTACAACACCGTCATCAGGATCATCCTCCTGCAGAAAAGGCACCTGGCGTCGCAAAGCCAAATTATGGAGCATGGAGCAGGCGATGATGATGTCGCACACCTTCGTCGGTGAGTAGAATAGGGATCCACCTGTCATATGGAGGCACCTGAACCTGGCCTTCAGGAGTCCGAAGGTGCGTTCGATCATCCTCCTAGTCCGCCCATGGGCATCATTGTACCGTTCCTCTGCCCTGGTCTTGGGATTCGTCACTGGGGTCAATAGCCGCAAAAGGTTGGGGTAACCAGAGTCCCCCAATAGCCATACCCGGTGCCTCTGGAGTTGACCCATCATATCAGGGATGCTACTATTCCGCAGGATGTAGGCGTCATGCACTGAGCCAGGGAACATAGCATTTACCTGCGAGATGTACTGGTCTGCCAAACAGACCATCTGGACATTCATGGAATGATAACTCTTCCTGTTCCTGTACACCTGTTCACTCCTGTGGGGGGGACCAGAGTTACATGGGTCCCATCAATGGCACCTATGACGTTGGGGATATATCCAAGGGCATAGAAGTCACCCTTCACTGTAGGCAAATCCTCCACCTGAGGGAAAATGATGTATCTCCTTACGTGTTTCAGCAGGGCAGACAACACTCTTGACAGCACGTTGGAAAACATAGGCTGGGACATCCCTGATGACATGGCCACTGTTGTCTGAAAAGACCCACTTGCAAGGAAATGGAGCACTGACAGCACCTGCACGTCAGGGGGGATTCCAGTCGGATGGCGGATAGGTGACATCAGGTCTGGCTCCAACTGGGTACATAGTTCCTGGATAGTGGCACGGTTAAACCGGTAGGTGACGATGATATGTCTTTTTTTCCATTGTCAACAGGTCCACCAGCGGTCGGTACACCGGAGGATTCCGCCATCTTCTCATATGTCCCAGCTGACGGTGCCTACGAAGGACAACAGCGAAGAACCAGTCAGTATTCCTCCAGGTATGTACCCACAGTTACACACAAGACTACACCACTCACAAAACCCTTCCTGTATGTGTGTTGAGTGTAGGCCTAGCTATGTGTGACGCAGTAGTAAATGAAGGCATGTGGGCCCCTGAAATGGCGGCTGCCTTACCTCTAAACTGGGACAATGGGATTGTGGGGTAACTGCGCTGGTGTTGCACACCGTCGCGGTAGGCGGTCGTAGACCGCGGCGCAATGCTGTATTGGTTAACAGTGGACCCTATGGGTCCCAGGAGCCAATGAACAGGTGCGCCGGCGGTGATGATGCGCACCGCCCCGGACGTCACCGCCATTTTATATCTGTTCAATCACTAGATACCTGACCCTCGACAGGAGAGGACCTACACTGCTAGTGCTGCTGTGACCTCAGTCTGGAAGCGACGATTACTGCTGCGTCTGGGGAAAGGGCCCCTGCCTTCACTGCACAGGAGTTGGAGAAACTTGTGGATGGGGTCCTCCCCCAGAACACGCTACTCTACGGTCCTCCAGACCAACAGGTTAGAACACAGGGAGCACGTTGTATGGGCTAGGCCTGGGTGGAGAGGGCTGGGTGGAAGAGGGAAGTGGGCAGAGTTGATTGAACATTAATGCATGCGAATGAATGGGCCACATGGCCAGAGTAGGGAGGGGGCCACTCACAACGACGGTGCAGTTGGTAATGACTGTTCCTCTTCCCTTGTGCATGTCATGTAGGTCAGCGCCCACCAGAAGAGGGACATCTGGCGTGCCATCGCCAAGGAGGTCCGGACCCTGGGGGCCCACCACAGACGGGGCACCCACTGCCGGAAGAGATGGGAGGACATTCGCCGCTGCAGCAAGAAGACGGCGGAGGCTCAGCTGGGGATGGCCTCCCAACGTGGGAGGGGTGCCTGTCGCACCATGACCCCCCTGATGTTCCGGATCCTGGCGGTGGCCTACCCGGAGTTGGATGGGCGCTTGAGGACATCACAGCAGACACAAGGGGGTGAGTCCAAGCTCATTCTGCGGACTTTGCGTGCAGCGGAGGTGTCTGGGTGGGGGAGGTGGGCTGTGGGTGTCCCTAGGCCAGGGCGAGTTAGGTAGGCAAGGCCCGTCCGTAATGTAGGCCATGTGGCACTCAACCCCACCTCAGCAGAGTGCCAAGTCGAGGCATATTTGCCCCTGTGGCATCCATGTGCGCAGATGTCCACCATTGCCATGTAGGCCATAACCCAGAAATTGCGTGTGCAGAGTGCAGGAGCACGGCGTAATGCAGGGGGCTACTGCGTCTGTCTTGTCCACCAACGGTTGCGGAATACCATGCACTAAAACTCTTGTTCTTCTGTCTCCCCCCCTTGTCTTGCTCTCCCTGTCCTTTTGTACATCAGCATCAACAGGCGGAGGTACAGTGGCACCGGAGCACGAGGGAGCTGCATCCCACATGGCCATGGAGGGCCACACCACGGACTCTGAATGCACCAGTGGGACGGAGGGCGAGGGGAGCTTCACGTCGGCCACAGGATCACCAACCAGCGACACGGACTCGTCCGCCGATGGGAGCTCCCCTGTGGTGGCGGCACCATCTGTGCGCACCACTTCTACAGGTACAGCCGCCACCTCCCCTACCAGCACCGCCCTCCCAGCAGCCCCTCAGCGTTCGCCCGTGCCCGCTCACCCATGAGGGTGGGCATCACCTTCGCCCCAGGCACCTCAGGCCCTGCCCCAGTCACCCCTGCTGCCCTCAGTGAGGAGGCCATTGACCTCCTCAGGTCACTCACTGTTGGGCAGTCTACCATTGTGAATGCCATCCAGGGTGTAGAACGAGAGTTACAACACGGTAATGCATTCCTGGAGGGCATTCATTCTGGTCAGGCTGTCCTTCAGCGAACCCTGCAATCTCTGGCCTCAGCACTGATGGCAACCATTGTCCCTGTGTCGAGCCTCCCCCCTCCAACTTTCTCCACACAGACCCAATCCCCTGTACACCAGCCCATCCCAAGCACACCTACAGACCAGCATGCACACAAGTCAACATGCAAAAGTAGCTAAAGCAAACATAGGCACCACACATCCCACAGGCACTCACACAAGCATCACGCCCATACAGACACAGCAACATCCACTGTCTCCACTGTGTCCCCCTCCTCCTCTTCTCCCTCCTCCCTCCCAGTCTCGTCTACACACACACCTGCATGCACCACATCTACAGGCAACAGGAATCGCACCAGGACACCCTGCACCACAAGCCACTCACCTGCACTCACCACCTCCACTGCCATTTACACGTCCCCTGTGTCCTCTCCCAGTGTGTCTGTGACGCCCCCTCCCAAAGTACACAAACACCGGCAATCACTCACCCAACATCCATCCACCTCACAACAGCCTCCAGTACCTGCACCTGCACCCAAAACACCTAAAGTGACACCTCCTACAACCACCTCCTCTTCCTCCACTCCCAGACCCCCTCCAACTACCCACCACAGTGTTCGTCAGAAACTGTTCCTGTGTAAAGTTGACCTTTTTGCCCCCCCTCCAATTCATCAGTCGCGTCGTAGCGCCTCAGCCAAAAAGCCTCCAAAACCAGTGGTGCCTGTTCAAGGTGTATGGAGTGCACCGCCCACCAGGGCAGGCAGTGTGACCCGGAGCCAAGGCACTGGCAGCCCACCCCCTGTAAAGGCTCTGAAATTAGAAAGTGGGTGACGGGACCCTGTGAAGACTCCTGGAGGCAAAACAACTCACAGGGGTTCCAGGGGGATTGCAGAGTCAGCTGTGACTCCTCCAAAGGTGGGGAAGGGCCAGAGGAAGTCTGCACAGCCTAGTGTGAGCAGCACGGCGTAGAAGGGCGGCATCCTTCCCGGCGGTCGGGACGCCACCGCCAGCACCGTCCTCACTGGTCAGGAGACCACCGCCACCGCCAGAGTCAGTGCCCAGGAGGGCCCAAGTATCGTCACTGGTCAGGAGACCACCACCACCGCCGGAGTCAGTGCCCAGGAGGACCCAAGTATCGTCACTGGTCAGGAGACCACCGCCAGAGTCAGTGCCCAGGAGGGCCCAAGTATCGTCACTGGTCAGGAGACCACCGCCGGAGTCAGTGCCCAGGAGGGCCCCAGCTGCCACAGCCCCGCTGGGCAATGAGGGAACATCATGCCACACACCAATGCCCAGTCCAGAGAACGTCATGCCACCCACCAATGCCCAGTCCAGACACCGCCATGGTAAAGCACAGCTGAACAGTCCAGAACCGCCATGGCAAAGCACCGCTGAACAGTCCAGACACCACCATGGTAAAGCCATGCACCCCTTGTGTCTGCTGTGATGCCCTCAAGCGCCCATCCAACTCAGGGTAGGCCACCGCCAGGATCCGGAACATCAGGGGGGGTCATGGGGCGACGGGCACCCCTCCCACGTTGGGAGGCCATCCCCAGCTGAGCCTCCACCGTCTTCTTGCTCCAGCGGCGAATGTCCTCCCATCTTTTCCGGCAGTGGGTGCCCCGTCTCTGGTGGACCCCCAGGGTCCGGACGTCC
Organism: Pleurodeles waltl; assembly: GCF_031143425.1. Taxonomy (NCBI): domain Eukaryota; kingdom Metazoa; phylum Chordata; class Amphibia; order Caudata; family Salamandridae; genus Pleurodeles; species Pleurodeles waltl. The sequence continues at coordinate 473,898,378 of NC_090438.1, forward strand.
TTGGCGATGGCACACCAAATGTCCTTTTTCTGGTGGGCGCTGACCTACATGACATGCACAGGGGAAGAAGAGAAGTCATTAGCAAGAGCACCGTCGAAGTGAGTGGCCCCCATCCCTGCCCTTGCCATGTGGCACATGCATTCACAGTCCCTTATGTTCACTGCACTCTGCCCCCTTTCCTCTTACAACCAGCCCTCTCCACCCAGGCATAGCCCATACAACGTGCTCCCTGTGTACTTACCTGTTGGTCTGGAGGACCGTAGAGTAGCGTGTACTGGGGGAGGACCCCGTCCACGAGCTTCTCCAACTCCTGAGCAGTGAAGGCAGGGGCCCTTTCCCCAGACGCAGCAGCCATTGTCTCTTCCAGACCGAGGTCACAGCAGCACTTGCAGTGTAGGTCCTCTCCTGTCGAAGATCAGGTATCAAGTGATTGAACAGAGAGAAAATGGCGGTCACGTCGGTGGCGGTGACGTCGGCGGCGGTGCGTATCATCACCGCCGGCGCACTTCATCATTGGCTCCTGGGACCCATAGGGTCCAATGTTAACCAATGCAGCATTGCGCCGCGGTCTACGACCGCCTACCGCGACGGTGTACAATCACATCCCACTGTCCCAGTTTAGAGGTCAGGCAGCCGCCATTTCAGGGGTCCACATGGCTTAATTTGCAACTGCGTCACACATACCTAGGCCTACACTCGACACACATACAGGAAGAATTTTTGTCTTTGGTGTCGTGTTCTGTGTATCTGTGGATACATACCTGGGATTTTGTTGACACTGTGGTCGCTGTTGTCCTTCCTAGGCACCGCCAGATTGGACATTTGAGAAGATGGCGGAATCCTCCGGTGTACCGACCGCTGGTGGACCTGTTGACAATGGAGGAGTGACATTTACTCATCACCTACAGGTTTGACCGTGCCACTATCCAGGAACTATGTACCCAGTTGGAGCCAGACCTGATGTCACCAATCCGCCATCCCACAGGAATCCCCCCTCAAGTGCAGGTGCTGTCAGTGCTCCATTTCCTTGCAAGTGGATCGTATCAGACAACAGTGGCCATGGCATCAGGGATGTCCCAGCCTATGTTTTCCAACGTGTTGTCCAGAGTATTGTCTGCCCTGCTGAAACACGTAAGGAGCTACATCGTTTTCCCTCAGGTGGAGGATTTGCCAACAGTGAACGGTGACTTCTATGCCCTTGGACATATCCCCAACATCATAGGTGCTATTAATGGCACCCATGTAGCTCTGGTCCCCCCCCACAGGAGTGAACAGGTGTACAGGAACAGGAAGAGTTATCATTCCATGAATGTACAGATGGTATGTTTGGCAGACCAGTACATCTCCCAGGTAAATGCTATGTTCCCTGCATCAGTGCATGACGCCTACATCCTGCGCAATAGCATCATCCCTTATATGATGGGTCAACTCCAGAGGCACCGGGTGTGGCTACTGGGGGACTCTGGTTACCCCAACCTGTCCTGGCTATTGACCCCAGTGAGGAATCCCAGGACCAGGGCAGAGGAACACTACAATGAGGCCCATGGGCGGACTAGGAGGGTGATCTAACGCACCTTCGGCCTCCTGAAGGCCAGGTTCAGGTGCCTGCATATGACAGGTGGTTCCCTATTCTACTCACCAAAGAAGGTGTGCCAGATCATCATCGCCTGCTCGATGCTTCACGATCTTGCTTTGCGACGCCAGGTGCCTTTTCTGCAGGAGGATGGTCCAGATGGCGGTGTTGTGGCAGCTGTGGAGCCTGTGGAGCCTGTGGACAGTGATGAGGAGGACGCTGAGGAAGAAGACATAGACAACAGGGAGTCAGTCATACGGCAATATTTCCAGTGACACACAGGTGAGAACAGTTTTCTTTTTACCATTACATTCACTTTCACACTTCTACCTCTATCCTGTCTGTGAGTTCATAGCAGTATTCGGTCACTGAGTTGTACCTTTCCATTACGGTTTCACAGGTGTGGTTAGCAACGTGTGTCATCTGCTTGCATCCTTCAAGGACTTGTGATGTGTGACATAGGTATGTTGGCTATAAAATTGGAAAGCATGTTGACACTGTCTTTGATTATACATATTTACCAAATCACGGACTGACTCCAGATTGTTTTGTGGTTCAAGGGTGTTTCTTTCAGTGCTCAAAAATGGAGGGGGGTAGTTTTATGGTGATGGGGGACGGTGGAGGAATGTCCATGGCAGAGTCCAGTCCATTAGTCACACAGGTGCACTGCCCATATGGGCATAGGAAGTGGAGATGGGGCAGTTCCAATCGGGACAGGGTAACAAAGTGAGACAGTGGGTGGACAATCAGGGTGGTCTCATTTCCTGGCGGGGGTCTTGCCATCGTGCTCTGTCCTGTTCCTGGATCTCAGGGACCGCTTGCGGTGTGGTTGTCCGTCTGCAGGGGGTGGGGTGCTGGTATGGTGGTCCTGTGGCGGGGCGTCCTGTCCACTAGCGCCGGTGGAGGTGTTGGGCAGTTCATCGTCCATGCTAGTGTCAGGGGCCCTTTGGAGTGCCACGGTGTCCCTCATGGTCTTCTGTATGTCCTTCAGCACACCTACGATGGTGCCCAGGGCGGAGCTGATGGTTCTGAGCTCCTCCCTGAACCCCAAATACAGTTCGTCCTGCAGGCGCTGGGTCTCCTGAAACTTGGCCAGTACCGTTGCCATCGTCTCCTGGGAGTGGTGGTATGCTCCCATGATGGAGGAGAGGGCCTCGTGGAGGGTGGGTTCCCTTGGCCTGTCCGCCCCCTGTCGCACAGCAGCCCTCCCAGTTCCCCTGTGTTCCTGTGCCTCCGTCCTCTGGACCGTGTGCCCACTACTACTGCCCCCAGGTCCCTGTTGTTGTTGGGGTGGTGGGTTATCCTGGGTTCCCTGTAGTGGTGGACACACCGCTGATTGACGTGTCCTGGGTACGGAGGTATGGGCCCGCTGGGTGGGTGCTGTGCTGATGTTACCAGAGGGTGGAAGGTCAGTGTTGGGCTGTGCCTGTGCAAGGGGAACCGACTGTCCCGAAGCCCACGATGGTCCGGGCTGGTCATCAGGGTCCAGTAGGGCAGAGCTGCTGTCGTCACTGTGGGCCTCTTCTGTGGGTGGAGTGGAGATGTCTGGACCCTCCGGTGTGGTGACGTTCCGTAGTGGTCCTGCAGGGATATAAGAGCATGATTATTGCATGTGTGTGAGTAATGGTGTGCAATGGGTGGGTGTTTGTGTACCCCAGTGCAAGCATTCCTGTGTGTGGGTTTGTGTGATGATGGTTAGGGGGTTGTTATGGGTATGTGCAGTGAGCATGCTTTGGTGAGGGCTGACCATGCTTTGTTTTTGCATGCGGGGCTTAGTGTTGGGATGGGTGGTTTGTGTTATGAGTACATTAGTGAGGAGTTGTAGTGATAGGGGAGGGGGTGAGGGTGGGGGGATGTGATAGCATGCAGGTAGGGTGGGGGATATAATAGTTGAGATTTAACTTACCAGTGTCCATTCCTCCACCGACTCCTCCGAGGCCCTCTGGATGCATGATGGTCAAGACTTGCTCCTCCCATGTTGTTAGTTGTGGGGGAGGAGGTGGGGGTCCGCCGCCAGTCCGCTGTACTGCGATGTTGTGCCTGGATACCACTGAACGCACCTTCCCCCGTAGGTCGTTCCACCTCTTCCTGATGTCCTCCCGATTTCTTGGATGCTGTCCCACAGCGTTGACCCTGTCCACGATTCTTTGCCATAGTTCCTTCTTTCTGGCTATGGGTGTGTGCTGCACCTGTGAGCCAAATAGCTGTGGCTCTACCCGTAGGATTAACTCCACCATGACCCTGAGCTCCTCCTCAGAAAACCTGGGGTGTCTTTGGCGTGACATGAGGTGGTGTGGGTGATGTGTGGGGTGGTGTAAGTGTTGATGTGTGTGTTGATGTGTAGTGGTGTGTGGTATATTGTGCGTGTAATGTTGTATGGATGATGTTTTGTGTGCCTCTGTGTGGTGGGGTTCTCAGTTGCTGTGCTCTCTGTCTATCTGGCCTTCGTCTCTGATTTTTTGTCGTAGGGGTTTGTGGGTGATGTGGGTGTGTGTTTTATGTTGTGTTTGGTGTGTGGGAGTGGTGTTTGTATGTGTATCAGGTGTGTGTATTTGTAATTGTCCAATGTGGCGGTGTTTTGTATATGTGTGTGTATTTTGAGCGTGGCGGTGTGTACCGCCAATGGAATACCGCGGTTGAAAGACCGCCGCGTGGATTCATGTGTCGTGATAGCATGGGCGTGTTTCTGTTGGCGTCACGGTGGAGGTTTTGTTTTCGCCAGTTTATCACTGACCTTTGGTGTGGCGGTCTTGTGTGGGTGTCTGAATTTCGGCGGATTCCGAGATGTGGGTCATAATAGCTGTGCCGGAATTCCGTGGCCGCGGCGGTGTATTGGCCGTCTTCTGCACGGCGGTAAGCGCCTTTTACCGCCAATGTTGTAATGAGGGCCAAAGTATTACAATATAATAATGTAATCATTGCATTGAAAGTTATGTTTACGACTCACTATGTATATGGTATGAGACACACCTAAGATTGAAAAATTTCACACTTGCCTTCAGCTATATAACACACTGTTCTTTATGAGAAGATAAAGGGCCTGATTTAGATCTTGGTGGAGTGGAATACTCCATCACAAGCACGACAAACATCCCATCCACTGTATTATAATCCCATTATATCCAACGAAGATCGTAATACCGCTGATGGGATATCCGCCATGTTTGAGACAGTGTATTCCATCCACAAATATCTGAATCAGGCCCTTAGGCTCTGATTTAGAGTTTGATCCCTAGTACAACCAATTTAGTTCCTCTTCCAAGGTGGTGGAAAGAAACTCACTGTATTTAAAGGTCCCAATTTCTCTTCTAAACAATCAATCCGTTTTTGTAAAGCATGGCTACTCACCCCTGAGGGTCTCAAGACACTGGGGGGGAGAAAGGGACCTCATCCGAAGAGCCACATCTTGAGGTTCTTCCTGAAGATGGTGAGCGATGGGCTTTGTCTGAGGTGCAGGGGGAGGATGTTCTAGCTCTTTGCTGTGATGTAGGTGAAGGATCACCCTTGGCGGTGGATTTATGAACGCGAGGGATGGTGGTCAGGGCCAGCTGAGCATAGCAGAGGGATCTGGCAGGGTGTGGAAGAAGACGCAGTGGTTCAGGTAGGCTTGTCTTGTGTTGTGTATGGCCTTGTACGTGTGGGTGAGTAGCTTGAAGGTGATTCGTTTCTTGACCGGGAACCAGTGGAGGGTCCTCAGGTATTAGGGATATGTTATTGGCGTGGGAGGTCCAGGATGAGTTTGGCAGCGGCATTCTGGATGAGCTGTAGTTTTTTTATGTTTCTAGTTGATGTGCCAGAATAAAGGGCATTGACATAGTCGATCTTGCTTGTGACTAAGGCGTGGGTGACTGTCAGGCAGCAGTCTGCTGGGATCCATCTGAAGATCTTCCAAAGTTTGTGGAGTGTGTGCCAGCAGGAAGATGTGACTGAGATTACCTGGCGGGTCATGGATAGGGAGGAGTCAAGGGTGAGGCCTAGACTGTGGCATGCTCAGTCAGTGCAGGGGGGCACTGAGAGATGTCGGCCACAAGGAGTCGTCCCAAGCTGAGGTGGCGTTTCCGAAGATGAGGAGCTCAGTCTTGTCAGAGGTGAGCTTGAGGCAGCTTTCTCTCACCCAGGTGGTGACGGCTTCCATTCCTGAGTGGACGTTCCTTTTAGCCGTGTCCGTGTCTTCAGTGAGGGAAATGATGAGTTGTGTGTCATCGGCATTTGACACAATGTTCACACCGTGGCTTCTGATGATGGCTGCGAGAGGGGCCGTATATACGTTGAACAGCGTGGGACTCAGTGAGGATCCTTGGGGGACTCTGCAGTTGACTCCTGTGGGTCTGGATGTGTAGGGTGGGATTCTGACGCTCTGAATCCTCCTGGAGAGGGTCCTGTGGGTCTGGATGTGTAGGGTGGGATTCTGATGCTCTGAGTCCTCCTGGAGAGGAAGGAGCGGATCCATTCCAGGGCTCTTCCACGGATTCCTATGTTGTGTAGTCTGCTGTGTAGAGTGCTGTGGGAGACCGTGTCGAAGGCTGCTGAGAGGTCGAGGGGTATGAGCGCTGTGGTGTGGCCACGGTCTAGGAGTAATCAGATGTCGTTGCTGGCTGCCAGGAGGGCTGTCTCCGTGCAGTGGTTGCTGCGGAAACCAGACTGGGAGCTGTCCAGGGAGTTGTTGGCCTCAATGAAATTCTGTAGTTGTGCATTGATTGCTTTCTCAAGTACTTTGGTGGGGTAGGGTAGCAGCGAGATGGGCCAGACGTTCTTATGTTCTGAAGGTTTCTTCAGGAAAAGGCGTATTTCGCCAGGTTTTCAGTCCTCTGGGAAGGTGCCAGTGTTGATGCAGAAGCTGATTGTACTTTAGAGCTTGGGCGATGGATCTGCTGGCTCTGAAGTATACGTGGTGTGGCTAGAGGTACTTGGGGGCTCCAGAGTGGGTGCTGTTCATGATGTTGACTGTTTCCTCTGTAGTGAGTGTGGACCAGCTGTGGATGGCCTGGGTAGGTTCTGGGGGGGTGGGTCGGTTGCAGGTTCCAGTGCCAGGTTTTTCTGAGAGGAAGCTGTGTTCTAAGAGGGCTAAACTGTGGGAAGAGTCCTTTAGAAGAGAAAAGTCAGGTGCAAAGTCCGCCAAAGCCAGCCTCTCATGATGGGCCTTGGAAATTTAGCCCTAAGATAGATGTACATTTCCTGTTGGGTTGTGTTTCACATCATATGTAAGCTGCAAGGTTTACCTCTCAGTAAATGTAAATGTACACTGGGTTTTCATCGAGGTATTTCAGACAAGTAACACCACCATGTATGGTAGATCAGATTCCTAGATAAAGAGGTTGGCCTGCCACCATTCTAGGCACCGTTATCTTCACATTTCAAAAGAGTCAGTGGTGTTGGTGGGAGAGTTTCCCTAATGAAATTTTCTCTGTTTGCAAAACTCAAACAAGGTTGTTATCCAACAGGCAGGGATAAATGGGCAATGTATGTTCCTGGTACATTTATCTTTACATTCAACCTCAGAATTAGACCCTTATTCTATTCCTAACATGGACAATATATCCACTGCAACCTGTGGCACCGCCCCATATACCTTGCTAACGTATTGTATGTGACCTGTCCCAAATGTATCCTAAAGCTCTGCTTAGAATCATTGTACCTATGACACCTGTGTCCCCTTGCACTAGCAACCGGTCAGTTGTATTTGTACTGGACCTCTTGCTTGTGGACTTATGTTCCAACATTCTTCTCAAATGCAGACAATGCAGACCTATTAACATCAATATATCTAAAGAACTATGCATTTTTAATCATATTCACAATAACTTCCAATGTGATCATCATACATATGAAGGGTGACAAAAGTGACCTGAGGTATTCCTTGTTGGTAATTGTTCCCGCTGTTAATGAATTTCATAACTGCGCACCTTTCAAATATTTTCCTTATGAAAATTTATATTGCAATGTTGTAACAATGAATTTGCTCTCTTTACATTCTCCAGCTTTAGTATTACCCATAAAAATCTCTGTACTTGAATACGAAAATGATAGTGTTTTCCAGAGTGTATGAGCTGAAGTATTTATAATCAAAAATGTCTGTCTCACAAATCATTGATTCATGGTCTAATGAGGACGTAAACCTTTACGTTTCTGGACTGCCTGACTAAAGTATGCAACATACTATCCTGAAATCTAGTTTGGGAATAAACCCAATGCTGTCTGTGGTGAAGTTACCCAATGCAAATTTCAAAGTTGGTGGACACGGTATTTGCGGTATAATTAAGAAATATATAAGCGTGCATATTTTACTGGAGTGTTGTTTTTACACTGGGGAAAAGCAAATATATTTATAGCCTATTTTAATGAACTATGTTATCAAAACATCCCAGGTAACATTAAGGTTCTTATGTGCTAAGCACTCAATAGAGGCAATGATTGCAGGTGGAATTTGTTTACAGATGATTGAAAGGAAAAAGAAACAGTGTTATTTGGTTATTTTTTATTGTATTCATAATATTAGTGAATTGTAAGATATTGTGAGTAGTATTTAAGAATGTTTGATACACCTAGGTTTTGTATATGATTGGTATAGTTTAATGGACTATGGTCCCCAAAAACTTAGCTTTTTGTAACTGACGTGTCATATGCATTAAAGCTTTCATTTTATGGGCACTGCTCAGTAGATCAGAAGGGGTTCCCAGTGTGGCACTTGCAAATATATGCCTCCATATATATACACAATGATTTAAGACATTTTTATATACTTTGAAGGTATGCCCAAAGCTTAATGCTAGATCATTATTATACATGTTTATCCTTTAGTTATACATTTTCTTTCATTGCACTCTAAAGCCTACAGTAAAGCTGGTCAAGTGTATAATGTAGCAATGTGCCAGGTGTACCATATAGTTCAGAATTTTGTCTGTCATACTGACTTGCCTTCTCTTGCCTACTGCATGACACTTTGAGGGTCATTACAACCCTGGCGGTCAGTGTTAAACCGGCGGTAAGACCGACAACAGGCTGGCGGTCTTACTTTGTGGAATCATGACCATGGCGGTTACCAACCTGGTCATCCGCCGGTTCTCCGTTCCGCCCGCCAGGGTGGAGACGACCGCTGGGCTAGAGACCTGGGTCTCCAGCCCGGCGGCTGTCACAATACCGCCGCCGGTATTTTGACCAGGCTTACCGCCGTGGATTTCCAGCGGTAGGAACCACCATGAAATCCATGGCGGTAAGCACTATCAGTGCCAGGAAATTCCTTCCCTGGCACTGATAGGGGTCTCACCCACACCCCACCCCACCCCCACCCCGACTCCCTCCACTACACCCCCCACCACCCCTGCCACCCCCGAAAGGTGGCAGGGCCCCCCTCCCCACCCCGACCCCCGACATTACCTTACACATACACACCCGACACGCACGCAGGCACCATCAACACACATACACGCGCACACACCGACATATATGCCAACATTCACACACACAGTCAGACATCGTACACCCACATTCAAACATACACGCACACATCCATACAGACATACCCACAGACATACACGCACTCATTCCCAAAACACGCAATACCCCCGCAAGCATACATGCACTCACACACCCCCTACATACACAGACGCACACCCCCATGCATCCACACAACACACAACACCCCCCCCACCCCCCTCCCCGAACGGACAATCGACTTACCTGTTCCGTCGATCCACCGGGAGGGGACGGGAGCCATGGGGCAGCTCCGCCGACACCACACCGCCAACAGAACACCGCCGCGCAGAATCACAGGACGTGATTCGCTGGGCTGTGTTCTGTTGGCGTGGCGGTAGAGGTGGAGCAACCTCCACTTCCCTGCCGCCTGCCAGTATGGCTGTTGGCGGCTCTCCGTTGGAAAAACGACGGAGGGCAGCCAACGGTCATAATACTCCGAGCGGCAAACCGCCACTACTAGCGGTCTTCCGCACGGCGGTCCCTCTGCGGTCTTGTTAAAAGACCGCCGAGGTTGTAATGACCCCCTTTGTGTTTCTGTTAACAACATTATATTGTTGTCCATCAAACTCTAAAGATCCAACCACCACATCTCAGCAGGAGGAAACAGACAGTATAAAGGGAGACATTCATTTACATGCAGCCTAACACATTCTGTTCTGCCATGGAGCCCATCACACACATCCTACCACTGCTGATCATCGAAGGTGCACAATATCCAAGTGGATGCAACCGACCAGAAGTACACACACCTACCTGTGTCATTACGCTCTACAACAATTGTTGCACCGTCATCCTCATCAAATGGGGGTCACGCTGCAGGCATCAAGTACACGTCATTGTGTCCCAGTTTGGAATCATTCACAAAGAAGGACACAATCACAGTCACAACAAGGGCCCTCTGGGCAGGTCACTCACACTGCAATGCAAAGCTACACAAAAACACACGTCTGCTTGTCTCATGGAAAGGGACAGTGAAGTGTACACAACATTGTGTCACATAACACCAACAACACAGCAACATCACATCTACAAAGATAACTCACACCCTACATTGCACACATGCCATATACTGCCATCACATTCAACACAAATGACTGTGTCATGGAACACAAACATCACTCCCATGAAACAGCTCTGCAAAGGACACACACATCACTCACATTGCAACACAATGGAAGGACAATGGGATGCACAATAGTTAGAGAGACAAATATACCAAGCTCACTATGCAAATAATACCTGCATAATAGTGATGGAGCATCAGGAGCACTCAAGGAAGAATGCTGCACTGGGACATATATCACTGTGCACATGTCCGTAAAACAATTTTGCACAGGAACTGACCCTAAAGGTGTCTCAGAGAAAATTATACTAGAGTCAAGCGGCATACCAATCTGTATAATGTTGAAGTGCAAGTCAACAAAGCAAATACAACTCCAGCTGCTTGAGACATACATCTACATGAAGTAGCTGCAAGGTACACACAGCTAAATGGACACATGCACAGTCAAATGCAAACAGAAGTAGCACAATGTAACACCCTTCATCTCTGCACTATGAAAACTCAAGCTGCCACACATGAGATGAATCTACAATCCATATCGGGGGGACAAGTCTACCACTATAGAGGCTCAAATTGGACAACACAACATGGGATACTTACCACACTAAACATAACAAAATGCTATGACACCACAATTGCATTTACATCAGCATATCCATACAGTCAACATCTACATTTGTCCTGGGTTACACCAGCAAAGGCCAAAAAGTCTGATTTTGTAAACAACAGCAAATCGATCAGCAAGCAGGCTGAAACACACACACCTGTAGGCAGACAACATAAATTGATCAGGAACAACATAAAGGTAGAAAAGGAATTGAAGGACAAATGTGTACTCAAAATAAGGCAACTGTTTGGGTTTATTTGGAACCAAATTTTGGTAGTCGAAGGATATTGGCCAGTCCATATATTACTCTAATAAAGCACAATATTGTGCTAAAACTTGACTCCTATTACTGCCAGGGAACCTCTACAGGAAAGGGCATCAAATGAGTAGGCAGGCACCTCAGGGTTCATCCTTGTGGGGAGAGGTAGGATTTGGATGGGTGGGTTTGGGTTATGGAGGGGTGAACTGCTTCTATGGTTGCTGGGAGATGCAGTGGTGGATCTGTGTGTGTATTTTGGGGTGGTAACTGCAGGTATGGTGGATGTGGTTGGTATCTGTATGTCTATTGGGGTAGTGTCTGTGAGAATTGTGGGTGTGGTGGATGTCTGTGTGACTGCTGGGGTAGTGTTTGTGGATATGGTGGATGTGGTGGGTGTGTCACTGACTGTTGTGGTGGTGCCTGTGGGTATGATTGAATTGGTGTGTGGGACACTCTGGGTGGTCGGTGTGTCTGGGGAAGTGGTGGCTGATGTTGTGTGTGTGTGTCTGTTGAGTGCTTGCATGCCTGTGTGTTTTGTGGTGTTTTTGTTTATGTGTGCTGCTCTTCTGTGTTGAGGTGGGTGCATGTGGATCTGTCTGTGTGCTTGGGATAGGTAGGGGAATGGGAGATTTGGATTGGGAAGAGGGAAGCAGAGGGGGTAACAAAAAGTGGGGGTGACTGGCTGTCATCAGTGAGAAGGCCAGAGCCTAAAAAGATCTCTGTAGGACAGATATTGCACTATAAATACCTTCCAGGCATGCATTCATCTGCTGCAGTTGGTTTGCAAATCCCTGAATGGCATTCACAATAGCAATCTGACCCACAGAGACACTCCTCAGGAGGTCAATAGCCTCCACACTGAGGGCAGCAGGGGTAACAGTGCCTGGAGCAGAGGTGCCTGCAGCAAAGGAGATGCCCACCCTTTTGGGTAAGTGGGCACGGCCAACTGGGTGGGGAGCAACAGGGAAGGTGGCAATAGAACTGTGGTGGTGGACAAAGATGGTACAGGAGTACGTCCCGATGGGTCTGCCACCATTAAGCAGTAACCACGGGAGGAAGAATCCAGTGATGATGAGGATGTAGATCCGGTCTCCCCCATGGCACTCCTCTCACCCTCCAGGCTACTGGATCCCTCCGTATCAGTGGTGTCTTGACCTGAGGTATAATGGCCAGATGTTTCTGCACTTGGCTGTGCCTTGCCTCCTTCAGTTCCCTGGGCTGATGCTGCAGATACAAAGAGAAGTAGGGTCATCACATGTCCATAGTTCTGATTCTGATTAGCAAATATTACCATGATGTCAAGTAGGCCCCAGCAACAAACTCCACTTAAGTGGCCCCTACATGTACCTTGCCATATGCATGCATGCCATATGAACTGTCAACAGTTGCCCACATGATAATCAGGATTTCAGACAACTGCAAATGCATGGTTGAAGTTGTGCAATCACAGTCACCATTGAACAGCTAGGAGACCACACCACCTTCAATGCTTTGCCTCATGGAGCATTCATCACTTACTTGTTGTCATACAATAGTAGGTCAATGCCAACTGCATTCCCAAAGATCCCACACAAGATCATGCAGACATCTATTGTCACATACACAATACTACAACAATAGGTGACATGGAAATACTCATGTCACACTGGAAACATATCCACAATGCACACTTCACCAAGTAACATTTGACCCAATGGAGTCATGGAGGTAGTACTTAGTTTGCTCAGATAGGCCATATATTAGGCATAGAAATGTACACTGCAGCCAACACATGCAAAATGTCAGGGAGATATGTCTCTAAAATTCAAAACACAATGAATCGGCAAGTCCCAGGGAAATCACCACTAATGTCTGGAATCTGTTATAATGACATACACTGATTGCATCAGTATATGCCATTAGTCCTTTGGATTTTGGAAAGGCCAAGAGATTTGCAAGTACCAGTAGAAGGCCCTCAACATGTTGCCAAATGGGAAGCTACATCATTGTCTCCATTTTGGTCATGCAAACCCAAATGTCTGTGGATGAATGCTTGTACCCAACCACATGTGATTTCAACTTAACTGCTAGTCACTCCATGATGCATGCCAACAGTCATGGTACAAACCTTCCCCATTTCACATGTGCAAAGCACTGTGCTTCATGAGTCTGCATTAATGGCATGGAAATGCACATTGTGTGCAAAAACTCTTGGCCTACCTGTCATATTCCTCATTGTTACTGTAGTTGTACATGCCAAATGGCATGCTATGACGGGTGAGGGAATGTGTCAGCCAATAATTAATGGTGACACACTCCTGTCTGTGGCGCCACATAAAAAGTACCCCCATTATAAATGGTCTGATTCCACATACAGGATGGCATGCACATATGTGTGAAGGAATATAGAAATTCTTCCATCAGAGGGTAGGGTAGACAATGCAGGAAACATCAGCTTACATATGTTTTTCAAAAGAGAAAGGGACGCATGCTGACATGTAGGCACAAGGAACATTGGCAACAGTGATGGCACATAAATCATGTCAATGGACATTCCCCGCTTACAAAGGGAAAAAATTGATCTATAGCTGCACTCCAAAAACTTGTATGCACTGTCACATTATGATGGCCATCTTCACATTACAGACGGTAGTGAGACACAAGCACCTGTCCTACGCTGAAGACAAGTAGCCTCTGGGTGGCAGAGGCCAATATACTTATTTTACCAGACACATGGCTGAGGAGAGTGATCCATTGCTACCTTTCTTTTGGCCTGTAACACTGAGGAGTAGTGGTCTGATGCATAAACTTTACACCCACCTAAACAACAAACTGTACTTGATTGATCAATGTACACAGCCATATTTTGTACCTGGAGAGCAAATTCTTTGTGGATTGTACACAGTTGTTTACTAGGTCCCTGGGCCAATAGGCAAGGTACATCAGTATGCAACACATGACATGTCTACACAAACAATCACTCATCTACTGTGTTACACATGGCTCATCCCTAATCCTCAGGAGGAGCTGTCACTTGGCAATGTGACAGGCAGGAATCTGCCCTGTGCTCACCCCCTTGTGACTGTTATGCTGTCCTTAAATGTCCATGAAGGTCTGCGTAGGCTACTGCCAGAATGCAGGCCATTAGGGGGTCCTGGTCCAACGTGCACCCGTCCATGTTGGGAGGGCACCCCCAGTTGGACCTCTGCGATCTTCCAGGTCCAGCATCTCAGGTTCTCCCACCTCTTTCAATAGTGGATGCTCTGCTGGTTGTGGACCCCCAGGGTCCACACACCCGGGCGATGGCTCTTCATAGCACCTTTTTCTGGTAGGTGTTGACCTGCATGGATGCAAAAGATAAATCAAGAAATTACAATCACAAGTTTTGGCACAAATGGTTGAGTCACATACATGGCAGAAACAATCAGCTAGAACCTTCCAATTTGTTAACACTCCAAAAGTGTGAAACACACAAGCCAATAAGCCAGGGACAAGACTGCAGACATACGTTTTTTCATCTGCAGACTAATCCACTACCCTGCTCAGGGCCTAAGATGACTAAGCAAGCTTAATGACATCCGGTATCCCTTGATTCAGCAACCTGTACTGTGATGTGAACTACAATGAAACCTTACCCACCTATATGGTTTCTGAAGGGTAAACTAGTTAGGCCTGAATGGACCAACACATTGACACTCTGTGAGATTGTCTAACTGCATAGAGCCCCTACAAGCAACTGCCAAAGTACAGACTACACCATTACACTTGAGTGACAATCAATGGGCTGCCATGGTGGGAATAGAAAGTGTCTTCCTTGTCCATGTGTGGACATGTGGACTAACAAATGGAGACTCATGCCACTTCAGGGGTAGGTGTACATATGTATCCATCCTACAGAGATGGCATCCAACATACAAAGGTATGCATTGTACAGTTTCTGCTATGAACAAGCTACTTAGTCACATATCATGGCCTCCTGAAAATCAACACACTGTCTGCACTGTGCGGCTGTCATTTTTGCAATAAGCCTGTACAGGACAAATATGACCTTTGTGAATGTGACAACAGAGCTGTGGGAATAAGGGACATGACATGAGTCAAAGACACACTTTGACAATGAAGCAAAATGTACATATGGACTAGTTCAATGATTTACCTCTGTAACCATTCCTAATCTAGTCAAAGGTCTGAGGCAGTCAGGGCAGGATATTGACCACATGTCAGGTGTTGGTGTACAGGGAGCAGGCACAGAGTCACAGTTGCATAGCCATAGTGACTCTCCCACAGCCTGGATTAGGTCCCATACTGGGAGATGTATTTGACAGGCCCTGGTCTCTACAGGCTGAGCAGACAGAATCTACATGACACTCGATTTCCATCACTTCCACGCATGACAGTACATCATGTGGCCATCAGCAATTTGGCATGTGGTTTTTATGCCAACCTGAAGGGCACAGTGAGTTAGAATATGCCTTCCATGCAACAGTTTTGCAAGGCCAGATGTGATTTGAAAGATTCATGGCACTATACACATTGCTTACATGATTCTCAAATGAGTCATATAAGATGCATGCACAGTTCATGCTGTCATGTGCATACATGTTCTCCAACATATACAAAATTCATGACGAAAGAAATGTTGGATGGCAGCAATGTCTCCTTACCTCGTTATGTGCATCCAACACATGGAGGTTCCTAGTACTTCAACAACCTCACAAAACACAATGGGACTGAATTTAACATATGATACTAGCCACCAATACCTACAAATTGTACTTCCAATTGAGTGCAGAAAGAAAGGATGGTGAAGTACAGAGACATTTGAGCACATGAGATACTTACCTGTTCCTCTGGTGAGCCATAGATCTGTCCATGCAGGGTAAGAACCTCATCAACTAACCTCTCAGGTTCCTCTGGAGAAAAGGCAGATGCCCTATCTCCTGCTGGACATGTCATGATTGCTCCCAGAGGTGGCACACAGCAGCTTAGGTTGTAGAGGTGCTGTTTGCAGCAGTGTCAGTAGCCAAGTGAGTGAATATGCTCAACATGGCGGTCACGTCTGCTACGTGGACGGTCGTCACTGCCAGCGAACACATCCATTGGCCGGCGACCGCCGCTGGCAGCAACATTAGCCTATGGCTGTGTCTGCCGTGCTTGCAACCACCTACTGCCATCAAGACTACTTCCAGCGGTCACAGGCGGTTACTAATGTCCAGTGGGAGTAGATCAGGCATCCTCCATTGTGGAAGCCTGAAAAGCTGTATTGGGCTTTATAAATGATGTCACACATACAAAACTTGTTTTGGTACCTCACAAACATCCTCATCCTGTCTTTTCAAGTAGGTCATTCTACTCATCCACCATTGTAGTATGTTGCAGGGCACAGATGACATTTAACATCGGTGCACAGTCTACCACCATTGATGGTCATTTTGGCAGTCAGAATATACAGCCACATTTTGAGGGGCACTTGTGTAGCACATCTTTTAGTTTGGTCCAAATCCATGTTGTGGGCATGTGTTGAAAACCATGGGGGTCACACGTGACTCTTCTGTAGTTGCCAGCTGTGATGTGTACTGGGTGCCATGTCCGTAAAGTCAGAAATGCTTTGTCACATGATATCATTGGCATGCATCATGTATGTTGCTGTGGACACACTGACTAATGTTACAAATCATGTATTTTCACACATAGGTACCCAGGGAGAGGAAGAATGTGATACCCTCTTGTCTAGCATCCACTGCCCGACCTTCAGACCATGGAGCAATGCCACATAATAATTATTATTAGTTGTACAACCAGCATACCACCCATTGTATAAGTCACATCAGTATTGCCCCTTCTAGCTACAGAGTCCTTCCAACATAAAGTGGCCCTATCTACTGGTATGCCCCAACATATGTTTAGTCTGGTGTTGAAGGATGCCCTCTCAGCAATGTTAAAACACCTTGATATCTACATCAGGTTTCCCTGAAGTGAGGATTTAGCCAATGTGAAGTCTGACTTTTGTGGGGTTGCCCACCTCCCACATGTGGTGGGGGAACATTGATGGCACACATGTTGGGTTGGTGCCACCACAGGCCAATGAACAAGTTTATTATAACAGGAAGAACTTCCATTCCATCAACATGCATGTTGTCTGTTTAGCGGATCTCTTCATTTCACATGTCTATGCACGTTATCCTTGCTCAGCCTAAGATTCCTTCCTTCATAATGCAGAACATCAGCATACCCTCAGCTGATGTCACAACTGTAACTAGGGAGAGGCTGGTTGTTAAGTCACATCTGTCCTGATTGTGTGTGTGCCTCATTGTTAATCATATGTCTCATGCCTTAACAGGAGTCTCTGCAAATCGAAACTGTCCTTGGTTGTTGACGCTACTGAGGACTCCACCTACGCCAGGTGAAGTCCGCTTCAGTGAGGCCCATGGAAGAACATGGCGGGTAGTGGTACTGGCTTTTGGGCTCCTGAAGGCACGAGTTCTGTGTCTGGACCAGAGTAATGAAGTCCTCCTGTACTCGCCTGGGAAAGTGTGTCAGATCACTATGGATGCTGCATGCTCCACAACATTTCCCTGCATGGAATATCCCATACATCCCAGAGGAGGGGGAGCCTGTAGTGCCAAAGGTAAGACTCCTGAAATGGCAGGGGAGGATGACAGTTTGTAAGGGGAATAAGCTGACTTGCAGGAAGATTTCATCAACAGCTACTTTTCATGAGTATACGTATGCCATGTGATGTATTGACTGTCACTGTACAATGCACTGTAGTTGTGAGAATGTGTGGAGTTTATTGTTTTATAAACAGCTGGTGAGATGATACTCTGCAATATTTAGCTAAAGGCTGTTTGATGAGATAGCTTTACATACATTCTCACCTTGATGAATTTGCTTTGATTGTGTCAGTTTCATTAAAATGTACCTAGTTTTCCATTTTATTGCAATGTGATTTGTGTCATAGGTTTGTTTTCAAGCCCATAGTCCTTGTTTTCTCTTTGTACAGGTACTTTCAACATGACATCCTCATGTGGGCACTTCAGAATTGTGACATTGACATGAATCTGATGCTGTTCTTCCATACAAAGTAGACATGGATTGTTCCAGGTAATGTTGGTCAGAGTTTGGATGTATGAGACCTGTGCCAAGACAGGGTTTGGGTAGGAGGTCAGAAGTGCCCATTGGACTTGTTTTGTGTGTTTTGGTGGGCCGATTGCATCATGTGTGTCATCCATGTGGGTATGAAATATGTAGTCATAGATTGCTATCAAGTCATTTAGCTTCACATTGGCTACACACTTATTGTATGACTGGTGTGCCACAGTGCCTTTGCGATACACTGACAAATGTTTGTGTCATACTATCATATGCATGGGAATTGCAGGGGCTGTTGTACTGCCATCTGTCTGTATCTTGGATTATGTGATGTTGGATTACTTTGGTGTGGCATGTGATAAGGATCAAGCCGGTGACATCATCCCCAATAATGGAATATATACTTTGACTCAGTATAAGTAACACATTCTTGTTTCTAAAAGTCCGGACATATAGCCAGCCTATGTGCTGTAACTTTGAATAGATATTTTGGTTTGACCAAACACTTGTACTAATGTGTTTGTGTGTAATAGTTGTGATCCTGAGCAGGACACTGTGTACCTATAACATGTCCCTGCTTGCACAAGTAGCCTGTGTCTACATTATATGGTTCACATGGTTTTACATCTCTACATAGAAAAATGTTTAAATTATGCAAGCAGACAATGAGTTTGTGATGGGTGAAGGTATTTCAATTGTAATGCAGAAAGGAACAAAAATGAAAAGTGAAGGGGCCAGTCACTGTGAATGAAGTCATTGGGGTAGATTTCTCACCATTGGGAGTCTAAATTCCAGAGTACTCCTCCCTTTGGAAATGGTAGATGGATGTGGTTCAGTCAACAGAGTGAAAGTGTGGCACACAATGGAGTTCCTTTAGGAAGAGGTCACTTGCTGGCAGTTGTGGGTGTCTTGCCATCCGCACCTCCTGAATTATTTTCTGGACATCTCGCATGCGGGGGGGTCTGCTGCTACAGATTCAGGGGTGTCTGGGGCTTGTTCTTCCTCTGGCAAGGCCTCCCTTCCAGTGACTGGCACCGATGTTGATGGTACAAATAGCAATGAAAATTACTCTCCTATCTAAAATACAAAAGAAAAATATTATTGTGAAATACAAATCAAACATGGAACAACTACCTTTTATTGTATATCACATAAAGCAAACCGTAACAACCTTATCCTAATCTCAACGTGACAGATAACATACAAACAAAATCATATATTTAGATGACAACACAACATAGACTTACACAGACCACAATCAAGACAACATCTAACAGAAAATATCGAGAACAAACACACTATAACCAAATATCAAACAATCAAAAACAAATACCCAATCTTAACACAAATAATTTCCTCAATATAATGACACACACACACACATATATATATATATATATATACATCAAAATTCAATATCATTCTCAATATAAGCAGATATATACAAAATAAATGTCCTTTTTTGCATGTGGTGGGTTTGTATATGTTGTCCACCAAAATCATGTGATTTGTACGCAGCCAATTTTTTTATAGTTCTCCAAGATATATATAAAAGTCTCTGCATGTAACGAGTCCTCCATACAAGACTTTTTTTTAGGGTTCTTTAGCTGTCAAACGCTTCCTGGTTCTTGAGGACAGCACAAGTTCACAATGCTGTCTATTCTTGAAGTGGTCCAAGTATAATGATCCATTATTAGATCTATCAAACTTAGGTACTCCATTGCCAACTTTGGTACTCCGTTGCCAACTTGTTTTTTGGTGAATTTAAACTTTCTAATGTATTTATAATTCCACATCCACCTTCCTCAGGGTACATATATAAAAAACACCAAATACAAATTGATCCATCTAGTTCAAGTGAATAAAGAGGATATATTGTTCAATAATATGAATATCTGTGTAACAGCTGTGCTGTATATTACAATAAATAAATATTTCAATGTCTTCTAATGATAACCAAAATAAAAGATGAGTGGATGTGAGTACTCATACCTTCACAAACCTAAAAACTCAGATGAAAAAAAAACAATGTTGATGGGCCTGGTGTTAATAAAACAAAGGCTGCCATACTGCTAGAATTCTGCCTTTTTTGCTTGGTATTCGGGGTCCTGCATGTATGACTCATAATAGGGTGGTCTGAAAGACTGCCAACATTGCATTTTTTTCAGTACTGCCAACATGGCGGTTTGGCAGTCCGACCACCAAACTCGTAATGTTGCCCTTAATGTCTTGGCTACTTGTGCCAGGTGACAGATGTGGTATTTTTTTTATCTTTTACCCATTCCAAAGTTACAAAATCAGGATTCCACAGTTGGGAGCATTTTGCATTACAGGCTTTCTGCAAAGATCTATTCAAAGCATGATGGGCATGCATTTACTGTAATGCACATTGAATAGAAAACAGGAATTTCACTAAAATGGTATATCTGGATTGGTATCCCCAATTGGGGAACCCCTTTTTAAGTCCTTAGAATATGGGACTAGTTAACAGGGTCACCAGGGCCTGAAGCACTGTTTGTGCCACCCTGAGTAACCCAAGTAAACTACTGAGAGCAGGCGTCCCATTGGTGACTGCAGGAGCATTGCAAACTGCTCGTTCTCAACTGTGCCCACACCATGTGTGGCAGAGCCAAAGCACTATCTTCAATATATGTCAGTGCCCACAAGGAAGGCCGCCTAAGCCCAGAAGGTAGGGTGTATTATATTAAAGGTGTGGATAAAAAAGTGCAAGCTAATATGTCCCTATAGTGGCATTTTCAATTAAAGGCTACTATAAGTGAACAGCAGTTCATAGAATAATATAGACTGGCACCCGGACAACCCAAGGTCTGATGCTCTATTCTGGTACCACCAAAATGGGTCATGTTTGGTATCAAACAATGGCCCTCATTCTGACCCTGGCGGTCATAGACCGCCAGGGCTGCGGGTGACGGAAGCACCGCCAACAGGCTGCCGGTGCTTCCTTGCCCATTCTGACAGCGGCGGTAAAGCCGCGGTCAGAAATCCGGGTCCGGCGGTTTCCCGCCGGATTTCCCCCGGCTGGGCGAATCCGCCATGGTGGTGCTGCAAGCAGCGCCACCATGGGGATTCTGACCCCCTTACCTCAAGCCTGTTTCTGGCGGTCTTTACCGCCAGGAACAGGATGGCGGGAACAGGTGTCCTGGGGCCCCTGGGGGCCCCTGCACTGCCCATGCCAATGGCATGGGCAGTGCAGGGGCCCCCTAACAGGGCCCCAGCATGCTTTTCACTGTCTGCCTAGCAGACAGTGAAAAGCGCGACGGGTGCAACTGCACCCGTCGCACACCTGCAACACCGCCGGGTCCATTCGGAGCCGGCTTCAGTGTTGCAGGTCCCTTTCCCGCTGGGCCGGTGGGCGCTACCTTAGGTAGCGCCCGCCGGCCCAGCGGGAAAGTTGGAATGGCACCAGCGGTCTTTTGACCGTGGGGCGGCCAAATGGCGGTTCTGTCCAGGCGGGCGGCAACTGCCGCCCGCTGGGGTCAGAATGAACCCCTATGTGCCATCTCACCCCTGACATGAATCTTGTGTTGAGGGCGATGTGTCATGAACCCAGAGAACAACCTTAGACGTTGCCCACCTATTTGCTCGAATCTCCTGTGCTCTGGTTGCCAGTTCAGAGCTGCTGCCACTAAGACAGGATTCTGACCCCCTGGATAGAAGTGTGAACACTCCCAGTAAGGACAAAGACCTGGATGGGATAGGAGTCACACCTTCCTCCCTCCCAGGAAGGCTAGTGAAGTGGCACATGAAGATTATGAACTTCATTAGGTACACCGCCTCTGATCTGCAACCAGGCTTTCCCCCAGTGGAGGACAAAGCCACCCCCCTGCGCCAAGCATATTTGCACCTGTTCAGGCTGGAAAAATTAGTCAAGAGGTGTACACCCCAAGAAGCCTAGCCACACCGCTGGTGTGGGCTACCTGGTCTGTACAGCAGAGGAAGACTTTTGCCATTCTGAAAAGTGGCAAAATAGAGGGTCCTGTGTAGAAAAGGTGGCACAACTCAATAGATGTGGTCACCTAAGGAGCGGATAAGCCGCTCAGTCTACTAGCCCATTGGTAACTTGAACCCACACCCCTAACACCTCTAAATCTCGGAATTCAGGGGCACACCTTGCATATGAACCTCAGACCTGCAACAGCTTCTGAAGAAGGTACAGAAGGAGTCCTGCATCGATGACAACAGAAACCTACACAAACATATGGTGAGATGTCGTGCCTTTCTGAAACTGCTCAGCTGCTACTCGTAAAGTACCAATGTTTGATTCATCCAGTAAGAGGGAACCTTTTGTGAGGCAAGGTCAGACTCCCTTGCACTAGTGGCACCAGTCCGCTGCCTGCTGCAGGTAAAAAGCACCTACTGGAACCGAGGAAGCCCTGGGGATCGGGCCTTCAGAGGGATGGCTCAGAAGTAGCTGGTTTAGTGCAATGTGGGAAGTGGGAAGTGCAATCCAGATCTCCCCAAGGTTACACCCAGCTACCCTTTACCCAGGACCTCCAGAAGGGAAGATTGCTTCTCCTCTACCTGAATACTGCCAAGGCTTGTTGATGGCCATTCTGGTCATCACCACCTATAATCAATGCTGCAACCCGAGGGCACACCGCAACACATGCATCCAACTGGACTGTGCTAAGTATTTGTTATTGTGAATCCAAGGATCATCTCTGGGGTAATGTGAGAGTATTACGTGTTGAAGTCTAATCAGCATTACTGCAAAATTCTCACATTTCCTAAATTTCCTTTTTAAAGTTCAAAGTGAAACGTACTGGTACTATGGGATACTAAACTGCATTTAAATGAAGCAGAAAATGATTAAAGTCTTTTGGTAAACTGCTGTAGGTGTCTAAACAACAATACGTCGATAGAATACAGCAGTAAACAGAGTGAGAAGTAGTTTGTATGTTCTCCTACTCATTGATATGATGGCAATGAACTATTTCCTGATGGATGTTGTTGCAGAGATGTTAAAAGTTAAAACTGTAATTCATTTAATCAAAAACTAATTTGTGCATCCTCATGAAATGAGGAAGCCACTCTTTCAAACCCCACACAAAACATAAGTTTCCTCTGACTAGTGTGCGTTATCGAGTGTGTCATTAATTGCATTTTGCAATTGAATGAATGGATGCTAAAATATCAATATAATGTATTCTCACATAATCATAGAAACAGCTGTGAAGGTTCTATGGAAGTCTGTTGCTGCTGTACATGAGCTGTGAGGTGGCTGGTGCATTCTGTCTCTCACTTCCTTTCATATAAAAACCTTCTACCTGAAACCTATGGTCTGTGATTAAATTAAAATAATTTCATGGTGCGGGCATCCTTCACCTTGTGGAATGTAGCAGTGTCTTCCTTCAGGATCTTCTTGATAGTTTTTTCACCCCATCACTTACAAGTTTCTTAAGGTATCTGATTATTTTGGCCTTGTATGGTTCATCCAGTGTGTCAATCTAATCATAGTATTTCTCAACCCATTTGGCCCTTCTTGCATCTATTCATGTTTTTTGTTGTGTCATAGGGGGGTGGCAGCTTTAGGTAGGCAGCCTTATCGTATTTGGTCCTCCTGTCCCAAGACATGATAATCGTGTTCCTGCTAGGATCGTGGGGTAATAACGCAGATGAGGTGTATTGCTTGCAGTGTTGCTCCTTCTAGTTCAGGATTGCTGCTTCTCTGGGCATAATGCCCAAATTTAAGATGGCCACAGCTTTCAGGATGTATTTGAGCCCAAATTAAAATGGCTGCTGCTCAGGGTTTATTGGCCCAATCCAAGATAGCCAACACTGATTCTTGAGTCTTTCCCAATCCAAGAGTGTCCTCAGCAAGAGTTTTGAGTGCCTGGTTAGTTTCCCTCTGGTCTGTAATGACTCGAGTACCTCTGGTGTCTTGTCTCACTGCACAATAGTTGGGGCATATCTGTCACTGCTACTCTGCTGCTTAGAGCCTGCCATATTCTGTGTCCACGTACTGAACCTCCTGAGTGCAGTAGAGTCAACCGTGCTGCAAGGGGTGCTGGCTGAGTAGATGGCGGTTTAGCCTGTCACCAGCTCCGGAAGATCATCAACAGCGCCTTCGAGTCCGCCACCTTCCCAGAGTGCTGGAAACACGCTGAAATCAAAGCCCTCCTCAAAAAACCCAAGGCGGACCCAAAGGACCTAAATATTCTGGCCTATCTCCATGCTCCCCTTCCCGGCAAAAGTAATCGAGAAGGCTGTCAACAGACAACTGACCTGCTTTCTTGAGGAGAACAGCACTCTGGACTCTTCCCAATCCGATTCCGCAGCAAACACAGCACCAAAACTTCCATCATTGCCACCACTGACGACATCAGAACCATACTGGACAATGGCAAAACCACATCCCTCATCCTCCTGGACCTCTCAGCCGCGTTCAACACTGTCTGCCACAACACCCTACGCACACGCCTCAGCAATGCAGGAATCTGCGACAGAGCCCTGGACTAGGTCACCTCCCCTCTCACTGGCAGAACTTAGAGAGTCCACCTCCCTCCATTCTGCTCCAAAGCCACCAAAATCATCTGCGGCGTACCCCAGAGTTCGTCCCTCAGCCTGACCCTCTTCAACATCTACATGGCTCCGCTCGCTAATTTTGCCCAATCTCACAACCTCAACATCATCTCGTACACCGGAAACACCCAGCTGATGCTCTCCCTCACCTCCGCCAACAAGACTGAGGTCCTCATCTTCAGCACCACCCCTCCGCATGGGATGACTCCTGGTTGCCTGCCACTCTCGGATCCGCTTCGACTCCCACCGACCTCACACGCAACCTGGGATTCATCCTGGACTCCTCACTATCCATGACCCAGCAAGTCAATGCCATCTCCTCCTCCTGATTCAACACCCTCTGCATGCTCCGAAAGATCTACAAATGGATCCCCACGGAAACCAGAAGAACAGTCACCTAAGCCCTCGTAAGCAGCAAACTGGACTACGGCAATGCCCTCTACGCAGGAACCATGGCCAAACTCCAAAAAAGGCTGCAATGCATCCAGAACACCGCTGCACGCCTCATCCTGAATGTCCCCCACCACTGCCACATCACAGGCCACCTGAGAAACCTGCACTGGCTCCCTGTCAACAAGAGAATCACCTTCAAACTCTTCACCCACGCTCACAAAGCACTGCACAACACCGGACCAGAATACCTAAACAGACGGCTCTCCTTCTACACCCCGACCCAACAGCTCTGCTCTGCCACACTTGCCCTCGCAACCGTCCCACACATTCACAGAACTACAACCAGTGGCAGATCATTCTCACACCCCGCCGCCAAGCCGTGGAACACTCTTCCAACCCACCTGCATCAAACCAAGGACCTCCTCACCTCCAGGAGACTTCTCAAGACCTGGCTGTTTGAGCAGTGGCAGCGCCCTCCCCTCATCCCTCCTCTGTGCCTTGAGACCCTCACGGATGAGTAGTGCGCTTTACAAATTCCTTGATTGATTGATTGATGTAGCTGTCATGTCGAGAGGGCATTCGGTTGAAATGATGACACTATATGAGTATGCAAGTGCAAACGTTATTCAGCTCAGCCAGGTGCATCTGATGAGCTCCTCACTCCAATCTCCAGTGTCCCAGCCCCTCCCTCGCCTGTTTTGTCTGAACTTAGGGCACATCACTTTCCTTTCCTCCCCCAGCTCTGTGTCCTAAAGTCTGTAGGAAAGTACCATCTTGCCTGGCATCTTACCCCCATTTTTCACTGTATATATGTTGTTTTAGTTGTATGTGTCACTGGGACCCTGGTAACCCAGGGCCCCAGTGCTCATAAGTGTGCCTGAATGTGTTACCTGTATAGTGACTAACTGTCTCACTGAGGCTCTGCTAATCAGAACCTCAGTGGTTATGCTCTCTCATTTCTTTCCAAATTGTCACTAACAGGCTAGTGACCATTTTTACCAATTTACATTGGCTTACTGGAACACCCTTATAATTCCCTAGTATATGGTACTGAGGTACCCAGGGTATTGGGGTTCCAGGAGATCCCTATGGGCTGCAGCATTTCTTTTGCCACCCATAGGGAGCTCTGACAATTCTTACACAGGCCCGTTATTTCACAGCCATTTTACACTGCACTTAAGTAACTTATAAGTCACCTATATGTCTAACCTTTACCTGGTAAAGGTTAGGTGCAAAGTTACTTAGTGTGAGGGCACCCTGGCACTAGCCAAGGTGCCCCCACATTGTTCAGGGCCAATTCCCCGGACTTTGTGAGTGTGGGGACACCATTACACGCGTGCACTACATATAGGTCACTACCTATATGTAGCTTCACAATGGTAACTCCAAATATGGCCATGTAACAGGTCTATGATCATGGAATTGCCCCCTCTATGCCATCCTGGCATAGTTGGCACAATCCCATGATCCCAGTGGTCTGTAGCACAGACCCTGGTACTGCCAAACTACCCTTCCTGGGGTTTCACTGCAGCTGCCGCTGCTGCCAACCCCTCAGACAGGCATCTGCCCTCCTGGGGTCCAGCCAGGCCTGGCCCAGGATGGCAGAACAAAGGACTTCCTCTGAGAGAGGGTGTTACACCCTCTCCCTTTGGAAAATGGTGTGAAGGCAGGGGAGCAGTAGCCTCCCCCAGCCTCTGGAAATGCTTTCTTGGGCACAGATGTGCCCAATTCTGCATAAGCCAGTCTACACCGGTTCAGGGGACCCCTTAGCCCTGCTCTGGCGTGAAACTGGACAAAGGAAAGGGGAGTGACCACTCCCCTGACCTGCACCTCCCCTGGGAGGTGTCCAGAGCTCCTCCAGTGTGCTCCAGACCTCTGCCATCTTGGAAACAGAGGTGCTGCTGGCACACTGGACTGCTCTGAGTGGCCAGTGCCACCAGGTGACGTCAGAGACTCTTTGTGATAGGCTCCTTCAGGTGTTGCTAGCCTATCCTCTCTCCTAGGTAGCCAAACCCTCTTTTCTAGCTATTTAGGGTCTCTGTCTCTGGGGAAACTGGAGATAACGAATGCAAGAGCTCATCCGAGTTCCTCTGCATCTCTCTCTTCACCTTCTGCCAAGGAATCGACTGCTGACCGCGCTGGAAGCCTGCAACACTGCAACAAAGTAGCAAAGACGACTACTGCAACTCTGTAACGCTGATCCTGCCGCCTTCTCGACTGTTTTCCTGGTGGTGCATGCTGTGGGGGTAGTCTGCCTCCTCTCTGCACTAGAAGCTCCGAAGAAATCTCCCGTGGGTCGACGGAATCTTCCCCCTGCAACCGCAGGCACCAAAAAGCTGCATTACCGGTCCCTTGGGTCTCCTCTCAGCACAACGAGCGAGGTCTCTCGAATCCAGCAACTCTGTCCAAGTAACTCGCACAGTCCAGTGACTCTTCAGTCCTAGTTTGGTGGAGGTAAGTCCTTGCCTCACCTCGCTAGACTGCATTGCTGGGAACCGCGACTTTTGCCGCTACTCCGGCCTCCGTGCACTTCCGGCGGAAATCCTTTGTGCACATTCCAGCCTGGGTCCACGGCACTCTAACCTGCATTGCACGACTTTCTAAGTTGGTCTCCGGCGACGTGGTACTCCTTTGTGCGACTTCAGGTGAGCACTGTTTCATGCATCCTTGTAGTGCCTGTTTCTGGCACTTCTCCGGGTGCTACCTGCTGCTGAGAGGGCTCCTTGTCTTGCTCGACGTCCCCTCTCTCTCCTGGTCCAATTTGCCACCTTCTGGTCCCTCCAGTGCTACAGCAGTGTCCAAAAACGCCAACCGCACGATTTGCAGCTAGCAAGGCTTGTTGGCGTTCTTTTGGCGGGAAAACACTTCTGCACGACTCTACAAGGCGAGAAAGATTCGTCCTCCAAAGGAGAAGTCTCTAGCCCTTTGCGTTCCTGCAGAAACCGCAGCTTCTTCTGTCCAGTAGAAGCTTCTTTGCACCCGCAGCTGGCATTTCCTGGGCATCTGCCCATCTCCGACTTGCTTGTGACTTTTGGACTTGGTCCCCTTGTTTCACAGGTACCCCAGATTGGAAATCCACAGTTGTTGCATTGTTGGTTTGTGTCTTTCCTGCATTATTCCTCTAACACAACTTCTTCGTCCTTAGGGGAACTTTAGTGCACTTTGCACTCACTTTTCAGGGTCTTGGGGAGGGTTATTTTTCTAACTCTCACTATTTTCTAATAGTCCCAGCGACCCTCTACAAGGTCACATAGGTTTGGGGTCCATTCGTGGTTCGCATTCCACTTTTGGAGTATATGGTTTGTGTTGCCCCTATCCCTATGTTTCCTCATTGCATCCTATTGTAACTATACATTGTTTGCACTGTTTTCTAAGACTATACTGCATATTTTTGCTATTGTGTATATATATCTTGTGTATATTTCCTATCCTTTCACTGAGGGTACACTCTAAGATACTTTGGCATATTGTCATAAAAATAAAGTACCTTTATTTTTAGTATAACTGTGTATTGTGTTTTCTTATGATATTGTGCATATGACACTAAGTGGTACTGTAGTAGCTTCAAACGTCTCCTAGTTCAGCCTAAGCTGCTCTGCTAAGCTACCATTATCTATCAGCCTAAGCTGCTAGACACCCTATACACCAATAAGGGATAACTGGGCCTGGTGCAAGGTGCAAGAACCCCTTGGTACTCACTACAAGCCAGTCCAGCCTCCTACATTGGTTGTGCAGCGGTGGGATAAGTGCTTTGAGACTACTTACCACTCTTGTCATTGTACTTTTCATAAGAGAAAAATATACAAAACAAGGTCAGTGTATATACACATAGCCAAAAAGTTTTGCATTTCCTATTTTCACTCTTTTCTAAGTGCTGAAAAGTACTTCTAACTTTCTAAAAAGTTCTAAAAAGTTTAAAAAGTTTTTTTCTTCCAGTCTTTCTAAAAGCTCTGACAAACTTTTTTCTCTTTTTCTATCACTTTAACTCTCTCTAAAAATGTCTGGCACAGGCCAAAATGTTGATCTGTCCAAACTTGCATATGATCACCTTAGCTGGAAAGGAGCAAGGAGTCTCTGCATAGAGAGAGGTTTGAGTGTAGGGAAGAATCCTTCCTTGGAATTGTTACTTAACATGCTTAGAGAACAAGATAAGGCAAAAAGTGCCCCATCTGTTGAAAAAGTAGCTAATGGTTCTCAATCTGATCCAGGGACTCCCCCAGGAAAAGATTTAGGAAAGAAAGTTCCTAGCCTGCCCATTACTAGACAGTCTAGCATAGTTGGTACTGAGGTGGAGTCACATCATCCAGATGATGTGCTCTCACATTACACTGTCAGCCAAGCTGTTAGGGTGGCTTCTGTAAGGGACAGGTCTCCTTCTGTTCATTCCCATCATACCTCTGTATCTAGGAATGTCCCTCCCACCAACCCTGATGACAGATTGTTAGAAAGGGAACTCAATAAGTTGAGGGTGGAACAAACCAGACTGAAGCTTAAAAAGCAACAGCTGGATTTGGATAGACAGTCTTTAGAAATAGAGAGGGAAAGACAGAAGTTGGGTTTAGATACCCATGGTGGCAGCAGCAGTATTCCCCATAGTCATCCTGCAAAAGAGCATGATTCCAGGAATCTGCACAAGATAGTTCCCCCTTATAAGGAGGGGGGTGACATTAACAAGTGGTTTTCTGCACTTGAGAGGGCCTGTGTTGTACAGGATGTCCCTCAAAGGCAGTGGGCTGCTATCCTATGGCTATCATTTAGTGGAAAAGGTAGGGATAGGCTCCTTACTGTGAAAGAAAGTGATGCCAATAATTTTACAGTTCTTAAGAATGCACTCCTGGATGGTTATGGCTTAACCACTGAACAATACAGGATAAAGTTCAGAGAGACCAAAAAGGAGTCTTCACAAGACTGGGTTGATTTCATTGACCATTCAGTGAAGGCCTTGGAGGGGTGGTTACATGGCAGTAAAGTTACTGATTATGACAGCCTGTATAACTTGATCCTGAGAGAGCATATTCTTAATAATTGTGTGTCTGATTTGTTGCACCAGTACTTGGTGGACTCTGATCTGACCTCTCCCCAAGAATTGGGAAAGAAGGCAGACAAATGGGACAGAACAAGGGTGAACAGAAAAGTTCATACAGGGGGTGACAAAGATGGCAACAAGAAGAAGGATGGTAAGTCTTCTGACAAGGGTGGGGACAAATCTAAAAATGAGTCTTCATCAGGCCCACAAAAACACTCTGGTGGGGGTGGTGGGCCCAAATCCTCCTTTAATCAAAACAAAGAAAAGAAACCATGGTGCTGTTTATGTAAAGTAAAAGGCCATTGGACAACAGATCCCAGTTGTCCAAAGAAAAGCACCAAGCCTCCTACCACTACAACCCCTACTGCTACCCCTAGTGTCCCTACTAATAGCAGTGGTGGTGGGAGCAGACCTACTAATAGCCAATCCAAGGGAGTAGCTGGGCTCACTATTGGTAACTTAGTTGGGGTTGGCCTTGTTAGGGAGGCCACAGAGGCTGTGTTAGTCTCTGAGGGGGCTATTGATTTAGCCACCTTAGTTGCTTGTCCCCTTAATATGGATAAGTACAAGCAGCTACCCCTAATAAATGGTGTTGAGGTTCAGGCCTACAGGGACACTGGTGCCAGTGTGACTATGGTCATAGAGAAAATGGTCCACCCTGAACAACACCTACTTGGTCACCAGTACCAAGTAACCGATGCTCACAACAACACACTTAGCCACCCCATGGCTGTTGTTAATCTCAACTGGGGGGGGGGGGGTTACTGGTCCAAAGAAAGTTGTTGTAGCCACAGATTTACCTGTAGACTGTCTACTAGGAAATGATTTGGAGACATCAGCTTGGTCAGATGTGGAGTTGGAGGCCCATGCAGCAATGCTGGGCATCCCAGGGCATATTTTTGTTTTGACAAGGGCTCAGGCCAAAAAGCAAAAAGGACAGGGAAGCTTGGATCCTGGAACAATGGACCAAGTGCTCCCTAAAGCTAGGGCTAGTAGAAGCAAACCACTTCCTACTATCCCTCCCTCTACAGTGGATTCAACTTCTGAGGAAGAAGAATTCCCTCCCTGTGCAGAACCTACACCAGAGGAGCTTCAAGCAGACACTGCTGAGCTTTTGGGTGAAGGGGGGCCTGCCAGGGAGGAGCTGAGTGTGGCACAGCAAACCTGTCCCACATTAGAGGGTCTCAGACAGCAAGCTGTCAAACAGGCTAATGGGGATGTCAGTGACTCTCACAGAGTTTACTGGGAGGACAACCTCTTGTACACTGAGCACAGGGATCCCAAACCTGGAGCTGCCAGGAGACTAGTGATTCCTCAGGAGTACAGAAATTTCCTCCTAACTCTTGCCCATGACATTCCCCTAGCTGGGCACCTGGGTCAAATGAAAACTTGGGACAGACTGGTTCCATTGTTTCATTGGCCTAGGATGTCTGAGGACACAAAAGATTTTTGTAAGTCCTGTGAAACCTGTCAAGCCAGTGGCAAGACAGGTGGCACCCCAAAGGCACCCCTTATTCCACTGCCTGTGGTTGGGGTTCCCTTTGAAAGGGTAGGGGTTGACATAGTTGGCTCTCTTGACCGTCCTACTGCTTCAGGCAATAGGTTTATCTTGGTGGTAGTGGACCATGCCACAAGATACCCTGAAGCAATTCCTTTAAGGACCACTACAGCACCTGCAGTGGCAAAGGCCCTCCTGGGCATATTTTCTAGGGTGGGCTTCCCAAAGGAAGTAGTATCAGACAGGGGAAGCAATTTCATGTCTGCATACTTAAAGGCCATGTGGAAGGAGTGTGGTGTAACTTACAAGTTCACTACACCCTATCATCCACAAACAAATGGACTGGTGGAGAGATTTAATA
Source organism: Pleurodeles waltl (assembly GCF_031143425.1). Taxonomy (NCBI): domain Eukaryota; kingdom Metazoa; phylum Chordata; class Amphibia; order Caudata; family Salamandridae; genus Pleurodeles; species Pleurodeles waltl. Next base: position 473,930,245 of record NC_090438.1, read on the forward strand.
AAACTCTCAAAGGCATGATTATGGGGCTCCCTGAAAAACTCCGCAGGAGATGGGATATTCTTCTACCATGCCTCCTTTTTGCCTACAGGGAGGTACCCCAGAAAGGAGTGGGCTTCAGCCCCTTTGAACTTCTTTTTGGACACCCTGTTAGGGGTCCACTCACACTTGTAAAGGAGGGTTGGGAACAACCTTTAAAAGCTCTGAAGCAGGATATTGTGGATTATGTACTTGGCCTCAGATCAAGGATGGCTGAGTACATGAAAAAGGCCAGCAAAAACCTTCAGGCCAGCCAAGAGCTCCAGAAGCAATGGCATGATCAGAAGGCTGTTTTGGTTCAGTACCAACCAGGGCAGAAAGTGTGGGTCTTGGAGCCTGCGGCCCCAAGAGCACTCCAAGATAAATGGAGTGGACCCCACACAATTGTTGAAAAGAAGGGAGAAGTCACCTATTTAGTTGACTTAGGCACTGCCAGGAGTCCCCTTAGGGTGCTCCATGTCAACCGCCTGAAACCCTACTATAACAGGGCTGATCTCACCCTGCTCATGGCAACTGATGAGGGACAGGAAGAAGACAGTGATCCTCTACCTGATCTCTTCTCTTCCACAGAACAAGATGCTCTTGTGGAAGGGGTAGTTTTGGCTGATTGTCTTACTGCTGAGCAGAAAGACCGTTGCATAAATCTCCTAGATCAATTCTCTGAACTCTTCTCTACTGTGCCAGGTACCACTTCTTGGTGTGAGCACACTATAGATACTGGAGACAGTTTACCTGTCAAAAGTAAGATCTATAGGCAGCCTGACCATGTCAGGGACTGCATAAAGCAAGAGGTGCAGAAAATGTTAGAACTAGGAGTGGTTGAGCACTCTGAAAGTCCATGTGCTTCTCCTGTGGTACTTGTACCAAAACCCCATTCCAAAGATGGAAAGAAGGAAATGCGGTTTTGTGTAGACTATAGAGGTCTCAACTTGGTAACCAAAACTGATGCTCACCCTATACCCAGGGCAGATGAGCTCATAGATACACTGGCATCTGCCAAGTATCTAAGCACTTTTGATTTGACTGCAGGGTATTGGCAGATCAAATTGTCAGAAGATGCTAAACCTAAAACTGCATTTTCAACCATTGGAGGACATTACCAGTTTACTGTAATGCCTTTTGGTTTGAAAAATGCACCTGCCACTTTTCAAAGGTTGGTGAACACAGTCCTGCAAGGGCTGGAAGCTTTCAGTGCAGCATATTTGGACGATATAGCTGTCTTTAGCTCCAGCTGGGATGATCACCTGGTCCACCTATGGAAAGTTTTGGAGGCCCTGCAGAAGGAAGGCCTCACTATCAAGGCTTCAAAGTGCCAGATAGGGCAGGGGAAGGTGGTTTATCTGGGACACCTTGTTGGTGGGGAACAGATTGCACCACTTCAGGGGAAAATCCAAACAATTATTGATTGGGTTCCCCCTACCACTCAGACTCAGGTGAGAGCCTTCCTAGGCCTCACTGGGTATTACAGGAGGTTCATTAAGAACTATGGCTCCATTGCAGCCCCTCTTAATGACCTCACATCCAAAAAGATGCCTAAAAAGGTATTATGGACAGCAAACTGTCAGAAAGCTTTTGAGGAGCTGAAGCAGGCCATGTGCTCTGCACCTGTCCTGAAAAGCCCTTGTTACTCTAAAAAATTCTATGTCCAAACTGATGCATCTGAATTAGGAGTAGGGGCAGTCCTATCACAACTTAATTCTGAGGGCCAGGATCAACCTGTTGCTTTTATTAGTAGGAGATTGACCCCTAGAGAAAAGCGTTGGTCTGCCATTGAGAGGGAGGCCTTTGCTGTGGTCTGGGCTCTGAAGAAGTTGAGGCCATACCTGTTTGGCACTCACTTCATTGTTCAGACAGACCACAAACCTCTACTTTGGCTAAAACAAATGAAAGGTGAAAATCCTAAATTGTTGAGGTGGTCTATATCCCTACAGGGAATGGACTATACAGTGGAACATAGACCTGGGAGTAGCCACTCCAATGCAGATGGACTCTCCAGATATTTCCACTTAGACAATGAAGACTCATCAGGTCATGGCTAGTCTTATTGTCCTTCGTTTGGGGGGGGTTGTGTAGGAAAGTACCATCTTGCCTGGCATGTTACCCCCATTTTTCACTGTATATATGTTGTTTTAGTTGTATGTGTCACTGGGACCCTGGTAACCCAGGGCCCCAGTGCTCATAAGTGTGTCTGAATGTGTTACCTGTGTAGTGACTAACTGTCTCACTGAGGCTCTGCTAATCAGAACCTCAGTGGTTATGCTCTCTCATTTCTTTCCAAATTGTCACTAACAGGCTAGTGACCATTTTTACCAATTTACATTGGCTTACTGGAACACCCTTATAATTCCCTAGTATATGGTACTGAGGTACCCAGGGTATTGGGGTTCCAGGAGATCCCTATGGGCTGCAGCATTTCTTTTGCCACCCATAGGGAGCTCTGACAATTCTTACACAGGCCTGCCACTGCAGCCTGAGTGAAATAACGTCCACGTTATTTCACAGCCATTTTACACTGCACTTAAGTAACTTTTAAGTCACCTCTATGTCTAACCTTTACCTGGTAAAAGTTAGGTGCAAAGTTACTTAGTGTGAGGGCACCCTGGCACTAGCCAAGGTGCCCCCACATTGTTCAGGGCCAATTCCCCGGACTTTGTGAGTGCGGGGACACCATTACACGTGTGCACTACATATAGGTCACTACCTATATGTAGCTTCACAATGGTAACTCCGAATATGGCCATGTAACATGTCTATGATCATGGAATTGCCCCCTCTATGCCATCCTGGCATAGTTGGCACAATCCCATGATCCCAGTGGTCTGTAGCACAGACCCTCGTACTGCCAAACTGCCCTTCCTGGGGTTTCACTGCAGCTGCTGCTGCTGCCAACCCCTCAGACAGGCATCTGCCCTCCTGGGGTCCAGCCAGGCCTGGCCCAGGATGGCAGAACAAAGGACTTCCTCTGAGAGAGGGTGTTACACCCTCTCCCTTTGGAAAATGGTGTGAAGGCAGGGGAGGAGTAGCCTCCCCCAGCCTCTGGAAATGCTTTCTTGGGCACAGATGTGCCCAATTCTGCATAAGCCAGTCTACACCGGTTCAGGGGACCCCTTAGCCCTGCTCTGGCGCGAAACTGGACAAAGGAAAGGGGAGTGAACACTCCCCTGACCTGCACCTCCCCTGGGAGGTGTCCAGAGCTCCTCCAGTGTGCTCCAGACCTCTGCCATCTTGGAAACAGAGGTGCTGCTGACACACTGGACTGCTCTGAGTGGCCAGTGCCACCAGGTGACGTCAGAGACTCCTTGTGATAGGCTCCTTCAGGTGTTGCTAGCCTATCCTCTCTCCTAGGTAGCCAAACCCTCTTTTCTGGCTATTTAGGGTCTCTGTCTCTGGGGAAACTGGAGATAACGAATGCAAGAGCTCATCCGAGTTCCTCTGCATCTCTCTCTTCACCTTCTGCCAAGGAATCGACTGCTGACCGCGCTGGAAGCCTGCAACACTGCAACAAAGTAGCAAAGACGACTACTGCAACTCTGTAACGCTGATCCTGCCGCCTTCTCGACTGTTTTCCTGGTGGTGCATGCTGTGGGGGTAGTCTGCCTCCTCTCTGCACTAGAAACTCCGAAGAAATCTCCCGTGGGTCGACGGAATCTTCCCCCTGCAACCGCAGGCACCAAAAAGCTGCATTACCGGTCCCTTGGGTCTCCTCTCAGCACGACGAGCGAGGTCCCTCGAATCCAGCAACTCTGTCCAAGTGACTCCCACAGTCCAGTGACTCTTCAGTCCAAGTTTGGTGGAGGTAAGTCCTTGCTTCACCTCGCTAGACTGCATTGCTGGGAACCGCGACTTTTGCAGCTACTCCGGCCTCCGTGCACTTCCGGCGGAAATCCTTTGTGCACAGTCCAGCCTGGGTCCACGGCACTCTAACCTGCATTGCACGGCTTTCTAAGTTGGTCTCCGGCGACGTGGGACTCCTTTGTGCGACTTCGGGTGAGCACCATTTCATGCATCCTTGTAGTGCCTGTTTCTGGCACTTCTCCGGGTGCTACCTGCTGCTGAGAGGGCTCCTTGTCTTGCTCGACGTCCCCTCTCTCTCCTGGTCCAATTTGCGACCTCCTGGTCCCTCCAGGACCACAGCAGCGTCCAAAAACGCTAACCGCACGATTTGCAGCTAGCAAGGCTTGTTCGCGTTCTTTCGGCGGGAAAACACTTCTGCACGACTCTACAAGGCGAGAGGAATCCGTCCTCCAAAGGGGAAGTCTCTAGCCCTTTGCGTTCCTGCAGAAACCGCAGCTTCTTCTGTCCAGTAGAAGCTTCTTTGCACCCGCAGCTGGCATTTCCTGGGCATCTGCCCATCTCCGACTTGCTTGTGACTTTTGGACTTGGTCCCCTTGTTTCACAGGTACCCCAGATTGGAAATCCACAGTTGTTGCATTGTTGGTTTGTGTCTTTCCTGCATTATTCCTCTAACACGACTTCTTCGTCCTTAGGGGAACTTTAGTGCACTTTGCACTCACTTTTCAGGGTCTTGGGGAGGGTTATTTTTCTAACTCTCACTATTTTCTAATAGTCCCAGCGACCCTCTACAAGGTCAGATAGGTTTGGGGTCCATTCGTGGTTCGCATTCCACTTTTGGAGTATATGGTTTGTGTTGCCCCTATCCCTATGTTTCCCCATTGCATCCTATTGTAACTATACATTGTTTGCACTGTTTTCTAAGACTATACTGCATATTTTTGCTATTGTGTATATATAGCTTGTGTATATTTCCTATCCTCTCACTGAGGGTACACTCTAAGATACTTTGGCATATTGTCATAAAAATAAAGTACCTTTATTTTTAGTATAACTGTGTATTGTGTTTTCTTATGATATTGTGCATATGACACTAAGTGGTACTGTAGTAGCTTCACACGTCTCCTAGTTCAGCCTAAGCTGCTCTGCTAAGCTACCATTATCTATCAGCCTAAGCTGCTAGACACCCTATACACTAATAAGGGATAACTGGGCCTGGTGCAAGTACCCCTTGGTACTCACTACAAGCCAGTCCAGCCTCCTACAAAGTCCAACTCCACAACTTCCCTGGCAAATTTGTTTTTTACGAATTCAATAACAACTTTCAAGTTCACAGCACTGAAGCACTTAGTGACCATCCGTTTGGAGGTATAGTCTACCAAAAGCAAAACATAATGCTTTCTCCAAGGCCATCAATTAAAATCACTTAAATAGGCTTATGAAATCCAAACCTAACTTGATCCAAGGTGCGGGGGTATTCAGACTGGTGCTAAAGGAGACAGATGAGTCACCATGCTTCTGTCATTCTTGGCACAAGACAATAACCCTTCACTGTTTTTATAACCAGATGATGCACCCTAGGCCATCAATACCATTGTCTCAGTCTGGATTTGGTTAAACTCCTACCAAGATGTCCTTCATGGCCCAAATTGATTGCCTTCTTCCTTAGCCTTAGTGATGGTATAGCTCTAAAACCTCTAAACAATTTTTCTCCGACAAGTCTCAAGTGGTCACTTATATCCCAAAAAAGCTTTAAATGAATGAAACAAATCCTTATAATCTGGTCAACCTTCAACCACGTACTTAGCAACATCTTTCCATTTGTCATCATTACTGTGTTGACCTCATTGACCCCATTCATCCACCACATTTAGTGCAGTTTCTTTTAGTCCCCAACCACAGAATGGAGATCTTATTTTTTTTTCAGTAGGCATGGCTACACATCCACCTGTAGAAAGACTGGATAAACAGTCTACATCCTTGGTACTTGTACAACGTACATAGTCCATGAGAAAATTAAAATCAGATAGACCTTCAGCCCAGCTCTTAATCCTGGATGTACACTGTCTTTATACATGAGAATTTGTGAAAAGGGTCTATGTTTAGTACTTACATTAAAAGGAATGCCCCACAGGAAACCTTTGAAGTGTTGCACCTCCCATGAAACTGACAAAGCCTCCCCTTCTATCAAAGAATATCTTTGGCTCTTTTGACTGAATTCGATACAAATACCATCACCCTCTATTCCCTGTCAACCATCTGTGTAAACTTGCATCTTTGGAGAACAGTTTTGCCACAAGTGTCAAACTGCCTTTAAGTTGGTAAATCATTATTACAATGCTCAATTGCAACAAATGCAGTGGCATAATCAATGGTCCATTCAAATCAGAACCCTTTCCTTAACAGCACCCTTAAAAGCATTGAAAGGTCAGCAACGTTAGCAATAAATGTAATGCAGAAATCAGCTAAACCCAGAAAGGACCTCACTTGATCCTTGTTTACTGGTGAGGGGGCATCAACAATGTTTCTAACTAACTCCAAGTTGGGACTTATCCCTTCACAAGAGATAGTGTGCCCTAAATAGGTGACAGCTTGTCCTCTGAGTATACATTTCTCCTTTTTAATGTGAGCCCATGAATCTGCATCCTTGTTAACACCAACCTCAAAATGTGACTGTGTTCTTCCCAATCAACCCCAGAAACTGAAATGTCACCTTGGAAGACCAAAACATTGTGTATTCCTTCCAGAACCTTTACTATCACCATCTAGAAGCATGTTGTTGACAAGGCCAGCCTTAATGACATGCAAAGGAACTTGAATGTTCCCAGAGGGGTGACAAATGAGGTAAGATGTCTTGAATCCTTCTGCAGGAAAATCTGTTGATCTGCAGAGGACATATCCATTACATTAAACAAATTAGCTTCCCTCATGGTGGCTAAATTTTCAGAAATATAGGGAAGTGGTTGTCTATCAACCCAAATATGCCTTTTCAGGTTGGGAAGGTCTACACACATTTTTGTTCACCATCCATTGGTGCTAATACTACTGGAGCAAGCCATTCTGATTACTTAATCGTTTCTTCCAGAACCTTTACTATCACCATCTAGAAGCATATTGTTGACAAGGCCAGCCTAAATGACATGCAAAGGAACTTGAATGTTCCCAGAGGGGTGACAAATGAGGTAAGATGTCTTGAATCCTTCTGCAGGGAAATATGTTGATCTGCAGAGGACATATCCATTACATTAAACAAATTAGCTTCCCTCATGGTGGCTAAAGTTTCAGAAATATAGGGAAGTGGTTGTCTATCAACCCAAATATGACTTTTCAGGTTGGGAAGGTCTACACACATTTTTGTTCACCATCCATTGGTGCTAATACTACTGGAGCAAGCCATTCTGATGACTTAATTGTTCCTATAATACCTGCCTCAAGGAGTTCATCCCATTCCTTATTTAAAAGGCCCACCATGAAGTTTGGAACTTTAGAATGATTTTATGTTAAAAATCCTTCATTAATTTTAGATCATCTATAAACCTAACTGAATTCTTGATATACGTCAGCATTCTTATAAAGTTGAGACAGTAAAATGACCTTTCCTGGAGAATTAGGGTTGAGTGTAAGGCTTATATTACCTTGGTGATGACAAGCCTTCATCCAAACTCTCATATACATTTCTACCCTCAACACCTAAATTGTGAAACAAAGCAACTTGCTTCCTGATAGCTGACAATGTTTCTCTCCCAATGCAAGGATATTGGAATCAAAACGTTTCTTCCATGTCAGTACATGGTCTCCTTTTTCAGATCCAAATTCTGGTGGTTGTGACTTGCTGGCCATGTTAGAGGTAGTCAATGTCCAATATGATGATTAATTTACAATATAGGACTGCCTTACAGTCAGAGAATGTTAACGTAGATGCATGATACAGTCACACCATCAGGAAGATGATGAGCCAATTCACAAAAAAGTGTTTCTAATCGAAGTCAGGGTACCTTTAGCATGATTCATCACCCAATACGAGCCATTATATCAACCAGTACGAGTCATGAAGGCAAGAAAAGATCAAATTGTGCAGATGCGGCCATGAATGCACACAGAAACTTTACTTGTAAGACTAAAGTCCATACCAGAATGGCCAGCCAGAAATAGTGCAAGCTCCGTCACCATTGCAAGTTTGACACTCTGGCTGTACTGCACCTCTGCTTGTAACCTGAAGGGGGATGGGAGCACACTGCCTCACATCACAGTTCATTCCTTTGCATAAATGCAGTACAAAGTTTGCACTTACTTGAATATTGACTTTAGTTTTTCACCAGAGTTGGTGCAGATAGTGCAGTACATCTCTAGACACATGTATTTCTGGATTCTATCCTTTGTCAGTAGAGATCAGATAACTCATTTCATCAGGGGTTGCTGAGAATGCAGCCACAGTCCTCTCAGGTCTCAGTACCTCTCACAGGCACGGAGGTGCATCTCTAAAAGCTTGTCAGCATATTGGCTTAATTGAGCCTTTTTAAACAGAAGGGGGATGAGAGCACACTGCCTTACATCCAAGCACAGTTTGCCCATTTGCACTGTGGCAAATGTAGTGCAATGTTTGTGCTGTGATTTGAGGCAGGTTGGTTCCATTCCTCTTCAGCTCTGCTGTAAAGCTGCAGAAAGTGCTCCTAAACAAAATGGCTGCATGAAGGGTCGCCCTCCCTCCCTGTCTCCTTAACGGAGATATGGGACAGTGGTTCTCCCTTTCTTGGCTCGCTGCACCATAGGCACTGGGATCTGGAGGAGGAAAACAAACCATTGGAGGAAGGGTGGCAGGCAGAGAGAGCATTCAAGCACAACACTGAGGATGGACTTCTCCCTACAGGAGGAAGGAAGGGGGGGAAGAAGCAGAAAAGCGAGACTGATTGCAAGAGAGGACAAACTTCCAGATTCTGAGAGGGAGAAGAAGATGCTGATGTAGCAAGCCAAGGAAATGATCTTCGAGAGGACAAGATTGGAGAGAGAGAAGTCACCGACCCTAGCACTGAAGAACAGGAGGAGTGGGAAGGGAAGTCCAACGAGACAGAGAAGGTGTCTGAGATCTGGATTGGGGAAGAGAGGTGAACACCGCCAGACTGGTCGCTCATGCCTGCCACAGCTCAGTAGAGCTGTCACCAGTACAGTCAGTAAATAGGACAAGGAGGAACGAGGAAGTATCCACTGTTCTGTGGGGAGCTTTAAGGAAGCACTATTGTTTGGCAAACTGTGAGCATGTATTGTCGTTTATGGAGCTCACAGGGCACAATATAGTGTGTTGGGGTTGCTCTAAACAAAGATTTCTGCAAGTTTGATACTGGTTATACTGGTTACAGTCGGAAGGATAGATTAGAACCTGAGCTTTATACCCTTCATTACATGCTAGGTTTACTCACTTGGTTGTCACAGTGCTGGACTTGGACGCTTCCTGTAGTCCAGGGAGTAGTTGCAAGTCTGCTAAGCCACTTTGGAAAGGAAAGACCACATAAAACATAAGGCTGTCAATTCACAGCTGAACTGGTGACGGTAAGACATTAGTATTAGGAGAAAGTACAACACTCACTACATTGTTCATCTATTTAGAGGGTGCTGGCGGTGACATCCATCCTTAGGAACCCTGTAGGGAAAAAAGGAGAACATTATTGTACATGCCAACAGCCAAAGACTCCCTACCCTTGGGACTCCTGAACTCTGTCAAATTAATTGTTGATTGTTCATTATCTACCTATCCCAAGAAAACCAATAAATGGCAAAATTCACTGGTGAACCAAGCCTTCAAAGTCATATTTCCTCCCATCCCTCTCACAGGCCATCCACATGTAGTGCAGTGATGTTAAAAGCTAAAATTGTATTTCATTCGGTCAAAAATCATTGTTTAGTGTCCTCATGAAATGAAGAAGACACTCTTTCAAACCCCACCTAAAGCAAATGTTTTGTTCATCTAGTGTGCGATAGCTATTGTTTGAATAATTGCATTTTACAATTACATATATGGATGTTAGGATCTTATTATGAGGTATTCTGACAAAGTCATAGAGCTGTGAAGAGTCTATGTTAGTCAATTGCCACCGTAACATGCTGTGAGGTGACTGGTAGTTTCTGTATCTCCTTTCTCTTTAAATAAACACCTCTTGCTTGAACCATGGCACCTTAGTTTTTAATTTTAGCACGTGGGTAACAAGAAGATACATCACTCTTTCTGCAGCCATTGTACACCTTTTATATTTGCTTAAGAGACAGTTTCAGTGGAGTGATCTGGAAAATCCTAGGTAGTTGCATTGAATCCCTTGTGATACTCTTAACCAAGTGGAAATGATTGCCTTTAACAAGAGGTAAATGATGTACTAGGACAGAAACTTGTGCAATAAGGTCTATTTGTAGTAGAAAGAAACAAAGCCCTAGGTTCAAGGAGAAGTGGGCCTGTATGTTCATGGCAATAGATCAGCCATCTTGAACAATTACAAAACCAACAGTCATCATTGTGGGAGCTCCTATCGTAGACTGCTTGACTGTATACTCCTACTTTCTTGACAACCTCTTGTTTCCAGTTTAATTGACCGCTCCTTGTCATGGTGATAGTCTCCTTAAAAACCCAGTTAAATATCTGAACCATCCCATTGCACTCAGGATGTCACAAAGCACCCTTTTTATGTTTTATACCACACCCTTTCAAAAAGTCTTCCATCTCTTTAGAAACCAGTTGTACACCATTGTCAGTGAGAAGGGTTGAAGGAATCCCTTCCCTAGCTATTAATTCTTTCAAAAATGCAATCACATTCTTAGTCTCAATGTTCCTGGTAAAACACACTTCAGGCCACCTTGACAACATATCTACAACTACAATAACTTAATTCTCAGAATTTGTACTATGATTGGGCCCCAAAATGTCCAATGCAATGCCCTGCCATGGACCCAAAGGCCTATTTCTAATTATCATGGGTTGCACCTTGGGTTTCATAGCTTTCTCACTGACAGCACACTGTATACAATCTCTCACTGCCCTCTCAGCTTGAATCTCCATACCAGGCCACCAGTAAGAAGATCACAATCTTTCTTTAGTTTTGAAAATGCCAATATGGCTTTTATGTGCGTGCTCTATCAAAAGTCCTCTCCAATTATTAGGGGGAATTACTCTTGTGCCTCTGACTAATTAACCACCATCCAATGCCAGTTGATATTTAACACCCCAAAAATCTCTGCACTCAACACTACATTGCTCCTTATACTTCCAACCCACCTGTAATAATTTTATACCTTCTACTAAAACACTGTCTGATTTGATACCATCACGCCACTTCTCTTCAGATATGATTTCATAATCAAGTTCACACACGCTCTCAAATTGTCCTCACTTTTACCATCATCACACTGTTTGCTCAAACTCAGCATAAGTCTCGACAGGACATCTGCTGACATATTGGCTGCCCCTGGAACACTTTTCACCAAAAAGTCATATTCTTCTAAGCTCACTACCCACTTAGTGATTCTCCCTGACACTGCTTCTATTCCCTTGGAACTGAATACTTCACACAATGGTTTATGATCTGTTCTTACTACAAATGAACCTACCTATAAGAACGTCTTCAATTTTTTGATAGCCCAATGTACCACAAGTGCTTCCCTCGCTATAACTGAATTTTTAGTTTCTGCACCTTTTAAGCTTCTGGAAATGAAAATAATTGTGTTTTCAGGTCCAAATCCACCCTGTTGCAACACAGCACCTAAGCCTCCACCACTATCATCAGTAGTCAATGTGGATTGTACATTGGGGTTAAAATTCTTTAATTTCGGTGTCCTTGCCAGATTCTTCATCAACTCTATAAACTCTTTCTCACACTCATGACACCAAGCGAATTCAACATCCTTTTTTATTAACTGTCTCATGTTAAAACAGGAACTAGCAAAGTCCTTTATAATTCACTGTAATATTCAGCCATCCCCAGGAACCACATCAATGCCTCTTTTGTTGAGGGAGGAACCATGTCTTGAATAGTGTTAATCAAGTCTCTTTTGGGTGTAATGCCATCACCCGTAATTGTGTGACCTAAGTCATCAATAATATCAATAGCAAATTTGTACTTCTCTGCTTTAATAGTCAAGATGTGTTCAGAAATTTTCTTCAGTACCTTCCTAAGTCTTGCATAGTGTTCAACAGTATCTTTTCCATAAATTAAAACATCATTCTGATAAACACACGCTTCATCAATTCCACAAAATGTTTTCCATTACACGCTGAAAATCTGAGGCTGCCGAAATCAAACCAAAAGGTAGTCTGACAAATCTATTTGTACCAAACGGTGTTATAAATGCTGTTAGATTTCTGCAAGACTCATCCAACTCTATCTGATGCTAGGCGGAAGTAAGGTCTATTGTAGAAAATATTTTGGCTCCAGACAACATCACTAATAATTCAGATATATTTGGAAGAGGATATTTAAGCTGTTAAGCTAGTGGAGGTCCATACATAATCTTATACTTCCAGTGGGTTTCTTCACTATCACAATCGGAGCCAACCACTCCGTCCCTTCCACCTCTTCAATCACACCTTGTTTCTTTAATTTTTCCAACTGAAACTGTAACTCACTCCTTACTGCAAACGGAATACTGTAGACTTTGCTACAGAAAGGCACAGCTCCAGGAACTAACCGAATTTTGTGAGAATATCCTTTCAAACACCCTATCTTATCTCTGAAATTGCTAGAGAACTCTTTATATAATTCATTAAGTAGTTCAGAAGACATCTCAACATTTTCAACCTTGTTCACACATTGATGTTTCTTCACTATAATGGGTGGAGAACTATTAGGGTCCAGCATTACTCCTAGATCTTTTTGATTCTACCAACCTATGATGCTGTCACCTTTCTTGGACACATAATTCTTCCCAGATGTGTCATATTCAATCAGACCAATAAGATAACCATGCAGATCAATCAGTTCTCCACCATAAGCACAAGTACTAATATCAGGTTTTAACAATTTAATTTTCCCCTTAAGTTCTTTCTCATAAAAAGTTTTAGCTATTATGGTGATTTTAGCTCCAGAATCGAATAGTACCTTGGTCTTTTTTCCTTCAATGTAAATATAATCAAAAGAACCACTAAAATTGTTATCATGAACTTGGAAAACTGTCTGTCCACACTCAAAGTCAGTAATACCTTCATCTTCATGAGCTCAATCACCCACTCCATTCACAGCTTGCTTAGTCTTCCTCAAGCTACACACTGATGAAAAGTGCCCCTTCTTTCTGAAAAATAAACTAGAACTATTGAGAGCTGGACATATCTTGTCATTGGCAAAGTGATCTTCTTTGCCACACCTGTAACATTTTTTTCCTTGATTTACTTCATATAGCCTCTTTATGTATGACCTTATTATATTTAGTTTTATCCTCCCTTACAAGATTGACATCCATGTTACCTTATTTTTTCATCACTTCAACTCAATCCATGGAGTGCTCTATTTTCTTTGCAAGAGTTATAATCTAATCTATGTGAGAATTCTCTCATCAAGCAATGTAACAAATTTCCACGAAGATACCAAATGTCTAAGATCAGTTAGGTAATTTTCAATAGATTCACCCTTATTCTATACTCTTTTGCCTAAATAGTATCTCTCCAAAATGGTGCTAACTTTTGGCAAATAATGTAAATGTAGTTTTCTAATACAGGTTTCGTATTCGTTTAAATCAACAGCTTCATTGTCTGGAATATCAGGAAGATGATCAAATACCTCTTGATCCCCTGTCCCAAGACAATGCTGCAACAATGTGGTTCTTCTTTCAGCACTCAATGCAGTACCACATACGCTGGAGTATCTTTCCAAAACTTTTTTCCATTTTCCCCACTTTATAGGTGGATCCCCTGGAGTAGATAGGAAAAATGGAGGAGCTGTAACATTTTGCATATTAAACTTGTAGGTATAATTGTCCAACACGCAAACAAAATAAAAATACTTACATATAGTATATAATGTATTGGAATGAAAAGTTTATAGGCGCGCCTATCACTGTATGTAGAGAGGCCAGAAATGTTGGTGTGTCTCCGTGCTTAAAAACTGATTTTTCATGCATGCCTATTGCAGTATGCAGCCGAATTACAGGCAAATACCTAATTTAATAATCAGAGTGTGCCTATCGCAGAAAACCCGCTCTGCATTTATCTTATATGTATGTACATATGCGTGCCTCTCACAGTATGAAGTAGTGTGACAGGCAAATACAAGCTTTAACACGCAGTGCGCGCCTACCACAGAAATTCTCTGTGGTGTCACTCTGAGGCTCCTAGCGTCGATTTGTTGCTAGCCAGCAGAAAGAGTCTTTGTGTCTGGGGAAGCGTATCGGAATAACTCCACAACGTGTTGCCAGGCAACCGGAGATTCCATTGCATTGAGACATTGCTAGGTATCCGCCCTCGTCTTTTAGGACGCGAGTCAGAGAAATTTCAATAATGCCAGTAAAATGCCAGCCCCAAAATGCCCAGGGGTTCTACACGACACCAGAAACTTCAGCTTGACAACGGTTTACAAAACTAAGAATATATTTGTTTGAAGACAGAAAATGCCAGTCGCTTGTTTAAAAGTGCTTCACACATATAAAGAAAAAAAAGATGATCCATAACTGTACATACTGTGCCGTTATTGAGATGTCAGTCTCCGTAGAGACTCTCTCCACTGGTCTCCCTTTTCAAATCCTAACATTCCTTTCAGAACATAAGCGAGGCAGAGTTCCACAATGGAATGCTAATCTCCAAAATTAATATGCACAACAGTAGTTGCATTTGTAATCAGTGCATCTAAGACCACATATCCCTTTAAAGCATGTCAAAGTACTGAAAGGTAATTTTCATATACTGTTTAATAGCCAATGAAACGTACTTCTTACTGATCCAAAGTTCCTGAAATCACATTGCTAACATGGGGCATTATGGTTCCTTTGATATTTCTGCTCTACGAGGTCCAACAGGATATGTGCTGAGTTTGCTTAATTAAAATCTCCTCATGGTCTCTGACTTAATGTCCACTAAGAAATTGACTTAATGCTGAGGCTTCACTCTCTTCTGCTTGCTCTCACAGTGCTCTGCTCTGTCACTCTAAGCATAAACCCTGTGCTTGGATGTTATGCTTCATTGTTCCTGAACCTTAATTTCGAGGGCATATGAAGGTGTCTTAATGGGTAAAAAGAACAAATATGACAACAGCAGCACAGGTTTTAATGACTTATTATAAATTAAAAGTTAACAATGCAAAGTTGATTTAAAAAGTAATTGTTTTGATGGTTCAATAGGAGGTAACTTGACTGGATGGTGTAGCGTCATCCCCAGCCTGTTACCCGCTGAATGACTCGGCCACACATGGAGCTGTAAATCACACGTTTCTGCATGTACCTGTGAACTCTCATACATTCTATTCTAGCAATTACGTAACATAATGTCATTAGACAGACATAAAATCTACGTATACAGAAACATGTACAATTATGTCTTTAATTAATCCTATTGGCGCATTCATATGTCTACCTGATATGGTTACTGAAATGTGTGAATGGTCATCTACAATGTTGGAAATTGCCAAGGATGGTAATGAATCAGCAACAGTGATTGAGTTTTCACCAGCTTGAGCTGAAGATCAATGAAACACAGGCCTGAAGTGAGAAGATTCTCTGGGAAGGGAATTCCCAGGTTGGTGGGCAGTCACCACGTGTTCTTTGGTGGACACTACTTGACACAGTTCAGCATTGTAAGGAGCATCAGATTTTCTTTTCCTTAGATGTCAAGTGATCCCCAAATTTCACTTTTGCAATGAGAGGTCTTTTGCATGTTACCTCTTGTCTACATATATCTTCATTTTCTATTCTTGAACCAAGTCCCTCGTACAAAGCAAATTTTGATTAGTATCTCTCTTTGTGATCCTTTGGGGTATCTTGGTTGCAATTGCTCTGCCGAGCATCGAAGTTGCAGGACTTTTACCTGTAGTTGAGTAGGATGTTTAATGATAAGCTCCTAGAGTAGAGTTCAGCACTGTCTTTAAATTTAGTTTCTCAAGAGATGCACGCTGCATTGCTTTCTTTAGCCTACCCATAAAATGCTCAATAAGTCTATTGGTCTGTGGCCACAAGGGTGTGATCTTTTGATGTTTCGAATTCAAATGCTCCAGAAATTCCTTAAATCCTTTGCTATTAAAGGGTGGACTATTGTCCGACGTCACAATGGATGGCAAACCCCATGTTGCAAATATCAAGTTTCTTGATCACCCATTCATGTGTTGTGGATGAAAGTTCTTCGACCCATGGAAAGCATGAATATTCATCTATTATCACCCTTGAATGGGGTCCATTATCAAGTGGACCAAAGACATTGATGGCTACTTGCTACCAGGCATGTTTAAGGAGTTCTGATGTATTTAGATTATGTTGAGTGATTTTGGTTGATAGGCAATTGCTTATATAACAGGCTTTGAGCTCCCTTTCAACTCTTTCATATAGGTATGGAAACCAAACACTGTATTGAAGAGCTCAGTTAATAGCAATAATACCATGATGGTTTCTTTGAACCACTTCTATCACTTTTTGTTGTAAACTCTCTGAAATCAGGATTCTCGATCCCTGCAGAATAAGTCCTTCTTGAGTTATAGATAATTAATTTTCAACGTTCTTGTACTTTTGATATTCGCCATTATTACATAGTGGTCAATCATGTTTGTTCTACGACTGATGTGTAATTATGTTCCGTTAACTTTAATATGCCTCTGTCATGACTCGTAGCAGCGACGATTGACTCATAGCAGCGATGATCTGGGCTAACAATACAGCAGCTGGTGTACTTGATTTGCAAATTAAATTGATGTAGTCCTCAGCCGTTTTGGAAGGAGTGCCATGCCCTTGAATAGGCACTCTTGAAAAGTAGTCAGCAGGATTTTGATCCTTTCCATTTTGATGAACAATTGTATAATCATACTCATGCAATCGTAGCCCCCATCTTTCAATTTGAGGAAGCATCTTGGTTTTTGGATTGCCAGAGATAGTCAACAAGGCTTAGTGATCAGATACCAGCATAAAAGGTTTTCCATACAGGAACACATGGAAATGTTAACAAGCCCATACCACAGCCAATTTTCCTTTTCAAGCTGTGAGTAAGCATGTTCTATTTGAAATAAACTTTGCCTATCATAGGCCACAATATGTATTCTTGCATTTGGGCGCCCACTATGTTGTGCAAGTTATAGCGCTTAACTCAACAGGGCTAGCGACAACCAAAATCTCAGTATAGAGCTTTAGGCTAAAGTATACAATTTCTCTAGCATTCTCTATTGCATGTTTGATTCTGTTGAAACTCTTTTCACATTCTTTTGACCATTTAAAAGCAACATTTTGTCATGGTTAATTATTGTGGTGGAGCACTGAGAGGGTCAAAGGGCCCGATGTATCATTCTTCACAATAGCGATTACGTAATTGCGATTTTTACCGAATCGCAATTAAGTAATCGCTATTGGAATGTATGAAACTCCAGGAATTCCATACTGCGATTCGCAAGGGCTCACAAATGGACCTACCTCATTACTATTCATGAGGTAGGTCACAATTTGCGAGCCATTGTTAATGACTACAATCACAGGGATGGTGGCCTGCTGGGCTCAGCAGACCACCATGTGTTTGATTGCTTTTCAATAAAGCAACCTATTTTTTTTTTAATGCAGCCCTGTTTCCCTAAAGGAAAACGGGATGCGTTTAAAAATGAAAAATTAAAACTTTTCTTTTCATTTTTTAAGACTAGGCAGTGGTCCGTGGGACCACTGACTGATCTTAAAAAACGTTTTTGCATGCATTCACAAAGGGGGAAGGGTCTCGTGGGGACCTCTTCACCTTTGCAAATGGGTTACCACCTACTTGAAGTAGATGGTAACTGCGATTGTTTTGCAAATGCATTCACGGTCACAAAACAATCATACATACCTCTGTGATTCAGTATTGGGAAGGGACGCCCTTGACACGCCCCTTCCCAAATACCGAATTGATGTGCAGTCGCAAATCCAATTTGCTATTTGGTAACAAGTTACTGAATCGCGAAGTGGATTTGTTACGTACCAAAATGTTTGATACAGCTGGCCCAAAGTCCTTTATGTATTGTGAACAGTAGCAGACCATTCCATGAAAAGGCCTACCATTAAAACATCCTGTTGGGTTCAGCATTTGTTAAAGATTGTACTTTTGCAGGATCAGGTTTCATGCCCCCATTAGAAAATATATAGCCAGAGAATTTTTATTTTGTTTATTGAACTCACGCTTGTCGGTATTTAAAGTCAAATCTGCATCACTGACCTAATTGACACACTTGTGTGAGGGCTCTATCATGCTCTTTTTTGTATCATCAAACACCAATATGTCATCTCTATAGTTAAATGCATTCACAACAGGTAGTATTATGTGTCATATGACATATTGGAAGAGTTCTGACGCCAATGACAGACCAAAACTAAGTCTCTTGTATCTAAACAAACCAACATGTGTATCAAACATTGTAATATATCTGCAATTTTCTTCTAGTTTTAACTGTTGATAACCTTCATTTAAGTCAAGAAAAGTCCTTGGCACCAATTAATTGTGTAATCATGTCTGCAATGTGTGGCCCTGATCTCTCTCGTTCAATTGCTTTGTTCATTTGGCACATGTCACGGCATATGCACACAGATTTTTCTTGGTCCTTTTTAGCACTACTCTTATGGGATAAACACATGGCATTGGACCAGTAGAACAGTCAATAATGTCATGCTTTAGCAATGATTCAAGTTATTTTTCAACAGCTTTTTGAAAATGCAACAGGACGGACATCCTCATTAATATGCAGTTTTACTTTCATAGTCTTTAACTTTCCCAAACCAAGAAACAATTAGGGAAATTGACTTACTATCCTGTGATGAGCATTCATGTTTTAATTCACTGAAAACAGTCCCTGGTCAGCAGCTGTGTTGAAACTGAGGAAACAGACAATTGCTGCGGTACCTTGAAGTACATGTATGAGTGCTTGAAAATTAGCTTTTTTATGATTCACTGTCACAAATGAACCTTTAGTCTTCAAGGGTGTTTATGGCGCCCAGGTGTATACTTAGCCATTGCAAGCAGCAGTGATGGAGACAGTTCATTGTACTTTTCTTCGGGCATTACATTTATCGAAGGACCACTATCGATGATGAAAGGTACTGAATATCCATTTATTTTCAAAGTAATCTTTGGACAGCGTTTGTATGATCTTGTTATTTTGACATGTCAACCTTTCTTTGACTGACTTTTATTCTCACAGGCAACCAGTCCGAACTGTGAACGATTCTCTAAGATAAGCTTTTACATGGCACAATCACTTTTTTCACTTTCACCTACTATTGGGGTTGAACAACTGTTTGACAATGATTTAGTTGATGATCAACTTTGTTGATTATATATTTGCATCAACTGATGTTGCTGCTTGACCATGTGGGTGCACGTCGAACGTTGCTTCTGGAATGTTCTGGTGGTCATTTTGTCTTTGCATCATAATGCACTTAATTTTCCTTCACTCTACACATCATCATAAAATGATTCTCTTTACCACAGACTTTGCATATCTTACTAATGGCAGGGCAATTTCCTTCATGTGGAAATGCAAATCCACATCTGAAACACAACTTCTTCTTGCGTGTAGACAGCACTTTGTGCCCTTTAGTCTTTTGTTTCGAATTACTTTTCACACTCATGACTGACTTGCCCTGGGCACCTCCAGACTCCATGCCTGCAGTTTGTCTCTCAGCACGCTCCTCTCCTCTGACAGCCATCAGCACCCATTCCAGACTAAAAGTTACTCTCAGCATTCGCCTTTTGAATGAATCGGAGAAGCATCCACCAAGTACTCTTGGCCTCATGGCTTCTTCATCATTAAATTAATGGAACTGAGAGTGTTTGATGAGATTGTTGAGTCTTTCCACAAATTCATCAATAGTTTCACCAACCTGTTGATGTTTTTGACTGAAAACATATTGTTCATAATCGACATTTGGTACTGGATTAAATTTGAGATTGAAAGCATTCCTCACCTGACCGTATGTGACGTCTTTGGCAGTTCTTGTCATTTTCTGTAAAACTTCTTTCACCCCATCACCAGAAAGATTTTTGAGATACCTGATAATGTTTCTATTATCGTCTCTCTAAGTGCATCAATGAAATTTTCAAACATCTCTATCCCTGCGGTTCATCTATTGCCAACACTTTGTTTTTTGGTATTGTTGAATGGTGATAGTTGTTTAAGGACAAGGAAGCAAAGTAAACTGATGTTGAGAATAGCACTTTCACTGGCCTCTCTGACCTGATATCACACTATGTTCCAACCATGCCGGGGCTCTAGCTCTGCAATGGGCTGGCCTCAGGGACGTCCTTGATGGGCTCCATCAGCAGAGTGGCCTTCTATTGAGTTTCTGGCAACTAGAAAAAAAGGCTGCTACTTTAGCACAACTGTGCTTTTCCTTGTGCCCTACATCAGCTGTGATGCAGCCATTCACTTTAGCAGGCTTGGTAAGTCCCTTACTTTATTATATGTATTCTTTGGTTTGTATTGTTTTACACCTGGTTGATCTGCCTTTAGCAGAATGTTATATTTGATAACTGTCTTTAACTGGGCTTTGTGAACCTGGTTGAACCTGCCTTCAGTGTTAATGCTTAGTTTCTTGAATACCTTTATTTTGTCTGGCATCGTGGTACCTTTTTGTATGACCTTGGTCAAAGTTTCTTGACCAACAATGCATAGGTTTTTCCATGAAGCTCTCTTTCCCTTTACACGCTGCACATCAGCTGGAGTTGTGCTTTGACTTCACATACGCCAACCGTTGCACTTTGGCTCCACATACGCCAACCATCGACTTTGGTGAAGGCACATGTGGCAGGCAAAAGCAGTTGCTTGGACCACAGCAAACTCTCCAGGAGAGCACTTTCTTCTTCAAGTTACTTATCCCCTATCTCATTGCCAATTTTAGTGTCCTCCCCAGCCGGGTACCCGCTGAATGACTAGGCCACACACAGTGCTGTAAATCACACATCTTTATTCCTCTGATGAACCTGTGAACTCCAACATTCTAAAGCAAGCTCTCAAACATTTTAGTCTAGTGATTACATCACACACTGATACAGATATATCTGGGAGCTAGCCATAAATCATTCAAGACTCTGTAGATGGTATGCTATTGTTAGTGGAAAAATAAGGTTAATCACAGTGGACCAGTGGTGGCTGTTGTCCTTTGAAAGTGTCAGTGCCTAATACCATCCAGAAGTTCTGCCCCCTTGTTTTCAGAATTTTCTTCATTCGTACTTACTCCTTCTCACATTCACTCTCTTCCCCCTTGCCTACTCTAGCTCACATTCTCTGACTTACACATTCTTACTCATACTCACTCCCACTCACTGTTACACATATGTATCATCATACTCAATGGTTCTCACTTTCTCTTATAAACATAATTACTCATACTTTCACACTTACTGTCTCTGATGAAACTGCATCTGCTGCACCACTGATGGATACACTGACTCACTTCCGCTCCCTCTCACAATTTCCAGTCACTCACTCTCCTTCACTATCTCATAATCAGTTTCACATATTCATACACATTCTAAAGCTCAGATTCACACTGACTTTCACTCTCGTTGACACACAAAAACACACTCACACACACAGTCATTCAGTTGCAGTCACTTTTATTCACCCTCAAATAAATACATACATGAACAAAAAAGCATTTTTTTTTACTTTTTCTGCGTCCTTCGCTGGCAACATGGAGGCTCTATAATAGAAGCAGAGCAGGAATCTGGTGTTGAACATTGCAACCAGCAAGTCATGATTCCCAGTGAGGAACTTGACAAGGCAGCAAGGGCAAGTTTGAAAAGAGAAAGACACATCTCAAGCTCTCTTCCAGTGCATTATAAGACTGGAAACCCAGCCCCAAAAAAATGATGGGAGAGAGCTGGGGATCTTCCCCTTCTGCTCTGTGTTGCTGCTCATTGGCCTCAGGGATGCACTGACATGCATCTGGACAGCCACATTTTAGCAGGTATACTGTGCTGTCTGAAGTATGTGCAGTATGTCTGCCAACTGAAATGGATTGTGACTGTGTAAGGGGACCCTCATTGAACTATCCCCCTCATACATGTGCAATCCAGACATCCAGCAACAGAGTGTTAAGTTTTAACAGTACTTGCAGCTGGATTGAGCCTCAGCTCTCTCATTCCCCTCCACCTACTGCTCCTATAATCAGGAGCCTGGAGATGAGGCTGAGAGGCTGACCTGCACACTGACGGTGTTCATGAAAACAGTTGTGTTCTCATGAACCGTGTTAAATTAAATAATTAACAGTGTCGGAACTCAGTGTTGCAAAATGTAGAAAGTGGGGCCAGGCAGGATGCAGGCTGCTCCCTAGAGATGCTGACAAGGAGCTAACACTGGAGTGGACGACCACATGTACAGGTCATACTGCATTAAAGTCATCCACCCCTCGGCCATCAATTTAAAAACAATTCAAGGGTAAGGGATAGTAAAGGATGCAATAGATATTACACATTCTGAGATCCAACGTCACTGTACAGTATTTATTATGGTTTGTATTTATTTAGTGGTAGTTTAGGTAGAGCAAACAAGACTGCAGTGGAAGATAGAACTGTTTCATTGAGCAGCTGCTGGGACCAATTGTCAACGCAGGGTTCAATTGAATTATATTTAAGTCTATGCAAGGCAACACCAATGCTGAAAAAAGTATTCTCATGGGGTTTCTCGTTGGACCTTGGTGAATATGTGTCTTATCCAAAAGTGCATGATGAAGACAGAGATGGTAGGTTTCACAGGATGAAGCCAGTATTCTGAAACAAAATCTTCATTAGTGCAATAGTTCAAAATGTTGTATCTAATGAGGAACTCACAAGATCATATATATTATTTGGGTTGCAAATGTATTAGAAACTGGGGCCCATATTTATACTCTGTTTGCACTGAATTTGCCTAATTTTTTGACCCGTCTAGCACCAAATTTATGGAGTTAAAGAAATGTTTTACTCACGGGAAACTACATTGCGCCAATGAGATGCAAGGTAGGTGTTCCAGTGCAAAAAATGACTATAAGGCCTTAACGCCATATTTAGCCCCCTGTGCTAAAATTAAGCACAGGGGAATAGGGCCTTTAATGATGGCGCTAAGCTTGCTAAGCGCCAGTGTTTAACGCCTGGGTCAGGGCAGGTATTAGGGGACCTGCGGGCCTATTTCAATGGTCATAAACCATGGAAAAGGAACACAGATGCCCTTCCCTAGCCCCAGGGACACCCCTACCACATCAGAGGGACACCAGTGTATGGGGGGACCCCATCCCAGGTCAGACAGGTAAGTTCAGGTGAGTATTTTCAATTTTACTTTAAAGGTCCATGGGGGGGCTAACTTGGGCCCCCCTACATGGCACTGGGACCAGTGGCCATGAGCAGGGGACATATGTCCTCCGGGCATGGCCATTGGGGTATTGGCCATGACTGTCTTTACTAAGGCAGGAGTCATGTCCATGGGAGTTGTTTGTCAAAGGATGATGCTAGTCTGGTTGGAAGCATTTTTATGCCTCTTACCAGACTAGCATCATCCTTTGATGTACAACCTCTTGTTCCCCCTACGTCTCCCCCACCCAGCTAGGGTCCCTTTTCATGACACTAGCCGGGCCTTACCTCCAGCTACCATCATACCATAAAAATGATGCCCGGCCGGCATCTTCGGATGGCGCTACCTGGCAGTATACTTTCTCATGAAAAACTGTATTAGCCCAGTTTAGTGTGAAAAAGTATAAATCGGGACCTGGATGTCTATGCATGGTAAAGAGATCACAGTGTTGATACGAGCTATGTTCTCACACAGATCGTACAGATCCTTATTAGGCAAAGTTCAGCTAGTAGTAAGTAGCTCACCCTTAGTAACTAACTCAACCTACAAGGCTTTCCTCAAACAATGTGTGCAGTACACATGTAAAAACTCACCAAAGCAGCAACAGAGTTAAGAATGGTTGCAAGCCAAGGTAAATAAAGTGCTTGTAATGTAATATGTGGAATGCATACAAATGAAGGAAATACATTTTTACAAAAGGAGGAAACCAAAATAATCAACTAGGGATTCTGCTTGATTTAGTTTAGGAAATAGTCCCATAGGGCAACAGAATATTTGTTTTTGGTACTGAAAAAAACCTCAATCTGATTTAGGAGACAAAATGATGTCTGAAAAGATGAGTTTTAAAATTAAATATTCTGATTTTTTTCCTTAGAGTCAAGTTCTTGATACAACACAAATACAAAAACCGACCAATAAAATAACAAACACAAAACAAATGGAAATCTATCAAAAAGTAATCTTAAAATAGTATGTATACAGTTCAAAATATAGGAAGTTCTTGAAGATAAAATAATTCTTATTAGGAGATGAATGGAAATGCAGATTTGAGCAGTATTTTTGCGGATTCTAGGTTCGGTTAAGAGTTATGGAGAGCCCCTTAGAAGGAAATTAGTTTTTGTTGCTTGTTAAAGGTTCTAAAGGAAATGGTTGTCTGGAAGGATGGAATTACAGAATATGGTTGCACTTCCTGAGAATTAGTAACTTAGCACATAACTCCTATTTCCTACTATGGGGTTCATGGAAGCAAAGCCTGGATAAGTACACTGACCTCCTTGAGCCCAGCTTACTTTTAGTTTCTGCTGCTGAACTTATGACCATAAAGTCAAGGAGTATCAGGAACAATGCAAGGGGTAGCAAAGGAACAGCCAGTTGTTGCAACTTCTACATTTGGCTACATGAAATTAACATTCATAGCTCACCCCAGCAGAGCATCTAGGAGGGAGATGGAGTGAAACCCAAAGTTATCTCAGTGGATTACTTCATCAAAGAGTATAAGCCCGATGGAGGCAATAGAGTAAACAGTTTAATTGGACAGATTTTCCTGTGCATGTTAACAGCACTGAAAAGTCCACACAATGAATGATTCATACTTAGGTGCTGAAAACAGAATGGACAATTCATGCAGAAGAAAAGCATTGTCTTTCTGTTCACCTGGAGCGATGGTAAGAAAATGAGAAAGGAAAGAAGGTGGCAAGGGAGGAGATGGGGAGAGACCTCTTACTAGGTAAACTAAACTTTTTCCATCTTACAGTTTTGAAAAATTATGTTATGAAATTTGGAGTGTCTTAATCCAAATCTCAAATTGTTGCTGTTCCATGATAATCGAGATTTCAGGCAATGAGCACTGCTTTTGTATAGAGTCCACCTGGCTGCCAAGGGGATTATGAATGAGCTCAACTTCCAACAAAAATTCTGTCTTCCCTTTAAGTTGGCCATGGCTTGAGGCTTAATTAGTAGTGGGGATGTAGTATCGCAAACAATACAGTCAGAGAATAAATGATGGAGTCTTGATACCACCATAGTGTAAATAGTGGCAACTGTATTAACTATTGGCTTAAAAATCAAATAAATTGTTCAAGGTAAAGTATTGGAATTGACCTTTTCTGCAGGGTTATATCTAGTCTTTTGCCTTTCCCTCCACTTTTTGTTAAATTTGTTTTTGTTGGATTTAGAACTCTGGGCACTTTACCACTGCCGACCAATACTAAAGGGCATGTTATATTTCCCTAAAACATGTTACCATTGGTTTATCCACATTTGGCACATTTAATTTACCTTTAAGTCCCTAGTAAAGTGCACTACATGTGCAAAGGGCGTGTAAATCAAATGCTACTAGTGGGCGTACAGCACAGATCGGGCCACCCAATTCAGTAGCTCTTTAAACATGACTAAGGCCTGCCACTGCAGAACCTGGATGTGTAGCTTCACTGCCATGTCGACTTGGCATTTAAAACCCCTTGCCAAGTGTTAACCTCCCCTTTTATTACACATAAAATACCCCTAAAATAGGCCTTAGGTAGCCCACAGGGCACTCTGTAATTAACAGGTAGGACATATACTTTTTAGTTGTCCATGTCCCTGTGATAAAAAAAAGTCCCAAATAATTTTTTACTTCTGTGAGGCCTACCCCTCTCAAAGGATAACACTGGGGATTCCTTAATACATTTATTAAGCATAATTCCTGATTGGAAGGAGCTAGAACTGTCATGTTTAGTACGTGGGCAATTGTAATGATAAATCCCATTTAAGGGCAATGTCCAATTTACAATACAATTTTAAAAATGACACTTTTAGAATATTGTCATTTTTCTGCTCTTAGCCCTGTGTACCTGCTGCCTGTATCTCATACACATCTGGGGTGGGTGACAGCTGGGTCTTGGGAATTCCCTATAGGCAGCCAAATACAATGGGAGACAGGGTGTGACTTGATGGGCCTTACTAGGCCATTGACTAGCTAGATGGGGGGTGGAACTTAGGACTACCTCATTTACACCTGATTAGGTTGGTCCTGTCCATCCACATTAGGGCTTAGTGACTCTGCATTGTCACTCCAGCCAGCTTGATGCCAGGAGAGGACATATGTGCACATCAAGGTATGCCTCTAGAAGCTTCTCCCACCTTCCAGAACCAGGGCACCAAAGTATGAATACTGGACCTCAGACACCACCACAACAGTATACTTCTGGACCTGTGGATGCTCTGCCAGGAAGAAAGACTGCTGTGCTCCTGAAAGAACTGCCAAAAGTATGGTGTGTGTTAAGCCTCAACTTAATAGGAGCTCGACCAGTTTGTGTTTCAACTGCTTTGTTAATATTTTACTGAAGGACTATAGCCCCCAAGTGTGTTCTCTAGATTCTGAATGAAAATGATACACTTACGAATCCTTTGTGCAGCATAAGGAGGGATTACATGTTCCAAGCCACCACGGGGCGAAGGAGGAGGTCCTGCAACTACCCACACCTGGTGAAGCTTTGACAGTGTTATAAAATGCTTCTATTCCACTTCTTTTTGCTACGCTTGAAGGTTACTGCATCTTGGAGTGGGACTACATCCCCCATGACACCACTCTCCTGCTGAAGCGGGCCCACCACCACAAACTGTGCTAAAAGCACATCCTGACTCCCATAGTGTGAGACACTTGTTTTTGCAGCACTTGAAGGTTGCCACAGCCTGGGGTGGGAGTACGTCCCCCAGGACACCACTCTCCTGCTGAGGCGGGCTGCCACTACAAACCACAGTAAAGCATGTTCTGACTCCCATGGCGCAGGATGTGTCTGGGCGTGTGCCCGGGCAAAGTTGCCCATCATCTCCCAGAAGAGGCTGGGCTGGGCCCCTTCTCTTCCACCTTTTATATGCTGCCCTTTGACCCATTTCCTACTACCTGACTCTGTTCACTGTGTTGCTAGCTCTGGTGAGTGAAGATTTCTTACTCCCTGTACTATATTTATATTGTGGGTCTTGAACAGTTGGGGAAGCACAAAGGGCAAAAGGAAAATTCAAGGGGACAGAGTGATCACCTCTACTAATACTCCAAGAGGTACTACCCTGGTTTCATTCCTGTACTGTGCAGTAAATGTTGTCACTAAGGAAAATGAACTGGCTGAAAGGTGCTTCTCCATGTCCTTTGGTGCTGGCCCTGGCTGCCCGTTAGTTCCCCTTCTAGCATCCCCAGGTCATCAACCTGCTGGTTCCCCTGCTATAGTTTAATCTGGCTCACCAGGAGTAATGTCAGGTACACCTTCAGGACTGATGGCTGGTTTGTCAGATTCTACCACCCCTTCCAATTCAGACATGATGCTGATTAATGACTTGAACCCTGTGCCGAGAGAAAGTGTCATACTAAGCAGGGGGGCAGTGCCAAACCTCAGTGCAATTTTGATTTTAGATCTGGCCACAAAGAATCTGTGGTTGGATCCTAGGACCCTTCAGTGCTGTTATCAGGAAAGGACTTGAATTTGCTTCTAGCTAAGGCCGACACACCACTATCCGTAGATTGGGACAGCTTTTTGGACAGATTTTCATCTACTGTGCTTGAAAGTTTGTCTCCTTGGATAAGATCTGTTGCCTGGGGAATACTGTTAGACAATTGCTCTCCTTCTTGAATGCTACCCCAGGTGGGCAGGACTGAGCAGAGTTACAGCTGCAGTCAATTAGATGTGGTTGCAATAGCGTCCCTCCAGCTGCCTGTGTGCCTACGAATGTAGGCTCTGTCTTGCCCCCCAAGCTCGAGGCGATTCACATCCCCACTTGTTGGGAATAGGAGTAGTAGGTGACAGAAGGGCACAAACCCTACACCCAGGGGTTTTGGTTAAGACATCCAGACAAGAGGCAAATGTGCAGCCCCCAGCCCCTTTTTCTCTTTCCCCAGCTTCTACTGAACCTCCCCCTGATTGCTGTTCTTATCTGGTTATTTTAACAGGCATTCCCCCACATTAGGGATCTTGCGTAGAATCTTATGTGCAGCTTAAGAACAAGGTTTATCATTGGTTGTCCCGACACACAGACTTCAAAATACTGGAATATGATGATATTTTATTGGTAAGAAAGGTTGGTTGGATGGGTCCTTCCCTGAAAATCATTGCTGTGGATTGTGTGGTCATCAACTGTAAGAGCCCTGGTATGGCGCAGCGGTTAATCACAATGGGGGCTAAAGCCTGTCTGGAGAGTGACAATATTAACCTTGTTCCACTAGGGTTTTTCTACAAGCACCTGACACCTGAGGCAAGGGTGGACTCTAGGACTTTGTTTATCAGGGACGCACCTCGTGCTGGGTTTTGGTCCTCACCTCTAACAGATTTTCTCCTTTATGTGATTTGGATGGGATAGAATGACACCCGGTTTTAGCCCATTAGCCATGGTGCTATATCGGCTGTCAAGGAAGGCACTCCTCAGTGTCCATCTTTGTTTCCTTTTGCTCCAAAGCTATTTCCTCTGAAGGATGTACTGTACTTTGCAGATGTGTAAGGCCCTATATTCATTCTTCTATAGTCTTGAACTTCCGTGTTTTGGGTGACTCCACCCCCCATCTACCATCCTTAACCAAGATTGTCTCCTGGAATGTTGCAGGCCTGGTATCTAAACTTGAGTGTCCAAACTGGGGGGATATTCATATACTGGTTTGATATTTGCCTGCTTTAGTAGACTTGGTCAGTTGCCCCCAACACTGAGCAGGGTTTGTTAATTTTTCTTGGGCAGCTTCCACCTCAGGGAGGGACAGATCTTGAAGTGGGTTGTCGCTTTGGATCAAAACTACACTTGGTTGTTTGTCAAAGAGATTGTATTGGGTAGCCCCGAAGCACAGTCTGTTTCCCTATCCTTTCAGTCAGTTATGGTTTTTAATTTATACAGTGTATATTGTAGGCATGAGGGCTATGGTGTGGAGTTAAAGATTATTGATCTGATTGATACACATATAACTGCCATGCCTGCAGATAGATTTAAATTTGTGGCAGGTGATTATACATGTGAGCTGTTGTCTGTCCTCCAAGAGGATCCCATAGGCCATGAGGATCAAGTATGGGAAATTCCTAGTCTTACTCTACCCCCAGTTAAGAGATTGTCCACTGCTGTGCTTCATCTCAATGCGTTTGCATATGGTCTCTGGGCATATAATACCCTGCCAAGTGGTACCACCTCAGTCCTGGACCCTTGGAAGTGGACTTAAGGTGCTCATCCCTCTGTGGTTCTTACTGGAAGCACAGCAAAGCCTCACAAATCAATGCCAGACAGCCCACGCACTATGATTTAAGGTACTGTATTCTGCAGGCGTAAGTGGGTACCTGTGTCCGGTCGTTACTCTATTGTGGTCCGGCCTGAACTCTAGACATTTGAGGTGTGACCAGATAACCACAGTTGGTGCTTTACGTTTTTATCCGCTATTTCACCTAAATGTTTAAGATTGCATATCTCAGGATCTACTTATTGTATTTTTGCCGTTTGGTCTTGTTTTATTTTTAAAAACATTATCTATTTTGTGGTGTTTTCACTGCTTTACTGTATTGTTGCACTAATACTTTACATGTTAACTCTTAAGTTAAGCCTGACTGCTCTGTGCCCAGCAACCAGAGGCTAAGCACAGCTTAATTTAGGGTGTGTATCTCATTTTCCCTGACTATGACTGTGGTCCCTAAGAGGACAGGGATCATACCTCTGCCAACTAGAGACCCAGTTCCTAACAGGAATGTTGAATGTACTCATACTTCCCTAGGAAAGTGGTAATACATGTACCTAGGGCCTGTAAATTAAATGCTACTAGAGGGCCTGCAGCACCTCTTGTACCACCCACTATAGTAGCCTTACAAACCTGTCTCAGGCCTGCCATTGCAGCCTGTTTGTACAGTTTGTAAACTCCAATTTCGACCTGCCAAAATCAAACCTTTGCCATTCCCAAACCTTTCCTTTTTAGTAAGGCTAGTCTCTCCCATGGGACACCAGTGGAGGTACCTTATTACTTTTAATAAATATATCTTCCAAATGGGGACAGGTAACCAGTTCATGTTTGGTGCCTTTGGAATTGTAATGAAAAATCCACTTTCTTCTTTTAGAACATTGCCATTTTCTTGCCTTAGCCATTAAGTGCCTGTAGCCTGTGTCTGAGTCACATGGCTAGATATAGTTGGCAGTTAGTGTTTGTATATTCCTCCTTGACAGCCACACACAATATAAAGCTTAGGTGTGCCTTGATGAGTCATCCCTGGCAGGATGAGGTGGCATAGGCAGTGTCCTGCCTTCCCACAATTGATTGCATAATCCTTGTGATTAGTGTGGAGCTAGGGCAGCGGAGGGGATGGGAGGCAGGAAACCTGTGCACTTCAAAGAAAATCCTCCAGAGGTTTCTCCCATTTC
Source organism: Pleurodeles waltl (assembly GCF_031143425.1). Lineage (NCBI taxonomy): Eukaryota > Metazoa > Chordata > Amphibia > Caudata > Salamandridae > Pleurodeles > Pleurodeles waltl. Next base: position 473,960,859 of record NC_090438.1, read on the forward strand.
AAAGAAGGTACCAGGTAATAGCACTGGACCTCAGACACCAACTCTTCAGTACACTTCTTGACCAGTGGAAGACTCTGACAGGAAGAATTACTTCTGTGCTGCTGACAGGACTACCACTGTGAAGGTCTGCTGCCCTGTAGTACTGCTGCCCTGTTATGCTGGCCTGCTGCTCGCCTGCCCTCTTGCCTAGGTGAGAAGGACTAGATCCTGAAAAGGACAGGATCCTGTAAGCTGTACCCCCGACCACCAGAGTGACTCCAAGGGAAAGACTCTTGTAACCGGCACCTAGGCCAGGCACCTGTGAATCCTACCTGGCAATTGGTGCCACCCCAATCCTGGACCCTTGGGAGTGGGCTTGAAGGTGTTCTGCCAGCACATCTGTGGACCCATCAGAACTGACACATCTCTTCTGCTGCACAGTGCAACCCTGAGCCGAACCAACAAATTGTCTCTGCTGTGTGTTACCGCCACAAGGACTGTGCATTACCTTTGCAGCCCACAGTCTCAAAGGAACTGCTACTCACAATGCCTCTTTGACACAGGTCCTCATTTCACAAGCCCCTGATCAACATCAACCTCCAGAAAGATACAGGACTCTGTATTGCGTTCCCTGCAGCTTCTTTGGAACCAGACAATACACGATGCATCCATGACTCAGGACTTCACATCAAAAGTGCCCTCATTGACGGCCTCCTCAACGATGGCACAGGACTTTGCATTGCAGCCTCACAGGTCCCTGGAAGTGACTGTGTGGTGCATTTCTGACCCAGACCTCTCATTGCCTCAGCTGAGCAATACATCCACGATGCATGACCTTGCAACGCTCTCTGCAACCAGAATTTTAGGTACACTTGTTCAGGAGGCCTTACTGGGTCTCTGTAGCCAGCCCCCCACTTTCATGGCCAGCCTGAAGTTGTGACTTTGTCCTGGTCTGGCTCAACTCTATAACCACAGTTGGTGCTTGGTGCTTTTTGGCGCTATTTTTACTGAAATCTTTAAGACTGCAAACCTCCAGTTCTACTGATTGGATTTTTGTTATTTTTGTCTTGCTTGCAGTTTGAAGTGCCGGATTAATACTTCATACATAGCCTCCAATTTAAGCCTGACTGCTCTGTCTCAAGCTACTAGAGGGTTGAGCACTGGTTAATTTGGGGTTGCTTGTGACTTCATCTTGAGAAGAGTTGTGGTTGCATCTTGAGTATGATTTTACCACTTTTAACCAGTAATCCAATTTCATACACAGGAATTACTGGTCCCATTCTTGGGAGTTTAGGCATTTTACTCTTGATTTCCTGTGGCCTGCCCTACTATGGATTCTGAGCAGTTAGGCCTGGTACCCCTTCTGCACTTGACTCTCAATAGTAATGTAGTTGAGCAATTGAAGGCTCCACTGGGGGGGGGACATCTAGATATAGGGGAGTGAGCACAGACTCAGAACTCAAAGTGTGTACAGCAGCAGCAATAAAACATTGTCCAGTCAAATACTCACCTTTATGACAAAAGAGAAGTATTTATTTTCTACCATTATCAACACAAAGCAAAATTACGACATTCACAAACAACTACAGAGTCTTCCTGTGGCCAGGGCCCTAATGTTTTGTTAGGTTGTACCTCGGGTCCGACCCCCTCTTCGTGTCTAGCGGTAGTGGTTGTTCTCCATGCACTATAGGTGACAGCGACTGGGAGCCTTACTACTAGTCTGTGTCTTAAGAGTTCCCTAGGACTCTATTTTAAAGTCAACATTGTTCCAGAGCTTCAGCGCTAACTAACAGCAACATCCCCTGGGGCCGACTGGCCTGGAATAGGTCTTACTTGCACCTCACAGGATCAGAGCAACAGGAGTTCTTGAGCATGCCTCTTCAACGGATGCTGGATGGGCAGCTGATTCAGGTGAGTTCTCTGCACACAGCCAAAGTTGGTTACATTCAATGGTTGGAGAGGCCTCACACAGTCTCGCTACTGCAGAGACCGGAGGTTCTCTGTGGCTTTCTTTCTGCAGGGTAAGTCTTTGGTTCATCCCATGATGAGGGGATGTAGTGATACAAAGCTCTTGTTGCTAACCTTCATCCTGTACAGGTGCACAGGGATCAACAGTAGCCTCATGCCCCTCAGGCCATGCATCTTGCTTGTCCCAGTGGTCTCCCATCTGGCATACGGGGTCACCATATCTGCAAAGTACATGGGTTCCGACCCAATCGGTCCAATGATATTTTTGGCAGTGACTCCTTTTGGCACATGGCAAAGTGGCCCACTACTACACATGGGGTAAGGGTCTTCCCACACAGCAGTATCTTCATGACAACCACTCCTGGTAAATGGGGTTGTCGCTTCTCATCACTCATGGGCTCCAGCTCAATCAGTGCAGTGATGCACACAGCTCAATTCATGGAAGCTCTCCTCTGTCGTACAATGGTTGCTGACTTTGTTCTGTACATTGGCAAAGACCTGACCGGTGCAGCATCCATCTCCTCACACCTTGCAAAGGGGTCCACCGACAGGGCTCTGCTCTTGTCCTCATGCCCTCCATCTCTCCCCACTTCCCCACAGGGCACATTGGTCTTGGCAAGCAGCCAGGCACTGGTTCTTCAGGTTCCAGGGTAGCTAGTCTTAGATTCCGTGGGTGATGTTTCCTCACCCAACAGGCGGAGTAGCAGGCCTTGGCCCCCAGTCCTGGTCACAGGCAAAAGTCTTGCAGAACGTCCCTTCTGCCTGCTTGACAGATGACAATTTTTGGGGTTTCAAGCGCCCCTTCTTTATTTTAATCTATTTATTGAGTTTTTATTTATACACAATTTGAATGAAATAGAAGGAGCATATAATTTTTGTCTTTGTTCAAGTTACATCAATCCAATCAATCAGGGATTTGTAGAGTGCAACTATTCACTAGTGAGGGTCTCAAGGTGCTGGGGGAGGAAGGGGAGGTGATGAGGATCAGTCGAGGAGCGAGGTCTTGAGGTCCTTCCTGAACTGAGACAGTGTTAACAATAGAGGAGAAAAAAAATTGAGATAGCATTAACAATAGAGGAGAAAGAAAAAGAGGGGCAGCAGATTTAGGAGGTCGGTGCAGTGGGACAGGGTAGATCTGACACCACTCCAGTAGACATGTAAGTTCAGGCAAGCCCATAGCATTTGAAGGAGTTCTGCATCTATTTGATGAGAGTGAGGGCAGTTGGCATCTGTTGGTGGAAATAGTGGTTCATTTTGGCAGGGGTGAGATATGATCTATGAATGATGTAACATTGAATGCGTTTGAATCGGGAATTGCGTTGGACATGTGCCAGGCTTTCTAACAAGGTCACCTATTCATTTTCTGTGCAGGGACAAACTAGGTCCGTTTCCCAGCATTGAAGGAGAGCTGCAAGTGATGGAGTGGTGTGAATGTGTAGTGAGTCGGCAAATCAGCGCACCAGGTGTCAGCCTGTGCCCATCACATGAAGGTACTGGATTGTAAGGTGCTTTGGAATCTGCTGTGATATATCGCCCCATTTGTCTCCCAGTGAAGAGAGAATGGAGTTGTATAATAGAAACTGCCTATAGAGTAAGCCATCATCAGTCATCAAGGTGTCATAAGGGATGAAAGTACCATCACAGTATAGATCGTCCAATGTATGGAGTCTGGCGGCATGCCATGGTGTGAGTTCTGATGTTTGGGTGTAGGAGTTTCCTCTATATGTACCAAGACACCCTCCTGTGAACTTGAACACAGTCCGCATTCTGTTATGCTAGTGCTGACGCGTGATTGACAGGGCACCAAGACACCTTTCTGTGGGCTAGAGCACAGTCAGCAGCCCTCGGCTGGGGAGGTGCTGCTAGTGTAAAGGTGTGATACACAGGGAACCAAGGCACCTCCCTGTGGGCTCCAGGACAGCCAGCAGTGCTGAAGGGTAATTCACAGGGTACGAAGGCACCTTCCTGTAGGCTTCAGGACAGTCAGCAGTCCATGCTGCTAGTGCAGAGGCTTGATAAACAGGGTACCAAGGCATCTTCCTGTGGGCTCGAGGCCGCTCGGCTGGGGAGGTGCTGGTAGTGCAAAGGCGTGATAAACAGGGTACACAGGCACTTTTCTGTGGGATCCAGGACGGTCAGCAGTCCGTGCTGCTAGTGCAGAGGCGGGATAAACAGGGTACCAAGGCATCTTCCCGTGGTCTCGAGGCCCACCGGCTGGGGAGGTGCTGTTAGTACAAAGGCATGATAAACAGGGTGCTAAGGCACCTTCCTGTGGGCTCGAGACAGTCAGCAGCCCTCTGCTAGTGCTGAGTGGTGATTCACACGGCACCAATGCACATTCCTGTGGGCTCTAGGACAGTCAGCAGCCCTCTGCTAGTGTCGAAGGGTGATTCACAGGGCACCAAGGCACCTTCCTTTGGGCTCCAGGACAGTCAGCAGCTCTCTGCTAGTGCCGAAGGGTGATTCACAGGGCACCAAGGCACCTTCCTGTGGGCTCGAGGACAGTCAGCACCCCTCTGCTAGTGTCAAAGGGTGATTCACTGGGCACCAAGGCACCTTCCTGTGGACTCGAGGGCAGTCAGAAGCTCTCGGCTGGGGAGGTTCTGCTAGGGCTGAGGTGTGATCTCCGGTAACTGTCCGAACATTGAAGTGTTGGAATATTTAATGAGATCCTCCTGAGCTGCCTGTAAGTCCTATGCATTTTTAGCCAATGTATTTCACAAACAGTGAGCTAGAAGTATTTGTTAGGCCGCCGTTTAAAGAAGAATCTGGGGATGAACCTACCTCACCCTTGGCTACAGCTGAGCGGGGGGGGGGGGGCATACCACACACTCTTTCTGATCCTGCTTGGTCCAGTGAGGGGCTGATAGTAATGTATTTTACATGGATCCCAGTGCAGCGTGGTAATTTGTTGTGGAAAGGCTCCTTAGCAGCATCTTCCATCCAGTCCCGCTAATATTACAGTTAAATAGGTCTGTAGAGGAGTGGTAGGTAAGCAAGCCAAAGTAACGGAATGTGTGTGGCTGCCAGGTGATTTGCATTTTATTAAGGGTGTATTGTGGGTCGAGTGAGTCAGGTGTTAATGGAAATAGGCAAGATTTCCCCCAGTTTAACTTCAAGCCCGAGAGGAATGCAAACTGTTCTGGTGTAAGAAATATCGTAACAAGTATAGCATGTGTGTTCCTAAGGTATAGTAATAGGTCATCGGCGTATAGGGAAACACTATATATGGTTTTTGTCTCTCAGTGGTATGCCCTAAGGGTAGCCCTGTTGTCGAAGTACAATGACAAGTGGGTCTGTTGCCAATAAAAAAAGGGACAGGGAGCAGCCCTGTCTAGTGCCTCTGTGTATTTGAATGGAGTCCAAGATCAGGGGGCCTGTCTTCACCCTGACTGACGGTTAAGTGTATAGCAAGTGAGTTAGTTTAATGAAGCAGGGCCCAATACCATATCATGGTAATATTATTAAATAAGATGGGTCATTCCATTGACTCGAAGGCCTTCTCGAGGTCTAAACCATGCAACCAGGATTAGGTCACCCCTGATTGCAGTAGGCCATGACCCTAAAGAAAGATTTCAGGTTCAATGAGCTGCATCGGTCTGGGATAAACCCATTTTAATCTGGGTGAATGAGAGAGAGGGATTAGGGGTGCCTAGCGATCAGCAAAATTATTGGCCAAAATTGTATAATCTGGGTTGAGGACAGCAAGTGCTCTATCGGACCCTAGTAGAGGGATCCCTATCTGGTTTGGGGATGATACAAGCAGGGCTTCACGTTGGGAAGTAGGGATGCAATTGGCTGAAAGGGCTTCCTTGTACAGTGTCAGCAGATAGTGGCTAGGAGGGGTGCCTAAATCATATAAAATTATTTGGGTACGCCATCTGGACCCAGAGATTAACTAGAGGCGAGTGGTCGCCTCTTATATTTCAAATAATGTTTTAGGTTCAACGAGCTCTACTTGTCAGTATGGCGTAATGTGAGGCAGTGGTAATGTGGAGAAGAAGAGATCAAAGTCTGTGGGGCCTGCCAAAGTGATAGATTGATATGTATGTGAAATGACGGGTCATTTCCTCATGTATTTTGTGCTGAGTGTAAAGTAGTATGCGGTTGGCAAAGTATGTCATCGAGGTGAGGAGTTTACCTTGGTCTTGGCGAAGAAGCCAAGCAAGAAGCTGTCCAGACTTATCTGCCGCTATGTGCGTGCAAGCCGAATGGGAGGCATAGTTTAGATATATTACTCTCTCCAGTAGGGTAGTGTATTCCGGTCAGGCATCTGAAAGTAGCAAGTGACAGCAGAATTCCATAAGGCCTGGTTTTCATATCTCAGGAGTTTACGTTTGATTTTGGAAATATCCCTGTGGAGTATTTGGCGCATGCTCTGCTGGATCCCTAAGCACTGCCTACATATTGGAACTTTAAATGCATCCCATTCTATAAGTTTAGCAGCAGCTGTGGCATCATTATTATCAAAATAATCATTAATTCCTGTGCCCAAAGAAGCCCGAAAAGGGGGTCTTCCAAGATTGTAGACTGTAGGCACCAGGTTGGGATTGGAAGGGAAGATGTTTTCTATGTGAATTGTAGATACTGGGGGTTATGATCCGAGTGGGTATGACCTAAATAGTCAGTGTCAAGAATGATGGGGAGCAAGGTAGATGTGCCAATTATTCTTTCTATATGAATATGTAGGTGAAGCTGTGAGGAAAAGAAGGAGTACACTCTGACTTCTGGCGCTTTCCCGATCCAGATGGGAGTCTATTGCCAGTGTTTGGGCCAGTCTGGTAACATTTGGGCATTAAAAGTGTCCGTAGTACACGGCAAAGGGAGAAATGAGTGGGCGAGTGCTATATCGAGGACACTGTTGAAATCGCCTCCCATGAACCATGGCAGCCTGCTCCTGCGCAACATGATTCCTTATAGATTGTGAAAGAATGTAGCTTGTCTGGCATTAGGCATGTATATCGAGCCTAGAAGGACACGTCTACATTCAAGTCGGACAAATGCAAGCAGCCTTCGGCATCTACTGCTGTATCTTCTGCCACAAAAGGAGTCCCTGGTTTAACCGACAGTAAAACGCCCCTGGCGTATGAGGAAAAAGTAGTAGCAAATATCTGGCCACACCAGCGGCATTGAAGCCTAAAGGCCTCCACTGATGTCAGGTGGATTTTTTGCAACACTGCAGTGTGAGTCAATCAACCTGTGAGAAATGATTATACAAAATAGCGATGTGAAGGAGTATGCATTCCCTTCACATTACAGATGATAATGTTGAGGTGGGTCATGTTGGTAGAGTTGGATTACTTGACTAATAATAATTAATCGCGGAGCAGTGTGTCTGTTGGTAGGTAATGATGGCGGCATGGTGAGGCGAGGGATGAAGGTAGTGTACAGCAAACAGTAACATATTGCAAGAACACATAGTGAAAACCCTAAACTGGTAACACCGAACCGGGCAGAGGACCAGCATAATTCTGCACAAGCAACCAAACAACATGTTTGGTAAAAGCGATATAGCCCGGAAGTAGAAAAGCTGAGGTGGGTGAAAGGGAGGCAGCCTTGAATGTCAGTCCGCTTATGTGAAGGGGAAATACCCACAAGCCATGAGAGCGAACAACGTTTAGGTAAAAGGTGATATTAAGGTGCATATACATCATATTCATGTGAGTACGCTAAATGTAGTTGAAGTATGTACTGAAATATTGAGGAGTACCTGGGAGGTAGAAGGATCTGAGGGTTTCAATGCGTCCGGGACACAAGATTGTCGGTCAGGGGTTGCTGATGAGTGTGAGGCCACACCCTGGACAATTGCTGGACAGTTGTGCGCATGCTGCCCATTTGGTTCTGCCTCACATAGTGATTGTGAATTGAAGTGGGTTGTGAACCTCCAAGGGGTCTGCTTGCCAGTGTCCTCAAGCTCTCAGTTTTGGAGCACGAGCAGCCCTACGGGCCCAAAAGCAGGTGAAATGAGGCAGCTTGTGTTGGTCTATGAAGTGTAAAATGCAATACAAGTAAGGTGATTGGTCCTCTGTGGGAGGGGATAATCAGATGCAAGAAAAGCCAGCGGACAATTGGTGCAGTCCTAAATGTCACATGTGTGGCAGCATGGTACGTTGGTTAAGCAACAGCATCAGACAGCATTGTGGCATCATAATGGCGTGTAGGTGGATATGCAGGGGTCTCTACGCGATCAGAGCATGTCGTGTGAGGTGTGTTTCTTAATGTCTCCAAGCCCTGCCATATAGAAAATGGGTGCCAACATAAAGTAACATTGCTGTTGCTTTGATTGTGCAACTGTAACATGCGAGTAGTTAGTTCCAATGATCACTATGAAAAGTGCCTTGTGGTCTCCAGGTACTTTCAACTGCAGACTGAAGATATATTTGATTTGAAAAGATTTGGTCCACCCCAGGAGTTTATTCCTTCCGGCTATTATTGAGGATCCTATTTTGGTGCTGAGGCTTATCAGGGCCGCTGTTCCCAGCCATGTCTTTACCCCTGAGTGGTACCAGTCTCTCGGGGTGAAACGAGACGACGGCAAGTGGAGAAGGTGTGTTGGGTGTGGTGCTTGCCCCCTCCCCAAAACCAGACACCTGCTAATTTCCATTTATTAGGGTGATCGTACAGTGAATTTTTCTGAGGTGGCCTGCAAGTACACCATCCCGGCCCATTCCTCAGGTTCTTGGCTCAAGGCACAGCTCTGACTTCAGTCCCCACAGGACTTACTGGATGAAATTTTCACTGCAGTGCAGGCTGTGCGTCGTTTCTGGCAGGCTGTTTGTCAATTTTTGCCACACATGGAGTCCTTCTTGCAGAGATTAAGACCCTCATTACAACCCTGGCGGTCGGTGATAAAGCGGCGGTAACACCGCCAACAGGTGGGCAGTAAAAAAATGGAATCATGAGCACGGCGGAAACCGCCAAAACATACAGCCACTTTAACATACCGACCGCCACGGCAGTAGCAATAAGCACCGCAACGGTAAACGCCAACAGCCAGGCGGAAGGCAATGTACCGCCCACAGTATTACATCAAGCCTATCCGCCACCTTTTCCGAGGTGGTACCAACGCCATCAAAAGCACAGCGGAAACAGTACACCAAAGGGAAACGACTCACCTCTCGACACTCAAGGAAGAACCACGATGCCATGGAGCCCGAGCTGCACTTTTTTCCAATGCTGGTGTACCTTCTCATACACCAGGAACACAAACGCTAGCGAAGACGACCACAGTGAGCACTGCACCTAGTACACAAGGGGGGGAAGGAAAAAGAAAGTGACACACACACACACAACATGCAACACCCCCACCCCCACCCCCACCCCCAACACCATACACACAAACAGATGCAACAACATTACAGATACACCCGTAACCCACAGGAATAACGCAAGGACAAAAGGAATGGATTAAAATGAGTGTAATAGTACAGTTTTAGATAAATACTTCCGTAAAACAATAAACAGTATGTACAATATATACTAAAGGAGGGACAATGCCCATTTTAAAATGTCCGTGGCCCACGGGGCCATAACACATAGGCCAAGGCCACACTTGACTCCTGTCTCAATACGCAGAACCCTGCAGGGGCATCAGGTCGAAAAAACACAGGCACCTCAGGGGGATGGAGAATGGGGGGGCACCTCTGCCGGAAGATGGTACAACGCCACTGAACTGGACGGGGCTCCATGCCCACTTCTTGGTCCTGGGGAGTGCAAAGCCACAGTCTCTCAAGTGGGTGATTTGCCCACTTCTTGCTCCTGGGGATTGCAAAGCCACAGTCTCTCAAGTGGGTAGTTTGCCCACTGCTTGCACCTGGGGAGTGGAAAGCCACAGTCTCTCAAGTGAGTGGTTTCCCCACTGCTTGGTCCTGGGGAGTGCAAAGCCACAGCCTCTCAAGAGGGTGGTTTGCCGACTGCTTGGTCCTGGGGAGTGCAAAGCCACAGTCTCTCAAGTGGGTGGTTTGCCCACTGGCTCTGAAGGGGGTCTTGTGCCCAGTGTGCTTCATCCTATCAGGGAGGGGGTGAGTGAATGCCTTCTTCTACTGGTTCTGGAGTGGGATTTGTGCCCACTGTGCTCCATCCTGCCAAAGAGGGGGTGAGTGGATGCCTTCTTCCACTGGTTCTGGAGGGGGCTTTGTGCCCAGTGTGCTTCATCCTGCCAAGGAGGGGGTGAGTGGATGCATTCTTCCACTGGTTCTGGAGGGGGCTTTGTGCCCAATGTGCTTCATCCTGCCAAGGAGGGGGTGAGTGGATGCCTTCTTCCACTGGTTCTGGAGTGGGCTTTGTGCCCAGTGTGCTTCATCCTTCCAAGGAGGGGTGAGTGAATGCCTTCTTCCACTGGTTCTGGAGGGGGACTTGTGCCCAGTTGCCCAGTGTGCTTCATCCTGGATGGGGCAAGGTCACAGTCTCTCACCTGGGTGTCACACCGACAGGTGTTGCAGGGGCCAGGACCCACTGCAGCCCATGTAATCACTACTACACACTGCTCGCCGGAGGTGATGGCTGCTCAGTGGATGGCAGTTGCGTTGCAGGTGGCGGTGCTGTCAGTGTTGGTGGTAGGCTCCAGCCCTTCACCTGCAACCTCAGACGTCTGCCCACTGGGGCTGCTGCTGCTGGCAGTGGTGCTGCTGGCGGCGGGCAGGTGGTGGTGCTGGCCGCGGTGCAGGTAGCCGCTTGCCGCGGTGGTGGTAGGCTCCACCCTTTCACCTGCAGCCTCAGACAGCTGCCCACTGGGGCTGCTGCTGCTGGCAGTGGTGTTGCTGGTGGCGTGGCAGATGGCAGTACTGCCCTCTGTGCAGGTAGAGGTGCTAGCTGCGGGTCAGGTAGCGGTGCTGGCCGCGGTAGTGGTAGGATCCAGGCCCTCACCTGCACCCTCGGATGGCTGAAGTGCCATGGCTGGTGTTGTGTGCCCCTTTCTGCCCTTGGCAGATGGTGGTGCTTCCTTGCTTCTGCCAGCTGGTGTTTACTTCTTACCATTGCTGGCTTGTGCTGCCCCCTTCCCCTTGCTGTCTGGTGTTCCCTTCTTGCCCTTGCTAGGTGGCAGACACTTCTTGGCCTTGGACTTGGCAGGTGGTGCTGGCACACTGGCAGTGCTGATGGGTGCCTCCTTGGAGCCTCTCACACCTGCAGTAGCTGCAGAAACCACAGTGGCCGTGGACTGGGTGCCTAATGTGCTGGGCTGGGTTCCGGCCTCCCTGGCCCGAAGTGAAGCATGGGGGAGGGGTAGGGAATAGGTCAATTGTAGCGAAGAAAAGCTTCTTAGGGGCACTGGGGCAGGAAGAGGTGAAGGCTTGGCAGTGGAGGAAGAGGGAGTGGTTGTAGGAGGTGTCAGTCCGCTGTGTTTGGGTGCAGGTGCTGTGGCTGGATGCTGTTGTGAGGTGGATGGCTGTTGGATGTCTGTTTGCTTGCGTTTGTGTCCTTTGGGAGGAGGGGTCACAGACAGTGGGAGAGGAAACAGGGGACGTGTGCATGGATGTGGGGGTGGTGATTGCCATTGAGGGGCGTGTAGTGATAGGCGTGCTGGTGATGGAGGTAGTGGATGAGGATGTAGTGCATGCAGGTGTGAGTGGAGATGCTACTGGGAGGGAGGTGGACGAGGAGGAGGAGGGGGACACAGTGGAGGCAGTGGATGTTGGTGTGTCTGCATGTGGATGGTGCTTGTGTGAGTGCCTGTGAGATTAGGTGTGGTGCTTGTGTTTTCCTGAGCCACGTCTGTGTGTTGATTTGGGTGATTGCTGGTATGAATGTGTGCTTGGGATAGGCTGGGGTTGAGGGGGTTGGGACTGAGTAGAGGAAGTTGGAGGGTGGAGGCTGGAGACAGGGACAATGGCTGCCATCAGTGAGTTGGCCAGAGCCTCAAATGCTCTCTGTTGGGCTGCCACGCCAGAGTGAATGCCCTCTAGGTATGCATTTGTTTGTTTTAAATGCACTGCTAGACCCTGGATGGCTTTCAGTATGGATGACTGTCCAACAGAGAGGGATCTCAGGAGGTCAATAGCCTCCTCACTGAGGGCATCAGGGCTTACTGGGGCAGGGTCTGAGTTGCCTGGGGCGAAGGAGATGCCCACTCTCCTGGGTGAGCGGACATGGGAAACACGCTGAGAGGCTGCTGGGAGGGTGGTGCTGGTACGGGGGTGGTGGCTTTACCTGTAGTTGGGGGGGCACAGAGGTGTCCGCCACCGCCAGGGAGCTCCCATCGGAGGAGGAGTCGCTGTTAGTACTGTCCCCTCCTCTCTCCATCGTGGTGCTCCCCTCGCCCTCTGTCCCGTCGGTGGATTCGGCCTCCAGGCCCATGGGGGATGAAGCTCCCTCTGTCGCCAGTGCTTCTGCTCCTCCACCAGATGATGCTAATGCACACAAGAACAGGGTGACAAAACAATAAGGGGGGGGGAGACAGAGGATACACTTGGTCAATGCCAGCAGCAACACTACCGTTGGCATACACAACTCACAGGGAACAGCCCTATGCACTAGGCTATGCACTACCAGTTACAATGTTGGTCACCAGCCCATGGGGTACAATGTCTAACGCCTTTAGCTGCACACCTGAAACCCACAGGACCCTGCCCAGTAGTCGATGTCCACCAACATTATTGTGGTTGGAGTGCATCTTAGCTTGCCCATCATGGAACCTACCCTTCCATGTTCGCCCTGGCCTAGGGGCACCCACAGCCACCATCCCCCACCCAGGTAAAACCTTAACGCGCGCAAAGTCAAGAATCTGAATCTGTACTCACCCCCCCTGTGGCTGCTGTGATGCCTTTAAGTGCCCATCCAACTCCGGATAGTCCACCACCAGGATGTGGAGCATCAGGGGGTTCAAGGTACGACGGGCACCCCTTTCTCGTTGGGAGGCCAGCCCCAGATGGCCCTCCGCTGTCTTCCTTGCCCAGCGACACAGGTCCTCCCACTGTTTGCGGCAGTGGGTGCTCTACCTGTCAAAGACCCCCAGGGTCTGCACCTCCTTGCCAATGACAAGGCAAATACCCTTTTTCTGATGGGCGCTGACCTGCAGGAAAAATACAGCAGAAAAGGTATTAGTCATACCGTCCAGACTGTCATACTCATGACCCACCAAATCCCTCCCATACATGCAGCACTTTGCCCTGGACCCCACAGCCCCCCCACATGAGGCTTACACACACACCACTCCATACATTCATGCCTCACGCATCACGCTCACAGTGTACTTACCTGTTGGTCTGGAGGACCATAAAGTAAAGGGTACAGGGGTAGGACCTCATCCACCAGTCTCTCAAACTCCTCCAAAGTGAAGGCAGGGGCCCTTTCCCCAGACACTCGAGCCATGGTCGCTTCCAGACACAGGTCACAGCAGCACTTGCAGTGTAGGTCCTCTCCTGTTGAAGGTCAGGTAGCAAGTGAGTGAACAGATCAATCAATAATTTATAAAGCGTGCTATGTACCCATTAGGGTATCGAGGCGCTAGGGGGGGGGGGGCTGCTATCGTTCGAAGAGCCATGTCTTGAGGAGTCTCCTGAAGGTGAGGAGGTCCTGGGTCTGGCGTAGTGAGGTAGGGAGTGCGTTCCAGGTCTTGGCGGCGAGGTAGGAGAAGGATCTGCCGCCAGAGGTCTTGCGCAGGATTCAGGGGACGATGGCGAGGGCAAGGTTGGCAGAGCGTAGTTGACGTGAGGGAACGTAGAAGTTGAGTCTGGTGTTCAGGTAGGTGGGTCTGGTGTCGTGTAGAGCCTTGTGTGCATGGGTGAGGAGTTTAAAGGTGATCCTCTTGTCCACGGGGAGCCAGTGGAGGTCCCTCAGGTGAGGGGAGATGTGACATCGGCGGGGTATGTCGAGGATCAGGCGGGCGGATGCGTTTTGGATGCGTTGGAGTCGTTTGATGTCTTTTGTTGGGATGCCTGTGTAGAGTGCGTTGCCGTAGTCGAGTCTGCTACTGACGAGGGCTTGGGTTACTGTCTTTCTGGTTCCTGTTGGAATCCACTTGAAGATCCTGCGGAGCATGCAGAGGGTGTTAAAACAGGAGGATGAGACTGCGTTGACCTGTTTGGACATGGTGAGGGCGGAGTCGAGGATGAAGCCGAGATTTTGTGCGTGGTTGGCTGGGGTGGGAGGAGGGCCTAGGGCGGAGGGCCACCACGAGTCGTTCCAGGCCAAGGGGGTGCGTCCGAGGATGAGGACTTCCATCTTGTCGGAGTTAAGTTTTAGGCGGCTGTTGCTCATCCATTCGGCGATGGATTTCAGTCCCTTGTGAAGGTTGGCTTTGGCGGTGAGAGGATCTTTGGTCAGGGAGAGGAAGAGCTGGGTGTCGTCGGCGTAGGAGATGATGCTGAGGTTGTGCTGGCGGGCCAGTTGTGCGAGGGTGGCCATGTAGAAGTTGAATAGCGTTGGGCTTAGTGAGGAGCCTTGGGGGAAGCCGCAGATGAGGTTGATGGCTTTGGAGTGGAAAGGTGAGAGTCGGACCCTCTGGGTTCTGTCGGAGAGAAAGGAGGAGATCCAGTTGAGGGCTTTGTCTTGGATGCCGGCTTCGTGTAGACGGGTTAGTAGGGTGCGGTGGCAGACTGTATCGAAGGCGGCTGATAGGTCTAAAAGGATCAGGGCTGAGGTTTCGCCGTTGTCCATTTGTAGTCTGATGTCATCTGTGGCGGCAAGGAGTGCAGTCTCTATGCTGTGGTTTCATCTGAACCCGGATTGGGAGGGGTCTAGGATGGAGTTGTCTTCTAGGTAGCGGGCGAGCTGTGTGTTGACGATCTTCTCGATGACTTTTGCTGGAAAAGGGAGGAGGGAGATTGGACGGAAGTTTTTGAGATCGTTGAGGTCAGCCTTAGGTTTCTTGAGGAGAGGTTGGATTTCTGCGTGCTTCCAGCTGTCCGGGAAGGTAGCTGTGTTGAAGGAAAGGTTGATGATCTTGCGGAGTATGGGGGCGATTGCGACGTTGGCTTTGTTGAAAACGTGATGTGGGCAGGGGTCAGATGGAGATCCTGAGTGGATGGAGTTCATGGTTTTAAGGGTTTCGGCGTCGTCTACTTGGGTCCAGGTGGTGATGTGGTCGGCGTGGGAGGAGTTGTTGGGGGTGGGGTCTGGCGGAGGTGAGGTGTTGAAGCTGTCGTGGATGGCTGCGATTTTCTGGTAGACGAAGGTGGAGAGATCGTCGCAGAGTTTCTGGGATGGAGGGATGTCGTTGACGTTGGCGTTGGGGTTGGAGAGTTCCTTCACGATGCTGAAGAGTTCCTTGCAGTCGTGAGCATTGTTGTTAAGGCGTTCTGTGAAGTGGGAGCGCTTGGCGAGTCGGATCAGTTGGTGGTGTTTCCCGTTGGCTTCCTTGAGGGTAGCAAGGTTCTCGGGTGTACGCTCGAGGATCCATTTTTTCTTGAGTTTCTGGCAGGTGCGTTTGGAGGTGGTTAGTTCGTCTGTGAACCAGGCTGTTTTTTTCTTTTCTTGGTTGGCGGTGGGTCTCTTGAGTGGGGCTAGGATGTTGGCGCAGTTGAGGATCCATTGTTGGAGGTTGATGGCGGCGGAGTCCGGGTCGGTGGGGTCGGGTGGAGGGTTTTTGGCGAGGTTGTTGGTGAGTTGGTCTTTGGTGACTTTTCCCCAGCGGCGGTGAGGCGGAAGAGGGGTGCGGTGGTGTTCGGTGTTTTTCTTGAAGGAGAAATGGACGCAGTGATGGTCGGTCCAGTGGAGTTCGGAGGTGTGGCTGAAAGAGATGTGGTTGCTTGAAGTGAAGAGTGGGTCAAGGGTGTGGCCGGCGATGTGGGTGGGAGTGTTGACCAGTTGACGGAGTCCGAGGTTGGAGAGGTTGGTGGTCAGTGATGCGGTGTTGACGTCATTGTTGTTCTCCAGGTGGAAGTTTAGGTCTCCTAGGAGGATGTAGTCTGAAGAGGCGAGGGCGTGGGTGCTTGCGAGGTCGGAGACGGTGTCACTGAAGAGGGCTCTTGGTCCTGGAGGACGGTATATGAGGGTTCCTCTGAGGGTAGTGTTGGGGTCCGTGTGAATCTGGAAGTGGAGGTGTTTGGCTGTTTTGAGGGTGTCGTCCGTGTGGGTATTGATCTTGAGGGTAGCTTTGTGGGCGATGGCTATTCCTCCGCCGATTCCGTTGGTGCGATCTCTTCTGGTGATCTTGTAGCCATCAGGGATGGCGATGGCGATGTCAGGGGCCGAGGAGTCGTTCCACCAGGTTTCGGTCAGGAAGGCTACGTCTGGGGCGTTGCTGTCGAGCAGGTCCCAGAGTTCTATGGCGTGCTTTTGTGCGGAGCGTGTGTTGAGGAGGATGCAGTGCAGATGGTTAGTGTTGGTTGTTGCTGGCAGATAGAAAATGGCGGTCACATCCATGGCAGTGCGTACCGTCACCGCCGGCGTACATCACCATTGGCTCCAGGAACCCATAGGCCCGAATGATAACCAATGCGGTGTTGCACCGAGGTCATAGATCGCCAACTGCAACTGCGCACAATGCCAGCGGAATTACCTCATTTTCAGTTGTCCCTCCTCACAGGTCAGGCAGCTGCCATTTCAGGGGGGCACTGGCCATGGCACCTAACTACGTCACAGTAGACATAGGCACGTCAACTGACTTACAAGTTCACATACTGTTTCTGTAAAACAAAAATTGCATATTAATCTGAGTACATGTTTGAATATGACATTCTGCTCACCGTTTTTCACTCTAGAATTCAACCACTGAGGATGAATAGGAGATGGAGACATCCCCCGTGTACAGACCCCTGGAGGACCTGGCGATAATGGAGGACAGGCACATTATCCTAACCTACAGGTTTGATAGGGCCACAATCCAAGAGCTGTGTGCCCAATTGGAGCCAGACCTGATTTCAGCTATCCGCCACACCACAGGTATCCCCCCTCTAGTGCAGGTCCTGTCAGTGCTCCATTTCTTGGCAAGTGGTTCCTTCTAAGCGACTGTGGCCGTGGCATCAGGGGTGTCACAGCCTATGTTCTCAAATGTGCTGACCAGAGTGTTGTCTGCCCTGCTGAAACACATGTGCAGCTACATCGTATTCCCCCAGGTGGAGGATTTGGCCACAGTGAAGGCTGACTTCTATGCACTGGGATATATCCCCAACATCATTAGTGCTATTGGTGGTACACATATTGCCTTTGTCTCCCCCCGGAGAAATGAACAGGTGTTCAGAAACTGAAAGAGCTTTCACTCTCTGAATGTGCAGATGGTGTGTTTGGCGGACCAGTACATCTCCCATGCCAATGCAAAGTATCCTGGCTCTGTGCATGATGCCTTTATCTTGAGGAATAGCAGCATCCCATATGTGATGGCTCAACTTCAGAGGCACCGGATGTGGTTAATAGGTGAGCCAATTGTCCCCACCCAGTTGATGTAGGTATATGGGTGTGATGTTGTCCCTAAGGGTGAGTGTGTGGCTAACAGGTATCCCTCGATATTAACAGGTGACTCTGGTTACTCCAACCTCTCATGGCTATTGACCCCAGTGATGAATGCCAGGACAAGGGCAGAGGAACGTTACAATGAGGCACATGGGCAAACAAGGAGGATAATTGAGCACACCTTTGGTTTCCTGAAGGCCAGATTCCGGTGCCTCCATCTGACAGGTGGATCTCTGTACTACTCACCCAAGAAGGTGTGCCAGGTCATCATTGCATGTTGCATGTTGCAAAACCTGCCCTTGAGACGCCAGGTGCCTTTTCTGCAGGAGGATGATCCTGGAGATGGTCGTGTGGCAGGGATGGAGCATGTGGACAGTGATGAAGAGGAGGCAGAGGAAGAGGATGTGGACAACAGAACTACAATAATCCAACAGTACTTCCAGTGACACACAGGTAAGACACTGTAACTTCACCTTCCATTGCAGTGTTTTTTTGCACATTGTACATGGCAGCCTGATTTCCCTATTTCTTTTGCCACTTACTGTACCCTTTGGCATCTCTATTTTCAGATATCTGTTCCCTACTCTGGCTCCTGGTGTGTTTAGTGCTGCCCACTACGTCATACATATGTAAATATAACTGTACATTTGAATTGCAATGTTTACAGTTTGTTTAAGTAATGCATATTTCAATCTGTTGACAGACTCCATACTTGTATTTGTTCCAAGGGTGTTTATTTCTGTGATAATATGTGAAGGGGGTATTGCAATGGGCTGGGTTGATGGTGGAGAAATGTCCAGGATAGAGTCCAGTCTATTGGTATCACTGGTGCATTGTCCAAGGGGGCATAGGAAGTGAAGCAATGTCAGTTTAAGGTGGACAGGGTGACAGAGTGGGACACAAGGCCGACAAGCAGGTGAGTCCTACTTCCTGGAGGGGGTCTTGGCAATGTTCTCTAACTTCTGCCTGGATAGCAGGGACCTTGTGCATGGTGGTTCTCCTTCTGCAGGGGGTGGGGTGCTGGTGGCCTGTTGTTCCAGTGGTGGGGCCTCCTGTCCACTAGCGTCGGCAGAGGTGGAGGGCTGTTCTTCGGTGTGGCTAGTGTCAGGGGCCTGTTGGTGTGCCACTGCCTCCCTCATGGTGTTGGCCATGTCTGCCAGCACCCCTGCAATGGTGACCAGGGTGGTGTGGAGGTCTCTTAGGTCCTCCCTGATCCCCAGGTACTGTCCGTCCTGCAATCGCTGGGTCTCCTGCAACTTGGCTAGTATCTGGCCCATGGTCTCCTAGGAATGGTGATATGCTCCCAGGATGTTGGTGAGTGCCTCGTAGAGAGTCGGTTCCCTGGGCCTGTCCTCCCCTTGTCGCACATCAGTCCTCCTAGCTTCCCTGTTGTCCTGTGCCTCTGCACCCTGAAACGTGTGCCCACTGCCACTGACCCCAGGTCCCTGATCGTCCTGTGTTTGTGGGGTTGTCTGGGGTCCCTGTAGTGATGGACACACTGCTAATTGACAGAGGGATGGGCCCGCTGGGTGGGTTCTGTTCTGGTAATTCCTGAGGGGGGAGGCTCTGTGGTAGTTTGGGACTGTGGCTGGGTCACCGACTGTCCATAGGTCCCTGATGGGCCAGGTTGGTCATCCTGATCCAGGCGTGCAGAGCTGCTGTTTTATCACTGTGGGCCTCTTCTTGGGGGGGGGGACTAGATGTTACTGGCACCTCCTCTCCGGTAATGTTGTGTGGGGGTCCCGTGGGGTTGTAAATGCAGTGTTATTGTTTCTGCGTGTGACATCTTGTGCATGGGTATGTTTCCCTCTATGGTTGTTATTACCAAGGCAGCTTTGGCTTGTGTGAGTTGTGATTTGGTTGGCTAAGTGATTGTCACTGGTGTGAGCTGTTTAGTGGCGGATTTCTATGTGTGGGTCATAATACCTGTCGCGGTATACCGCCACGGTCGCGGTATGTTGGCAGCAGTCAGCATGGCAGTAAGCAGCACTTACTGCCAATGTCATAATGAGGGCCTAAGGGCCAGATGTACCAAAGGATTTTACCCATTCTGTGTCTATGGGAAAAAGCTTTTGTACATATGGCCCTAAGTCTTTTTGGCCCTGAGACTTCAGAGAACAGGAAGCAAACTCTATCCAAGCCCTTGGAGAGCACTTCTTCACCACAGCCAGAGAGCAGCAAAGCAGCAGGGCAACAGCAAGACAGCTGTCCTTCACAGAAAGCAGATAAGTCAGTCCTTTGAGCAGCCAGGCAGGACTTCTTGGCAGGATGCAGGTTCTGGTTCAGGTTCACTTCTCCAGGAAGTGTCTGAGTTGGTAGGGACAGAGGCCCTGTTTTTAGACCCAAATATGCCTTTGAAGTGGGGGGACTTCAAAGAGGTGCTTAGAAGTGCACCAGGTCACCTTTCAGTTCAATCCTGTCTGCCAGGGTCCCAGTAGAGGGTGTGGCAGTCCTTTGTGTGAGAGAAGGCCCTCCGCCCTCCCAGCCCCGAAAGACCCATTCAAAATGCAGATGTATGCTAGTGAGGCTGAGTATCCTGTGTTTGGGGTTTGTCTGAGTGAATGCACAAGGACCTGTCAACTAAACCCAGCCAGACGTGGATTGTAAGGCACAGAAAGATTTAAGTGCAGAGAAATGCTCACTTTCTAAAAGAGTAATATTAAATCCAACTTCACCAGTCATCAGGATTTTGTATCATCATTCTGGCCATACTAAATATGACCTTCCTACTCCTTTCAGATCAGCAGCTACCACTCAAACAATGTATGAGGGCAGCCCCAATGTTAGCCTTTGAAGGGAGCAGGCCTCACAGCAGTGTAAAAATGAATTGAGGAGTTTTACACTACTAGGACATGTAAACTACATAGGTACATGTCCTGCCTTTTGCCTACACAGCACCCTGCCCTAGGGGTTACCCAGGCAACACCTTAGGGGTGACTTATATCTAGAAAAAGTGGAGTTTTAGGCTTGGCAAGTGCTTTTAAATGCCAAGTCGAATTGGCAGTAAAATTGCACACACATGCCTTGCAATGGCAGGCCTGAGACATGGTTAAGGGGCTACTGAAGAGGGTGGCACACTCAGTGCTGCAGGCCCACCAGTAGCATTTAATCCACAGGCCCTGGGCACATATAGTACACTCTACTAGGGACTTGTAAGTAAATCAAAAAGCCCAATTGGGTAGGATCCAATGTTACCATGTTTGAAGGGAGAGAGCATATGCACTTTAACACTGATTATCAGTGGTAAAGTGCCCAGAGTCTAAAAACCAGCAAAAACAGTATCTCAAAAGTAGAGGGAGGCAGGTAAAATGTTAGGGGTGACCACCCTAAGGCTGTCAGATCTAACATGTGTCCCCCACAGCTGAAAGTGGGGAGAGCTACACAACCTCCTGGAGATCTCATCGGTAAGGTGGAAGTATCTGGAGAGACCATCAGCTTTGACGTGGTCAGTTCCCGGGTGATGCTCAACCGTAAAGTCCATCCCCTGTAGGGAAATGGACCACCTCAAGAGTTTAGGATTCTCACCCCTCATCTGCATAAGCCATCTGAGAGGCCTGTGGTCTGTCTGAACCCAGAAGTGAGTGCCAAATAGGGATGGTCTCAGCTTCTTCAGTGCCCAGACCACAGCAAATGCTTCTCTTTCAATAGCACTCCACCTCTGTTCCTGTGGTAATAGTCTTCTGTTAATAAAGACTACTGGTTGGTCTAGGCCCTCTGCATTTAGCTGTGCTAGGACTGCCCCATGCCATGCTCTGAAGTGTCTGTCTGCAAGATAAATTGCTTGGAGTAGTCAGAAGCCTTAAGCATGGGGGCCGTGCACATGTCTTCCTTCAGGGAGTCAAACTTTCTGACAAGCCTCTTTACAATTCACCAACCTAGGTTGCTTTTTGAATGTGAGTTTTGTCAAGGGTATCACCATGGTTCCATAGCCCTTGGCAAATCTGCGGTAATAACCAGTAAGGTCCAGGAAGGCCCTCACCTCTGTGTTCTATTTTTTGCCAGGCTTTGATAGTTTCAATCTTGTCCCGAAGGGGCTGCACCTTGCCACCACCTACTTGGTGTCCTAAGTGCACCACAGAACCCTGCCCAATCTGACACTTACTGGCCTTGATGGTCAGGCCTTCCTGTTGTAGGGCCTGAACTACCTCTTTGAGGTGGAGGATGTGTTCCTCCCAGCTGTCACTGTAGATGGCAATGTCGTCCAGGTAGGCAGCTAGGACCCTGTTGACCAACCGTTGGAAGGTAGCGGGGGCATTTTATAACCCAAAGGGCATCACCCTGAATTGGAAATGGCCCTCAGGTATGGAAAATGCTGATCTCTCTTTGGCCCCCTCAGTCAAGGTGATCTGCCAGTACCCTGATATAAGATCAAAAGTACTGAGGAATTTGGAAGTGCCTAGCCTGTCTACGAGCTCATCAGCTCGGGGGATGGGGTGAGCATCAGTCCATGTGACTGAATTGAGACCCTGGTAGTCCACGCAGAACCAGAGTTCTGGCTTGGCACCAGGTGCAGCAGCCTTGGGTACCAGCACCACAGGGCTGGCCCAGGGGCTACTAGACTTCTCAATCACCCCTAGAGCCATCATCTTGGAGACTTCCTCTTTGATACTGGCCTTCACCTTATCTGACAACTTGTACATTTTGTTCTTTACAGGGGGACTGTCTCCCGTGTCAATATCATGGACACACAAGTGTGTGAGTCCAGGGGTGAGGGAAAACAGGGAAGGAACTGTTCCAGTAACTGGTAGCAGTCCCCTCTCTGGTCTAGGGACAGGGAGTCAGAGAGAATGACAACCTCCACTGACCCATCACCTTCCTTGGCAGAGAGGAGGTCGGGGAGAGGTTCACTTTCCTCCTCCATACACTCATCTGTCACCAGAAGCATGTTGACTTTGGTCCTCTCAAAGTGAGGCTTCAGTCGGTTGACATGGAGCACCCTTAAGGGGTTCCTAGAGGATTGGAGGTCCACTAGGTAAGTGGCTTCGCCTTTCCGCTCCTTCACTTCAAATGGGCCAGACCAGGGGTCCTGGAGAGTTCTAGGCTCTACTGGCTCTTTTAGCCACACTTTGTCACCAGGTTAAAACTCTACCAGGGTGGCCTTCTGGTCATACCAGCGTTTCATTACCTCTTGACTGGCCTCAAGGTTACTTTTGGCCGTTTTCCAGAAGCGATTCATCTGGTTGTGGAGGGCCAGCATGTTGCTGACCACATCCAGAGGGGGCGCCTTGGGAGCCCCCTCCTTAACAATGCTTAAGGGTCCCCTGACAGGGTACCCATAGAGAAGCTCAAAGGGACTGTACCCCACCCCCTTCTGGGGTACCTCTCTGTAACCAAAGAATAGGCATGATAATAGGATGTCCCACTTATGCCTCAGGGCCTCAGGGAGGCCTGTGATCATGCCTTTCAAGGTCTTGTTGAATCTCTCCACAAGACCATTAGATTGGGGGTGATAGGGTCACATGCATCCCACATGGACTTCATGTATGCAGACATGAAGTTAGTGTCTCTGTCAGACACTATCTCCTTTGGGAATCCCATATGGCTAAATATCCCCATTAGAGTTCTGGTCACCACCGGTGCTGTTGCAGTCCTTAGAGGGATTGCCTCTGGTTAATGGGTGGCATGGTCCACCAAAACCAGGATGAACCTGTTGCCTAGGGCAGTTTTGGGGTCCAATGGACCAACAATGTCGATGCCCACCCTTTCAAAGGGGGTGCCAACGACAGGGAGTGGGATCAGGGGGGCTTTTAACCTCTTCCCTGTTTTACCACTGGTCTGGTAGGTAGGACAGGACCCACAGAACGCATCTGAGTTTGTCCTCATCCGGGGCCAATAGAAGTGGGTGACAAGCATGGCAAAGATCTTGTCTTGCCCCAAGTGTCTTGCCAGGGGAATGTCATTAGTCAGACTCAGTAGGAAGGCTCGGAAACACTGGGGGACCACCAGCGCCTGAGCTGCCCCAATGACCAGAACCTTAGGCTAACTGTAAAGGAGATCATTCTCCCAATATATATGGTGATCACCAGAGGCTTCACCTGCTGCCTGGGCTGAGGCCTGTTGCCTCATGTCCTCTAGTGTGGGACATTCTTTCTGCGCCTTGCAGAATTCCTCCCTGGTGGGTCCACCCTCAACTTGCCAGCCAGGAAGCTCAGGTAGGTCACCTAGGGTGGCAATGTCTTCCCCAGTTGGCTCGGGAGCCTCCTCCTCAGGAACCCCGTCAATCACTGCGGGAACTTCTGGGACCGGTTTACCGTGCCTCTTGCCCCTCCTCTTGGCAGTTGTCTGGGCCATTTTTCCAGGCTCCAGATGCCTTTGACTTCCCACCCCAGCAGCCATGGACCACGTGGTCATGCAGACCCACCCAGGCAATCCCAACATATCCAAGTGAGGCCTTAGCTCTACCTCCTTCCAGGTAGTGTGCTCAAGGTCGTTGCCTAACAGACAATCTACAGAATCTACAGGCATGGAAAGACTTTTAGAGTACCAGAGACCCCCCCCCCACTCAAAGGGAACCAGAGCTACTGGTAGGTAGTTCTCACGATTGTCGGCGACTATGACTTGGTGGAATGTATTTGGGGGGACCTGCTCTGCTGACACCAGCTGACCCCTGATAGTGGTCATGCTGGATCTTGTTTCACGCAGAGCCTCCACCCTTTGCCCATTGATAGTGACCTACTGCCTATACTTAGAAGTATTGGCAGGGATGTGGGTTTTTGGCACCATCTGTTCATCCCCCAGAGGCACTAGTGTTACCTCTATCTGCTTCCCAAAACTATCTGGTACTAACTCCTCCCCGAGCGCTACACTAGCCAACCCAGGTGTCTGCCCTCCTTTGGGGGGCTGTGCCCTCTTGGGACACTTGGAGTCACCCTCAGAGTGCCCATACTGCACTCTGCTCATTGGGGTACAAACCTCCCTGTCTTATGGTCAATGAACCCCTTCCTTTTTGAACCAGACCCAGACTGGTTACCACTATTCTC
Organism: Pleurodeles waltl; assembly: GCF_031143425.1. NCBI lineage: Eukaryota > Metazoa > Chordata > Amphibia > Caudata > Salamandridae > Pleurodeles > Pleurodeles waltl. The sequence continues at coordinate 473,985,113 of NC_090438.1, forward strand.
TTGGGAACTATTTTGGGGGGCTTTTGAGAACTCCTTGTTTTTAAGTTTTTCTTCCCCCTCTTTCTTCTGATGGGAACCCTGACCACCTTTGTGGGTGTCCTCCCAGATACCTTTCTGGACACTCTGGTGCTAGCCCAGAGGTCCGCCTCCTCAGCAAGCTTCCTGGAATCAGTCAGCTTACTGTCTACTAGGTGCTGGCGCACCTCTGTAACAGAAATACTGAGCATATGCTCTCTCAGAATCAAATTATACAATCCTGTGTAATCATCTACTTTGTAACCCTACACCCATCCATTCAGTGCCTTACTGGAAAAGTCAAAGAAATCTATCCATGTTTGTATGGACTGTTTGGTACTGTCCCTGAACCTCTGACGGTATTTCTCAGGGGTCAGCCCAAACTTGGCAAGTAAAATGGCTTTCATGTGTGAGTATGTGTTTTTATCCTTTGGGTCCAATGTGAGAAGTGTGTCCCTCCCAATTGCTGGTACATACCCGCACATAGCTGTACCCCATTGCTCTTCAGGAACCCCATGAGCCCTTAGTGCAACTTCATAAGCAGCTAGCCATTTATCAATGTCATCTCCCACCACAAAACTGGGCACCACATTTCTGGGTATATTAACCTTCTTTTCTCCAGCAGGACCTGCCTGTATGCTGCCACCATTACTGCTGGACTCAGACTGCTTTGCCTTAAGATCTAGCTCCTCGAGACTCAGTACATTAGCCAACAAAAGTTTCTTTTCAGCCAAAGCTCTCTCTGCCCTCTTTTCTTTCTGTTGAACCTCAATTTTCAGCGTTGCCATTTGCAATTGAAATTCTCTCTCCTCTCTCCCTTCCTCTGCGGTCAGGCATTGACCAGAGACACTGCTCCCTGGTTTGGCAGTGGGCACAATTGCAGTGGTAACATCATCCACTTATGGCATAAAATCCTCTGTGGAGCCATCTTCTGGCTCCTCCTCCTCAGCATCCTCCTATGAATGGGCTTCTGCCCAGGACCTCAACACCACTTGAAATTCATCCTTTCTGGAGGCACCTTGGGTAGGTACTCCCATCTCCCTGCATAACCCTTTCAGCTGTTTGACAGTATGGCCCTCATTACAATATTGGCGGTAAATGCCACCTACCGCCGCCCTGACGGCCGCCAACATACCGTGACCGCGGCGGTATACCGCCATGGGTATTATGACCCACACAGAGAAATCCGCCACTATACAGACACCGACACAGATCCGCCAGACCTAAGGTCAGTGATAAACTGGCGGTACCAAAACCCACACCGTTACGCCAACAGAAATACACCCACAGTATCAGGACCCACGAATCACCGCAGCGGTCTTTCAACTGCGGTAAACCATTGGAGGTACACACCGCCACGCTCAAAATACACACACACTTACAAAACTACACCACATTGGACAAATTCAAACTACACACACCTGACACACATACACATACCACACCCACACACCAACAACACTAAAAAGCACACACCCACATTACCCACAACCTTTTCAACGCAAAAAAGTTTGCTAACAGAGAGAGAGACAAGCCAGGAGCACCCACTCAATCTGAGCCACAGAGCACCATCACCCATACACCATACATGCACCTCACAGCACACACCACAACACATCACCCCACATATCCTCACACATACCACTCACACCACATCCATGGCATCCCAAAGACACACCAGGTTTTCAGAGGAGGAGCTAAGGGTCATGGTGGAGGAAATTATCCGGGTAGAGCTACAGCTATTCGGATCACAGGTGCAGCAGACGTCCATTGCTAGGAAGATGGAGCTATGGCAGAGAGTCGTGGACAGGGTCAACACCGTGAGACAGCATCCCAGAACAAGGATAGCAGGAAGAGGTGGAACGACCTACGGGGGAAGGTGCGTTCTGTGGTTGCAAGACACCAGGTAGCCATACAGAGGACTGGCGGTAGACCCCCATCTCCTCCCCGACAACTAACAACATGGGAGGAGCAGGTCTTGGCGATCATGCATAGTGAGGGCCTCGCAGGAATAGCAGGAGGACTGTACTCTGGTAAGTCAAATCTTTACTACTATATCCCCCACCCTACCTGCATGCTATCACAAACTCCTACCCCTACCCTCACCCCCATCACTCCACCACCTCACATATACCCCACTATCATAACTCAACCATCCCAATCCCAAGCCCTGCATGCAACACCAATGCATGGACACCCATCACAGACCTGCATGCACACCCATAACTAAAGAATGCCCATTGGAGAGAATCACCTAGCCCACAAAATCACCATGCACACAAGACAAAGCTGGCAGGGCTATCACAACCATACAGGGAAACACACCCATGCACAACAAGAAAACACACACTGTTCCAACCCGACGCGACCGGCACGGGCTTTTTTCCATCATATAAGGCTTATCATGGCCACCTACTGATCTCTCCAGCGCGCACTGACAGCACCTAGAGATCCATGACCATCTTCAGTTCGTTTATGCCTCAACCGCGCTTTTATTCACAATTCGCATATCCAAAGCCTTGACAAAGTCTTGAAGACGAAACACGTGTTGGCTGTTTTGCTGTATGGGCTTATTGCTACATGTGGTCATCTGACTGTAACTCTGACCATTTATTATCATCTGGCTGTTCTGGATTTTTGGACTTATTGTACAACGTAGTCTTTGCGATTGAGACTTTGACTACCCACTTGCATCTATAATAAACTCCTACACATCATCTTTCTAGACCGGAAATCTGCTTGATTCCTGAACATTATCTGGATCTATGACACGGGTGTGCCCTGGCCACTCTTTTCTTGTTATATAGGCAGCCACCCACTCCTCAGTGTGTGGCCCTCTGACACTTGTGGTGGCAGGTGTTTTGGCTAGCCTGGCAACCATTACTTTGTTGCTCACATATGACTATTTTCTGATCATACATCCGTTTGATTTGTTGCTGATGTGCGAGCACCTACTGGCATTTTCCACCTCCTTCGCTTGATACACCCATGCACAAGATGGCACACGCAGATACAATAACACTGAATTTACATCCCCACAGGACCCCCACTCAACGTTAACAGAGAGGAGGTGCCACCAACATCCAGTCCCCCCACAGAAGAGGACCACAGCGATTACAGCAGCTCTGCACGCCTGGATCACGATAATCAACCTGGCCCATCGGGGACTTCTGGACAGTCGGTTACCCTGCCACAGTCCCATACCACCACAGACCCTCCCACCTCAAGAAACACCAGCACAGCACCCACCAAGCGGGCCCATTGCACTGTCCCCAGGACACATCAATCAGCAGTGTGTCCACCACTACAGGGACCCCAGGCAACCCCAAAACCCAAGATAATCAGGGACCTGGGGTCAGTGGGCACACGGTTCAGGGGACAGAGGCACAGCTGGGAGGACAGACCCAGGGAACCCACTCTCCACGAGGCACTTTCAGGGATCCTGGGAGCATACCACCATTCCCAGGAGACCATGGGCCAGAAAATGGCCAAGTTGCAGGAGATCCAGTGGGTGCAGGAGGGACAGTACCTGGGGATCAGGTAGAACCTCAAACACATCCACACCATCCTGGTCACCATTGCAGGGGTGCTGTCTGACATGGCCAACACCATGAGGGAGACAGTGACACACCAACGGGCACCTGACACTAGCCACACCGAAGATCAGCCCTCCACCTCTGCCGGCGCTAGTGGACAGGAGGCCATGCCACTGGAACAACAGGCCACCAGCACCCCATCCCCTGCAGAAGGAGAACCACTCCGCAAACGGTCCCTGCTATCAGGCAGAAACCAGAGAACATTGCCAAGACCCCCACCAGGAAATAGGACTCTCCTGAATGTCATCCTTCTGTCCCACTATGTCACCCTGTCCACCCTGAACTGCCATTGCTCCCATTCCTATGTCCTCTTGGACAATGCACCTGTGATACAAAGAGACTGGACTCTAACTGGACATTCCTCCACCATCACCCCAGCCCCTTGCACACCCCCCTCCACCTCTTAGCACTTAAATAAACACCCTTGGAACAAATACAAGTCTGGAGGCTGTCAATTTATTGAAATGTGTATTAGTTCAATAATCTGTAAACATTGCAATTCATATGTACAGTTAGATATACATTGGTATGACCTGTAGTGGGCAGCAGTAAACACACCAGGAGCCATAGTAGGGCACAGAGATCTGAAAATAGAGATGCCGAAGGGTACAGAAAGTGGCCATAGACATAGGGAAATCATGCTGCCATGTCCAATGTCCAACACAAAACTGCAATGTAAAGTGAAGTTACAGTGTCTTACCTGTGTGTCACTGGAAGTACTGCTGAATGAGAGAACTTCTGTTGTCCACATCTTCATTCTCTGCCTCCTCTTCCTCACTGTCCACAGGCTCCACTGCTGCCACAAGAACATCTCCAGGCTCATCCTCCTGCAGAAAAGGCACCTGGTGTCTCAAGGCCAGGTTGTGCAATATGCAACGATGATCTGGCACACTTTCTTGGGTGAGTAGTACGGGGATCCACCAGTCAGATGAAGGCACCTGAACCTAGCCTTCAGGAGGCCGAAGGTTCTCTCAATTATTCTCCTTCTTCGTCCATGTGCCTCATTGTGACGTTCCCTGCCCTTGTCCTGGCATTCCTCACTGGGTTCAGTAGCCATGAGAGGTTGAGGCAACCAGGGTCACCTGCAAATATCGAGGGATACCTGTTAGCCACATACTCACCCGTAGGGACAACCCCATACCCATACACCAACATATACTGGGTGGGGACCTTGGGCTCACCCACTAGCCACACCCGGTGCCTCTGGAGTTGAGCCATCCCATATGGGATGCTACTATTCCTCAAGATAATGCACAGAGCCAGGATACTTGGCATTCACATGGGAGATGTACTGGTCCGCCAAACACACCATCTGCACATTCAGAGAGTGACAGCTTTTTCAATTCCTGAACACTTGTTCATTTCTCCGGGTGGGGGGGACAAATGCTTCATGTGTAACATCAGTGGCACCAATGATGTTGGGGATATGTCCCAGGGCATAAAAGTCAGCCTTCACTGTGGCCAAATCCTCCACCTGGGAGAATACGATGTAGCTGAGCATGTGTTTCAGCAGGGCAGACAACACCCTGGTCAACACGTTGGAGAACATTGGCTGAGACATCCCTGATGCCATGGCCACTGTTGTTTGGAAGAAACCACTTGTCAGGAAATGGAGCACTGACAGGACCTGCACTAGAGGGGGGATACCTGTGGTGTGGCGGATAGCTGAAATCAGGTCTGGCTCCAATTGGGCACACAGTTCTTGGATTGTGGCCCGATCAAATATTTAGGTAAGGATAATGGCGGTCATTACAACATTGGCGGTAAAAGCCGCTTACCGCCGTGCAGAAGACTGCCAACACACCGCCGCGGAATTCCGCCACAGCTATTATGACCCACATCTTCCGCCACACCAAAGGTCAGTGATAAACTGGCGATAACGAAACCTCCACTGTCACGCCAACAGAAATACACCCACGACACACGAATCCACGCGGCGGTCTTTCAACCGCGGTATTCCATTGGCGGTACACACCGCCGCGCTCAAAATACACACACATTTACAAAACACCACCACATTTGACGATTCTAAATACACACACCTGAGACACATACACACACCACTCCCACACACCCATTACAATATAAAACACACACCCACATCACCCACAAACCCCCACGACAAAAAATACAGAAAGAAGGCCAGAGAGAGACACCACCAGCAAGTACAACAGAATCAACAGGCACATAACACCATCACCCACACAACTTCCACGAACCTCACACAACACACCACTACATATCACCACACTTATCACCACACACTCCACTCCACACATCACCTACACCACCCCATGGCACGGCAAAGACACCCCAGGGTCTCAGAGGAGGAGCTCAGGGTCATGGTGGAGGAAATCGTCCGGGTAGAGCCACAGCTATTCGGATCACAAGTGCAGCACACCTCAATTGCAAGGAAGATGGAGCTATGGCGAAGAATAGTGGACAGGGTCAACGCAGTGGGACAACACCCAAGAAATCGGGAGGACATCAGGAAAAGGTGGAATGACCTACGGGGGAAGGTGCGTTCCGTGGTCTCAAGACACCACCTGGCGGTTCAGCTGACTGGCAGCGGACCCCCACCTCCTCCCCCACAACTAACAACATGGGAGAAGCAGGTCTTGGCAATTCTGCATCCTGAGGGCCTCGCAGGAGTAGCTGGAGGAATAGACTCTGGTAAGTCACAGCTTTACTATTACATCCCCCACCATACCTGCATGCTATCACATACCCCCACCCTCGCCCTCACCCCCATCACACCAACTCCTCACAAATGTACCAATATCACAAACCACCCATCCCAACACCAAGCCCTGCATGCAACAACAAAGCATGGACACCCATCACTAAAGCATGCACACTGCACATAGCCATACAACCCCCTAAACCATCATCACACAAGCTCCCACACAGGAATGCCAGCACTGGGGTACACGGTCACCCGCCCATTGCACACCATGGCACACACAGATGCAATAATCATGCCTTTCCAACCCTGCAGGACCCCTACCCAATGTCACCAGACAGGAGGGTCCAGACATGTCCACTCCACCCACAGAAGAGGCCCACAGTGATGACAGCAGCTCTGTCCAACTGGATCTAGATGACCAGCCCGGACCATCGGGGACCTCGGGACAGTCGGTTCCCCTCACACAAGCACAGGTCACCCCAGACCTTCCCCCTCCGGAAACACCAGCACAGCACCCACCCAGCGGGCCCATACCTCCGTCCCCAGGACACGTCAATCAGCTGTGTGTCCACCACTACAGGGAACCCAGGCTAACCCACCACCCCAACAACAACAGGGACCTGGGGGCAGTGGCAGTGGGCACACGGTCCAGGGGACGGAGGCCCAGGAACACAGGGGAACTGGGAGGGCTGCTGTGCGACAGGGGGAGGACAGGCCAAGGGAACCCACTCTTCACGAGGCCCTCTCCTCCATCATGGGAGCATACCACCACTCCCAGGAGACGATGGCAGTTTAATTATGGACAGGGTGACAAAGTGGGACAGTAGGATGACAATCAGGGTGGTAACCGTAAGGGAAAGTGACAACTCAGTGACCATATACTGGGTGAAAACGACAGACAGGATAGAGGTAGTAGTGTAAAAGTACATGTAGTAGGCATGATTGTATTCTCACCTGTGTTTCACTGGAAATATTGCTGGATCACTGAGTCCCTGTTCTGCATGTCTTCTTCCTCTGCTTCATCCTCATTACTGTCCACAGGCTCCACAGCTGCCACAACACCACCATCTGGACCATCCTCCTGCAGAAAATGCACCTGTCGTCGCAAAGCCAAGTTGTGAAGCATACAGCAGGCCACGATGATCTGGCACACCTTCTTTGGTGAGTGGAATAGGGATCCACCTGTCATGTGGAGGCACCTGAACCTGGCCTTCAGGAGGCCGAAGGTCCGCTCGATCACCCTGCTAGTTCACCCATGGGCCTCATTGTAGCGTTCCTCTGCCCTGGTCCTGAGATTCCTCACTGTGGTCAGTAGCCATGACAGGTTGGGGTACCCAGAGTCACCTGCAAATGGCGAGGGACAACTGTTAGACACACACTAACCTGTAGGGATAACCTCAGACAACCATTCCCACTGTCTTGCTTCCAGGGGCTCCCCTAATAGCCACACACGGTGCCTCTGGAGTTGACCCATCACATAAGGGATGCTGCCATTCCGCAGGATGTAGGCGTCATGCACTGAGCCAGGGAACATGGCATTCACATGAGAGATGTACTGGTCTGCCAAACATACCATCTGTACATTCATAGAATGATAACTCTTCCAGTTTCTGTAAACCTGTTCACTCCTGTGGGGGGGACCAAAGCCACATGGGTCCCATCAATGGCACCTATGATGTTGGGGATATGTCCCAGGGCATAGAAATCACCTTTCACTGTAGGCAAATCCTCCACCTGAGGGAAAACGATGTAGCTCCGCATTTGTTTCAGAAGGGCAGACAACACTCTGGACAATACGTTGGAAAACATAGGCTGGGACATCCCTGATGCCATGGCCACATTTGTTTGAAATGACCCATTTGCAAGGAAATGGAGCACTGACAGCACCTGCACTTGAGGGGGGATTCCTGTGGGATGGCGGATTGCTGACATCAGGTCTGGCTCCAACTGGGTACACAGTTCCTGTATTGTGGCACGGTCAAACCTGTAGGTGATTATCAAATGTCGCTCCTCCATTGTCGACAGGTCCACCAACGGTCGGTACACCGGAGGATGCCGTCATCTCATCACATGTCCCAGCGGACAGTGCCTATGAAGGACAACAGCGAGCACAGAGTCAAACAACTCAGAAGTACGTACCCACAGTTTACACAGAACACCAATCATACACAAAAGGTGGCTTGTATGTGTGTTGAGACTAGGCCTAGGTATGTGTGACGCAGTTGAAAATGAGGCCATGTGGGCCCCTGAAATGGTGGCTGCCTGACCTCTAAAGTGGGACAATGGGATGTGAGCTAACTGCGCTGGCGTTGTACACTGTCGCGGTAGGCGGTCGGAGACCGCGGCGCAATGCTGCATTGGTTAACATTGTACCCTATGGGTCCCAGGAGCCAATGACGATGTACGCCGGCGATGATGGTACGCACCGCCGCGGACGTGACCACCATTTTCTATCACTTCAATCACTCGATACCTGATCTTCGACAGGAGAGGACCTACACTGCAAGTGCTGCTGTGACCTCAGTCTGGAAGAGACAATGGCTCATGCGTCTGGGGAAAGGGCCCCTGCCTTCACATTGGAGGAGTTGGAGAAGCTCGTTGATGGGGTCCTTCCCAGTACACGCTACTCTACGGTCCTCTAGACAAACAGGTAAGTACAGAGGGAGCATGTTGTATGGGCTATGCCTGTGTGGAGAGGGCTGGATGTAAGATGGAAGGGGGCAGAGTGCTGCGTGCATGTATGACGGTGAGTGTATGTGCCACATGGCAAGGGTAGGGATGGGGGCCACTCACTTTGACGGTGCAGTTGGTAATGACTTCTCTTCTTCCCCTGTACGTTTCATGTAGGTCAGCACCCACCAGAAGAAAGATATTTGGCGTGCCATCGCCAAGGACGTCCGGACCCTGGGGGTCTACCACAGATGGAGCACCCACTGCCGGAAAAGATGGGAGGACTTTCGCAGCTGGAGCAAGAAGACGGCGGAGGCTCAGCTGGGAATGGCCTCCCAACGTGGGAGGGTTGCCCGTCGAACCATGACCCCCCTGACGTTCAGGATCCTGTCGGTGGCCTACCCGGAGTTGGAAGGGTGCTTGAGGGCATCACAGCAAACACAAGGGGGTGAGTACACTCACATTCAGCTGACTTTGCGCCCAGTGGAGTTGTCTGGGTGGGGGAGGAGGGCTGTGGATTTCCCTAGGCCAGGGTGAGTTCCGTAGGCTAGGCCCCTCCGTAAGCCATGGCCCTGTGGCCCCCACCCCACCTCTGTAGAGTGCCAAGTACAGCTATTCATGCCCCTGTGTCATCTATGTGTGCAGATGTCGTCCATAACCTTGTAGCCGATTTCCCAGAAATTGCACTGTGGAGCCCAAGAGTGCGGTGTAGTGCAGGGGGCCTCTATGTCTGTCTTGTCTGCCAACAGTAGCGGTAATCCATGCACTCAACATGTCTTTCTTCTGTCTCCCCCCCCTTTTTTTGGTCTTCCTGTTCTTGTGTGCATTAGCATCATCAGGCGGAGGAGCAGTGGCACCGGAGCACGAGGGAGCTGCATCCCACATGGCCCTGGAGGGCGAGACTATGGACTCGGAATTCACCAGTGGGACGGAGGGCGAGGGGAGCTCCACGGTGGGGACAGGAGCTGACACCAGCGACACAGACTCGTCCTCTGATGGGAGCTTCCTTGTGGTGGCGGCAACATCTGTGCCCTCCACATCTACAGGTACAGCTGCCATCCCCCTACCAGCACCGCCCTCCCAGTAGCCCCTCAGCCTTTGCCCCGTGCCCGTTCACCCAGGAGGGTGGGCATCACCTTCACCCCAGACACCTCAGGCCCTGCCCCAGTCATCCCTGCTGCCCTCAGTGAGGAGGCCATTGACCTCCTCAGGTCCCTCACTGTTGGGCAGTCTACCATTTTGAATGCCATCCAGGGTGTAGAAAGGCAGTTGAAACAAACTAATGCATTCCTGTAGGGCATTCATTCTGGTCACGTGGCCCTTCACCGAGCTTTTCAAACTCTGGCCTCAGCACTGATGGCAGCCATTGTCCCCGTCTCTAGCCTTCCCCCTCCAACTTCCTCCACCCAGACCCAATCCCCTGTACCTCTGCCTATCCCAAGCACACCATCAGACCAGCCTGCACACACCTCAACACACAAGGGAAGCTCAGGCAAATATAAGCACCACACATCACACAGGCCCTCACGCTAGCAACACATACATGCAGACACAAAAACATCCACTGCCTCCACTGTGTCCCCCTCCTCGTCGTCTCCCTCCTCCCTCCCTGTCTCGTATACACTCACACCTGCATGCACTACCTCTACAGCCACTATGTCTCTCACCAGCACACCCCGCTCATGTGCAGTCACCACCCCCACTACCATTCACACGTCCCCTGTGTCCTCTCCAGTGTGTCTGTGACACCCCCTCCCAAGATACACAAACACAGGCACACACCCACCCAACAGCCATCCACCTCACGACAGCCTCCAGCGCATGCACCTGCACCCAAAGTCACCAAACGTACACCTCCTACTACCACCACCTCTTCCTCCACTCCCAAACCCCCTCCAGCTACCTGTCCCAGTGTGTCCAAAATAATTTTCCTGCACAGCCTTGACCTTTTTCCCACACCTCCCCCACCCCGTCCATCTCATAGGTCCCGAAGTAGCACCTCAGCAACAACATATCCGGACCAGTGGTGCCTGTTGTCACAGGTATGTGGAGTGCACCGGCCACCAGGACAGCCAGTGTGGCACGGAGCCACAGCACAGCCAGTCCCCCCCCTGTGAAGCATCAGAAGTTGGCCAGTGCCCGGCGGGAGAGGGGGAAGACTCCAGCCACCAAAGCCGCTCCCAGGGGTCCCGGTGGGAGTGTGAAGTCAGCTGTTACACCTCCCAAGGTGGGGAAGGGCCACTAGAAACCCGGCAAGTCTGGGAAGAGCTGCATGGCGGAGAAGACCGCCATCATCCCCGCTGCCCAGGAGGCCACCGCCAGCCCCAGCCCAGCTGCCCAGGAGGGACCTGCCAGCCCCATCCCAGCTGCCCAGGAGGGCCCCGCCAGCCCCAGCCCAGCTGCCCAGGAGGGCCCTGCCAGCCCCATCCCAGCTGCCCAGGAGGGCCCCGCCAGCCCCATCTCAGCTGCCCAGGAGGCCACCGCCAGCCCCAGCCCAGCTGCCCAGGAGGGCCCCGCCAGCCCCATCCCAGCTGCCCTGGAGGGCCCCGCCAGCCCCAACCCAGTTGCCCAGGAGGGCCCCGCCAGCCCCATCCCAGCTGCCCAGGAGGGCCCCGCCAGCCCCAGCCCAGCTGCCCAGGAGGCCACCACCAGCCCCAGCCCAGCTGCCCAGGAGGGCCCCGCCAGCCCCATCCCAGCTGCCCAGGAAGGCCCCACCAGCCCCAGCTCAGCTGCCCAGGAGGCTACCGCCAGCCCCAGCCCAGCTGCCCAGGAGGCCACCGCCAGCCCCAGCCCCGCTGGTCCATGAAGCACCGCCAGCACAAGCCCCGCGGGGCCATGAAGGACCGCCAGCACAAGCCCCGCGGGGCCATGAAGGACCGCCAGCACAAGCCCCGCTGGGCCATGAAGGACCGCCAGCACAAGCCCCGCTGGGCCATGAAGGACCGCCAGCACAAGCCCCGCTGGACCATGAAGGACCGCCAGCACAAGCCCCGCTGGGCCATGAAGGACCGCCAACTCAAGCACCGCTGGGCCGGGCACTGCCAAATCAAGCACCGCTGAACAGGGCGCCGTCAACTCAAGCACCGCTGAACAGGGCACTGCCAAATCAAGCACCGCTGAACAGGGCACCACCAAATCAAGCACCGCTGGGCCGGGCACCGCCAACTCAAGCACCGCTGAACAGGGCACCACCAAATCAAGCACAGCTGAACAGGGCACCACCAACTCAAGCACTGCTGAACAGGGCACCGCCAAATCAAGCACAGCTGAACAGGGCACCGCCAAATCAAGCACCACTGGGCCGGGCACTGGCAAATCAAGCACCGCTGGGCCGGGCACCGCCAAATCAAGCACCGCTGAACAGGTCACTGCCAAATCAAGCACCACTGGGCCGGGCACCACCAAATCAAGCACCGCTGGGCCGGGCACCGCCAAATCAAGCACCGCTGAACAGGGCACCGCCAACTCAAGCACCGCTAGCCCATGAGCAGCAGGGGCACTGACGCAACTGGGTCCATCACGGGGTGAGTGATGCACTCTGGGCACCAGTTCCCCTCCAGAACCAGTGGAGACTGTCATCCACTACCTCTGTCCTTCACAGGATGAAGCACTCTGGGCACCATTCCCCTTCCAGAACCAGTGGAGACTGTCATCCACTACATCTGTCCTTCACAGGATGAAGCACTCTGGGCACCAGTCCCCCTCCAGAACCAGTGGAGACTGTCATCCACTACCTCTGTCCTTCACAGGATGAAGCACTCTGGGCACCTGTCCCCCTCCAGAACCAGTGGAGAGATCCATCCACTACCTCTGTCCTTCACAGGATGAAGCACTCTGGGCACCAGTCCCCCTCCAGAACCAGTGGAGACATGCATCCACTACCTCTGTCCTTCACAGGATGCAACACTTTGGGCACCAGTTCCCCTTCAGAACCAGTGGAGAGATCCATCCACTACCTCTGTCCTTCACAGGATGAAGCACTCTGGGCACCAGTCCCCCTCCAGAACCAGTGGAGACTGTTATCCACTTGAGAGACTGTGGCTTTGCACTCCCCAGGATAATGCAGTGGGCAAACCACCCACTGGAGAGACTTGAGAGACTGTGGCTTTGCACTCCCAGGATAATGCAGTGGGCAAACCACCCACTGGAGAGACTTGAGAGACTGTGGCTTTGCACTCCCCAGGATTGAACAGTGGGCATTGAGCCCCCTCGTGGATCTGGCGTCGTGCACTCATCCGGCTGAGGTGTCCCCCCCCCTTCCATTTCCCCTGAGGTGCCTGTTGTATTTCTATCTGATGCCCCTGCAGTGTTCTCTCTGTTTTGATCGGGTATTGAGTGTGGGCCTCGCCCATGCATTTTGGGCCCAGTGGTACACGGACTATAAATGGTGCAATACCTGGACTTGTATTATTGGTGTATATATTTGTTTATAGTGTATATATATTTTTGAGTACTGGATTTAAATATATTACAATGGTTACACTCATTTCCTTTTGTCTTTTGTAGAGGAGCAGGAAGACTATCGCAGGTAGAATTTGGAGTTCCGGTTCTATGGTGTCCTCGTTCCTTGTGGGGTGTGTAGAGGTGAGCGTTTTCCCTTCGGAATTCCTGTTTCCGCCATGTTTTTATCTGCGGTGAATCCGCTGCGAAAAAGGTGGCGGATTGGCCTGTCATAATAGTGTGGGCGGTACATTGTCTCCCATCTGTCTGTTGGCGGTGACTGCCAAGCTGTTTGTTTGTACCGCCGTGGCGGTCTGAGTGTTAAAGTGGCTGTCTTTGTTGGCGATTTCCGCCACAGTCGTAATTGCAATTTTTTTACCGCCGGCCTGTTGGCGGTCTTACCGCCGCTTTAACACCGTCCGCCAGGGTTGTAATGACCCTCTATGTGCCTGTCCTCCATAGTCGCCAGGTACACGATGGGTCTCTACACGGGGGATGTCTCCATCTCCTATTTGTTCTCAGCGGTTGAACTCTAGGGTGGAAAACGGTGAGCAGAGGGTCATATTCACACATATGTTACAATAAAAATTGATTTCTTCCTTTACAGAAACAGTAAGTGGATTCGAAAGTCAGTTGATGTGCCAATGTCTGCTGTGACGTAGTTAGGTGCCATGGCCTGTGCCCCCCTGAAATGGCGGCTGCACCTGCACTGCGGCCACCATCGCAAGCTGCCCCGCGGCCAGCACCACCACCTGCACTGCGGACAGCACCACAGCCACCAGCAGCAGCAGCCCCATTGTGCAGCCATCTGAGGCTGCAGGGGAAGGGCTGGAGCCTCCCCCCTCCACTGGCAGCACCGCCACCTGCACTGTGGCTACCACCGCTAGCTGCACCACGGCCATCACTGCCACCTGCACCGTCGCAAGCAGCGTCACAAGCAGCACCGCCACCAGCAGCAGCAGCCCCAGTGGGCAGCCAACTGAAGCTGCAGGGGAAGGGCTGTATCCTCCCCCCACCACTGGCTGCACCATCACCTGCACGTCACTGCAACCACTGTGCAGCCGTCCCCATTGGCGGATGGACTGTAGTCATGCATTCATGGTGTGTCATGCATCCTGCCCACAGAAAATCATGTGGCTCTGACACCCTGGTGAGGGACTGTGACCTTGCACACCCCATGTGCTGCATCACTGAGCACCAAGCCCCCTCCAGAACCAGGGGAAGAAGGCATCCACTCACCCTATCCTTGGCAGGATGAAGCACACTGGGCACCATCCCCCTCCAGAACCAGTGGAAGACGACATCCACTTACCCTATCCTTGGCAGGATGAAGCACACTGGGCACCATGCTCCCTCCAGAACCAGTGGCAAACTGGTACCTACTAGAGAGACTGTGGCTTTGCACTTCCCAGGACCAAGCAGTGGGCAAACCACCCCCTTGAGAGACTGTGGCCTGGCACTCCCCAGGACCAAGCAGTGGTCAAACCACCCACTTGAGAGACTGTGGCCTTGCACTCCCTAGGACCAAGCAATGGGCAGACCACCCACTTGAGATACTGTTTCTTTGCACTCCCCAGGACCAAACAGTGGGCACCCCACCCACTTGAGAGACTTGAGAGACTGAGGCTTTGCACTCCCCAGGACATCGCAGTGGGCATGGAGCCCCCTCCAGGTGCAGTGGCCTTGTACCATCTTCCGGCTGAGGTGCCCCCCTTTCCCTGTCCCCCTGAGGTGCCTGTGTGTTTTCGACCTGATGCCCCTGCAGTGTTCTCTCCATATTGAGGCAGGAGTCAAGTGTGGGCTTGGCCTATGTGTTTTGGCCCAGTGGGCCACAGACATTTTGAGAGGACATTGTCCCGCCTTTTGTAAATATTGTATATTTTGTAAATACTGTTTTTGAATTATTAATGTATTTCTAATATATCACTAATTTGACTCAATTACTTTTGTCCTTGCGTTATTCCTGAGGGTTACAGGGTGTATATGTAATGTTGTTCCATGTGTTTGTGTGTATGGTTTTGGGGGTAAGGATGGGGGTGGGGGTGTTGTGTGTTGCGTGTGTTTGTCACTCTCTTTTTCCTCCCCCTCACCCCTATATGCTAGGTACAGTACTCACTGTGGTCATTGTCGCCGCCGTTAGTAGTCCTGGTATATGAGCAGATACACCAGCATGGGGAAGACATGCAGCTTAGGCTCCATGGCGTCCTGGTTCTTCCTTGAGTGTAGAGAGGTCAGTGGTTTCCCTTCAAAGTTCTGTTTCTGCCGTACATTTGATGGTGTTGGTTCCGCCCCGGAAAAGCTGGCGGATGGGCAGGTTGTAACAGGGTGGGCGGTACATTGACTTCTGTCTGGCTGTTGGCAGTTACCGTCGCGGTGTTTGTTGCTACCGCCACGGCAGTCGGAGTGTTAAAGTGCCTGTATCTGTTGGCTGTTTCCGCTGTGGTCATGATTCCATTTTTGTTGCCGCGGGCCTGTTGGCGGTATTACCGCCACTTTAACACCGACCGCCAGGGTTTTAATGAGGGCCTGCAGCAGCAAATCTCCTGTTTGAGACCCAGCCTGAGACATGTTGAGTGAGGATTTTAATTTAGAAAATTGGCAGGAAAAAACGAATTTGCAAAAGAGGTAAAAATCAAGTTGACCTTCAACTGTGGCTGTGGGTAGGTAGTGAAATACTTAGCTACTGTATGTCACTGCACAAATACAAGTCCAATCTCACCGCTAATCACCAATGTTAGAAATGGGGTCTCTGGTTGGCAGTCAGGTTACCCCCTGTCCAAGCATGGACCCTCACTCTAGTCAGGTTAAGTCACACACAATCCAAATTATCCTGTGCCCACCCTCTGGTAGCTTGGCACTGAGCAGTCAGGCTTAACTTAGAACAGTAAAGTATTTGTGCAATAAATCATACAATAACACAATATAGCTGCACAAAAATACACCACACAGTGTTTAGAAAAATATATATTATTTATCTGGATAAATGCAGGTCAAAATGATTAAAATTAAAAAAGTATATGTTGTGATATCACTGAAAAGTGATACAAAGTGGCATGGGTCTTTTTAAAGCAAACAAAGTTTCTTTCAAGCACAAAGTACCTGGTTCGCGTGAAAAATCTCCGCAAAGGGCCAAAGAGGAGGAGATACGTGGAAACAAAGGGGTGTGCGTTGATTTCTAAGGCTGAACACGGTGATGGATTGTTTTGTTTTTACGCAAGGACGGCTGTGCGTCGATTTCCAGTGCTCGGTTGTGGATCCTCTTTGGGTTGCGGGGTTTTCAGATGTGGTGTGGATTTCCGACATTGTAAGGATGAAGTCACAGGAGCTACGTCGATCCAGGAGGCATGGCGTCGAGTTTTCTACCGCACGGCAGGGGCTGTGTCGATTTTTCTCTGGAAGTCTTGCTGTGTTGTTCCAATTCGCTGTGCGTCGATCCGGTGAGGCCAGGCGTAAAATTTCCGGTCGCTACGCTGGTGCTGCGTCGATCTTGTTGCAAAGTTGGGCTGCGTCATTCCGGTTCGGTGCAGGCTGTGCATCGTTTCTGGCAGGCTGTGTGTCGATTTTCGCCACACAAGGAGTCCTTATTGTAGAGATTAAGGCCCTCATTTCAACCTCAGCGGTCTTTTTTCAAGACCGCCGAGGTACCGCTGTGCTGCAGACCGCCAGTGCAGACGGTTTTCCACGCAGCGAATCATGACTGCTGGCAGCCCTCCGTCCTTTTTTGGACAGAGAGCCGCCAGCAGCCATACCGGCGGTCAGCGGGGAAGTGGAGGCTGCCCCACCTCCACCACCCGTCATCAGAACACCGCCTACCGAATCCCAACCCAGTATTCGGTGTGGTGGTATTCTGGTGACGGGGAGCCGGTGGCAGAGCAGCCCCCATGGATCCCGTCCCCACCCAGAGGATCACCGGTCAAGGTGAGGTGATCGTCCGTTAGGGGAGGGGGGTGTTGTGTGTGTGCATGGGGGTGTGCATGTGAGTATGTAGAGGGGGTGTGTGAGTGCCTGTATGCATGCAGGGGTGTGTTGTGTGTATGGGAAATGTGTGCGGGTCGGTCTGTGTGCATGTCTGTTTGTATGTGTGCGGGTATGTGTTGTTGTAGCGTATGTGTGCCTGTAGGGGTGTGTGTCTGTTGATGTTGGGGGTGGGGGAGGGGGGTCCTGCCACCTTTGAGGGGTGGTAGGGGGTCGGGTGTGGGGGGAGGACTCGGGTGGGGGAGGGGGGTGTTGAGATCCCTATCAGTGCCAGGGAATGAATTCCCTGGCACTGATAGTGCCTACCACCATGGATTTCGTGACAGTTCCAAACAACATGCAATCTATGGCAGTAAGCAGGGTCCTGATACCGCCGGCAGTCTAGTGAACGCCGCTGGGCTGGGGACCGAAGTCTCCAGCCCAGCAGTCATCACCGCCCTGGCGGTCGGAGTGGAGAAGTGGCAGATGACCATGGCGGTACCCGCCATGGTCATAATTCCATTTTTTCCCGCCACTTCTCCCCGCCCTCCAGGGTCGTAATGAGGGCCTAAGTCTTTTTGGTCCTGAGACTGAAGGGAACGGGAGGCAAGCTCTATCCAAGCCCTTGGAGAGCCCTTCTTCATCACAGCCAGAGAGTAGCAAGGCAGTAGGGCAACAGCAAGGCAGCAGTCCTTCACAGAAAGCAGACAGGTGAGTCCTTTGAGCAGCCAGGCAGGTCTTCTTGGCAGGATGCAGGTTCTGGTTCAGGTTCTCTTCTCCAGGAAGTGTCTGAGTTGGTAGGGGCAGAGGCCCTGGTTTCATACCCAATTGTGCCTTTGAAGTGGGGGAAACTTCAAAGAGGGGCTTAGAAGTGCACCAGGTGCCCTTTCAGTTCAATCTTGTCTGCCAGGGTCCCAGTAGGGGGTGTGGCAGTCCTTTGTGTGAGAGCAGGCCCTCCATCCTCCCAGCCCAATAAGACCCATTCAAAATGCAGATATATGCTAGTGAGGCTGAGTATCCTGTGTTTGGGGTGCGTCTGAGTGAATGCAGAAGGAGCTGTCAACTGAACCCAGCCAGACGTGGAATGTAAAGCACAACAAGATTTAAGTGCAGAGAAATGCTCACTTTCTAAAAGTGGCATTTCTAAAATGGTAATATTAAATCCAACTTCACCAGTCAGCAGGATTTTGTATCACCATTCTGGCCATACTAGATATGACCTTCCTACTCCTTTCAGATCAGCAGCTACCACTCAAACAATGTATGAGGGCAGCCCCAATGCTAGCCTATAAAGGGAGCAGGCCTCACAGCAGTGTAAAAACGAATTTAGGAGTTTTACACTACCAGGAAATGTAAACTACATAGATACATGTCCTGCCTTTTGCCTACATATCACCGTGCTCTAGGAGTTACCCAGGGCACACCTTAGGGGTGACTTATATGTAGGAAAAGGGGAGTTTTAGGCTTGGCAAGTGCTTTTAAATGCCAAGTCGAATTGGCAGTGAAAATGCACACACAGGCCTTGCAATGGCAGACCTGAGACAAGGTTAAGGGGCCACTTAAGTGGGGGGCACAATCAGTGCTGCAGGCCTACCAGTAGCATTTAATCTACAGGCTCTGGGCATATATAGTGCACTCCACGTGGGACTTATAAGTAAATCAAATAGCCCAATTGGGTATGATCCAATGTTACCATGTTTGAAGGGAGAGAGCATATCTACTTTAGCACTGGTTAGCAGTGGTAAAGTGTACAGAGTCTAAAAAACAGTAAAAACAGTATCTCAAAAGTGGAGGGAGGCAGGCAAAAAGTTATGTGTGACCACCCTAAGGCTGTCAGGTCTAACACTTACCATGTAGAAGGCTTAGATGTTGACATCAAACAGATTAAGTCCAAGTCATTGAAGAACAGTGATTTCCATAGGAGGCCATGCAAACAAATGATTCCCTTCTCTTATGTTAAAGGGTTGAACCATGTTTCTCTACTTTTCTTTAGTGCCCCACATGAGTAGCTTCAGGTAGTCTCAGGGGTTTCTTGCTTTCCAGGCCCAGAACATAATCTTCACCTACCAGCCTCTTCGACATACCACTCTCACACACACCTTATATTGTCCACCACATGCTTAGCAAAGCAGAGGAGCCCTGGGCTGATGCTTCTTACAGGCTCCATAATACCCTTAAACAGATTGGATCAGGAGAAGCCCATGTATTTGCTCATGCAATGAGCATGCTGAACTAGTGCCCCGCGTAACTCCAAGTGCTATTCCCTGAGTGTTGGTTACGAAGATGGAACCATAGAAGGATAGCACAACTATCTGATGTCTTCATCTGGGAAATTGACATATCTAGGGTAAGCAATCTCCCTTAATTGATTCATCCAGTACCTGCCTTGTGTCCTCATAAGAATCCACCTGAACCCTTCCTGAGGTGGTAAAAGCCACCATTGCTTGGAAGACAGCATATTAATATCATGATTGGCTATCACTGTGGTCCATCACCCTTTGAAAAGCAAGGTATATAGAACCCGGCATGAAAGGTTGCTCTCTCTGTTCTTATGCATTGAGAGAAATTGGAAAGTGTGAAGCTGAGCTTCCTCTTTTGAGCACTGGAGATCGAGCTCCTACTGCCGATTGAGAAACTTGAATCATGACTCAGGATCACTGACCTCCATGGGTCTGCCATGGGATACATGTAACGTGTTAAGTCAAGAAACTTAGAGGCCAGCAGTTTCCTTAACCCCTTTGCTGCCAGGCCTTTTACCCCTCAGGTGCCAAGTCTTTTTTTGGTTATTTGGGGCAGTTTGCGCTCAGGCCCTCATAACCTTTTGTCCACATAAGCTACCCATGCCAAATTTGCATCCTATTTTTTTCAACATTCTAGGGTATTTTAGAGGTACCCAGACTTTGTGGGTTCCCCTGAAGGAGACCAAGAAATTAGCCAAAATACAGCAAAAATGTAGTTTGTTTTTAAAAAAATGGGAAAAAGGTGCTATAGAAGGCGGCTTGTGGTTCTTCCCCTGAAAATGGCATCAACAAAGGGTTTGCAGTACTAAAATAACCAACTTCCCAGCTTTCAGGAACAGGCAGACTTGAATCAGAAAACCCAATTTTTCAACACAATTTTTGCATTTTACTGGGACATACCCCATTTTTACAATTTTTTGTGCTTTCAGCCTTCTTCCAGTTAGTGACAGAAATGGGTGTGAAACCAGTGCTGGATCCCAGAAAGCTAAACATTTTTGAAAAAGTAAATAATATTCTTAATTCAGCAAGGGTTAATCTGTGTAGGTCCTACAAGGTTTTCCTACAGAAAATAACAGCTGAAATAAAAAAATATTGAAATTTAGGTGAAAAAAACACAAATTTGTATCCACGTTTTGCTCTGTAACTTTTACCTGTGATGTCAGATTTTTTAAAGCAATATACCGTTACGTCTGCTGGACTCTTCTGGTTGCGGAGATATATAGAGCTTGTAGGTTCATCAAGAACCCTAGGTACCCAGAGCCAGAAAATGAGCTGCACCTTGACATGAGTTTTCATTCTGTACCGGGTATATAGCCATTCATTTGCTGAAATATAAAGAGTGAAAAATATCTATAAAGAAAACCTTTGTATTTCCAAAATGGGCACAAGAAAAGGTGGTGAGAAGCAGTGGTTATTAGCAATATGTGAATTCCGGGGTGCCCATACTAGCATGTGAATTACAGGGGATTTCTCAAATAGATGTCTTTTTTACACATTGGCCCTCATTACAACCCTGGCGGTCAGTATTAAAGTGGTGCTTATACAACCAACAGGCCATCGGTAAAAAAAAAAGGGATTTGGACCATGGCGGTTACCGCCAATCAAAACCACTACTTTAACACCTGTACAGCCAGGGTGGTAATGGCCGCCGGGCTGGAGAATTCGGTCTCCAGCCCAGTGGCTGCCACAATCCCACCCTCGGGATTACGACCCGGCCTACCGCCATGGTTTTCGTGGCATATAACATATCGCCACGAAAACCATGGCGGTAGGCACTATCAGTGCCAGGGAATGCCTTCCCTGGCACTGATAGGCGTCTCCCCCAGCCCCCTCTCCAGAGTCCTCCCCCGCCCTCCCCCTCCAGCTCCTTCCCCCCACACATATACACAACCACACACGCACCTATATACACACTTGCACACACGCATACCCACCACCACCCATGCATGCACACATACATACCCACACACCACAACACACACTAACATACCTTCTCACACACAGGCATTAACAACACACAACACTCACAATCACTCATTCACGAATGCATCCTACGTGACTCACACTCGCATGCACGCATACAATACATACACACACACACATACAAACAACACCCCTACCCCCCTCTCCAGTCACAGAACCCGACTTACCTGCTTGAAGGTGGTCCTCCGGCTGGAGACGGTCCGCGGCGCTGCTGTCAGCAGCAGCGTCCGCCAGCAAAACACCGCCAGGCTGTATCCTTGCTCCTGATACAGTTGGTGGTGTTTTGCTGGCGTGGCGGTGCTGCTGTCAGCAGTGCCGCCTTACCGCCGTCCCCTGCCATGACCGTCAGCAGTGTTCCGGCAGCAATCTGGCGGAATACCGTCATCGATCATGATACTGGTAGACGGCTGGTAGCCATGGCGGCGGTATGTTGGCACCCATCACCATAGAGGTAGGCGTCGATACCAATGTTGAAATGAGGGCCATTGTCTTACATTTGGAAGGAAAAAATGTAGAGAAAGACAAGGGGCAATAACACTTGTTTTGCTATTCTGTGTTCCCCCAAGTCTCTCGATAAAAATTGTACCTCACTTGCGTGGGTAAGCCTAATGCTCGCAACAGGAAACACAACATGGACACATCATATTTTTACCTTGAAATCTGAAGTGTTTTTTGCAAAGTCCCTAGCTGTAGGTTTTGGCCTCTAGCTCAGCCGGCACCTAGGAAAAAATACCAAACCTGTGCATTTTTTAAAACTAGACACCTAGGGGAATCCAAGATGGGGTGCCTTGTAGGGCTCGCACCACGTTCTGTTACCCAAAATCCTTTGCAAACCTCACAGTGTGGTGGAAAAAAAACATTTTTTCCACACATTTTAGTGACAGAAAGTTCTCGAATTTGAGAGGAGCCACACATTTCCTTCCACCCCGCGTTCCCCCAAGTCTCCCAATAAAAATGGTACCTCACTTGTGTGGGTAAGCCTAGTGCCTGCGACAGGAAATGCCCTAAAACACAACGTGGACACATCACATTTTCCCAAAGAAAACAAAGCTGTTTTTTGCAAAGTGCCACACTGTGGATTTTGACCTCTAGCTCAGCCGGCACCTAGGGAAACCTACTGAACCTGTGCATTTTTGAAAAGTAGACACCTAGGGGAATCCAAGATGGGGTGACTTGCGGGGCTCTCAGCAGGTTCTGTTACCCAGAATCCTGTGCAAACCTCAAAATTTGGCAAAAAACACTTTTTCCTCACATTTCGGTGACAGAAAGTTCTGGAATCTGAGAGGAGCCAGAAATTTCCTTCCACCCAGCATTCCCACTTGTCTCACAATAAAAATGGGACCTCACTTGTGTGGGTAGGCCTAATGCCCACGACAGGAAATGTCCCAAAACACAACATGGACACATCACACTTTCCCAAAGAAAACAGAGCTGTTTCTTGCAACGCGCCTAGCTGTTGATTTTGGCCTCTAGCTCAGCCGGCAACTAGGGAAACCTACCAAACCTGTGCATTTTGTAAAGTAGACACCTAAGGAAATCCAAGATGGGGTGACTTGTGGGCTCTCACCAGGTTCTGTTACCCAGAATCCTGTGCAAACCTCAAAATTTGGCAAAAAAATTACTTTTTCCTCACATTTCGGTGAAAGAAAGTTCTGGAACCTGAGAGGAGCCACAAATACCTCACTTGCCACAAATTTTCTTCCACCCAGCATTCCCCCAAGTCTCCTGATAAAAATGGTACCTCACTTGTATGGGTAGGCCTAGTGCCTGCGAAAGCAAATGCCCCAAAACACTATGTGGACACATCAAAATTATCAAATACAAAACTGTTTTTACAGGGGGGCACCTGCGTTTTTGGTCCTAGGCTCAGCAGCCATATAGCGAAATCTACCAAACCCAAACATTTCTGAAAAACTAGACACCCAAGGGAGTCCAGGGAGGTGTGACTTGCGTTGATCCCCCAGTGTTTTCTTACCCAGAACCCTTTGCAAACCTCAAAATTTGGCTAAAAAAACATTTTCCTCACATTTCAGTGACAGAAAGTTCTGGAACCTGAGAGGAGCCACAAATACCTCACTTGTGTAGGTGGCCCAGGTGCCTGCAACAGAAAAAGGCCAAAAACCTGTAGCGATTGAGGGGATAGCACAGCGAGTTGATAAGCACATATTTTTCTTTTATATCTCTTTAGGCTGACTCTGCTTTGGGGACCCACACAAGTGAGGTACCATTTTACTTGGGAGACTGAGGGGAACGCTGGGTGGTAGGAAATGTGTGCCGGAGCAGTGATCCTACAAAGAAAAGTGAGGAAAATATGCTTTTTTAAGCAAATTTTGAGGTTTGCAGAGGAGTCTGGGTAAGAGAATGTTGGGGGATCCAGGCAAGCCACGCCTCCCTGGACTCCTTGGGGTGTCTAGTTTTAAAAAAATGTCTGGGTTTGGTAGGTTTGCCGAGATGATGGCCGCACCCGGGCCAAAAACATAGGTGTCCCCTCCCCCCAAACACAGGTAGTTTTGCAGTAGATAATTTTCATGTGTCCACGTACTTCTGTGATGTTCCAAACACCAAAATTGTGAAAAGAAATGCAGTTAGGTTGTTAAAAAGACCCCTGACCAACCAACCAAGTTGATGGCATGCTTCATCATCGGGGTCCCACCCGAGACACCTATCGTGTCACGGGTGTGCTGCGATGCCTGATTACAGCGGAGCAGATTTTGTCATTTTTTCCACACATGCTGGTTGGATTTGGCACTAGGGTGAGTAATGGTTCAGTAGATCAAATTGAAATGCACTGTTATTAACTGAAAGGCCAAAAAACGGACCCAATGACTCACAGCTCGTGTGCTGTAAAGCTGCGTCAAGGCACCAACCACTTTACAGTCCATTCACACACCTTTCATATATGACATGCACAAGACCAGTGACACTGCCGGCCGCAGGCCCAGCACATTACAACACCTGAATCAACAGACAGCGCCATTGAAGGGCCCATCACTTTCATACACCCACATGCCTGATAAAGAAATCACAGGTGATGGGAGTGTGTGGACTGGCGATTGGCTGACACTGCCAGCCAAGCACCACTCCACGCACACTGCCAGCCAAGTGCCACCCACACACATCGCCAGCCAAGCACCACCCCACGCACACCACCAGCCAAGTGCCACCCCACACACACTGCCAGCCAAGCACCACCCACACACACCACCAGCGAAGCGCCACCCCACGCAAACCACCAGCCAAGCGCCACCCCACACACACCCGCCAGTGAAGCACCACCCCACGCACACCACCAGTCAAGTGCCACCCCACACACACCACCAGCCAAGCGCCAGTCCATGCACACCACCATCACTTTTTTGTTTTTAAACAACAAAGAAACCACTAATTATAAATAAGTACAAAACTACAAACACAGAAGCTCTAATTGAATACATGACAGTAATGCCAACCGTGAAACTGAACACATGAAAATATAAAACAGCAGTTTACGCTCACGGTATTTCCCAATGATTCTTCTGTGTGTGGAAGCTCCTGAAACAACCACCCACACACAGCCCAGGCTTTGACGGACAATCAGGGCAGTACATACTAGTCTCCTTCCTGATACCTCTTCAAGCACAGTCTCTACATCTCTTAGCAGGAAAGTTTTTTTTGGCCGTGGGAGGAATGTGCTCAGAAAAGTGACGATCCTTCAATCTAGCAACATCCTCCACCACTGCTGCTCTAGGAACACTTGCCTGTTCCAGCACAACAAGGCTCGCTATCTGAAATTTCACTAATGTCATCCTTGACTCTGGAGAACTATCCTTGAACACATCAAAAGCATTAAAAGTTGCCAAGTGGAACAGGTGAACTGCTAATTTTGTACACCAAACATAAGCCTTACGAGCAGCAGTGTATGGTTCCAACCTCTGATCTACTCTATCAACACCACCCATGTGCTTATGCTTATTGTAGTCTAAAATGCACACAGGTTTGCGCACTACAGCAACTTGACCCCAAACTGCCACAGGTGAAGTACTCTCACCGTGGAAGGTAGTTAGCATGTACACATCCCTCCTGTCTACAAATGTCAGAGCTAGCAGCTCATCATTCTGCAAGACACTGCACTGTCCCTTCTAAAGTTTCTTACAGACAATCTCTCTAGGATAGCCTTTCCGATTAGAGAGTATTGTGCCACAAGCAACAGTGTCCACTCTGAACAATTCCTTGAATAACTGAACTCCAGTGTAGAAGTTACCTACATATAAATGTTGACCTTTGTTAAACAGTCGTCTATCAAGTTCCACACAATTTTCTCACTAACTCCAAAAGTGGGTGGACAACCGGGGGGGTCAACACTGGAATCCCCACCAGTGTAGACCTAGGAATTATAAACATATCCTGTACTACTTTCAGACAGCATATACATTTTGATTCCATACCGTACCCTCTTGCTAGGAATGTACTGCCTATAAACCAAATGACCCTTGAACAGGACCAAAGACTCATCTACAGAAATTTCTTTCCCTGGGACATAGATCTCTGAAAAACCAATCTACCAAATGATCAAGGACAGATCTAATCTTAAAAAGACGGTCAGAATCAGAGTGATCTTGTGGCAAGGCTAAAGCATTATCTACAAAATGCAACATCCAAAGAAGAAGCTCATACCGGTTATGACTCATGATTGCAGGAAATATAGAAGTTGCCATCAAGTGACTAGTAGACCAATATGAAGACAGTGACGGCTTCCGTATTAGGCCCATCAAAAAAGTTAAACCCAATAATTTGTTCATCTCTTCCCGATTTGTGGGAATCCACTGGCTAGCTCTAGAGTGTGGCCTAAGTCTGGCAGCGTTGTCCCTCAAATACTGCTCTGCATACAAATTAATCTGCTCAACAATTTCTTCCAAAAATACATCATCCATCAACAACTCAAAGAAGTTGAGAGGCAAAAAGTTTTCCATATTTACTCTACACCCTGGGAAACCAGTCAAGGCAGGCAACTGTGGCTGCTCCATGTTTGGTGCAACCCACGTGTCAGGTCTTCCAAAGGGAAGCTTTTCAGCCACTGGCTGCTGCACCATTGGCACATCAGTGTCCTCATCTAAAACAGGCACTTCATCAACACTGAGAGTGGCTTCATCATCAGATAATTCCTCTCTGACAGATTATTTACTTCCAGAATCCTGCACTTCCTCCTCTGCCTCAGATGCAGAGTCAGTCTCATAATCATGGTCAGAAGACGACTCAAAAAGCACACCAACAACCTGCTGAGCAGTCATCCTACGGCTAGCCATGATCCTTCCTATAAAAAGTAACTTTACAAATGCACCACCAATAACCAGCACTGTGTAAGATAAGTAATAAACAAAGTCTAACTTTATCACTGAGAGTTATAAACTCAAAAACTATACCGCTCACTTGCCTGAAAAAGCTTGACTCACCAGCAACTACTCTGCACAGCCACAGCAATCACCAATGATATCCCACTAAAAAGAAAAAAGAAAAGCAAATTAGACATAAGACAACACAAATATCATTGTGCATAAATCTAAGGACATTTTCATACACAATCCTGAATTTAGTACATGTTAGAAATGGGGTTTTTGGTTGGCAGTCAGGTTGCCCTCTGTCCAAGCAAGAACCCTCACTCTAGTCAGGGTAAGTCACACACAATCCAAAATCAGCCTGTGCTCACCCTCCGGTAGCTTGGCACGAGCAGTCAGGCCTAACTTAGAAGGCAATGTGTAAAGCATTTGTGCAATAAATCATACAACACCATAGCATAACACCACAAAAATACACCACACAGTGTTTAGAAAAATATATAATATTTATCTGGGTATCTTCAGGTCAAAACTATCAAAGTTGCAATACGAATTTGTAAAGATATCACTGAAAAGTGATATAAAGGTGGTCATTCCAACCCTGGCGGTCCATGACCGCCGGGTTGGAGGACGGCGGAGCACCGCCGACAGGCCGGCGGTGCTTCAATGGGCATTCCGACCGCGGCGGTAAAGCCGCGGTCGGACCGGCAACACTGGCGGGCTCCCGCCAGTGTACCGCCGCCCATTGGAATCCTCCAAGGCGGCGCAGCTAGCTGCGCCGCCGAGGGGATTCCGACCCCCCCGATGGCGGTAGGGGGGGTCGCGGGGCCCCTGGGGGCCCCTGCAGTGCCCATGCCACTGGCATGGGCACTGCAGGGGCCCCCGTAAGAGGGCCCCTAAATGTATTTCACTGTCTGCTGTGCAGACAGTGAAATACGCGACGGGTGCAACTGCACCCGTCGCACAGCTTCCACTCCGCCGGCTCGATTCCGAGCCGGCTTCATCGTGGAAGCCTCTTTCCCGCTGGGCTGGCGGGCGGCCTGAAGGCGGCCGCCCGCCAGCCCAGCGGGAAAGTCAGAATTACCGCCGCGGTCTTTCGACCGCGGAACGGTAACCTGATGGCGGGACTTTGGCGGGCGGCCTCCGCCGCCCGCCAAGGTCCGAATGAGGGCCAAAGTGTCTTAAGTCTTTAGAAAGTAAACAGAGTCTCTTTCAAACACAAAGTACCTGGTTTCTGGTGGAAAATCTCCTCAGAGGGCCACAGGAGAAGAGGTACGTGGAAAACTGGTGTGTGCGTCGATTTCTCCTCAGCACACACGGACTTGCGTCGTTATTTTCCACGCGGGGAGTCGTGCGTCATTTTCCGGCGCGCGGACAGTCTCTTACTGTGGTTTGCGGGGAGTACCAGATGTCCCGGGTCTGTGCGTGGATTTTCCTGCTTGTTTTCCGGCTGTGCGTCGTTCTGCAGGGCTGCGCGTCGAAGTTTCGATCTCACGGCAGGCGTTGTGTCGATTTCTCCTGCGGAGTCGGGCGGGTATGTCCTTGCGAGGCCGTGCGTCAAAGTTTTGATCTCACAGCAGGCGTCGCGTCGATTTCTCCTGGGAAGTCGGGCAGCGTTGTCCTTGCGAGGCCGTGCGTCAAAGTTTCGATCTCACGGCAGGCGTCGCGTCGATTTCTCCTGGGAAGTCGGGCGGCGTTGTCCTTGCGAGACCGTGCGTCAAAGTTTCGATCTCACAGCAGGCGTTGCGTCTATTTCTCCCGGGAAGTCGGGCGGCGTTGTCCTTGCGAGGCCGTGCGTCAAAGTTTCGGTCGTCCCGAAGGCGTCGCATCGATCAGCGTCGGTGTGCGGCGTTTTTCTTGCCGCGGAACAAGCTGTGCGTCGAAAAGTTCGGTGCACGGAGCGTCCAAGAGGAAGAGAGAAGTCTTTCCTCTTGGTCCTGAGACTTCAGGAAACAGGAGGCAAGCTCTATCCAAGCCCTTGGAGAGCACTTTTACAGCCAGACAAGAGTTCAGCAAGGCAGCAGGCCAACAGCAAGGCAGCAGTCCTTTGTAGAAAAGCAGACAGGTGAGTCCTTTGAGCAGCCAGGCAGTTCAGCAAGGCAGCAGGCCAACAGCAAGGCAGCAGTCCTTTGTAGAAAAGCAGACAGGTGAGTCCTTTGAGCAGCCAGGCAGTTCTTCTTGGCAGGATGTAGTTTCTGGTTCAGGTTTCTACTCCAGCAAGTGTCTGATGAGGTAGGGCAGAGGCCCTGTTTTATACTAAGTTGTGCCTTTGAAGTGGGGGTGACTTCAAAGAGTGTCTAAGAAATGCACCAAGCCCCCTTTCAGTTCAATCCTGTCTGCCAGAGTCCCAGTAGGGGGTGTCGCAGTCCTTTGTGTGAGGGCA
This sequence comes from Pleurodeles waltl, assembly GCF_031143425.1. Classification (NCBI taxonomy): domain Eukaryota; kingdom Metazoa; phylum Chordata; class Amphibia; order Caudata; family Salamandridae; genus Pleurodeles; species Pleurodeles waltl. The sequence goes on from NC_090438.1 coordinate 474,014,392, forward strand.
GGCCCTCCACCCTCCCAGCCCAGGAAGACCCATTCAAAATGCAGATGTATGCAAGTGAGGCTGAGTACCCTGTGTTTGGGGTGTGTCTGAGTGAATGCACAAGGAGCTGCCAACTAAACCTAGCCAGACGTGGATTAAAGGGCACAACAAGGTTTTAGTGCAAAGAAATGCTCATTTTCTAAAAGTGGCATTTCTAGAATAGTAATATTAAATCCGACTTCACCAGTCAGCAGGATTTTATATTACCATTCTGGCCATACTAAATATGACCTTCCTGCTCCTTTCAAATCAGCAGCTGCCACTTCAACAATGTATGAGAGCAGCCCCAATGTTAGCCTATGAAGGGAGCAGGCCTCACACTAGTGTAAAAACAAATTTAGGAGTTTTACACTACCAGGACATATAACCACACAAGTACATGTCCTGCCTTTTACCCACACAGCACCCTGCTCTAGGGGTTAGCTAGGGCACACATTAGGGGTGACTTATGTATAGAAAAAGGGGAGTTCTAGGCTTGGCAAGTACCTTTAAATGCCAAGTCGAAATGGCAGTGAAACTGCACACACAGGCATTGCAATGGCAGGCCTGAGACAAGGTTAAGGGGCTACTGAGGTGGGTGGCACAACCAGTGCTGAAGGCCCACTAGTAGCATTTAATCTACCTGCCCTAGGCACATGTAGTGCACTCTACCAGGGACTTACAAGTAAATTAAATAGTCAATCATGGATAAACCAATCAGTAGTACAATTTACACAGAGAGCATATGCACTTTAGCACTGGTTAGCAGTTGTAAAGTGCCCAGAGGTCAAAAGCCAACAACAACAGGTCAAACAAAATAGGAGGAAGGAGGCAAAACGTTTGGGGATGTCCCTGTCAAAAAGCCAGGTCCAACATGACCCCCTACCAGCCTAAAGCCAGGGGAGAACAATCACTATCCTGATGTACTTCCCTGTTTGAGGCGACAGAACAAGGACCCAGGCCCACAACAGCAGGGGCATGCTCCAGTTCTTCGCCTTCCTGACTCCAATTGGATCCCTCTGTCCATACTCTCAGGGCCCACTAAGCCAACCCATGGGGAACCTTTCTCCTTACCTGCGGATCCCATCTGTGCAGCACCTAACCTTACTTTGCTCACAGATGTATCCCAGGAGCAGGATAGTACCACCATGACCAACACAGTGGTGTTGCCCACTCTACCCCCGGGGTGTGACACTTGTCCCCTCCCCAGGGATAACTCTGTCCACCTGGACAGCAAGCCACCATGGTTACTGACAGCTGCCAGGGATGAGAGCCAGGCCCCAGGCCTCTCAAAGCTCTCCAACCACTGTGGCTGTGGAGAGTGGGGGGCGGTAGCCCCAGGTGCTGGGCACCCTTTAACCACTCTCCCTTCCACCAGGTCAGGGATGACAGCCTGAACCTGGTCCTACCCTCTGGGGCTCTGTACCCTCCCTCCTGGAGCGGTACCCCCAGAGTCCAACATGGTCAGGGTGCTTACTGGAGTCGCCCTGTACCATTCCTCCACCAGTGCAGGGCTGTTAACCTGCAATTGGCCCTCCAACCTGGGGTCTGTACCTTCAGGTTGGACTGGGGCCCGGGGTGAGGCTTCCCTCCCCCTGCCCTCCCTTCTGGGGTCCAGCCCCCTCCAACTAGGAGTGGCCTCCTCAGAAGACAACATGGTAGGGGCACTGTTATCAGTAGCCCCTCCCTCCAGGTCCGGGGGGACACCCTGAACCTGGTCTTCCAGCCCAGGGTCTGTACCCTCAGACTGGATCACTGCCTGGCAAACCAGGACTTCCTGGTAGGTACACCTACCCCCACCAGGTCAGAGTTTAACCTCTGCACCTGACCATTCAACTCAGAGTCACCACCCTGAAGTTGAACAATTGCCTGGCACGCCAGGACTTCCTGGAGGGCACACTGACCCTCCACCAGGTCAGAGTTTAACCTCTGAGCCTGGTTCCCCAACCCAGGGTCACCACCCTGAGGTTGGGCGATTGCCTGGCACGCCAGGACTTTCTGGGGGGCATACCTACCCTCCACCAGGTCAGAGTTTAACCTCTGAGCCTGGTCATCCAACCCAGAGTCAACACCCTGAGGTTGGACAATTGCCTGGCACAGCAGGACTTCTTGGAAGGCACACCTACCTCCCACCAGGTCAGAGTTTAACCTCTGAACCTGGGTATCCAACCCAGAGTCACCACCCTGAGGTTGAATCTTTGCCTGGCATGCCAGGACTTCCTGGAGGGCACACTGACCCTCCACCAGGTCAGAGTTTAACCTCTGAACCTGGTTCTCCAACCTAGGGTCACCACCCTGAGGTTGGGCAACTGCCTGGCACACCAGGACTTTCTGGGAGGCACGCCTACCTCCCACCAGGTCAGAGGTTAACCTCTGAACCTGGTTCTCCAACCCAGGGTCACCACCCTGAGGTTGAACAATTGCCTGGCACGCCAGGACTTTCTGGGGGGGCACACCTACCCCCCACCAGGTCAGAGTTTAACCTCTGAACCCGGTTATCCAACCCAGAGTCAGCACCCTGAGGTTGGACAACTGCCTGGTACACCAGGACTTTCTGGGGGGCACACCTACCCCCCAACAGGTCAGAGTTTATCCCCTGAACCTGGTTAGCCAACCCAGAGTCACCACCCTGAGGTTGAACCATTGCCTGGCAGGCCAGGACTTCCAGGGAGGCACACCTACCTCCCACCAGGTCAGAGTTTAACCTCTGAGCCTGGTTCCCCAACCCAGGGTCACCACCCTGAGGTTGGGCAATTGCCTGGCACGCCAGGACTTTCTGGGGGGCACACCTACCCCCCACCAGGTCAGAGTTTAACCTCTGAACCTGGTCATCCAACCCAGAGTCAACACCCTGAGGTTGGACAATTGCCTGGCACAGCAGGACTTCTTGGGAGGCACATCTACCTCCCACCAGGTCAGAGTTTAACCTCTGAACCTGGGTGTCCAACCCAGAGTCACCACCCTGAGGTTGAATCTTTGCCTGGCATGCCAGGACTTCCTAGGGGGCACTCTCACCCCCCACAAGGGACACACCGTCCCCAAGGGCCACACAAGAGTCTGGTTGGCGCAGGTCTCCCGACCTCTGCCCATCCGGCAGAGTCTGGGTTTCCCCCAAACCAGAAACGGTTTCGCCTGGGTCATTCCTGGGGGGCTCTGCTCTCAGAGCTGTCCCCTGACTCTCAAGGTCCTCCACTGGGGTCTGCAACCCCCTCTCAACCCTATGTCTGGACTTCTGCACCCCCTCACTAGGAGGGGTACTGCCAGACACCAGAACTGTTGGGATGCTGGCTACAGTCACCCCCCCAAGTTCTTCTGACACTGCGGGGCTTCCCTCAAAAGGTGGCCCTACGGTACAGGCTAGGCTTCCCTCCTGGTGTTCCCTCATGGAACCCTCTAGGACCTGGGACCTACCTGGGACACTACAATCCTTTCCCACCTCACTCGGTTGGGAACCACCTAGACCACTCCCTTTAGGAGCACCCCCAAATGCCTCTTCAGACTCTCTGGTACTCACCCAGAAGTCTGCCTCCATTGTAAGTTCCCTGGGGTCAGAGAACTCACACTCCACCTGGTGTTGGCGTAGCTCTGGAAAATAAGGACCAGACATATGCTCTCCAGCAACTACATCACTCTGCCCTTCACATGTATTAACCACAGTACCCTTCACCCAACCACCCAGTAACTCAACCTTGGAAAAGCACTCTACCTCACCCTCCTGAGACTGGTGAGACAGTATCTGTCTGTCCCTGACACTCAACCCATACTCTTCTGGGATGTCTCTACACTCTATATCCAGGACGTCCACCAGGGGGGAACCCTTTTCTCTGTCACTCTCTGCTAGAGTCAGTAAAGTGTCCCTCCCCCGAGTAGGAATATGACTCCCTGTGCCAGTTCCCCAATCCTTCTCAGGGACCCTGTGCATAACGGGAGCTACCTCATACCCTTGAACCGCCTGGGGTGTGTCAACTCCCTTCTTCAAGTTGGGCACCACATCTCTGGGCTTGTGCCCTTCTTCGACAGTACTAGATGCAAGATTTTTGCTGCCACCATCTGAACTGGACTCAGCCCTTCCGGCCTCCAGTTTCAGCTCTTTACAGCTCAGCTCTTGAGCTGCAATCTTTTCTTCTTCCAGGGCTAGGAGTCTTTTTGCCTCAACCTCTGCAAGATACTCCTCTAATTGTTGCTCCTGTCGCCTTTGACTTCGGAGCCATTCATCTATCTCTGGGTCTCTTTCCTCATCTGAGTAGTCTTCCTCCTCATGTGAGCAGTCTTCCTCCTCATGTGCGTAGTCCTCCTCCTCATCTGAGAGGTACTTAGTCATTTGGTTTCGTGCTGCCTCTCTCTCTGCCCATCTTTCCTCCCCCCAGACTATGTAGTTATGTAGCATCTCCGCCTTAGTAGATCTCCTTGCTACAGGAAGGCCCCATTTTCTGCAAAGCTTCCTTAGGTCAGCCTTAGTGAGGTGGTCAGTACGAACAAAGAATGAGTAGGTAAGCAATCCCATTCTGATAAGATCTTACCAGCAAAAACCAAAATCCAAAGTCCAAAATATCAATAGTATATCCAGGAGGACATCAGAGAATCAAAAGCCAAAAAAAGATGAAAAATCAAGTTGACCTTCAACTGTGGGAAGGTAGTGAAATACTTAGCTACTGTATGTCACTGCACAAACACAAGTCCTATCCTCACCGCTGATCACCAATGTTAGAAATGGGGTTTTTGGTTGGCAGTCAGGTTGCCCTCTGTCCAAGCAAGAACCCTCACTCTAGTCAGGGTAAGTCACACACAATCCAAAATCAGCCTGTGCTCACCCTCCGGTAGCTTGGCACGAGCAGTCAGGCTTAACTTAGAAGGCAATGTGTAAAGCATTTGTGCAATAAATCATACAACACCATAGCATAACACCACAAAAATACACCACACAGTGTTTAGAAAAATATATAATATTTATCTGGGTATCTTCAGGTCAAAACGATCAAAGTTGCATTACGAATTTGTAAAGATATCACTTAAAAGTGATATAAAGTGTCTTAAGTCTTTAGAAAGTAAACAGAGTCTCTTTCAAACACAAAGTACCTGGTTTCTGGTGGAAAATCTCCTCAGAGGGCCACAGGAGAAGAGGTACGTGGAAAACTGGTGTGTGCGTCGATTTCTCCTCAGCACACACGGACTTGCGTCGTTATTTTCCACGCGGGGAGTCGTGCGTCGTTTTCCGGCGCGCGGACAGTCTCTTACTGTGGTTTGCGGGGAGTACCAGATGTCCCGGGTCTGTGCGTGGATTTTCCTGCTTGTTTTCCGGCTGCGCGTCGTTCTGCGGGGCTGCGCGTCGAAGTTTCGATCTCACGGCAGGCGTTGCGTCGATTTCTCCTGCGGAGTCGGGCGGCGTTGTCCTTGCGAGGCCGTGCGTCAAAGTTTTGATCTCACAGCAGGCGTCGCGTCGATTTCTCCTGGGAAGTCGGGCGGCGTTGTCCTTGCGAGGCTGTGCGTCAAAGTTTCGATCTCACGGCAGGCGTCGCGTCGATTTCTCCTGGGAAGTCGGGCGGCGTTGTCCTTGCGAGGCCGTGCGTCTAAGTTTCGATCTCACAGCAGGCGTCGCGTCGATTTCTCCCGGGAAGTCGGGCGGCATTGTCCTTGCGAGGCCGTGCGTCAAAGTTTCGGTCTTCCCGAAGGCGTCGCGTCGGTGTGCGGCGTTTTTCTTGCCGCGGAACAAGCTGTGTGTCTAAAAGTTCGGCGCACGGAGCGTCCAAGAGGAAGAGAGAAGTCTTTTTGGTCCTGAGACATCAGGGAACAGGAGGCTAGCTCTATCCAAGCCCTTGGAGAGCACTTTTACAGCCAGACAAGAGTTCAGCAAGGCAGCAGGCCAACAGCAAGGCAGCAGTCCTTTGTAGAAAAGCAGACAGGTGAGTCCTTTGAGCAGCCAGGCAGTTCAGCAAGGCAGCAGGCCAACAACAAGGCAGCAGTCCTTTGTAGAAAAGCAGACAGGAGGAAGGAGGCAAAAAGTTTGGGGATGTCCCTGTCAAAAAGCCAGGTCCAACAGTACACCACCTACAAACATGTCATTCATGCATGGCAACAATACTCCTTTGGAGTAAATTTATTTACTTACCTAAAACATGGAACTACCCAAACCGCAGGACAATCACTCCCAATACCGCAACAAGCCACAGCAAAGGAAGCAAAAGCTTTGAACTAGAACAAAAAGGAGAAATAAACTGTTATAATCACAAATGCAAATACTTTGCCAGTTGACAAACACCCCGCCACCAAACATTTATATATTTTCCCTGGTGTCTAGTGTTCTCTGCTCCCCTTGGGGCAGATGGGCCTAAAATAAATAGGCCAACCTGCCCCTATGGGGGGCAAAAATGGCTTAGAATATATTGCCCCCTTTGGCGCCCGACCCCTGCCCAAGGGGCCACCCCCTATACAAAGCACACATACACACATACATGATCCCTGGCGCTAAGTGGATTCTGCCCCCTTGAGGGCAGATGGGCCTAAAAAAAAAAGCCTGATCTGCCCTCAAGGGGGGCAGAACAACCCAACAGTGCTTTGTCCCCTTTGGGGGGCAACCCTTGCCAAAGGGGTGCCCCCAACACAAAAAAATGAAGAAAAGAAATCCCTGGCATCTTTATGGCTTCTGTCACCCCCTGGGGGCAGATGGGCCTAAACGAAATAGGCCAATCTTCCCCCAAGGGGGGCAGAAATGGCATAGAATATATTGCCCCCTTTGGGGGGGTGACCCTTGCCCAAGGGGCAACCCCTCCACACAAAGCACACACACTTTATCCCTGGCGCTATGTGGATTCTGCCCCAATAGGCCTAAACGAAATAGGCCAATCTGCCAACAGTGCTTTGTCCCCTTTGGGGGGTGACCCTTGCACAAAAAACAAAGGAAAGAAAACAAAATCCCTAGCGTCTTTATGCCTTCTGCCCCCCCCACCCCAAGGAGGGCAGAAATGGCATAGATTTTATTACTCCCTTTGGGGGGCAACCCTCAAACAATCCCTGGTTTCTAGTGGCTTCTGCCCCTCTTAGGAGCAGATCGGCCTAAAAATAAAAGGCCGATCTGCCCCCAAGGGTGGGCAGAAACAATTATAAATATATTGTCCAAGGGGTTGCTCTCCCACACTGTAAAACACACAAACAAATTCCATAGTGTCTAGTGGGCATTCCTGTGGCCCGATCGCATCAGGAATGCTGCAAGAGACATTGAAGGAAAACCCTTTCTTTTCCCGCATGCCTCTTTTGCAATCCCCCCCACCCCCCCACCGCACGGAGGAAAAACTTACCTCCGTCTCTTTAGATCGATGAGCCCCATTATATATCCAAGCAATAAAGTTTGGCTAAAACCACAAAGAAACAAAACAAGAATTGCCAGAAGTCTAGTGGTCAATGCCAGACCTACTGGCTTCGCCAATGTTTGTTACAAGGTTGTCTGCGTTTCAGAGTTTTGTATCTGTAAGCATTCACCAAGGACTTAGTAGTGTCTCCATATCTGGAGAGAAACAGGCAACTGATTGAGGTAAACCAAAATGTTGTGCTTATATTTTCAACATATTTCAGCTCGAACATTAGCATTGCCCTAATGATGTTGGAGTGGAAATTGAATCAAATCAGAGAGGTGGGTAAATAAAATGAAATAGTTTATATTCTAAAGAGAATGGTGAATGTCTCAACTTGCATGTCAAAAAAATAAGGGGATGGGGAGGTATTCTGGTCCAGTGTATATCCTCCCAAGTAGTACATCAAAAATATTTAATACACTGTTCCAATTCAGTGTATTAAATATTTTTGATCAACTTGCATGTCTACAGCCTAATTTCAGAATCGTTTTTTTTTTTTTAATATTGTATGGGGCAGGGGAAACGTAGTTGCTTGGGGTCTCACAGTGGGCTCTAATATTGACATAGCCGCCATTCTGGCTCGTGCCCAGTGTGCATGGTATTATCATATTTACCATGAACAAGACAATGGGGGTTATTCTAACTTTGGAGGAGGTGTTAATCCGTCCCAAAAGTGACGGAAAAGTGACGGATTTACCACCAGCCGTATTACGAGTCCATTATATCCTATGGAACTCGTAATACGGCTGGTGGTATATCCGTCACTTTACCGTCACTTTTGGGACGGATTACCACTCCTCCAAAGTTAGAATAACCCCCAATGATTTTTCACATATGAATTTACATGCTGTACATAATTTTCATTGGATTTTTTAAGTAGGCGTCCCAGGCGGCAGTAAGGTAGGGAATGCAAATTATTGGAATGTCACCTATGAACGCGCATCTTAGTCTAGTTCAGTAATTTAAATTAGTCTATAAGATCTAACCAATTGTACAGAAAAGCTAATTATGGGCCTCATTACGACCCTGGCGGGCGGCGGAGGCTGCCCGCCAGGATGCCGCCCTCCAAAATACCGCGCCGCGGTCAAAAGACCGCAGCGGGTATTACAAGTTTTCCCCTGGGCTGGCGGGCGGTTGCTGAAAAACCGCCCCCCAGCCTAGGGGAAAACGACCTTCCCACGAGGATGCCGGCTCGTAATTGAGCCGGCGGAGTGGGAAGGTGCGACGGGTGCAGTGGCACCCGTCGCGTATTTCAGTGTCTGCAAGGCAGACACTGAAATACTTTGCGGGCCCTCTTACGGGGGCCCCTGCCGTGCCCATGCCATTGGCATGGGCACGGCAGGGGCCCCCAGGGGCCCCGCGACCCCCCCTACCGCCATCCTGTTCATGGCGGCTTTCCCGCCATGAACAGGATGGCGGTAGGGGGGGTCGGAATCCTCATGGCTGCGGAGCGCGCTCCGCAGCCATGGAGGATTCACACGAGCAGCGGAAAGTCAGCGGGAGACCGCTGACTTTCCGCTTCTGACCGCGGCTGAACCGCCACAGTCAGAATGCTCGTTGGAGCACCGCCAGCCTGTTGGCGGTGCTCCCGTGGTCGGTGGCCCTGGCGGCCACCGACCGCCAGGGTCAGAATGACCCTCTATATCTGCTACCTGTATTCCAAAAGTTAGAAGGTTTATTACCGTCTTAGCAACTTAATGAGTGTGACATGTACTTCCTTAGAATTGTTGTCATTCGCGTTACATAGTCATGAATACTAAGAATTTCATGGCTATCTTACGGAACATTAAGACAATCCACAAATACTGTATGCAGTAATGTAGATGTTGATAAACTTTGACCCTTTGCACAAGTAATCGTCAAAGGTTCAGCCCATTGAAACAGGGAAACTCAGTTTACTTTGAGCTTCTGACCACTAAAGCACAAAAAGCAGATTTGCCCTGCTCCAGCAAATAAATCAATCCAAAAAGTGGAATTATGTTAATGTCGATGTGCTTTGACTCTCTCACAGCCTTTTTTAAATTACTGCTCCAACCCCTTCATGCGGGTGGAGAGCATATGCAGTGTCTGTTTGGTGCCTTCCCTTCCTGTGCGCTAGGCAGGGCAATTACATAGAAATCCTGGTACCTAGATATGACCTACAAGCAAAACATATTTTTGCAGCAGGCCAGAGAACTTCTATAAGAAATACATGCTTGAAATCTTATAAATTGTTGGTTATGAAGGCAGACATTGCCTACAAGAAAACCAGAGCTAATTGTTTAAAGTAGAACTCTTGAACATCACTGGTTAATAAGCACAGTAATGGTTAAATAGCATTCCGCACTTCCTAAAAGCTTATGGTGGAAATACCATACACGGGCTTTCAAGATAAACAACTAGAACTGTTAATATGAAGAATTATTAAGTTTGGGCGTCATTTGTCAACAGGCAGAGGCCTGCTTGCGCGCCTAAAAATCTGGCTTGGATCCGACCTTTCTGGACCTTTACTGGGCAACACTGCTCTAAAAGATCATTAGCATGCCTCTCAAAAGCCCATAAATCATGTTTAAAAAATGGGGATCTGGCTTCAGGAACGCTATCAATCGGTTGGAAACATGATCAAACGAGACCTATTGGCAACATGCATGCAGATGAGAAGACACCTGTTATACAGCATAAGGTCTTTTGGTGGGTATCCGACCTGCAGGAAATTATAAGCCCCTGAAGCATGAAAAAAATCCAGCTAGCATGCCCTGGGTAATTAGGTCATTGACAACAACTGTAAATCAAAGTGCATCTATAATTTGGGTAACTATCAGGCATGTGTTTCATGTTATCAACCTCATAAAAACATTACTGAAAAGAATACTAGCTGGCTGCTAAATACAAAATGTGCATCACGTATGCTAACATACTCTATTCGGTATAATGGACATGTGAAAATGCAACTTTGTGCATAAACTCAAAAGCATATGCTTCAATCAAATCAAAGAATTTAATATAGATTTTTTTTTGTTGGAAACACATTTTTGATGGTTTTGCTTGTCTTTAATGTTTTTATTATGTGCCTGAAGCAGCAACATCAATAGTGAGTGTTAAGCAGTGATGGAACATACATTATTTCAGTCACTCTGACCCATTACTCATTTGCTGTAGTGCATTCTGTTATTGAGTACTGTGTATAATTTGTAGACCTAGGCGGAGCTCGTGGAGTCACGCTATGCACGACTCAGCCAAGTGGTTACAAAACTGAGCTACACTACTCGGAGTTCCATGGGCGGGCGAATTTAGCATCGCAACAGTTCGTGTTGTTTTATGTCCAACGCAACACAAGTACAGTGTCACATTCAAAATTGAGGTTGAACGTCACCAGGCGGTTTGCATGGGCATGGCAATCTTGTTTTCCTAGTCTGCACACAGTGCTGGGCCTGTATTTGTTTCCCTTCATAATCTTTTCAATCCTCCACACTCCTAATTAATCTACCCCTCATTTTTAGGGTCAAGCCTGCGTCGCATGCGCATGCGCTTCGCTAACGAGACGCTTTAGAAATTAAAAAGGGCTCGGAGCCCTGTCCGCGTCACGTCAGTGTCTTTCATTAGTTCGTGGGCCTGCCTGTTAGAATCTGCTTGATTTCATTAGTGGAAGGCACGCATACGTCATGCCTTTTCCGGTGGTTCGCCCTCCTCGAGCGCATCGACCAAGTACAGAAAACATACGAGGCTCGCAGTTTTCCGTCCTGTCCATGGACTACTTTTTCTCTATTTTCGCAACGCGATCTTGCTTGGCAGAAGTCGACTGCTTTGCATTTTTAAGATATCATCCATTTTGAAAAATGCTGAACGACAGTCATTACTCATACAAAAAGCAGAACTAAAGCGTGAGAATATGCCTCTCAAATCACAAAGTTCCCAGTATAAAAAAAATACAGACTGCACGATGTACGTGACTGTGAAGGAAAACCATGACTCATGTATACGTTGCTGATGTTGACTTTTTCATAAACATCTCGACCCACGTTTTATCAATGTGCACATCCTACCAAGCAGAAGCTAAGGAAACAGATGAAGTGCAGAGTGTGCCTAATTCTGAAGTACCACTTCTTTAAGTCTTTATTTAGATACGTTAATATTGGAATTACTCTGAATCTTTCTTGTCTTTTTCAACAAATTACCAAATTCTAAAGATAATTTCAGTCAATTAAAATTAACTAAGCCCATTCTTTTAATTAGGTAGCTGATACCGAGGTCTCTTGCAACTTTCAAAACAAAAAAAACTATTATGATTTGTTTCTGAACGCAATCATTAATTTCTTATTTTGCGCCACCAGGCCTCGGAAATGTGAATTGCACATTACAGTCATGGACTGAAAAGCACACATTTTGAATTTTTGCATGTTGCATGGGCAACCAAATGACCTCACCATATCCGAGCTTGTAAGGAAGTGTACAAATGGTTTGCGGCCCTCATCTGGTAGCAAAGCATGACATGGGCACTAAACTGCTAAGACCGGCTGGTTGTTAACAGTTCACAAAGTGTAACCTCCTAATTTCTGACAGTGTATATACTCTCAGGGTATGCAGGCTGCCGGCTTCAGGATAAGCAAACAGTGTCTACGAGTGCCCTCTTTTCTACCTTTCTGTCTCTTTTTTTCCCTCATTCTCATTTATAACATCTCCTCTCTCCCATGTACTCTCTCCTGCATTTTTTCATGTTCCGTCCTACTTTCTCCTGCACTAACCCATGCATTCTATTCTTTCTCGCTCTTCTCATCGTTTCACCTTTCACCCTCTCTTGCCATCTTCATTCTTTTTCATTCTTTTACACTTTCCATCATTTCCTCCCACCTTCTTCCTCATCACGTACTCCAGCCCATTTCTGCCTTTTTCACTTGCTGTCACCATTCTCTCACTCTGTTTTCCTCCTCTCTACTTTCCTTTCCGTCTCACTCCATCTTTCTCCTCTCTCCTTTCTTCTTATTCCTTACCTTGTTTTCCTTTTTCCTTTTCCCTCTTTGTGTTCCTTTAACACTGTTCTGTCTTATTCCTCCTCTCATTTTTCTCTCACTTTCATCGTCTTATTCTCCATTAAATTCTTCTGTCTGTTATTTTTTCTACTCTCTGCTGTATGGTAATATAGTATTTTCCTCATTGCTGTGGTCTCTCAATGGGCAGCTCCAGCTCTCTCTCAGACAGCATTCTAAGCAATACTCCACGGAGTTAGCCCTTGCTCAGCCAGAGTACCTTGGCATCTGTTTGGGGATTTGTCTCCTTCCACTGCTGACGAAATGGAACTACTTGCTTAAGCTTTTTTGTTGTTTAATTTAATTTTTGCACTCGATGACAGTGCATGGTGTTGCCTCTTTTCATTGTTCTTCATCATTTACTCGTCATGTGTCTTCTTACCCCCTCCTTCATTTGCCATTCTGTATCCCCACCTCCCTGTTCACATCTCCTCTCTTCACTTTAGCTCTGCCCATCGCCCACCACTTAATACTCACCCTCTCTCCATGCCTGCTCCCATGATTCAGTCGCCTTACCTATGCTTGCCGATGTAAGTTTCCGGAAAACAGCACCTTTCAGTGAGTCTTCCGCTTGAAATGATGCAGGCGGTTGAGGCAGAGGCTGGGGAATGGGTCATGTTAGTTGGCCTAGTTCTATTCTCTGCTCCTTTACAATTCTGAGACTGGTAGGACGTCTCAGTGAGATGAACAATGGTCTCTAAGTATGCAGCAGTTGCTCAAGTGATCTCTTTGCCTCTTATGTCTTACCATTCCCTCTACCCGTTACTTTATAGGAAGTGAAATAGGACACTATTGTCTTTTGTTGGCATCTGGATATGGCTCAGTAATTTGAATATTAGTTACTTGATCATGAGTCCTGACAAGGCTGGCTCAGCCATTCATTTTCCTGGATATCCTTAGCATGAGTGCCACCACTTGGCTAAGAATATCTGTTCAATGTGCATTCAAGAGTTAAAAGGGTTAGCAAATATTTAAAATTTATCTTTGTGGAGATGATTGTGGAGTAACACTTAATGTGTATTCATGGAAATTCATGGATGTAAATTCACCATTGCCAGGGATAGTGACATCATTTTTAGGGTCGAGCCAGAGTGGCATGCGCTTGCACATGCGTATCACTTGCGAGACGCTGTAGTAGTTAGAAAAGGGCTCAGAGTCCCGCCTATGTCACGTCAGTGTCTTTCATTGGTTCATTGGCTTGCCTTTTAAAATCTGCTTGCTTTCATTAGTGGAAGGCATGCATACGTCATGCCTTTTCCGGTGGTTAGCCCTTCTCGAGTGCAGCGATCAAGTACTGAAAACATACGAGGTACGGTGTTTTCTGTCCGGTTTGTGGTCTACTTTTTCTCTTTTTTCGCAGCGCGATCTCGCTTGTTTAGCAGCTCGATCGCGCTCGTTTTTTTTCCATTTAATGAGGCAGGAAAAGTCCGGTTGGGAGTTTACAACTGCTAATAGCTCTAACTCAGAGAAATGCGAGACCCGTTGCATTGCAAATGCTTGTTATTTATTTTATTAGTGAGTGCTTTTGTTTTTTCGTGTCTTTTCATGACTTTTTATAGTTTTCTTAATTTTTTCCCTCTACTTCCTTATTTCTTCCTTCCTTCTCCTGCTTCTTTTCTGTACCCCACCCAGTGCCATGGCAGTGCAGGGCAGAGACCACGGGAACGGCGGTGCCAGGCCCCTCTGAACAGCCAAAAGCAGTAGCCGTCTGACTTGTGGATGGCAGTGCTGTAAAGGGATGTGGCCCGGCCAATCTTTTGTGAGGAGGATGTGTCAGCACTAGTTTTTTATGTGCAACACCACGTTCCCTCCATGCTGGCAGCAAGCCTGGCAGTAGGTACCCCCAGCGGGAGCATTTGCTGCATTGGGGGAGGGAGCGCAGGTATGTGTAGTGCATCAGCCAGGTCCAGCCACCACCCAGCAGCTGACACACCACTGGGTGGATATCCTAGAACAGCAGCAGGCCATGTTTGACTTGCTAGGCATTGAGATTCCAGGGCTCAGTAAGTATTAATTATATTTTTCGTTCTGTTTGTATTCTAGAATACTAACTTATTTTTCCAAAAGCATGCTGCTCACATTCAGAGGTAAGTTATGTTTAGTTTATTTTAAGAATATTATTATGCGATCCAGTTTGAGCTACGTAATTGTACTCATCAGTGCTCTCATTTGCTAATTATTTAAGAAGCCATTGCAGACTCCTCTGTCATCCTGTCACCATAGTGGATTCATGATATCAGTGAGGAAGCATTCTCTGTGGCTTTCTTTATGTAGCTCGTACAGTCCCAAGCAATTTCACAGTGATGTGTAGTACTCATGTGCATATCTGCATTGCAAAACATGTAGACTGAGTTGGTTCATCAAGGGGGTTGAAAAATGAGAATAGAATCAAAGACCATTCATTGCAATGCATTAGTTCCAAAAGTCGTTTTTGTTAAGGAAATTTGGAATACTGATTTTAGGATTAGTATAGGCAACTCAACAGCAGTCAATACTTGTACCATTAGCAATCGGATTTAGATAAGTATAATGGTACTGTGTTTGCCTGTTATAATAATTTAGTGGAGATTAACTGTACCACTAATCTATTTTTTTAATCTTCTTTATTTCTTACATCAGTACCTAAGGGCAAGAAGAGGGGCAGTGAGGAGTCAGGTCTGGGAATAGCTGGGGAGGAGGCGCCCACCACCAGCACCACTGCTAAGAGCTCTGCTCACTCCTGTAGGTCATATTATTTATCATTAGTATTTCCCTAACTTTTACCTCTGCTCACTATTATTCTACTTTTAATTGTACCTTGTTTATTGTTTCATGCTGTCTGCTTTTTTTCCATAATGTTTTTTTCTAACTACACAGAGTGCCGCAGGCTCATCACGTACTGCTACAGGAGCAGAAGGACCAGAAGGAGAAGTGGCAGCAGGGACGGGTGGTAGTAAGTCACATTGCTTGCTTTTTGACCATTACTATTATACTCGCTACAAGGGTATCGTCGACTCCTGACTCATGATCGTGACTCCCCCCATTGCTTTACCATCTGCAACAGTGGTTGAGTTATGGTCTCTTCTACCTGCAACTCAGCAAAAACAACTCTCATAATATATGTTAATGGCTAGATGAAATGGGAAGATACAGAAGGCTAAAAGGAAGAATGGGTGTAATGACTGGAAGGAAAGGATGTGTGGGTGGGTGAAAGGATGTGTGGGTGAGTGTAAATGGATGGACGGGTGAAAGAAGGATGATTGACAGAAAGGGTGGAAACCGAATAGATGGATAATGGATTTAAAATTTTGGTGAAAGACTGGATGAGATTAAGTAGATCTTATATCATGGTGGCTATGGGTGAACATACTTAGGAAGAATGAAAGGATGATTGAATAATAGCTAGGATGAATAAACAATGGAAATCTTCTGGAGAGGGACATGCTGCTCACCTATTCCACTTACTTTGTTTTATGGTTATCAAAGCTATGGTTCAAAATGGGGGGTATTTTCATTTTTGGTCTAATCCAGTGACTCAGTGTGTTTGTTAAGCGAGGTAAATGTAGCCCACCCATCATAAGTCATCAGTTCCCTTCCTGTCCATTGCATTTCAACACCCATGACCAAAGTATTATATGGTTCAATTCCTGACTGGAGTGCTGGCTGCGCAATGTGCATCTGCTTCAGCTAATGCAGCATTTACAAAGTTTTCAATGCATTGCAAACCGAATACAAGGTGTGTTTCCCTTTGCCCACTCACTCACCTCTTGGTACTTCACTCCTTTGTTCCTCCTAAGTTCTTCCTCCCAACCTAACAAAAAATTGAAAAATCCATTCTTGGCATGTGGCACATTTTTATGACCATATGAAGTGATTCTAAAATATATTTAATGGTTTCCCATAACCGATTTATTTTACTCCTGTTCAGATCTTTTACTTTAGACTTTTGTCTATTACAGTGATTGAATAAGCCAAAGCTTAGGCACATGACAAATCACTGATTAAGAGACACCCCTTTATTCTATAGCAAAAACTCTACCTACCCGTCTAATCCTTATCCTGCAGTAGGGTAAGTCAAGTTTCCTTTATTTACTGCTCAGCTAATTAATTTGTTGAAAATAATTTGTGGTGGTGGGCGAGCCCAGTAAGTAAAGTGGAACTAAGTGCCTGATTTGATTTCAAGTTTGACATAAGGGTTGCTCTGTGATGAACATGCAAAATAAAGTCTATGTAGCCTGCTCCATTCCCTGTAGTGCAGTGTATTGTTTTCCCCACTGTCTACTTTTGGCAGACAAGATAATAATATCTACATTTTATACGTGATGTGTTTGAGGTAGTTTCTTGTTTATTATTCATCTGCCTCTTTGGAGTCAGGGTAGAAAGTGAAAGGTATTTGGAGAAAAGGAGGGACATTGGAGTTAAAGATAGATTATTGTCAACTAGAGCTGCACCAGCTGCAGACAGTAGCCAAATACCTGAAGCGCTGGTTAGCATACCTTCTATAATCTAGCACAACAACTTGTACTCCATAGTGCATAATGCCTTACTCATAAATGAGAGGTCATTTGTTTGGTTTTTTCCACTCAAAGTGTCTGTTTAGTCACTAGAAAAGCCTTTAAAAGAAAATCAAATCACTGTTCTTTTAATCTGGTGTTATTCTGCCTCAATTCTTTTGTACCAGACAGTCAGTGCTTTTTATGTGATGCAAATGTGGGTAAGCAATAAAATTGGTCCAGTTGCTCCCCTAATCATAATCACATCAAATTCCAATGTTCCTAGGGGACCAGCAATGTATTGCTACTGTTCCACCCTCTACTTAATTTTAAACAAGTGTTTGCACAGAGCATTGTTTACAATTTATCTTTTTTCTTTTTGTTTTTCTCAATATAACTACTCCTGCTGGTCCACCAGCACCACCCACCAGGCAGGAGGTAGTGGCCCATCTGCAGTAGGAGAGGCTGGAGACCATCTGGTCGGAATACCAGTGGCTGGTGGTCCTGGAGGGTGAAGAGGCAGAAATAGATGCCTCTGACCCTGGTCCCAGTTCAGCATGCCAGTCCCAGCCTCCAACCTCCTGGCCATTACCTCGCTGGCACTGCCACCAGCTGTCAGGGGCCCTGACTGCCACTGCTGCCACCCCTTCCAACTTTCAGAGGACATTGCTGCTGCCCATCCTGCAACAGCTGGACTGCCTGGAGAGGTAAGTGGAGAGTTGGCTGGAGAGGATAGAGCAAAGCCTGCACTAGCTTCAAATTGGCAATGCCCTCTTCTAAGTCTTTTTAAAAACAATTGTTTTGGTTGGAGGGACTTAGGGGGTGATTCTGACCTCGGCGGTAAAATGCCCTTACCGCCGGTCATAAGACCGCCATAACACCGCCGCGGCCAACCGCCACGGTCATTCTGACCCACAACGGCCAAACCTCCAAAAATCCGTCCTCCACTGCAGCCCGCCACATCGGCGGGCAGCGATAAACTGGAGATGACCAAACCTCCACCGTCACGCCAACAGAAATACGCCCATGCCATTACGACCCACGAATCCACACGGCGGTCATTCAAACGCGGTATTCCATTGGCGGTACACACCGCTGCGGTCAGAATACCCACACATCACCAAAACACAGCCACATTGGACAATTTGAAATACACACACCTGATACACATACACACACCACTCACACACAATCAACCAACTATAAAACACACACCCACATCACCCACAAACCCCTGCGACCATAATTACTGAGAGAAGGAGAGAGAGACACAGCAGACAATCCATAGCAAGACACACTGAGGCACACTACACCATCACACACACCACATAGTAGCACAAAGCACCACTCACCAACACACTCCTCATCACATACACCACCCCACACCTCACCCACACCACCCCATGGCACCCCAAAGGCACCCACGCTTTTCGGACCAAGAACTCCGGGTCATGGTGGAGGAAATCCTAAGAGTGGAACCCCAGCTCTTCGGCTCGCAGGTGCAGCACACCAGTATAGCCAGGAAGGCGGAGCTATGGCAGCGGATCGTGGACAGGGTCAACGCGGTGGGACAGCATCCCAGGAATAGGGAGGACATCCGCAAAAGATGGAACGACCTATGGGGGAAGGTCCGATCGATGGTCTCCAGGCACAACATCGCGGTCCAGAAGACTGGCGGCGGACCCCCACCCACCCCTCCCGAATTTACATCGTGGGAGCAAGAGGTCTTGACCATCCTGCATCCTCAGGGCCTCGCTGGAGTAGCCGGAGGAATGGACTCTGGTAAGTCCCATCTCAACTACTATATCCCCCCCACCCCACCAGCATGCCAACCCACACCCCCACCCTCACCCCCAACCCCCCAGCACACATCCTCCCTGACAATGTCTCACCAGCACAACCCACCCATCCCAACACCAACTCCTGCATGCCAACACAAATCATGGGCACCCATCACCTATGCATGACCACTGCACTAACCCCTCCCCCCCACTAAATACCCTCACAACACCTCCCTCAAGGGAATGCCTGCACTGGGGAACAAGGGCACCCATAACACGCATGCTATTGCACACACAGAAACAATAACCAAACTCTCTTACCCCATGCAGGACTCGAACGACAACACACCAGCCAGGAGGGTCCAGAAGTGTCCATCCCACCACCGGAACAGGCCCACACTGAGGATAGCAGCTCTGTCGACAGTGAACCTGATGACCAGCCCGGACCATCGGGGACCTCTGGGCAGTCGGTTCCCCTCAGGCAGCCACAGGCCACACCAGACCCGACCCCCTCTGCCGACACCAGCACAGCTCCCACCCAGCGGGCCCATGCCTCTGTCTCTAGGACAGCTCAATCAGCGGTGTGTCCGCCACTACAGGGCACCCAGGCTAACCCAACACCCCAACAACAACAGGGACCTGGGGGCAGTGGGAGCGGGCACACCGGCCAGGGGACAGAGGCCGGGGGAAACCGGGCAGCTCGGAGGGCTGCTGTGCGACAGGGGGGGGAGGAGAGGCCCAGGGAACCCACTCTCCAAGAGGCCCTCACCACCATCATGGGGGCATACCACCACTCCCAAGAAACGATGGCGACGGTACTGGCCAGGTTCACTGAGATCCAGGCACAGCAGGAAGAACGCTACATGGGGTTCAGGGAGGAGCTGAGAATCATCGGGACCGCAATGGGGACCATCGTCCTGGCCCTCCACAGGATAGAGGACGCGTTGCGGGACCATGGTGCACCACACAGGGCCCCTGTCACTAGGCCGGACCAGGAACAGCCTACCACCTCCGCCGGCGCTAGTGGACAGGAGGTCCCAACACCTCGGCAGGCCACCAGAACCCCACCTCCTGCTGAAGAACAACCACCCCGTAAGAGGAGCCTGAGACCAAAGAAAAAGACAGAGTAGGATGTCAAGACCCCCGCCAGCAGGACATACCCCCTGAACTCTTCCCACTGTCCCACATTGCCACCCTGTCCAACCATGAACTGCCTATGCTCCATCCTTCCACAGGCAAAAGAACAATGCACCTGTGAGACTGAGAACTGGACTCTGCCATGGATATTCCTCCACCCCCACCCATCACCCTTAGAATCACATGTACCGATATCTAGCACTGTAAATAAATCACATTTTGAACACTAATCTGTTTTGAGTCATGCTGTCTTATTAACAAATGTATTACATATTACTGTTCAATTTCTGTTCTGTCAATTAGTCATGACAACATACCAATGTCAATACGCTGTATTTCATGGGCGAACCAAGCAGAAGTCAGGTACTGAGTCAGACAGCACTGAGAAGGGAAGGGAAAGGCAAAAATTACTGAAAAACATCTGTGGGGAACTACAGAAAGTACAGATGCAGGAGGATAGAAGCAATTGGGAAATGGCGTGGGTGATTCTTACCTGGGTGTCACTGGAAATACTGTTGTATCACTCTATCCCTATTGTCTGTGTCGTCCTCTGAGTCTTCCTCCTCTTCACTCTCCACAGGCTCCACGGCTTCTACAACACCACCATCTGGACCATCCTCCTGCAGGAAAGGCACCTGGCGTCGCAAAGCCAGGTTGTGAAGCATACAGCAGGCCACGATGATATGGCACACCTTCTTTGGTGAGTACATTAGGGATCCACCAGTCATATGCAGGCACCTAAACCTGGCCTTCAGGAGTCCAAAGGTTCGCTCAATCACCCTCCTAGTACGCCCATGGGCCTCATTGTAGCGTTCCTCTGCCCTTGTCCGGGGATTCCTTACTGGGGTCAGTAGCCACGGCAGGTTGGGGTAACCAGAGTCACCTATTAGCCACACACGTTGTCTCTGTAGCTGCTCCATCACATACGGGATGCTGCTATTTCGCATCACATACGCGTCATGCACTGACCCTGGGAACTTGGCATTTACATGGGAGATGTACTGGTCAGCCAAACAGACCACCTGGACATTCATCGAATGATAATTTTTTCTGTTTCGGTACACCTGCTCATCGTCTTTTGGGGGTACCAAAGCCACATGGGTCCCATCAATGCCACCAATGATGTTGGGGATATGTCCAAGGGCATAGAAATCACCCTTCACTGTAGGCAAGTCACCCTCCTCGGGGAAAATGATGTAGCTCCGCATGAGTTTCATCAGGGCAGACAACACTCTGCTCAAAATCTTAGAAAACATAGGCTGAGACATTCCAGATGACATGGCCACTGTGGTCTGGAATGACCCACTGGCCAAAAAATGGAGGACTGACAAAACCTGCACCAGAGGGGGAATCCCTGTGGGTTGGCGGATGGGGGACATCAGGGCTGGCTCCAGCTGGGCACACAGTTCATGGATAGTGGCACGGTCAAGTCTGTATCGAAGTATTATATGGCGTTCTTCCATTGTCGACAGGTCCACCAGCGGTCGGTACACGCGAGGATTCCTCCTTCTCATCGCAAGTCCCAGCGGACGGTGCCTAGGAAGGACAACATGGAGCACAGAGTCAGCCAAACCACAGGTACGTACAGACAGCTTGCACAGTTAAAGAATGGCAATGGGTTGAAAGGCGTGTATGTGTGGCAATGCAAGGCCTAGGCCTATGTGTCGCAGTCAAAATTAAGCCATGTGGGCCCTTGAAATGGCGGCTGCCTGACCTGTGAAGTGGGACAATGGGATGTGAGGTCAATGCGCTGGCGGGGCACACCGTGGCGGTAGGCGGTCGCAGACCGCGGCGCAAAGCCGCATTGGTTAACATTGAAGCCTATGGGTTTCAGGAGCCAATAACGAAGTGCGCCGGCGGTCGCGGTACGCACCGCCGCGGTACGCACCGCCGCGGACGTGACCGCCATTTTCTATCTGCTTAATCACTCAAGACCTGATCATCCACAGGAGAGGACCTATACTGCAAGTGCTGCTGTGACCTCGGTCTGGAAGATACAATGGCTGCTGCGACTGGGGAAAGGGCCCCTGCCTACACGTCTGAAGAGTTGGACAAGCTCGTGGATGGGGTCCTCCCCCAGTATGCGCTACTCTACGGTCCTCCAGACCAACAAGTGAGTACACCGGGTGCTAATGGAATGGGCTATGCCTGTGTGGATTGGGGTGGATGTAAGTTGGTGGGGTGGGGGGCGAATGAGGAGTGCAACGCCCGACAGATGAGAGCATGTGCCATATGGCAAAGTGGGTGGGGGGGGGCAATTACATCTAACATGCAGGTAATTGATGATTTCCTCCTTTCCACCCTGTACATGTCTAATAGGTCAGCGCCCATCAGAAGATCGACATTTGGCGTGCCATCGCCAAGGAAGTCCGGACCTTGGGGGTCCACAACAGACGGGGCACCCACTGCCGCAAGAGGTGGGAGGACATCCGCCGCGGAACAAGGAAGACCGCAGAAACACTGCTGGGGATGGCCTCCCAACCTAGGAGGGGTGCCAGTCGCACCATGACCCCCCTGATGTCCCGGATCCTGGTGGTGGCCTACCCTGAATTGGATGGGCGCTTTAAGACATCACAGCAGACACAAGGGGGTGAGTATCAGCACATTCTCCTATCTTTCTGCGCAGTGGAGGCATCTGGGTGGGGGAGGAGGGCTGTGGGTGACATTAGGCCAGGGCGCTTTCTGTAGTGTAGTCCTCTCCCTTAGGCATGGCCCTGTGCCCCCGGCCCCCACCTCGGTAGGGTGACAAGTACAGCCATTGAAGGTCCAGCATCTCCCATGTGCGCGTTTGACGTCTCTTGGCCTGTTGTCTTAGTCAGTAGTACTGAGTAGTGTACCCCGAATGCGCGGCTTAGTGCATTAGGCACCTGTGTCTGTCCTCTCCGCCAACGGTGTTGACATTGCATACACTCAACCTGGTCTTCTTTTTTCTCCCCCCACCCTTTCTCTTCATCTTCTTGTGCATGTGTGCATTAGCATCATCAGGCGGAGGAGATATGGCATCGGAGCACGAGGGAGCTGCAGGACACAAGGCCCCGGTGGGCCCAGGAACAGACACCGAGGGCAACAGTGATCCGGAGGGCGAGGGGAGCACCACGACGGGGACCGCTGGTGAGAGCAGCGAAAGCGACACGTCCTCGGATGGGAGCTCCCTAGGGGTGGCGGCAACATCCGTGCCCCCCCGCCTCTACAGGTACAGCCGCCACCCAGCGCACCAGCCCCGCCCTCCCAGCAGCCCCTCAGTCTTCGCTCCGTGCCGCTTCGCCCAGGAAGGCGCGCGTCTCCTTCGCCCCAGGCACCTCAGCCCCTGCCCCTGTTGCCCCTGCTGCCCTCAGTGCGGAGCTCATTGACCTGGTAAGGACGCTCATTGTTGGGCAGACGACCCTTTTGAATGCCATCCAGGGTGTGCAAAGGGAGGTGCAACAGAGCAATGCGTACCT
This sequence comes from Pleurodeles waltl, assembly GCF_031143425.1. Classification (NCBI taxonomy): domain Eukaryota; kingdom Metazoa; phylum Chordata; class Amphibia; order Caudata; family Salamandridae; genus Pleurodeles; species Pleurodeles waltl. The sequence continues at coordinate 474,037,589 of NC_090438.1, forward strand.
GGAGGGCATTCATTCGGGTCAGGCTGCCCATCAACGAGCGTTCACTGCTCTGGCCTCAGCACTGACGGCAGCCATTGTCCCTGTTTCCAGCCTCCCTCTTCTGACTGCCTCCAGCCTGTCTCTGTCTCCTGTTCCTCAGCCTATCCCATCCACACCATCAGACCAGCCTGCACACACCTCAACACCCAAGAGCAGCTCATCCAAACACAAGCACCACAGATCCCGCAAACACTCACCCGAGCAACACCCAGATGCAGACATGCCAACAGCCACTGCCACCCATGTGTCCCCCTCCTCCTCGTCTCCCTCCTCCCTCCCTGTGACGTCTACACTCACACCTGCATGCACCCCAACATCAGCCAGTGCTTCCATCACCACCTCACCCTCCAGTACAGTCCACACTCGTGCAGTCACCACCCCCACTGCCATGTACACGTCCCCTGTGTCCTCTCCCACTGTGTCGGTCACCCCCTCTTCCAAGACACACAAACGCAGGCAGCCACCCACCCAACAGCCATCCACCTCACGACAGCCTACAGCACCAGCACCTTCACCCAATGACAGCACACCTGACTCTCCTACAACCACATCCTCTACCTCCACTTCCATCTCCACTTCTCCTACCCTTTTCCTTGGCCCCAAAAAACTTTTCCTGGCTAACCTTAACCTCATTCCCCCCGATGACCTCCCCCATCCATCTTCAAAGAGTCCCAAGAGCACCGCAGCCACCACCAGCCCAGCTTCGGGTGTCACTGTTGTGCCTGGGTTCTGGAGCCCACCCTTTGCCAGCAGTGACACATCGATCAGCAGCAAGGACACGTCCAGCCCCCCCCCGGCAAGAGGACCCGCAAAAACAAGGACCGCCGTGCGAGGACCGACAGGGCTGCCCCCAAGGAGCAATGTGCGGCCACTTCACCACCCACCCCCTCTTGGGGAGGCAAGGGCCCGAGAGCCCCATCAAAGGAGCGGAAGGGCAGCAGGAGCGCGGAGAAGGTGGACCCCACATGCCACATCCCAGCTGGGAAGGAGGACACTAAGGAGGCCAGGAGTCCGTCCCCGAAGGGTCCAGATACGTCACGGTCCGAGGGCGACTGAGCAGGGAGTCGAGGCCAGGTCTGGCTCCCTTGACCTGCTGGATGAGCACCGCTGAACAGGGCCCGCCGTGGAGAAGAGCACCGCTGAACAGGGCCCCGCCGTGGAGAAGAGCACTGCTGAACAGGGCCCGCCGTGGAGAAGAGCACCGCTGAACAGGGCCCCGCCGTGGAGAAGAGCACCGCTGAACAGGGCCCGCCGTGGAGAAGAGCACCGCTGAACAGGGCCCGCGGTGCAGAAGAGCACCGCTGAACAGGGCCCGCCGTGGAGAAGAGCACCGCTGAACAGGGCACCGCCGTGGAGAAGAGCACCGCTGAACAGGGCCCGCCGTGGAGAAGAGCACCGCTGAACAGGGCCCGCGGTGCAGAAGAGCACCGCTGAACAGGGCCCGCCGTAGAGAAGAGCACCGCTGAACAGGGCCCCGCCGTGGAGAAGAGCACCGCTGAACAGGGCCCGCCGTGGAGAAGAGCACCGCTGAACAGGGCCCGCGGTGCAGAAGAGCACCGCTGAACAGGGCCCGCCGTAAAGAAGAGCACCGCTGAACAGGGCCCGCGGTGCAGAAGAGCACCGCTGAACAGGGCCCCGCCGTGGAGAAGAGCACCGCTGAACAGGGCCTGCGGTGCAGAAGAGCACCGCTGAACAGGGCCCCGCCGTGGAGAAGAGCACCGCTGAACAGGGCCCCGCCGTGGAGAAGAGCACCGCTGAACAGGGCCCGCGGTGCAGAAGAGCACCGCTGAACAGGGCCCCGCCGTCTCAAGCACCGCTCCGCTGGGCCCTTCTTCTCAAGCACCGCTCCGCTGGGCCCTTCCTCTCAAGCACCGCTCCGCTGGGCCCCGCCGTCTCAAGCACCGCTCCGCTGGGCCCTTCTTCTCAAGCACCGCTCCGCTGGGCCCTTCTTCTCAAGCACCGCTCCGCTGGGCCCCGCCGTCTCAAGCACCTCTCCGCTGGGCCCTTCCTCTCAAGCACCGCTCCGCTGGGCCCCGCCGTCTCAAGCACCGCTCCGCTTGGCCCTTCTTCTCAAGCACCGCTCCGCTGGGCCCTTCTTCTCAAGCACCGCTCCGCTGGGCCCTTCTTCTCAAGCACCGCTCCGCTGGGCCCCGCCGTCTCAAGCACCGCTCCGCTGGGCCCTTCTTCTCAAGCACCGCTCCGCTGGGCCCTTCTTCTCAAGCACCGCTCCGCTGGGCCCTTCCTCTCAAGCACCGCTCCGCTGGGCCCCGCCGTCTCAAGCACCGCTCCGCTGGGCCCTTCTTCTCAAGCACCGCTCCGCTGGGCCCTTCTTCTCAAGCACCGCTCCGCTGGGCCCTTCCTCTCAAGCACCGCTCCGCTGGGCCCCGCCGTCTCAAGCACCGCTCCGCTGGGCCCTTCTTCTCAAGCACCGCTCCGCTGGGCCCTTCTTCTCAAGCACCGCTCCGCTGGGCCCCGCCGTCTCAAGCACCGCTCCGCTGGGCCCTTCTTCTCAAGCACCGCTCCGCTGGGCCCTTCTTCTCAAGCACCGCTCCGCTGGGCCCTTCCTCTCAAGCACTGCTCCACTGGGCACCGCCGTCTCAAGCACCGCTCCGCTGGGCCCTTCTTCTCAAGCACCGCTCCGCTGGGCCCTTCTTCTCAAGCACCGCTCCGCTGGGCCCTTCCTCTCAAGCACCGCTCCGCTGGGCCCCGCCGTCTCAAGCACCGCTCCGCTGGGCCCTTCTTCTCAAGCACCGCTCCGCTGGGCCCTTCTTCTCAAGCACCGCTCCGCTGGGCCCTTCTTCTCAAGCACCGCTCCGCTGGGCCCTTCCTCTCAAGCACCGCTCCGCTGGGCACCGCCGTCGCAAGCACCGTTTATGGTTCACTGTGCCCACCATGCCTCCTCCTTGACCAGTGGAGACTGTCATCCACCTGATGGACTGTGGCTTTGCACTCCCCAGGATGGTCCAGTGGGCAGCCCACCCACTGTAGAGACATTGAGAGACTGTGGCTTTGCACTCCCCAGGATGGTCCAGTGGGCAATCCACCCACTGTAGAGACATTGAGAGACTGTGGCTTTGCACTCCCCAGGATGGTCCAGTGGGCAGCCCACCCACTGTAGAGACATTGAGAGACTGTGGCTTTGCACTCCCCAGGATGGTCCAGTGGGCAATCCACCCACTGTAGAGACATTGAGAGACTGTGGCTTTGCACTCCCCAGGATGGTCCAGTGGGCAGCCCACCCACTGTAGAGACATTGAGAGACTGTGGCTTTGCACTCCCCAGGATGGTCCAGTGGGCAGCCCACCCACTGTAGAGACATTGAGAGACTGTGGCTTTGCACTCCACAGGATGGTCCCGTGGGCATGGTGGCTCCTCGTGGATCTGGCGTCGTGGACTCATGTGGCTGTGGTGCCCCCCCCCTTCCCTTCCCCCTGAGGTGCCTGTAGTTTTTACATCTGATGCCCCTGCAGTGTTCTCTCCAAAGGACTCAGGTCTCCTGTGTGGGCTTTGCCCTTGTTTCTCAAGACTTTGGCCCACGGACATGCTGAAATCGTAGGTTGTGCAGGACTTGGTACTTCAGTTATACACTGATGTGTGTGTCATTAGTTTTGTTGTGGATATCTTTCATGGTTGTACGCTAATTTGCTGGAGCTTTTTGGTACATAAATATTTATTCAAAATATGATTATGTCCTAGCATTTTTCAGGGGTGTTTGGGTGGTGTCACTGTGACTTGGTGCGCTGCATTGGTGAGTACATAGTTGGGGGGGGGGGGTCGCATATGTGTGTGCCCGTAACCTTTCGTCCTCCCCCTCCCGTGTGTCGTAGGTGCAGTACTCACCGTTGTCGTCTGCGCCGGACTTCGTACTCGTGGTAGATGAGAAGGTAGACGAGAGCAGGTAGGATGTTTAATTCGGGTACCATGCTGTCCTCCTTCCTCCTGGAGTGCGTAGTGGTGAACGTTTTCCCGTCCGTAGTCTGTTTCCGCCGTGTTTTTATCGGCGGTGCTCCCGCCCCGGAAAAGGTGGCGGATTGGTGAGTTGGAATAGTGTGGGCGGTACATTGTCTGCCGCCTGTCTGTTGGCGGTGACCGCCGCGCTGTTTGTTTGTACCGCCGTGGCGGTCGGAGTGTTAAGGTGGCTGTCTGTGTTGGCGGTTCCCGCCAGGGTCAGAATCCCATATTTTTTACCGCCAGCCTGTTGGCGGGTTGGCCGCCGCTTTAACACCGACCGCCAGGGTTAGAATCACCCCCTTAATGTGGGTGGAGAAGGTGGGAACGGAGTTGGGACCAGGTTTTTCACTTTGGACTTTAATTTGACTTTTGGGGATAGGGCCATTTGTTTGTGGAGAGCGATAGGCCTGTTGTGGGTGGAATGGGTGGGGTTTTTTATTTGTAGTAAATCACAGGTGATAATTTATTTTACTTCATTTATGCCTCCAATGTTTATTTTAGTGTTTTAGTTTGCACTGCTGTCTTTTTTTGTGGCATGTTTTTTTAAATCTGCTAAAAAAGTATATGTCAATTACTTATACCCTTGTTCTACGGCCCTCTGGAACTTTATTGACCACTAGGGGATGATTGTATTGTTTATTTTGCCTGCAAAAACCTAGATACACAGAACCAACATCTTCTTCAGTAAACATTATTTACCAACTAAACAAGTTCACTTCAATAGTTCTCTTCGTACCTGAATAGATGAAGCAAGGGATGATACCTCACTCTTCTTACTGTAGCATTTTCCCAAGGTGGCATCTTATCTTAACTTGAGGGATAGTAGTAGTAGCAGGCTAGTGCACTAACAGGGAAGAGACAAAATGCAAATGCCAACTGCAAGATTAATCAAAGGGTTATCCCTCACTGTCAACTAGATTGAAAGAAAATAGTGAATCAATGGGTCAAATACTATATCATAACTTTAGGAAGACTGAGACCAGATTATGAGAGTAATTGACACACAACAAAAAAGACCTGTCTGAGCAATGGGGAGCGAGTATTTAAAAAAAAAATCACGAAATAAAATCCTTGAGTCAGGAGAAGTGGGCTCAGAGTCAGGACTCGTGGACAAGGTTAAGTGTTTAGGCAACAAACAACACAAGGCCTCAATCATGATGTTGTTGATGGTGTGAAATATTGCTCAGGTAATAGAAGGTCATGCAGTGAGTTGGTGTTGCTTTCACAACATGCGCCCCAACAAGTGTGTAATCCCTTCATGGTGTAAAATTAAGTCACACCTCAATAAATCACAAATCACTGGGGAAAGAGGGTTAGGGGCTTGATGAATGGATGGGAAAGGTGATTTGGGGAAATGTGTGACAAAGACAAACACTAAACAAAAGAGACCACAACAATTTTCATTGAGGTGCTGAGCAGCACACCATCATCAATCTATTATGAAAGGAAACGATGAAGAGATAAGTATGGCACAGTTCTGCTAAATGCATTGTAAACATTCTTTCTGCCCCTGTGAGCCCCGATAGAGAGTGCATCTCTAAATGTTATGTCTTCTAGGTTTGAAAAATAAAAATTATGGAGGACTGAAGTTAACCTACCCAGTTCTAAAAAGTATGACTGCTAAATGGAAAATGATACTGTATTGCAAATGGAATGTCTGAATTCATGGGTGCCTGGCTGAATCTGGATGGTAGGTTAGCTGGAGTCTTGAGCTTTCATCAAATTTTGTTTGTGCAGGAGAGAATTAGGGGCAGCATGTACGTACCTTTTCTCTAGTCCCAAATGGCCCGATTCACAGAATCTGGCCAATTGCGACAAGAAAAAAGCATTTCGGTATGTACAGACCCATTTTTGCGATTCAGTGATCTATTTACTGAATCATAAAAATGGTTTGCGAGTCACAATTAGGAATGGAGGGTTCCCTTCCTAATTGCGACTCGCAGTCCGATGTATGAATGTTTTGTGACCAACTCAGTCCAAGCCCTTGGAGAAGCTTTCGAAGCAGGATGTAGAAAGACAAGTCCAGTCCTTTACCTTCCAAGACAGAAGCAACAAGCAGCAGGCCAACACAACAAAGCAACAGGCAGAGTGGCAGTCCATCCTACAGTATCCAGCTCTTCTTCCTGGCATAATTTCCTCAGTCCAGAAGGATTCTAACTGTGTGGTGTCAGAGTTCTAGTACCTATACGCATTTCTCTCTTGGAAGTAGGCAAACTTACAAGAGAAGACTTTGTAGTGCACGGGACCCTGTCTTTCCCTGTCCTGGCCCCCGACACACTCCAGGGGTAGTGGACTGCTTTGTGTGAGGACAGACACAGTCCTATACAGGTGCAAGTGTCAGCTCTTCCCACTACTCTAGTTCAGGAAGACCCATCTGCCTCAGCTCCCCTTGTGTGACGGTCTAGAGTGAATGCACAAACAGCCCAACTGTCATCCTGACCCAGATGTGTATTCCACAGATAGGCAGAGGCACAGAATGGTTAAGCAAGAAAGTGCCCACTTTTGAAAAGTGCCATTTTCAAACCTACAATTCAGAAACCAACTTCACCAAAAGATGTATTTTTAAATTTTGAGTTCAGAGACCCCAAACTCCTCATCTCTATCTGCTCCAAATGGGAAAATACACTTAACAGGTATCAGGTATTTCAAGGCAGTCCCCATATCACCCTTTAGGAGAGACAGGTTTTGAAATAGTGAAAAGCTCATTTAGCACTATTTTATTATCAGGATATGTCCTATCTTTTAAATACAATTCACCCTGCCCATGGGACTGCATTGGGCTTCTTTTAGGGGTGACTTACATGTAGTAAAAGTGAAGGTTCAGGCCTAAAAAGTGGATGCAGTTGCGAGGTCAAAACTACAGTTTAAAACTGCACACACACACACATACACACACACACACACACACACACACACTTCAATGGCAGGCATGAGGCATGTTTGCAGGGCTACTTATGTGGGTGGCACATACAGTGCTGCAGGCCCACTAGTAGCATTTGGTTTGCTGGCCCTCGGCACACCTGGTGCACTGTACTAGGGACTTACTAGTAAATCAAATATTCTAATCATGGAGAAGCTAATCATCAATACAATTTACATGGGGAGCACTTGCACCTTAGCACTGGCCAGCAGTGGTAAAGTGCCCAGAGTCCCAAAGATAGCAGATACAAAATTTAGCACAGAATCAAAACCAGGAGGTCAGAAGCAAAAAGACAGGGGAGACCATGCCAAGAGCAGTCAAATCTAACTTCTTTTATGGTAACAACACATTGGAAATTGGCACTGGCAGTCTTTTCATCAATGATCTTCTGGGGCAACCCGGCTAGATGATGCAAAAATAGCAAAAGGCTAGGCAATGGCATGTGAGGTAGTCAGGCATTGTCTTTAATGTCCTGAAGTGAATGTGGGTCTTCTTCTCTGCACACAGATCTGACTCCAATCTGCCCATACATATGATTATAAAATGGTGGGGCAGCATAAATCCGACACAAACAATGTTCCACAAGCTATTTATTATTACAAAAAACTTAAAGCAAATAGTTCAACGAGAAATAATAAATATGTTCTATGGTGGCACTCGCATACTCAGTCTCGGAAGTAGAGTTCATCCTCAAACTCAAATGGTTTACCCAGAAGTTGGTCAGCAAAGCAACCACAGTTCTGACCAATCATCCTCTTCCTCCTCCTGTGGTGTTTTGTAGAAAATGCTGGTTCATTGTGGTCATGGTTATTCTGTCTATGCTTTGAGGTGAGAGACTGGTCCTTACCCCTATAACAACTGTGCTAGCTGCACTGAACACACGTTGAGCAGACACACTGGATACAGGACAAGCCAGATAATTTATTGCCAGCCTGCTTAGCTCTGGCCATTGGTGCATCTTCTTATACCAATACACCAATGAGTTTTGATCCATATACACTTCTTTTGGATCATCCAGATACTCCTGGAACATCCTCTGAAGTGTCATTGGTATTGCCACTTGCTTGATCTATTTTACCTTCACCTCTGCTCTGGACTTAAGACCTGCCACTTGAAACCAAGCCAATGCAGAGGTTGGGTCTGATTCTTCTGATGCTGTTGTTGTCAGTGTTCTTGTTGCTGGTGTTGGCTGCTGTGAGAGAAGTCTGCCCTCTCAATAAGTTAAAGGCAGCACCCCAGAACTGCAGAGTGGGACTCTAAGTTCCAGCCTTTCTTCTTCCAGTTCTCCGGCTTACTCAACAATGAACCTCTTATATTTTGAAAATTCCCCTTAAGAAAAGGGAATGAAAGTGGGCAGAATTGTTTTGTAGTGTGGATCAAGTAGGGTGGTACAGATGTACTCTTTCGATGACATAATGTCATTTTGCAGCCTAGCATTACACGTCAAGCGATAGCTTAGGCTCTCAAACAAGGCATGCACTTCTAGTTTTTGTTCACACCTCTAAGTGCAAACCTTTCAGACACCTTCTTCAGCTCTTTCTGTAGCAGATGCAACAATAGATAGCTTGGCCCATTGTACTTTCCTCCTTGCTAACTTCCCTTGAGAAAAAACCTCAAAGGGGTAAAGTATTTGTGTTAGGCATTTGAATAGCCCCATTTGTCCGCATCCATGGTCATAGCTTTCCTAATTGCATCCCCTCCTCTTTGAATGACATAGTTATTGATCTGGCTGTACTGCCTAAACAGACATTGCAACATATAATAGGTTGATTTCCAATGGGTCAGAACCTTCTGTATCAGGGATTTAACTAGTACTTTGTCATTCATAACAGTAATAATAACGAATAATCTTCAAATGCTACCAGGCTTTAAAAGAATGGCTGAAATGAGTGCAGATTCATTTGGAGGTGGTTAGTATATTGCTGTCCATAGCCCTCATTCTGACATTGGTGTTGAGTGATAAAGTGGCGGTAATACCGCCAACAGTCTGGCAATAATTACCGCCAAATTATGACCATGGCAGTGATAACTCCCATAGACAGCCAATGTACCACACTAACTGCCAGGGCATTAACACCACTCACCATGTCAGTAGCCATCCACAGCTGGGCTGAAGACAAAGTACCGCTCACTATATCATGACACAGGAAACCTCCACAATTTCCAGGGTGTTACCAACGCCATCAAAAACCTGGCAGAAACACATCACAGAAGACCAAAGACTCACCATCGGAGACACAGGGATGAACAACGTCTTCATGGAAATGGAACTGCAAGTCTTCCAGATGCTCATCTATGCCATGCTCAATCTGGAACACGAACGCAGACGAAGACAACAACTGTGAGTACAGCCGCCTAGCACAAAAGGGAAGGAGGGAAGAAAACGAGAATGACACATACACACGCACGACACACACCCAACTGACACACGCCATACACACAACCAGCTGCAGAGGAGAAACAATGGCCTGTGACACACGGCATAATAATGCAAGGACAACAAGAATCCAGTAATGAGAATGTATTGATTGTGAACAGCTACCAAAAGAACCAATTGTACGAAAAACAGATATGTACAAATATACACAAAGGGCCAATGCCCAGTCCAAAGTACTAAGGGCACATATGGCCACAGGGCACAGTCCAAGGCCCAACTCGAATCCTGACTTCATCCGGATGGAACTCTGCAGGGGCATCAGTTTACAAGTGGGCAGGCACCTCAGGGGTTGGGGGCTGGGAGCACCTCAGACGAATACGGAAACAAGCCCACTAGTTCTGGAGGGGGCTCCATGACCATTTCTCTCTGCTGGAGAGTGCAAGGTCACAGTCTCTGGAGTGGATGCCTTTCCCACTGCTTCTGGAGGGGACATCATGCCCATTATCCTTTGCTGGGGAGCCCAAGGTCACATTCTCTGGAGTGGGTGACGTTCCCACTGCTTGTGGAGGGGGCTCAATGCCCATTTCTCTCTGCTGGGGAGTGCAAGATCACAGTCTCTCAGGTGGGGAACATGCCCACTGCTTCTGGAGGGGGCCCCTTGTACAGCAGTCCCTGGATGGTGTCCTACATTGCTTCCGCTGGTGGTGAGCGCTGCACTGTGTCATCTGGAGGTGAGGGCTGCAGTGTGTCAGCAGGTGAAGGTGCCTCCTGGGCAGCCTCTGCAGGAGGAGTAGGCTGTAGTTCCTCAGCTGGCAGTGAGAGCCCCTTTCACTGGTGGTGGTGGTGTCACCCTTAGAGCCTCTAATGGAGTCAAGGGCTTCTTTTCCTTCTTGGCAGGAGGTGTGGGATCCTTCGCCTTCCTGGCAGGGGTTGAGGACTTCTTCCCCTTCATGGAAGGAGGGTGGTGGGATCATTAACATTCCTGCAGGTGGAGTGGGATCATTCACTGTCTTAGTACCACGACTAGAAGGTGCCTCCAATGTCCGTGTGGACGGTTTGGCTGAGGTGCTGGGCTGTGTCGTTGGGACCCTGCTCTTATGGGCAGGATGGGGGGAGAGAGAGGGAAGAGGTCAAGTTGGGCAAGGAAAAGTTTCTTAGGGATGGTGGGGTGGGATGAGGGAGGAGGGTTGGTGGGGTGGGATGAGGGAGGAGGGATCGGAATGGAGGTTGAGGGAGTGGTTGTTGGAGGTGTATGTCTGCTGGACTTGGATGCAGGTGCATGGGCAGTGTGCTGATGTGAGGTGGATGGCTGTTGGGTGTCTGAGTGCTTACGTTTGTGTCCTTTAGGAGGGGCGGACAGACAGGGTGGGAGAGGACACCTGGGCCACGTGGATTGGTGTAGTGGAGGTGTCTGCTAGTGAGGTGTGTTTGCTGCATGGTGTGGTGATGCTGGTGGCAGCTATTGATGCAGTGCAGGCAGGTGTGAGTGTGGAAGTGACTGTGAGGGAGGTGGAGGAGGAGGAGGAGGAGGGGAGGCAGTTAGGGTGACCACCCATCCGTAAATTTCACGGACTGTCCGTAATTACGCTCTCCTGTCCGTTGTCCGTGATGAAAGCTTTAACGGACGGCATTTGTCCGTAATTTTAGCCTTTCACCTAAAGGGCAACGGAGGCAGGGCAAAATTACTGGCAGAGGAGTTTCCCCAGCTGGGCTGGAAGGCAGGGGGTCTCCTGTGCTCTGAGGGAGGGAGGGGCAGACAGATAAGAAAAGGCCTTCTTGCCAGGGGTTCTCCTTCCCTAAAGACATGCAAATGTGCACAACTGGTAAATCTGCAAATACAAAGGGGCTTGAAAACCTGCATTGACTTTACTAAAAGGAGTCACTTGAAGTTTTCTGGTGGCAAAGATATTTCTTTGAGAGAGGTATTGTAATGGTGTTCCAAGGTGAGCTGTGGAGTGTGTGGTTTTAATGGAGTGTTATACATTTTTTTATCACTAGGTATAAACTGTATATTATTCAAATCTGTATTTGAGAAGCACTTTTTTTTTATTTAACCGAAATGTATTTGTGCATTTTGTAGCAGCCTTTATTATGATGTAATTGTATTTTTAACAGTTCTTTCAGGTACTTCAGTACCTCATAGTACTAACAAACATTGGCAAAGCCAATAGGTCTCATCTACGAAAGAGTTATTGGCTTTGCTAATGTGTTTTAGCCATTAGCAATGTTTTACACCAGAGTAGCTGCTGTTCAGCATGGGTTAAAGCTAGTGGCATAGTGGTGTGCAGTGGAGTAGAGTAGCAAAGGAGCAGTGGCGTAGAGCCCAGTAGTGCAAAGTACAGTGCAGTGGGGTACCGTGCAGTTGTTTAGAGTGCGTTAGCGTAGAGTGCAGTGGTTTAAAGTGCAGTGGCATGGAGTGGCATGGGACAGAATAGAGTGGCATAGAGTGCAGTGGAGTAGAGTGGCATACAATAGAGTAGCAGAGAGAGCAGTAGTGTAGAGTGGTGCAGTGGCATAGATTGCAGAGTAGACTCACATTGCAGGGAGTGCAGTGGTGTAGTGTAGAGTGGTGCAGAGTAGGGCAAAGTGCTGTAGAGTAGAGTGATGCAGAGTGCAGTGGCATAGAATGCAGTGGCATAGAATGCAGTACTACATAGTACATTGGTGTATAGTACGGTGGTGGAGAGTGCAACACTGCAGAGTAGAGTGTCAGTGCAGTGATGTAGAGTGGAGTAGAGTGGCACAGAGCAGTGGCGTAGAGTACAGTGGTACAGAGTAGAGGGCAGTGGCGTACAGTGCAGTTGATTAGAGTGCATTGGCGCAGAGTGCAGTGGCATAGAGTGGCATGGGGTAGAGTTACATAGAGTGCAGTGGAGTAGAGTGGCATACAATAGAGTAGCAGAGAGTGCAGTAATGCAGAGTGGTGCAGTGTCATAGAGTGCAGAGTAGACTCATGTGGCATAGAGTGTAGTAGTGTAGAGTGGTGCAGCGTGGAGTATTGGAGAGTGGTGTAGAGTAGAGTATAGTGCCTAGAATGCAATGGCATAGAGTAGAGTGGTGTAGAGTGCAGAGTTGCAGAGTAAAGTTTCAGTGCAGTGGTGTAGAGTGGTACAGAGAACAGTGGCATAGAGTAAAGTGGTGCAGAGTAAAGGGCAGAGCAGTTGTTTAGAGTGCACTGGTGTAGAGTGCAGTTGCATAGAGTGGCATTGGGCAGAGTAGAGTGGCATAGAATGCAGTGGAATAGAGTATATTGGTGCAAAATGCAGTAGTACAGGGCAGAGTGGTGTAGAGTATAGTGGCGGCCAGAGCAGTGTTGCAGTGTGTCAGCTTGCAGTGGTGTGGAGTGCATTGAACTAGAGTGCAGTGGTTAGAGTGGTATAGAGTACAGTGGCGTAGAATAGATTGTTTCAGAGTAGAGTGCAGTTGCATAGAGTGGAGAGGTGCAGGGTAGAGTGCAGTGGCACAGAATCAGTGGCACAGAGTGCAGTGGCATAAAGTCGATTATTTCACAGTAGAGTGAGGTGGCTTAGAGTGGAGAAGTGCAGGTTAGAGTGGAGTTGCATAAAGTGGCATAGAGTGTGATGTCATAGAGTAAAGTAGTGTACAGTGCCGTGGCATAGAGTGCAGCGTTGCAGAGTGGCAGAGAGTGGAGTTGTGCAGATTAGATTGGTGTTGCCTAAACTGGAGTGGTATGGCGTGCAGACGAGCAGAGCGCAGTGGTGTAGAGCGGCGCAAAGTGCGGTGGCTTAGAGTAGAGTAGTACAGAGTAGAGTAGAGAGGCATAGTGTGAAGTAGCATAGAGAGCAGTGGCATAATGTGGAGTGGTTCCGAATGGAGAAGAGAACAGTGGCATGGAGTGGCGTAAAGTGGAGTGATACAGAGTAGGGTGCAATTCTGATATATTCTGAAGTCTATTTAAATGTTGTCATGTGATAGAAAAAACTCTTTCCTAACCCCAGTATCCAGCAAGATTGTTGCATAAATCCTCTCACTTTGAAGTCAGAGAAAGGAAAGGAAACACTAAGGGGGTCATTCTGACCCTGGCGGTCTTGGACCGCCAGGGTCACGAATGACGGAAGCACCGCCAACAGGCTGGCGGTGCTTCACATGCCATTCTGACCGCGGCGGTAAAGCTGCGGTCGCCCCGCCACGGCCGACGGTTTTCCGCCGTTTTTGCCCCGGCTGGGAGAATCCGCCAGGGGGATTCTGACCCCCTTACCGCCAGCCTGTTTCTGGCGGTTTTCACCGCCAGGAAGAGGCTGGCGGTAAGGGGTGTCCTGGGGCCCCTGGGGGCCCCTGCACTGCCCATGCCACTGACATGGGCAGTGCAGGGGTCCCCTAACAGGGCCCCGGCCAGCTTTTCACTGTCTGCCTAGCAGACAGTGAAAAGCGCGACGGGTGCAACTGCACCCTTCGCACGGCCGCAACACCGCCGGCTCCATTCGGAGCCGGCTCCTGTGTTGCAGGCCTCATTCCCGCCGGCCCAGCGGGAATGTTGAAATGGGGGCATCGGTATTTTGGCCGCATGGAGGCCAAATGGTGGCCGCCCGCCAGGGTTGGAATCACCCCCTAAGTTCCCACCGAAGACAGAGCCTGAAATTTGACTTTGTTCTTTGAATGCACAGCAAATATGATAAGATAAGAACAAGATTTGCAGGCCTGTTTACAGAAAGGGAGCACTCGGCAGGATACTGTAAAGAAGGTTTTGGCAAGGGAAGGGATGAATTCAAGCTGCATAGCCTAAAACAAATAAAGCCAGCAAATTGAAAGCAACAAATTGTGAGTTACAAACCACAAGGCCAATGGCAAGCAACGGACAGAATGCATTCACAAGGAAGCACTATGAATTTACTTAAAGTGACAGCTGTGGGATACTTTGTGGGGAAAGTCCAGTATTTTAGTCCATATCTTGCAGAGGTTTGGCTACATAAATCACCCAGGTAGTATGACAAGAAGACCTGGAGTGGTTTCCATGTTGCAGGATAGGTCTGTACACCCATTCTATCAGATTGCCACCATTTCCTATGGTACAGAGCTTCTGGCACACCTCTTGTAGGGTTAGTGCTAGGTAGCAGACATGAAATAGGGCATTTAATGATTATTTAAGGTGGTTGTAAGTAAGGAGTTGACCGGGGTGAAGATGGTAGTCTGCCACAAGGGTTTGGAAATTTAGTAGCTCACTGTTCAGAAACAAAGTCCCCAATTTTAAGACACCTGCAACATGCCACTGATGGAGTTGCTCTGAGCACATCCATCCTGTGCTAGTGGGAAGACTTAGCAAAGGTAGTGCAGGAGCATAGGGTTTCTTCGTGTCAGTGAGTTTACAGGTTCTGGCAAGGCAAGAGAAAGCCATGCATGATAACCCCGGATGGTGATCCATAGAATGGTCAGTAGGAAACGATGAGCAGTGCATTAAGCCTTCCTTAAAAGTCTTTACTGGTAAACCCCATCTCATGCAGGGAGGTGGGCAGAAAGCTAGTGAGTCACCCATTGGACATCTGCAGCTGAATAAAAGCATACTAAGTCCAGAAGATCTAATCCACCCGCAGACACAGTTAGCTTTAGAGTGGAAAGAGCTCCCGATGGCGCTGCAGCGACCAAATCAGATGTGTGGCCTCTCTGAAGAAGGAATGAAGGACGAGCAGGGGAAGGTTTGCAAAATAATACTATCATTGGGGTAGCACACCATCTTCGCTAGTGCCACATGGCATCTACAGAAAGCAGAAGAGAAGACCAAAAAGCAAACTGGGCTTGGAGGGACCGTTCGCTCTGCCGAGATTTTCATCCTGGAAATCAGTGAAAGAATGGTAGATATTAATCACTAGGTATCAAAAGGTAACTGGTTCCCAGTTCAATCTGAGATCTAATTGTGTATGAAGGCGAAAACAGAGCCATATGTTAAAGAAACACTAATTACATTTTTAAATTTATAAATTTTGTTTGCGCAATTTACATACCAAATATTTTGAAGATTCTATGTGTACTTGACACTAGTTTGGCTTTTGCTCAATTTCAAAACCATATAAAGACATTTACTAAGCGGGCAATTGCCTTGCACAACCTTGCAAGGGGTCTGGCCCCTGCTCACCCTTCACAATCACTAACAGCGAACCATTGCACAAGAAGAGTTTGCCAAGGTGGATGGATGTTGATTGTTCAACCACTTGACAGTGCCCCTTCTGTTTCGCTCCTGTGTGCAGACAACTCCCCAGGTACCCAATACCTTCAAATAGTCTTGGTGGACCCATCTTGTCTGATTTTAGGAATTGTCCCACCTTGTTCTTCTCTTCTTTATTTATCCAGTTGTTAGCAACAACCCTTTGAATTACTTGCCGTGGATCTCCCATTTGATCTCGATTTCAACCTACTCTTTTATTATCTTTGATTGGTAGTCCGGGCTCCCATTTCTGAGATAAATGTAGAGTCCCAAACATACACTCTAGTGCAGTGAGACTACAGACAAGTTATGGGTACATCACATCCTGTCATTAGGTGTGAGACTGTCACCCACACCATCTGCCCTGCCTCTTTAAAAAAAATTAGGTGGAAAGTCCATGGGCGGTTGGGGTAAGCCAGAAGTTTTTGTTCAATTTGTTTAAACTAGCATAAGGTTAATTACCTTAATGTTTCCCAAACTGTTTGCCAGGGGTTTTGAAATGTTCAGAAACATAATCAAAATGTTGCTGTTACTTTCTCTTCAGGAAAGATCAGGTAGATTTGGGTAGGGGTGATGGCCTTGCCATGAAGGGCATTAATTTACTACTGAACAAGGACGTAATGTGACACCTGAATGTAGCACACCAGGAGGCAATCACAAAAGGTCCACAGTGAATAAATAGTGCTATGTTAAAAAAGAGTACATAAATGCACTGACAACATAGTGAGACATGGGCTCTCTTGCGTGTGTCTGTAAAACTGACGTTTGTTCTTGAATTTTTGTCCTGAATTTTGACCCTTTGTCCTGAATTTTTGTCCTGAATTTTGACCCTTTGTCCTCAATTTTTTACAGTCCTGTCCAGAATTTGCCTCAATGCCAGGTGGTCACCCTAGAGGCAGTGGAGGCAGTGGATGTGGTTGTGTCTGCAACTGTCTGGTGTTTGCATGAGTGCTTGTGGGATGAAGTGTGGTGCTTGTATTTGACTATGCCACTCATGTGTGTTGTCTTGTGTGCATGCTCATCTGTATGTGTGCATGGGTTGAGGTTGAGGAGATTGGGACTAGGAAGTGGTAGTTGGGATGGTAGGAACAGGGACAATGGCTGCCATCAGAGATGAGGCCAGAGCCTGAATCGATCTCTGTTGGGTCGTCAATCCACCATGGATGCCCTCCAGGATTGCATTGCATTGCTGCATCTGGGATGCCAGCCCTGGGGTGGCATTCAAAATGGTTGACTGCCCTACAGAGATGGATCTCAGAAGGTCAATAGCCTCCTCAATCAGGGCAGCAGGGCTCACTGGGGCAGGGACTGAGTTGCCTGGGACGAAAGAGATGCCCACCCTCCTGGGTGAGTAGGCACGGGCAACTCGCTGAGTGGCTACTGGGACGGCTGTGCTGGTACGGGGTTGGCGGCTGTACCTGCAGCTGAGGTGGTCACAGAGGTGTCCACCACCACCAGGGAGCTTCCATCCGAGGAGGTATCGGAGTCTGTGTTGTCACCTCCTGTCTCTACCGTAGTGCTTCCCTTGCCCTCCGTCCCCCTGGTTCCCTCGGCGTCAGTAGACTCAGCCTCCAGGGTCGTGTGGGATGCAGCTCCCTCTGTCCCCGGTGCCCCTGCTCCTCCACCAGATGATGCTAATGCACACATGAACAGGATGACAGAAGAAAAGAGGGGGGAGAGAGAGAAAGGAAACACTGGGTCAATAACTGCAACAACACCACAGTTATACACAGCACCGTCATACACAGGGATCAGGATTGAGCACTATGCATTGCACTGCCAGTGATTTGGCTAGATGCCATGGCAAGATGAGGGCCACACACCACCAACTGCACCCCTCATGGGACCCACAAAGCCCTTAGTGACATGGAATGCTAACAAGCTAGGTTACCTGCATTTGCCATCGACCCATTACCCTTGAGCTGGATAACGCTGCAATGTCTGACCTGGCATTAAGGGGCACCCACTAACTCACACCCACCACCCGGATCCCATGCCACCTACACATTATTGTGTTACTGCCTACTGTACTCAACCCCTTGTTGCTGCTGTGATGCCCTCAAGTGCCCATCCAGCTCTGGGTAGGCCACCGCCAGTATGTCGGCCGTCGGGGGGTCAGGTTCCGGCGGGCTTTCCTTCCTCGTTGGGAGGCCATCCCCAGCTGGGCCTCCACGGTCTTCTCTGCCCAGCGTCTCAGGTCGTCCCACCGTTTGCGACAGTGGGTGCTCTGCCTGCCATAAACCCCCAGGGTCCGTACTTCCTTGGCGATGGCACGCCGTAGTCCCTTCTTTTGATGGGTACTGACCTGCAGAGGTAATGCAGACAGGAGGACACCATTGCACATACAATGCAGCCTGTCACATATATGGCCCACCAATCCCGTTTCCACCACCATTGACACACACATTGCCCGGCGCACATCATGTACACCTCCACAAGACATTCGCCCCATGACACAATGCTTGCACACAGATATCCATGTATCCTTCACACATGCAATGTGTCCAAGGTGTACTCACCTGTTGGTCTGGAGGCCCATACAGCAGTCCGCACTGGGGTAAGACCCCATCCACCAAGCGCTCCAACTCCTCCACAGTGAAGGAAGGGGCCCTTTCCCCCATCACACAGGCCATGGTAAGTTCCAGACACAGGTCACAGCAGCACACGCAGTGTAGTTGTTCTCCTGTTGAAGGTCAGGAAACAAGTGAGGAATCTGATGGATAATGGCAGTCACATCTGCGGCGGTGTACACGGTCACCGCCGGCGCTGATCCCCATTAGCCACTGTACTCCACAGAGCCCTATATTATCCAATGAGGAATTGCAAAGCAGTGCAAGACCGTCTTCTGCCACGGCACCCAGTGTCGGCGGAGTTACCTCACTTCCACCTGTCCCTACATACGGGACAGGCAGTCGCCATTTCATAGTGGTGGACAACGAGCATATCAACCTTAACTGTGTCACAGCCTAAATTAGCGCATACCTCGCCATTCCCACTGTCCCATCACATAAATGCACTATGTACAATGAGGTGGTGGTTCCATTCTTCAAATTGTGACAGGCTACTCACTCTTGTGTCCCTTAGATACTTAACGCTGCAGATGAATAGGAGGAGGAGACAAACCCTCATCTACAGATCCCTTGTGGACTTGGCTACACAGGAGGGCAAGCACATTATACTCACCTATAGACTGGAAAGGGCCACAATCACAGAGCTGTGTGCCCAATTGGAGCCTGACCTGCTATCTGCTATCTGTCATCCCACTGGGATACCTCCCTCTTGTGCAAGTGCTATCAGTGCTCCATTTCCTGGCAACTGGTTCTTTCCAAGTGACAGTGGGCTTGGCAGCACGAATGTCACAGCCAATGTTTTCAATCATGCTGGCAAGAGTTTTGACTGCCCTGGTAAAGCACATGTACAGCTACATAGCTTACCCCCAGGTAGAAGATTTGGCCACTGTGAATGCCGGATTCTATGCAATGGGACATATCCCCAATATTGGTGGCGCTGTTTGTTCCAGTCTGTTTGTAGCACAGGTCCAGTGTCCAAGGCGGCCATAGGAAGAGGAGCAAAGGCAGTTCAAAGTGGACAAAGTGACTGTGTGGGACAAAAGGGGGAAAATCAGGAGAGTCTCATTTGCTGGCGGCGGTCTTGGTAAGTGTCTCTGGCTTCTGTCTGGGTCGCAGGGAACGTTTGCTGGGTGGTTCACCTTCTGCAGGGGGAGGGGTGCTGATGGCCTGTGGGTCATGTGGTGAGGCTTCCTGCCCATTAGCTGCAGAGGAAGTGGAGGGGTGGTCAAAGGACTGGCTAGTGGTAGGGGCCTGCTGATGTACTGTTGCTTCCTTCATGATGTTGGCCATGTCTGCCAGCACCACTGCTATGGAGATCAAGGTGGTGTTGATGGCCTGCAAGTCCTCCCTTTTCCCCTGATACTGTTCCTCCCGCAGCCACCTGTTCTCCTGCATGTTGTCCAGGATCTGGCCCATCGTGTCCTGGGAATGTTGAAGTCCAGAGTTACTGTCATCACTGGGGGCATCTTTTGTTGGGGGACTGGATAGTCATGGCACCTCCTCTCCGCTGACATTGGCTGGGGCACCTGTGGGGATGTAAGTGATGTATTATGCTTCATATCTGTGACATATTAGACATTCCTGGTTTCCCCCTCTATCGTTGCTGTTGACCTGCCACCTTTGTTTGTGTATGGTGATGTACTGTGGGAATGTTAGTTTCCCTATGCTGTGATGCTTTAGTGATGGGTGTCCATGAAGGGCTGGGAGGGGTGTCCATGTATTTGTATAGCATGCAGGGCCTTGCATTGTGGTTAGTCAAATGTGTAGGTGCAGAGTGTGGGATGGAATGGAGTGATGGGAGTGAGGTTGAGGGGGTGTGATGGCATGGAGGTATGGGGGTGATAAGTAGTATATATTGACTCACCAGTGTCCACGATTCTCCGCCATAGCTCCATCTTCATGGCAATGGATATTTGCTGTACCTGTGCTCCAAACAGCTGTAGCTCAACCCTGACTATTTCTTCCACCATTACCCTTAACTCCCCATCAGTGAAATGGGGGTGGCTTAGTGGGGACATGAGTGTTGTGTGCTGTGTGTTGGTAAGAGTGTTTTGAGTAATGTGGTGGGGTGTGTGATGTGGGGTGCGTGAGGGATGTATGGGTGTATGTGGTGTGTGTGTCTAGTTGTCTCTGTCCTGTTCGTGTCACTCTCCTGGTAGTAATTGTTGTTGTTGGACTTTTTTGCTTATGCAGGGTCATCCCCAATCTTTTTGCCTCCTGCCTCCTTTTTTTTCTTACCTGTTGCTGTTGGCTTTTGAACTCTGAGCACTTTACCACTGCTAACCAGTGCTGAAGTGTATATGCTCTCTGTGTAAAATTACATGTAATTGGTTTATTCATGATTGGCATATTTGATTTACTAGTAAGCCCCTAGTAAAGTGCACTAGAGGTGCCAGGGCCTGTAAATCAAATGCTACTAGTGGGCCTGCAGCACTGGTTGTGCCACCCACATAAGTAGCTCTGTAATCATGTCTCAGACCTGCCATTGCAGTGTCTGTGTGTGCAATTTTAACTGTAAATTCGACTTGGCAAGTGTACCCACTTGCCAGGCCTAAACCTTCCCTTTTCTTACATGTAAGACACCCCTAAGGTAGGCCCTAGGTAGCCCCAAGGGCAAGGTGCAGTGTATGGTTAAGGTAGGACATATAGGGCCTCATTATGACCCTGGCGGGCGGCGGAGGCCGCCCGCCAGGATCGCGCCCTCCAAATTACCGCGCCGCGGTCAAAAGACCGCGGCGGGTATTACGAGTTTTCCCCTGGGCTGGCGGGCGGTTCCAGTTAAACCGCCCGCCAGCCCAGGGGAAAACGACCTTCCCACGAGGATGCCGGCTCGTAATCGAGCCGGCGGAGTGGGAAGGTGCGACGGGTGCTACTGCACCCGTCGCGTATTTCACTGTCTGCAAGGCAGACAGTGAAATACATTTTGGGGCCCTCTTACGGGGGCCCCTGCCGTGCCCATGCCATTGGCATGGGCACGGCAGGGGCCCCCAGGGGCCCCGCGACCCCCCCTACCGCCATCCTGTTCATGGCGGCTTTCCCGCCATGAACTGGATGGCGGTAGGGGGGGTCAGAATCCTCATGGCTGCGGAGCGCGCTCCGCAGCCATGGAGGATTCCAATGAGCAGCGGAAAGTCAGCGGGAGACCGCTGACTTTCCGCTTCTGACCGCGGCTGAACCGCCGCGGTCAGAATGCTCATTGGAGCACCGCCAGCCTGTCGGCGGTGCTCCCGTGGTCGGTGGCCCTGGCGGCCACCGGCCGCCAGGGTCAGAATGACCCTCATAGTAATGTGTTTTACATGTCCTGACAGTGAAATATTGCTAAATTTGTTTTTCACTGTTGCAAGGCCTGTCCCTCTCATAGGTTCACATGGGGGCTACCTTGCATTTTCTTGCTTATACCATTTCTGTGACTCTGCCTGTTTGTGGATTCCCTGTCTGGGCCAGTTTGACAGTTGGGCTGGTTGCACCTCACACTAGACAGTGACACAAAGGGAGCTGGGGTGTAGCCTGCATATCCTGATGAGCCATCTGTGCTAGGAGGGAGGGGAGGAGTGGTCATTCACACCTGAAAGGGCTGTGCCTGCCCTCACACAATGCAGTCTCCAACCCCCTGGTGAGTGTCTGTGGCCTGGCCTGGGCAAGGCAGGATTTCACATTCCAAAGAGACTTTACTTTGAAGTAGGCCTACTTCAAAGGAGAAATTGGGTATAAGAAGGGCACCCAGAACCACAGACTTTAGAAACACTTCTGGAACCAAGAGGAACCTCTGCCTGGAGAAGAGCTGAATAGCTGAGGAAGAAGAGCTGCCCTGCCTGTCACTGTGCTTTGTGGAGCTATCCTGCAGTTGCTGCTTCTGCCAGAGTAAGAGGGCAAAGACTGGACTTTGTGTGCCTTCCATCTTGAGAAGAAATCTCCAAGGGCTTGATCTAGAGCTTGCCTCCTGTTGTTTGAAGTCTCAGGGACAGCAAAGACTTCTCTCTGCCAGTACCTGGAGTCTCTGGAGAGACTCCTACTCTGCCCTGTGGTTCCCATCCAGTTCCTGGGACCCTGAAAGGAGAATCTGGCAGCCTAAAGACAAGAAAATCCACGCACAGAGCGCCGTGCGGGGAAAAGATTGACGCGAATCCGATTTGCGGCTGAAAAAGCGACGTGCCACCGGCTCCGCAGCTGAGAAACGACGCTCGCAGGAAACGCGACCGAATAACTGACGCACGGAGCAGGAGAAGCGATGCACAGCATCGCTGACGGAGGGTGGGAGATCACAACCTGCGCTGCAGGATTTTCAGAACATCATGCGGCTGGATTTTTTAATCAAATACCGCCGTGCGGAGTTATTTTTGATGCACACCCGCCCGTGCGGGGTTATTTTTGACACGCACCAGGTACATTTTCACTCTAGCAGCGATAGTGTGTTTTTAAAACTTCTTAAAGACTCTTTTTGATTTTTAATTGATAACTTGACTTGTGTATGGTGGATTTTTGTCATTTTGGTCTTGTTTTGTTTAGATAAATATTTCCTATTTTTCTAAACTGGTGTTGTGTCATTTTGTAGTGTTTTCATTAAGTTACTGTGTGTGTTGGTACAAATACTTTACACCTAGCACTCTGAAGTTAAGCCTACTGCTCTGCCAAGCTACCAAGGGGGTAAGCAGGGGTTAGCTGAGGGTGATTATCTTTTACCCTGACTAGAGTGAGGGTCCTTGCTTGAACAGGGGGTAACCTGACTGTCAACCAAAGACCCCATTTCTAACAGTTGTTCGTAAAGGGTTGTGGGTAATGTGGTTGTGTATTTTATGGTGCTGTGGGTGGTTAGATGTGGTGTGTGTATGATTGTCGGGTGTGTGTTTTTCGTATTGGCCAATGTAGTGTTGTTTTGTATGTGGGTGTCCATTTTTTAGCACAACGGTATGTACCGCCAAAGGTTTACTGCCATTGAATGTCCACCGTGGTGATTCATGGGTCATGATGTGGTGGGCATTGTTTTGTTAGCGTAACGGTATGGGTGTTAGGATTGTCACTTTACCACTGACCTTTGGGCTGGGAGATTTGTGTATGTGGCAGTATTCTGTGGGATTGGTGTGTGTGTGTGTCATAGTATGGGGAACGGATATTCGCCACTGTGGCGGTATGTTGGATGCTGTCACTGTGGCGGTAATCAGGATTTACCATAAATGTCATAATGAGGGCCTATGTCTTGGTTTTGTAGAATGTCTCACACAATCAGGTTGATGCAGTGCACCAAGGACGGGACCCTGAAATAGGCACCGTCTGCCATGGCCTTGACTGTTACTGCCATTATCCATTGCAACAAATCCAATTCGGAGATCTCTGGGTCACAGCCATTTAGACACCTTGCTATTAAATTAGTCCAAGATATTGGCAGCTGTATGTGATTTCTCCATGGTGGACATGGCTGCTTGTGCATACCATTTTACAAAAAGGCCCAGCCCAAAGGAACTTCTACAGGGTGGAAACAAGTTTTTTTGTGTGTGAAAAAACCCTCACCCACCAGGGTTACCCCTTGGTGGTATGCTTCATCATTGAGTTTCCTCCTGCTCTGCTGCAGAAGGAGGTGTGCTGCGACCAACAGAATACATGGGAGCACTGTTATAGTTTCATCAATGTGAATACTAAGAGGGATAGGAGGTGTGGGATCTTATGTGGGTTTAAAATACCTGCCTCTGGATGATATTACTGATTTAATATGTCTCGCAGGGGTTGTATGGTTAAAAAAAGGGGTATCGGGGAGGGTATGTTATGTACTTTACCTCCTAAGCGGTCTACATGTAGACTCCTCTTCAGGACCAAGGTGGACTCCCTAGTGTCACTCCCTGAATAGCTACCACTAGTGAAAGCACTAAAACTAAAGGCTCTGTGGGATGGTGTGGTACATACAACTAATGTAAAGTAATGCCCAGTGGTAACAATGTCCTTCTGGAATAACTGCGGAAAATGAATGGTTGAAAGTTGTTACTTGTATCACTTAAGGTGTATGTAGCTATTACTACCATCACCCTGCGTGTGAAACAATGGCACTTGTGAATCACATTTAATAGACAAATACAAGACATGCTACATTTAGGAAAACATAACAACACACTTCAACACGTGAGGCACCTCTAAGAAACACACGTGGTGCATACATGACCGACTTTTAATGTCTACGCTTTTTGTCTCATAGATCCTCGGGAGGGGTGTGTGCTTGTAGTCACACACTGAAAAAATATATTTATGTGGCATAATTAGACTACCTGAGCGCACTGCCACCACTGCGCGTGGTCAGAAGCGTTGGACGCACTTACTTCATCAAAGCAACACTCCCACTTTCATCCTGATTCTCACCTCCCTGGAGTCCAGAAACACAGCGGTCCCTCTAGGGATCCAGTATTTATGTACAATGCCGCTCATGCATCCCAACTGGTAGGCGCATCAGGCACTAGACCACTGACCTTCCAAAATGGCAGTCATCAGTGTGCCCAAGGGTGGTGCAAGGGCCTCTTTTCATGGGTGTCCTTCTGAATGCCTGATATTACATGGGCACTGGAAAAAGGGTAAGACAGGTATAAAAAAACAAAGAGAAGGTAAGAGAAGAGAAGAAGAAAACACGACCGATGGCTCAATTGTATCAGGGCAGGAGGAATAATAGCACTCCCTATTGAGGACTTATAAAAAGTGACAGGTGTAGGGGAGTGAAAGTGATAGGACTCCCTGTAATGGACTTGTAGAAGGTGCTTTACATAACTAACCCTTTTAAAGGGAGTGGTGACCTGCTGAATTTATTGGTGTCACGCTAGTCAGGGTACAACAGATGTTAGTGTTGCATTAGCTGGTACCAGGGGATATTCTCATTAAGGCTTCATTGGTGAGTGCAAAATTTAAAGACCCAACATTGTTCTTTTTCGAGTGGGAAGGATTCGCTCTTGACCTCCTTGTGGTGTTCAAGAATCACCGATCGGTAGTCCTCTATGGTGTGTGCGCTGTTGATGTATTGAGAGGACATTTTTGTGGTGGTGCAGCCACATCTCATTTTACTACGATGCTCACCGATGCAAGTTTTCACTTTGTGCCTGTTCATTCCTATGTAATGTAAATTACATGCGCATGTAATCATATAGACTACTTGCAGGGTGTTGCAGTTGGTGAAATCCTAGATTTCCCATGTAGTATTGTCATTAAAAATGACCTGTTTGGTCGCATTTGTCAAATGGCACATGCTGCAATTCCCACATGGGTAGTGTCCTGTGGGTGGTGGTAGGAGGTTGGTAGTGTCCAATTTTATCTTCGACAGGCATGGACCGGTGTGTACTAGCATGTCTATTATACTTTTGCCACGTTTGTGGGAAAACATTGGTTTAGGAAAGTTCAAACCGCCGATATTCAAAATGCGCCAATGCTTGTTTATATTTTGGTTCACTTGGTTAGAGGCTACATTGAATGTTGTAATATAGATCGGTCTTTCTTCTTTTCCTTTTTGGGGAGGAGTGTCCAAGACAGCCTCTCTGTTATTGTTGGTTGCTCGTTTCATGGCTCGATTGATGATTTTGGTGGGGAATTTCATTGTCTCCAATTTGAATGCAAGGTTCTGGGCTTGTTGCTTGCAGTCAGACACCTCGGAACAATTCCTCCTCAGTCTGTGGAACTGTCCAAACAGAGATTCTCCTCAAATGGCGGGGGTGGGCACTGTCGAAAAGTAACAAACAGTTATTTGCTGTCGGTTTTTTATGGGTGGTAGTTTTTAGGGCCGCATTGGTTGCTATGATGTTAAGGTCCAGAAAAACCAACTGTTCCTTACTCTTTGTCAGAGTGAATCTCAGGAACTGGTTTGTCCAATGAGCCATTCCAAAAAAGGGCCCATTTGTGTTTCTTCTTCTTTCCAGACGACCAAAGTGTCATCAATGTATCTTTTCCATAGTGCAATGTTTTCTCTATATGGGTTAGTGGTTTTTATAATTGTCTCTTTCTCAAGATGGTGAACTCAGAGACTGGCTAGACTAGGATTAAAGGTGCTTTGCATGCTTGTCCCATGTTTTTGAAGATACAGGTTGCCTTCAAAACCAAAGACGTTTTTGGTTAAAGCCCAGAAGCAGCATTCCATAACCACATTACGTGGTGTGTGGTATTCCCAGTCTATATAAAAAATGACCTCCTCTATTATGCGTAAAGTGTCAGAGTGAGGGAGACTGGTGTACAGGCTTTCTACATCCAAACCTAACAATGTTTCATTGGTAGGGTTGAAAGGTCTATCTTTTTAAAGACACAGTACATCTTTTGTGTCTTTCAGGTATGTGGCCCTGTTTTGGTCTAAGGAAGGCATTAGCAAAACGGAACAGGGGTTCCAAAACTGAATTAATTCCAGATATAATGAATGTGCCCAGAGGTGCTTCCAGGTTTTTATGAATGTTAGGAATGGTATAAAAATAGAGAGTCACTGGATTTTTGTTGATTAGAAAGTCACCCTCTTTTGGGCAAATCCATTCATGTGATGGTGCTTGCTCCACCATACTGGTGATTCCAGTCTTCAGAAAATCAGTGGGGTTTTCCTGTAGTCTTTCATAATTACATGTATCGCCCAATAGTCTCAGAAACTCTTTACTATAGTTGTCTGCGGTCTGAATGACAAGGGCGCCCCCTTGCCTGCTGGTTTCATGACTATATCGGTATTGTTGGCTAGTTCTTGTAGCACTTTCTTTTCTGTTATGTTATGGAATACCCTCAGAGAGCCGGAATCAATCTCATTAATGTATTTTAGGACTGCTTGTTCAAAAGTAAGGATTTCCATTGGGATTGAAGCACTTGGTGGTGTAAAAAAATATTTGTTATGTAGGCCTGTGTCACACATAGTAGAACCAGTAGTAGATGGCTGGTCCTCAAAATAGGATTTAAGCTTAATCTTCCTAGGTAATTCATTGACTTCCGTACATAACCTGCACTTGTCTAGGGGCCTGTTGGAATAAAACCCAAACCCTCCTCCAGGACACATGTTTTGTGCGTGGATAAGTGTTAGTTCACTCAAATTTACCACTAGACTGTGTGGTTGCTTGGGCCCACTTGGTTTTCCTGACCCTGTGTGTTCTCCATTGTCATGCTCCGAGTCAGCATTATCCCCGGTTCTCAGTCGGATGCCCATTGGACCTGAGATTGATTCTTTGTTTTTCCCCTCTGGCGTCCTTGGCCTGTTCCTAAAAAAGGACAGTACTGTGAATAATGGTCTCCCTGGGGATCCCAATGATCAAAAGGTGAAGGATATACCTGTGTAAAAGGGCCTGGTACAAAGAGGGGTGGGTACATGGGATACATAGGCCACCCTCTCCCGGATCTGAAACCTTTCCTCCTGTTTCTTCTATTGTTCCCTCTACCTGGATAATGTGTTCTGCTATTAGAGTCAGAATTGCTAGAGCATGAGTCAGATAAGCCTGAGTCAGTGTTATACCCTGGGGTTCTACCTGAAGATACAAAGGCCCATATTTATACAATATTTGCACCGGATTCGCGTAATTCTTTTTACGCAAATCCAGTGCAAACTTAACTCCATATATATATTTTGACGCTAGACCTGTCTAGCGTAAAATATCTGGAGTTTACGTCATTTTAAGGATGCGTGAAACCACCTTGCATCAATGAGATGCAGGGTAGGCGTTCCCGTCCAAAAAATGACTCAAACACCTTAGCACCATATTTATCTAACAGGGCAAAAATGTGGCACGGGTGGGAGGCAGACCCGAAAAATGACGCTAAGCCCGATTTGCATCAAATTTTAATGTCTGGGTCAGGGCAGGTGTTAAAATGAGGCACACTGTCAAGAATAAGGCTGCGCGCGGTCCAGGTCCCACCCGAAACTCCGCTGCGTGGATTTGCGGCACTTTATGCACACCACTTGTTATCCCCTTTTGTTCCAAAAGTGGCAATCAATGTTGTCTGCCCTGTGGTAAAGCTCATGTAGTGGCAGGTTCAGGACATTGGTGGACAAGATGCACTCATCAGAGCTATTCTATGAAGGGACTACAATTCCCATGTTTTTAGAGGCAGCAGCCATCTCGGGGTGTGGCAGGCCTATAAAGCCCAGCCACACCCAAGCACGTTGCTCACTATTTTGAAGATTTCGATGCAGTCAGACCTCGTGGGGTTTCCTCTGAAGAACAGTAGATTTCCTGCATGGCAGATGGACGGCAAGTCGGAGTATCCTTGTTTCCATGGTGAATTCAGATACAAGTAGGTCGTACTCGTAGCGGTAAGGTCTTGATAAGCCTAATCTTGAAGGGAGTTGTTACTTTCAAAAGGTAAAGCGCCCCTTAGCACAACGCGCAAAGCACTCTCAGTTTTCAGTATAAAGCAGCATTGGCGCGACTGACGATTAAAGCGCTTCAGAGCACAGAAGTGAAGTGCCCCTTAGCACAACGAACAAAGCACTTCAGGACACACATGTAAAGCGCCTTTGGTATGGCAATCAAATCGCTTCAGTCTGCATGAGCAAAGCACCCTTGGCACGGCAATCAAATCGCTTCAGTCCACATGAGTAAAGCGCCCCTTGGCACAGCAATCAAAGCACTTCAGTCCACTTGAGGAAAGCGCCCTTGGAACGGCAATCAAAGCGCCTCAGTCCGCATAAGTAAAGCGCCCTTGGCAAGCAATCAAAGCACTTCAGTCTACTTGAGGAAAGCACCCTTGGCACAGCAATCAAAGCGCTTCAGTCCGCATGAGTAAAGCGCCCTTGGCAAGCAATCAAAGCATTTCAGTCTACTTGAGGAAAGCACCCTTGGCACAGCAATCAAAGCGATTCAGTCCACATGAGGAAAGCGCCCTTGGCACAGCAATCAAAGCGCTTCAGTTCACATGAGTAAAGCGCCCTTGGCACGGCAATCACATCGCTTCAGTCCACATGAGTAAAGCGCCCTTGGCGCGGCAATCAAAGTGATTTAGGCCACATGAATAAGGCGTCCCTTAGCATAACGAGCGCTGCTCTTCAGATGAAACAAGTGAAAGCGCTATCTGGCAGAAGGAACAAAGCGCTTCAAGTTCAATGAGTAAAACTTTCCAGCCTATAGTTGTGAATGTGAAAGCATTTTTGGAGATAAGCAAATTATAGATTTCATTGTTTTTTGGAAAGCATAACATGTGAAAAGCATATTTAATTCTTTGAGAATTTCTAGGCTATGATCAAAAGTTTATGTTATGAATGCATAGTTGTTACAGGATTGATATTCTGAGTATGACCATAGTCCAAAGCTCTTGCCATCTCTTGGCTCTTAGGTTGTAGTTTGTTCTTGTTCCATGATTCAAAGAAGGGGCTTTACCCTCACCTCAAAAGGGGGCTCAATCTGATATCACGGAGACGCCTTTGGTCAAGAGTCTATTGATGATTTATACTGCTATTGAATGAGTATATGCATATTTGTTCTAACCTTTTCTTTTCAGATCTCTCTCCCTGCAGTTCCCTACCCTAATTCCCTTCCCCCCGCCTGGCTTCATCATAACTCTGTGCTATAATAGCTTTCGGAGTTGATGACGCCGGGAGGTGGGCCTTTTGTTCAGCAATGTGCAGATCCCGAGGAAAGGACACTGTGACACAAACACACCACTGCTTAAGGAAAACACACAGAAGCAAAATCATTGCTCAATAAGGATAATATGGAGGTGCTACTGATGCAGCATGCTGGATGACGCAGAGCACAGGACCTACAGTAGCGGCCACCACCACCCCAACGTGGCCCCCAAAGGCAACACAGAAGGCAGGAGAGGGTCTTCAGGACCAGGACAACCCTCCAGGGCCTCAGGGAACAGGATATCATGCGGAGGTATAGACTCAACTGGCAAGCCATACAGCAGCTGCTGTGCCAAATTGAGCCACATATAACAGCCAGCCTGCAGACACCACACAATATATCACAGGTGACCAAGCTGCTAGCTGTCCTGCACATGTTGGCAAGTGGCTCCTTCCAAAAAATGGGTGCCCCGGTGGCTGGGATATCACAGCACTCATTCTCAGCTTTCCTTCCCAAGGTCCTGGATACCATCATCTCCCTCACTCCCCTCCCCCCACCACATCAGCTTCCCGAACACACAGCAGAAGCAGCAGGAGATCAAATAGGGGTTTTAGCAAATACATGGCTTCCCACATGTTGCATGTGCTTGGTGCAATTGACTGCACCCATGTCCGGATTGTACCACCTGCAGCAACAGAGCATCTATACCGGAACAGAAAGCACACCCACTCCATAAATATGCAGGCCATAATTGACCACCAGGGATTGTTTACCAACATCTTGGCAAAGTATCTGGGGAGTGTACATGATTCCTTTATCTTTCGCCACAGCACCATCAATCATTACTTCTAGGATGGACGCTATGGCAATGGCCTTCTTGTCGATAAGTCCAAAAACCTAGCAATATACACACGGCACAGCAACCCTGTAGGACACACAATACATACACCACTACATTGACACACGGGCAGGTAGACACTGAGGTGTGACACAGGTAGTTATGTTGTACACCCTGACACAATGGGATACACGCCTATGGACAAATGACGCCTGCCAATAACATTTGCTGCCACTCTAGAGCTACAAGGGACCAACGTCAAAGCACACAGTGACAATGACATGCCCTGCACTGGAAGTACAATTTGGAAGATGAACCATTTACTATTACATTAGGCCACATAGTGAATCCCACACCCTCCCAAGCAGTAAGTACTGTGGAATGGCGGTGCAATGTGTGTTGCTGCAGGTCAAACACCATGAGACACATAGCATGATGATGCAGACTCACATATAGGTGACACGGAAATACTAAGGCAGTCCCAACATCATACATCACTCCTGGGGTGCCGTTGCCAGGTAGCAATAAGGAAGCGGACTGTGCTATGAACACATATTGGTGTGCCACTAATGCAAACTTCACACTGCTGCACCCATTGAAAGATCCAATTGTCCATCAAAATAACAGAGGAACAGGGAGATGGCCCTTCCTGCAATGATGCATCCACCTCCACAAAGCAGTTTGCCAGGTTACCTGGAGTAAGTTGGTAGTGTAGGTGCACGGCTGCACATGAGCCACTGGCAGAGGGAACTACAAAGGTTTGCATAGAACCAAGTCACACATGGGACGATTGTGCATTGTCAGTACTGACCATCTCAGTGCAGCCAACTTAAGGAGATGTGTTGCGCATTGTCACCAAGCCTAATCAAAGGGCCTCAGTGTTGCATTTCATCTGCAATGACTTGTGTCTAATTGGATAGGATGTCCAGCCCATGTAATGCAACCATGTTACCACCACATCAGAATATATTGTGTGTATGGAAGCATCATGTCCCCTCCAGTGAAAGAACACTAAAACATGTTGCTCACTGCGCAACGCATGGTACATACATACTAACCAGCAGTTTGGAAACATATTCATAGATACCAGGTCAATGAGCCAAACACAAGTTGTAAAGTCAAACAACCCACTGCAGAAAAAAAACTCACAGAAGCCCACAATCCCACAAACACATATGAGTCACAGACAATACAAGATATCAACTGCCATGCTACATGACATTCTTGTTGCAAGCACTAACAAAATACTTGCTCCTATTTTATTTTTCAGCTGATCAGGGTTACTGGATCCAGCCATGGATCATGATCCTATTCCCGAAGCACAGCAGCAGAGCGTGCCTATAATGAGGCACATTGAAGGACACGCACCATTGTGGAAAGGACCTTTGGCATTCTGAAGTCCAGATTCAGGTGCCTGGACATCACAGGAGGCAGCCTCCTGTATGCCCTAGAAATAGTCTGCAAGATCATATTGACTTGTGCCATCCTGCACAACATTTGTGTGAGGAGGAACATCCCCCTGTATGAATCCGAGCAAGAACTGCCTGAGGAGGAGGTGGAGTGGGAGGATGGTGCAGGGATAACAAACACAGCTGCAGGAATGTGCTGCAGACAGCAGATTGTTCAAAACCTTTTTCACCAATAGTCACTCTAAACACATTGTTAGGATATGTAATTAAACACCTAACTTTATCACACAATCCTGCTCTGGTTACTTATTTCTCCATCACATGTTTTTTAGGAATGTGAGTATTTCCTCAGGGAGCACGTCACAAAGACAAATCTGACAACTTCTGATGCAATATCACATGTGATGCATATGATTGTACAGCAAACATCACACACATGTAAAACAAATCATCTTTTGAATTTCACATATGAAGGATAAAATCATAGGACCACAGCATATGACACACATCCACGTTTCCAACATGGTCTACTGTAGCACATGACACACAACTATGACATCTCGAGTCATAAGGTAAGTAAGTTCCTCATACATGATGCAGTGGATGTGAAATATCAGTGGTCACAGGAATGTACGAACAGACCCCTGACATTAGTAAGTGTGACATTTGCTATCTCTGCAAGGAGCTTGTGTGACAAGAGGTGCATCATTTCTGAAAATGGAGAGCATGAGTGTCCCAGGTATGACAAACAATGGTCACAACACATGCCCTGCACAGTCCATCCCTGGTAATCAGTCCTGCCACTGCAATGTGTTAAGTCTCTGCCCTCCCATCTTTCATCATTAACACTCACCCAGATTTTTGTTCTGACTCCTGTTTGCTTCTCTTTCCCATATGTCATGCTATAGAAGAACCACATTAGCCTGCATGGACTTCAGGTCCCATAATGCACTGCCTGGTAGTCGGTAAGACCTGTAATCTTCTGTCCATTGCTTCCTATGGGAAAAGTCAGGTTATCCCTTTATACTGGATTCTTTCCTCCAGGACTTGTGAGAGTCTGAAGCTGCACACACCTGTGACCTCTCTCGTGCAGCCCAGCCATGTGACTCTGCTCTAGCCCTGCTGCTGCCTGGAACTGCTTAGAAGCTGCCATTCCCTGAAGCTCCTCGTCGTGCATTTGAGTACAATTCATTTGTGTTCCAGAGCCCTTGTTGGATTGTGTTACAGTCCTGATTAAGCCTGAACCTGCTCTCTGTTTACACAGTGCTGTTCCTGCTTGTTCCAATCAGGCTCTGCTCCCTGTTTCTCAGCCTTGTTCATATTTGTTTCTGCCAGACCCTGCTGTCTGATACCCAGACCTGTTCCAGCCTTTGCTTCAACCAGAGCCTGTTCCCTGTGCCTGGCTTTGCCTCCTATTATGTTCCCTTGCCTTCTGTTTCCTCTTGGGTTATCGTGTCTGGTAAATTTACTATCAGTCCTCACCTGTCTGGAAGTGTTTAACTTTGTATTTGTTCTGGTACCTGGTTTCCAGGAGGCTAATACAGCCCCCATCCTTTGTCTAGTGTTGCATGTAGTCATTAGTGCCTAACAGTGAAAGTGTGCTATGGCTGTATTCCAGGAATTGTTACTGTATCTCCAGTCCGACAAACAAGGGCTAGTCTTGTGTATGTAAGGACAATCCTTGTTTGTGCCCTAAGGTTCCAGACACTGATTCACTTCTGCTGCCACCTTTCTATGGGGCTTGCATGGTGACTAGCTGTAAGATTAATCTGCACAGATGCATTGACATTCCATGTTGCTGTGGGAAATTGTGAGTCCTACCCTGTATACAATCTTAGTGATAAGCCCTGTGTGTTTGTCCATTACTGACCTGTTCCATATTTGTCCATACTAAGGTTGCTCTGTATTCACTCTTCTGTATTATCTGCCTTACCATAGCTGCCCTGTCCCCTTGTATGCCTTTAGCTGCTCTTCTGCTTTGGTACACTTCTTCCTTGCAAGATACTTTGTGAACTCAAGGGTTGCCCCAACAGTCTCCTGACTAGACCTGCACGAAACCCTAACACCATGGAGCCCAATACTGACACAGGGTACACATTCCCACACATTAAACAGGACACTTTTGTGGAATGTACATCTGAAAATATTTGAACACATGCACCAGGTCCACCACAGCAACATGAGTAACAGAGGTAATTTTTATTAGTCAAACTGACGTGTACATACCAATTTTATGAGTGGAATTAATGCACACTGTCGCAAACACTGTATCTACAAAACATGTACAAATGGCCTACATATGGGTAGTTCACACAAAAGTCACCATAAAGTCAAATCCAACAATTAATGACATATGAGGGGTAACATATCCGACATAGCCCTCATCAGCCATCTTCAATCATCCCTGTGTTTTGTTTGTCGTGGGAAATGTAATGTCCCCAAAGACAACCAACTACACACATTAATTGAGTCACCACATATTACAAACACATATCATGACTTTTGTACATCAGTGATTGGCATCTGATGTCGATATCCATTTGTAACACATTCATACATGAACATTACGTCAAATGTATTGCATGCAGTTCCATCGGAAGCACACATGTTGTTACAGTTCATTCACACACAAAACACACAGGCCATGATTTATACTTTTGTAGCTCCGCATTGCCTTCATTTATTGACGCAGCAATACAATTGTATTTTGTAATTTTGCGCCCCTTTTGCATCAGAAAATGAAGAAATGCAGAGGAAAGATAGAATGAATGTGGGCCGCAGTTGCATGCTCTACCACATGTGGGCAACCACTATACCCCACACTGCAGGCCATACCATCCTATCTTCATCTTTATACAGGGTGCATGCATGTTAAATAATCAAAAATCATGTGAACACAGTTTGAGTCAAAGATTTTGAAGCAAATGCATCAAAAAACAACGCAAACGCTAACTCAGTATACTTGGGCTCTCAGTGTTAATTCCACCAGCGCCCCCACACATGCGGATATCCATTAAGATAGAAGTTTTCCGGTAATGCATGGTATTTTGCTGCACATGTAGGTTATGCATAGAATATATCCACGCAAACTACCTATGCATCAAAAAAATACACGCAAGACAGAAAACGGGCAGCAAAGAGGACAGTAAGTGATATAATAGGAAATCCTGTTTACAGACATGGTACTGTGGTTGTACTTTCACTTTTACTTTATAGTCTGTGATTTTTCTTGATTGTGTGGCTGTGTTTTGGTGTTGCTTGTGCTTGGATTGCGTTTATTGTCTCTTGTGGTGTCCCTCTTGTGTCTTTTTGTATATTCTATTTATATATTGTACCTGTATTTGTACTGTCGGGTGTCTGGGGATTAGATTAGTTGGGTTAGTTGGGGTTTGTATTTTGGGTTGTAGGTTTCCTTTTTTCAGATTTATTTTCCTTCCTTTTTCCCTTTTTCTGTTTATATTATTCTGCATTAACATGTCAAGAAGGGAGAGGCTGACCCGCATGGGTGAGGAGGAGCTTGGGGCCTTTGTGTGGTTGGTGTGCCACTTTCTGCCGATGACACTGGAGTTGGTTGGGCGTGTGTTGCAGGGGTATCACACAGAGGCAAGGTGGCTGCGTTGGGGCAAGGTGCTCTACCACCTCAAAGTGTCTTCAACACATCAAGGAACGAGCACTAGCTGAAGCATCCCTGGGCTTACCTGGTGGCTTAAGAACTGGACCTGCTGGACCACCTGGGTGTGGTGATCAGTGGCCCTGTTGGTGAGTATCACATTGACAAATGTGTACAGTAGAATGCTCTTGAGTGACAGTAGCAGAAGTCTTGATGTGCTGCATGCAATGTTTGTGGCCATGTTTTTCACATGTTTATACATGTTAACAATACAGTCCTGAGCTTTGATGAGTCATGTCCGACTATTACTTAGGGCCACATGTATCAAGCTATTTATAATTGTGGCAACTCCCTCACAGCTGTGGTGAGGTCCCTCACACACTGTTGGGATCCTTGCAGTAGGGATTATGTGACTTGTATGGCTGCTGACTGTTCTACGGACATCATCATGCACATGCGCATCCCCTCAAGGCTAGCTACCATAGTTTGCATCCCCACCTGCACCTCCTTGGCCAGCTTTGCTGTACTCCCACTACTGTCCTCTCAAAGTTGGTCCTGGGTGTCATCAGAGTCCTCAGCTGTGTTTGAGCTGGCAGGTTGTACTATTTGGGTGGTGGGTGGGTCCTCATGGATGGCTGCTACATGTGTGCTCCTCCTTGCGACTGGAGGTGGTGTCTGGAGGGTTCCCATGATGTCTTGGAGGGTTTCCTGGCTGATGGCTGTCAGCTGGTCATCCAGGTCATCAGGGTAGCCCAGGACAGACAGATCCACAGGAAAGCCACCATCCTTTGCAATGAGATATTGTACAATTAGTGTTTCTGTGTTGTGGCAGTTGTAATGTGATGTCACTGACTTCCTATTGGTGGTACATTGTAATCTTAGTTCCCATGCATTGTTCCTGTCATTAATGTTTGCAGACTCTCAGGCCTATGCCCCATCTGCATGCCCCATGTAGGGTGGGCAGTTTGGGGAATTGTCTGCGTCACATCTTCTAGGTGTGGGTTCTGTTCAAATTGTGGCTTGCCACCTTCTTTTCCTAATCAATCCTCCCTCTGCTTCCTTGCTATGATTGTTGGTGTGCAGATGTCACCCGCACCACACATAACAATATGGCCCTGTCCAAGTCTATCAATATTCACATACTCCTATACGGTGCTGAGAGCTAGCACCATACCATGTATTGCATTTCCATGAAACGATACAGGTGTCACCATTGGTAGTCTCTCGTGTTGATGTTTGCGTCTGTTTCCCACATTGCATTGCACTGATGGGCCTGGCAGAGTTTCATTTCCTCTTATGACTGTGCGGGTGTGTTTGCCTAGCCACACACATATGTCCTCCCCCTCAAAGCTGTTGTCTTGGCACTATGACACCATGAGATGTTGCATGATGGTATTGCAGATATTGTGACAAAGGCACGGGGATAGATCCTGGAATGGCAGCATAGGTATGAGATTACTGCTGTGTACCTCATAATGTATGTGAAAGTGCCTGATGTTTATTGAGTCTATGGACATGAGCAGTTGACAGGAGTTGCACTTGGAAATGGATTGATGGGGATTGATCACTTAGTCATACTGATCCCTCATTTTGAGTGTGTTTGTGCCATGGGCACCTAACTGCCATTTCCTAATTGACCAGCACACTCAACACAGGTAGTAGTGACAAGTGTTGCCAATGGTAAATGCCGCTTGAGCCAATGGCCTGAGACTGAGCATTGTCCTCGAGTTTACATTCTGACAATACCAACTGTCCTGTGACATTAGCCCAATTATGTGTTCTACCCTACCCTCCTGGTCTGCTTCAGCATTTCCAGCAGCCTTGACATGGCGGTGTATCCCCATGCAAAGGTTGTTGGTGTTGTGTTGTGCTGTGCCCCTGGATGCCCCTGCACAGCCCATGCACCCGTGCCGTGCCCCTTTGCCCTTTCCACTGCCTGATTTTCAGGGCTGACAGGCATTGTGTAGTAGGCATCTGCCTCCCCCTTCTTGCACTTGACATTTAGGCATTTTTCCTCCATGCAACTTAACCTGCATATGTGTTGTTTCCTGGTAGTCTACGCTGTCCTGCAATACCAGTGACGATTTCCTCGGGGATAATGGCTGCAATCATCTCCTCCATCTTGCCCAGGTCTTTTTAGCAGTGCTGGACACCGACCTCCGGTCTGCAGTGCTGCCTTCCTGTTCCTTGCCATTTTCTCCTTTGTGCTGTACTTACAGTCATGCCAGCATTTCTTGCACTCCGTGACAGTTCTCCTGACCTCTGCCACACTGTTAATCTTCTCCACAATCTGTTGCCAAATTGCCTCTCTCCTCCCAAATGGCGATTTAGAGGTGATGAAAAGTTGATGCTGGTGCTCCGTCACCTCTCTGACCAGGACTTCATGCTCCTCAGGCTGAAGCGACACTTCCTCTTCTAGTTGTCTCTCCGCTGGGTCTTGTCTGTGTCCTCCTGGCTGTTTCATGGTTGTGTGGAGTCTCTCCTGGCTTCTGGGATCCATTTTGGGGCACCACAACAAAGTTTGCTGCATTTTCATCACTTTTTGACGATATTGCGGTGAAAAATAGCACATATCCGTTTTGTGACATTATTCTGTGTCACAAACCGGACTAGAGTAATTTTTCCTGCGTTACTGTCATTTTGCCTTACGACAAGGAGCAATGGTTAGTGTCAGAAAAAATTACTCTAACCTGTTTTTAGTGCCACCGTACGTCAAAGTATAAATATGACGCACGGATGACGTTAAGAAATGACGTTAGCCAGCGCTAAAACTTTTGACACAAAACTGCGCTTGCGCAGTTTTGTGTCAAAAAGTATGAATCTGTCCCTTAGTCTCCTCTAATGTAGGGGTACACCTTCTCATGGGAGAATTTGCTAACATCTTTTTTGAGTTTCTGATACTTGGAGGCATATTTATACTCTGTTTGTGCCGGAATTGCGTCGTTTTTTTTACGCAAATTCGACACAAAACAAACTCCATATTTATACTCTGTCATTAGACACGTCTAGCGCCAAAGTTCATGGAGCTTGCGTCATTTTTTAGCGTGGACACCTACTTTGCGTTAATGATATGCAAGGTAGGCGTTCCCGTCTAAAAAATGCTGCTTTATTGCTGTGCTGCTGTGCTGTTAAAAGCACCCGAGTTAAGAGCACAGCCTTCTCCGCCTCCTTGTCTGTCCTTGGTCCATGGGTCCAGGAGTCTGGGAATCCAGCAATCCGGAGGGACCAGGGTCTGGGCTCAGGGATCCGGGGTCGAGGGTCAGGGGTCTGCCGCTAAGGACTGCTAAGACCGGGACAGAATACAGTATGTGGCACCAAGACTGACATGCGCACCTCTCCACAGAGCTCCACCTCATGTAGCGTAGAAAATCTAGAAGTACTGGTGTCTGCAATCCATAGCTGGATGACAAGCATATATTTGAAGACTCCATAGCCTGCTCATGGTAGTATGACCAAGTGTGAATGACAGTTGACCATTGTGTATTCCTCCCAGACAGCCACACAATGGAGTGGGCAGGATGGGCGGGCCAGGCGTGTCACCTACCACACTTGCACTTCAAAGGGTCAGCCTGAGCACCTCACGAAGACTTCATACAAGCTTATTGTGCCCGTAGACAATCTGGGACTGGGGAGGGAGACAGTAAATTTCAGGCTCTCTTTTTGGGGGAAAAGTGCAGAGGTTTCTTTCACTTCAAAGTGGGCTGCAGGTTTTAAAAAGGGGCTCTTAGACCAACTCTTCAGATCACTTCTTGATCTAAGGGAGACTAAGAAGGAGAACTGCTTTGCTGCCCTGCTGCTGCAAGGACTGCCCTGTTGCTTGAGGAATAAATACAGGACCTGCTCCTTGAACCCGGAACCACCAGAATGACGCCAAGGGATAGCTGACTGGCCTCCTTTGCTGAGCTACAGGGACATAACAAGCTCCAGAGACCTGCCCTGCATCAGCCACCCAGTCTCAAATGGACCTGCCTGTGCCCTGTTGTTGGCCTCTACTGGAGTGAGTCTTGATCCCCAAGATGTGCCCTCTCAGAACCTAGATCCTTGTCTGGCATCAAAGTGTACTCATCCTGCCTAAACAGTAAGCTTCCTTAGAACTAATGCAGTATGTTTCAACTTGATGAAGCACAAAGCATCACCTTGGATTGCAGCTCTTGCAGCTCCTCATCAGAACCAACGCATTTGGATGTGCCTCGATGTAGGACGTCACATTGCTGCTCTAACAGCTCCTCAACAAGATTGAGACAGTGTGATGCAACTCATCGCAGGACCAAACATCGCAGCGCTTGCAGTTCCTCTTAGGAACTTATGCAGTGTGATACAATGCTCCATATCAAGGACATAAGGTACAATTCTCAGTGGAACTACCTTGGTCCCTATATGTAGTCCACACTTCATTGTGGGTGGCCTGAACTTGTGAAGTTGTCCTGGTCTGACGCAACCAGATAATCATAGTTGGTGCTTGGTGCTTTTAGGAGTTATACTTACCTTAAAACATTTAAATTGATTATCTCTAGTTCTACTGATTGTTTTTTTTTTTTTGGGTGTCAAATAATTTATTAAATTGTACTCTATCCTTTTAAAGTGTTGTGGGATTTACCTTGAGTTATGTTTTTACTTTATTACTGCTTATATGGTGCATCTGACTACTTTTGTACCAAGCTACCAGAGGGTTAAGCATTGGGATAATTTATTGATTTTTTTTGGTTCACCCTGACAAGGACTGTGGCTCTTGCCTCTCAGGAGTGTGGCTGTTGCCTCTTATAGGCAGCATCTTCCTCATTCAATGACTTCTCCTGTGCCCCTCCCAAACTGCAGATTGTCTCTTTCCTTCCTGGCAAGCCTTAAACTATTTTGTAGCAGGCAGTGGACCTTGCCAGGTTCCTAATTTTAAAACTGTCAAAGGGGAGTTGGTGAAGGTTACTCCAACCCTGGGGCACAAAATAGTTCCTTGTTCACCCTGGCATGGGACCTCAGGTTCTGAAACATAAATCTATGCTCATGAGCTGAAATTATATGTTCCATCTTTGCACTAAAGCTGCGAGTAGTATTTGAGAATTTCAAGTCAGCCCTAAGATCAACTTTGTGTAGTACTTGTCTTCAGATTTCAGCAGGAATGTGGAATTGGGTTGTTAGCGGAGATCCAGAACAAGGGCACAAAAGCTAGAGAAGCAAGCCACTTAACTTTCTGTTAACCTGTGATGGATTGCTCTCCAGTGAACAATGAGGTAGACAAGGGAAAGTGAGTTTCCCTATGCTTCAATGGGATCCACTGTCTCCTTCCCCCCACACCTTAATGTTTGCCCCACTAAAAGTTTCTGGAATTTTGAGGAGGACCTCAGTAATTCACGTACAGTATAGAGCTCTCTCCAAGCTTTCATCTATTTCAGCTAATACTCTTGTGGAATGGGAGGAACTGCTTAAGTCCTGACTCAGGTGAATACCCCTGTTTGCTGCCTCAGGTGAATACCCCTGTTTGCTGCCTCACCAGCATCAACCATGAATCAGACAGGAATTACTCCTATAGTAAAAAATAGTCCAAGATCACAAAACTGTAATCAGTCTATTTAGAATTCACCTCAGAATGTCATCTACAACAGTCCTAGAGAATGATAGTGTCCAATACTTCCCTGGCACAGAATGATACTAACTCTGGAGCATTAGATGATTTGATTGGATTCAACAATGGGTCCCCAAGAGAAAGTTAAGGTTCAGGATCAGGCTGAGAAATAATTCAGTCCCCCGTGAGAGAAAATGCAGCAGATGTGGTCAAACTAAAGTTAGAACCGAATGAGATGATACAAGTAAAAATTGATCTTTCACACTTAGATACCTACCAAGAGAATACACTTGTATTCATGTGCAAAGACATCACTAAGCATGAAGGAAAAGCTCATGATAAATTGTCTGAATTGGCTCGAACCTATGATATAAATTTAAACTGAATCAAGTATTTGCAGAAAAGCTCTTGTGCACGTTTTGATGAAAAGGACATTTGCATCATGAGAACCGCAGGAATGAACATACAAATTAAGGAATGGAGTGAGCTAGATAAGTGGGAAGTAAAATGGGATAAGAAGACAGATAAGAAAAAACAAAGGGAGAGCTTCCTCTGTCTTTAATTGATGGATGGATGCTTCAAGTTTTCTATTGAGGAAAGTGAGTGGTGGAGGGTATGTCCATATGCCTTGGAGTAGGAATAATCTTGCATCATTCACAAATGATTTTCCAAGGTTGAGACATAATCCAGTGGAATGATGTCAAAAAGTTGAGTGATTTGTGAAGATTTCACAAGTCTTGTGGGTGGATTTGAATACCTTCTTCGACACTGTGGTACTGAATGACTAGTGGGCAGAATGTACAGTGGCTGTAGAGTGGCCAGAAAAGAAACCTCCAAGAAATCCAATAAGACATGCCCTTTCACTGTTGGCGATGAAAAAGTATCAACTGGTGATTACCTTTTAGAAAGCAAAAATATCAGATAAAGACATTGATTTTTTTTTAAACATATTTTATTGATTTTTTAAAAATTACAACATTCCCAAACTAGGAGGGAAAAATAGGTAGGACGCAGTAGTATTAACAGTCAAGCTCCCTTGTTTCCTGCCTCCCGCCCCTCCTTCCCTTTGCACCCTCTGAATGTAGCTTTTACTATAATGGATGGGGAATCCAATAGGACTAGCATAGAGTTTGTTCATAGTGCACGACTACTTATCGATTTTTCAGCTTAATACTTATTGTATATGTCCTGTTCCGTACAATATAGCTATTTGAGGTCCATATGAAGGATCATGTTGTTTTACCATCTCTCTGCCTGTCGGGGGGAGGAGGGGGTTTGCAGAACAGATGTTCACTAGTGGGTTTGTGTAGGAGTACTATTATGAGATCTTTGGTCCACATCCCTTAGACCATCTACTAACTCCTCTCATGCCCTAGCACTGTCTATGTTATTTGTGACCTTGAAAGCCTCTCTTATTAGCAATGTCCCCTCGCAGCGCACCCATTTTTCCAATTCTTGTCTCCATGCTTTCATCTGTGGGCCCCTCGGGTCTTTCCAGTGATGAGTAAGTTCCCATTTTGCCAATAATGAGGCTAAGTCTTGGAATTTACTAGAAATGTTGTTTTTAGTTGTGTGTGTAAACCAGTGGAGAAGGCAGTGGCCAGGTGTTGCAAGAACCGTCTTCTCTATCAACCTTGCCAGTGTTGTGTTGACCCCTTCTAATATGTTGTAATAGATGGACATGTCCAGAACATGTGGAGAGATTTGTCATTCACCTCTCCACATCTTGCACAAGCAGCAAAAGCTATTAATTTTCTCTGGGTGAGACAGGCCCTCTGTAGGATATAGGACCTTATCAATTTAAACCAATCATTCCTAGATATTTGGGGTATGCGCTCCAAGATAGTCTCCCACGCCCTTTCCGTTATAGGAGTCCCGAGGTCCTCTTCCCAGTGAACTCTTAACGTGTCCAGCTGCCCCATGGAGTAAGTTTTCATTGCTCTATACAGAAATGTGATGGATTTGAATGTACCAGCAGATGTTGTGATATAGCTGCAACAACACTGTGTTGGGGACTCGTGCCCACCATTTTTCCAAGTAGTAGGAAGTGCCCTGGGGGTAGCTCTATATTCTGTCTGAGTGCGTCAAATGTAAGTAAGTTTTCCCAAGTTAGCGAGGAACACTGCAGGCCACTCCCAGATGCCCGCCATTACCCCTTGTGTGGCAGTTCTATCAGCATGTGAAGTGGTAACTCTGGAGAGTACAGAGTCCTGGTATGTGACTTTTGCAGCGCTCTATCCCAGTATCTTTGGATGATGATAAACTCTCTTGGGCCAGGCTGCAGGGCTGGGTAAATTCTCAAGAGTGTTTTTGTGAGTGTAGCTAGCGTGGGGACCAATGTACTGATTTCCCTGCCTACTGATTGTCTGCTCGCCATCCATTGGGTATACCACTGGAGCTGTGCAGCTAAATAATCTGACTCAAAGTCTGTCAGTGCGAGTCCTCCCTCCCTGGACGGTCGCTGCAGGGTAGCGAAGACCAGCCTGTGACAACTGCTTCCCCATATGAAGTATCCCAGTATGGTGTTGAGCGCCACAAAAAAGGACCGTGGGATCCAGAGGGGGAGTGTTCTGAATATGTATAGGAACCAGAGGAGCACCACCATCTTCAGCAGTGCTATGCACCCATGTATCGTTAGTGGACTGTTTTCCAGAAATCTATGTGGGTCTTTAGTTTTCTCACTGCCAGCTCCAGGTTTCCTTCAAAGATGTCTCACGTAGTGTGATAGATCTTTACCCCCAAGTAGTTGAAGCATCTAGGTTCCTAATGCAATCCATTTAGTACCACAGGAGGCTGTTTTTCAGGTCTAATAGGGAAGTGACACGACTTTTGCCAATTGACTCTCACTCCGGACACATCACCAAAACCATGCAACATTGCTTTTGTCCTAAACTTAGGTTGTTGTGGGCATCACTCAGGAATAAGAGGAGAT
Organism: Pleurodeles waltl; assembly: GCF_031143425.1. Lineage (NCBI taxonomy): Eukaryota > Metazoa > Chordata > Amphibia > Caudata > Salamandridae > Pleurodeles > Pleurodeles waltl. Next base: position 474,081,429 of record NC_090438.1, read on the forward strand.
CATCCGCATATAGCGCTATCTTTTGCGATACCACCCCCGTCTGGATACCAAGCTTGCCAGAGGTTCCATCGCTATGGCAAAGAAAAGGGGCGAGAGGGGACAACCCTTTCTAGTTCCCCTCTTCACTGCGTAATTCTCTGAGATAGCGTGTCCTGTGTGGACCCAGGCCATTGAGGTCGTGTAAAGGAGCTACGTCCAACAAACAAATCCTGGCCCCAAACCCATACGCAGCATAACTCCATACAGGTATTCCCATTCTTGGCTGTCGAAAGCGTTCTCTATATCTACTGCCAATACGACTGCTTCCTCCAACACCTGAGCATTAGCTTCCAGTATAGCGAGCATTCTCTATACATTTTGGGCTGTGTTATGACCTGGAATAAAGCCCGCTTGGTCGGGATGTATGATTTGTGACATAAGAGGGAGGAGTCTGTTTGCAAGAACTTTACTTAGTATCTTATAGTCTACATTTAGCATAGGGAGTGGTCTATATGCCTTTACATCTGTTGCTTGCTTCCTTGGTTTCAGGAGTGGTATTACTACAGCTTCTCGAGTGGTATTCGGGATGCTCCCCGACTGCCTAGCTGCCTTCAAGATGTCCACCAGCGGGGGGACCAACTCTGTGGCATATAGTGCACAGTATACAGATGGTAATCCATCCGACCATGGGGTATTGCTTTTGTGAGTTCTTTAGTTGCTACAAGGATCTCCTGCATGGTAATATCCTAACCCAGGGCCTCTGCTTTGTCAACTGTCACCCGGGGGAGAGCAATAATTGCCAAAAACTCCTGCACCGTGGTGCTGTCTACGTTGAATTTGCTCGTATACAGCGTTGTGTAATATTGCAGGAAGGGATCATTAATGTCCACTTCAGCATATAGTGATTCCCCTGCTGTGGTGTGTATTTCAACTATGGGCATTCCCCATTTTTTCGGGTTGGCCAGCTATGCCAGTAGGCGGCTGCGGTAGTCACCTTCTGAATAGGTTTTTTTCCATGTAGGTCCTATAATCATAAGAGTGTAGCCTCTCAGTCTGTGGCGCTACTTTCTCTTTGGCCTCCAGCAGTTCTGATTGTACCTCTGGAAGCACTACCTTAGATGCGTCCCACTCTACCTGTGGTGTTGTGGCGGACTCTTCGTTATCCACAAAATAAGAGCACATTTTCTCCTTAATGGTCGCCTGGAATGGCGGGTCTTCTAGTGCCTCAGGAGCTAGTCTCCCAGTGGGTATTTGAGCCAATGCTCGATGCCAGCTGAGGTGCATTAATACTGGGTTAAGATCTCATATGGTGCGTGTGACATAATCAGTATCATGTACTTGTGGCAGTATGTTAGTAGTACATAGGAACATGTTGAGTTGCACATGTAGTTCATGCATGAGAAAAAATATGAGTAGCCTTGGGCATGGGGATACCTGTGTCACCAGGAATCCAAAAGGGGTCCGTGCTCTTGCCAATCCGCTGGCCCTCTGGCTATGTGGTGTGTGGGGGAGTTGCTCAGCAGTGGGTGTGATCTGTCCTAAAGGGGGTCAGCAATGCAGTTAAAGTCTACCCCGACAATTGCGTCATGTATTAAGAAAGAAGACAGTTTGGTGGACAACTTTGCCAGAAATGAGAGCTGGTCTGTATTTGGCCCATATACATTTATGATGGCAATGTCTCCATTAAGTTAACCGAAGATTGCCATATATCTACCATCTGGAACCACTACAGAGCTGTAGTGTTGACATGGGACCCCAGCATCAAACCAAAACAATACTACCCTAGCAAAGACCGAGTATGTAGTGTAATATACTTGCCCTCTCCACCTCTGCTGAAGTGCTGCCCCCTCTTTGGCTGCTAGATGTGTCTCCTGAAGTAGGGCTATGTGGACACCTCCGCGTTTTACGTATGAGATTATTTTACATCTTTTTGCTAAGGAATGTATACCCCAGACTTTCCAGGAGATCATTTTATAATTTGCTTCAGGTGCCATATCGATGCGTTAGTCTGACTGTGTTCCTTCCCTGCCCTCATCGCTAGTATGTCCAATAATGATGCCCAACTCAGAGATACTGTGATAACTAGAGTTTTAAATCCCCCAGCAAGTAATAACTCTCAACTCCTATTCCCATGGATAAGGAGCAAATCCCCACCCTTCCAAACTTAGACATCACAAAGTTATTCAAAACTTTCTTGTAACGGGGACTTGCGCAGACACCCATCTGACCTTCGATGCAGTTGGAATGCGAAGTGCAGTGGTAGGGTAGTACAAGTTTTGCGTTATCCTAATTATTGTTCTACGAAGAATGACACCTCCTGTCAAGTACCCTTCCCTCTCACTTCTCAAGAGGCTGTGATAGCCTGCAATATGTCTTGTAGCGATGGGAGCGGTACAGAGCCCCCATTTTCTAGTGGTTTCCTGCTGGTCACTACTCTGCAGGTCATTCTGCTAATTTCTTCTGCACACTTGCGGGAATACTTGCCCATGTTCTTGTGCCATCAGTGAATCAGAGGATCTGATCCTTACTCCCAGCAGGTCACTATTCCCACGATGTAAGTCTGCATGATTCACTATGGAACAGTCCTTTCTGACTGGGAAACAGAGGGCCTCTGGTCATCTCTCAGCAGTGTGCACCCTTGTGCATGAGCTTCCCAGTCTCACTTGAGGCTCCCAGCCATCTAGTGGTGGAATACTTTCCTCGATCTTGGCTTCTTATCTTCTTCTTCTCCCACAGGCCCATGGCCACGTAAGTATTGTCGTGATCTAGCACCTCTCTCACAGGCTTCCCATCCTCCCTCATCTCCCACCTCTGTTCTACGCAGGGAAGCAGGTCCGCTGCAAGAAGGGTTGAGTTGGATGCTGGCATGGCTACCACCTCAGCAACATTCCTGTGCCCCACCTCCCATCAGTTCACAGCGCAGCATAAGTTTAGTGTCAGCTTTCCACGGCTCTTGCCCTGTGAGGCACCCTCCTCTTCACTGGTCACCTCTTCCTCCTGCCTTTGCCTCCCAGCTGGTGGTAGCCTAGCAGGCCCCTGAGTGATATCTACAGTATAGATGGTCCCACATTGTCCGGTCTCCAGTTATGTGGGTGCACCTGTTAGAGGGGGCTCTCTGTAACTTCTATTGACCCCCAGAGCTTTGTTGTGTCCCTGCCTTCTTCTCCCTCAGATTTATCCAGCACTCTCCTATTCATGCACATCTGTGTTGGAGGGTTTTTACTGCAGCAGCACCGTCTGCTTGCATTGGTGCTTTGGTATATCAGAAGGGAGCTTCTCCACGGATATTGTACATGTGCCCCTCTTTGCAGTCTCTGTAACGAGGCGCCTGTGAAAATCTCCCTTCTGGTAGGCTGCTTTTTCCTGCAAAGGGCCACAGCCTCACACAAGGGCCCTCGTAGTACTCGGTCCTCTGGCCTGGGGAGTCGCCCGCTCATTGTCAGGACCGCTTCATCCGCCTCAGTCTGCTCTCCGGAGTGTAGCACATCTCAGCGCTGCAGCGCTTCCCTCATCTTGGCCCCACTCATCCACCATCTTGGAAGGATCATCTCCTTCACTGCCGAGGTCTCTTCCTCTTCTTCTTTGCCCCATGGTCCTCAATCTCTGCACCCCAGTGATACATGTCCACCCTTGCACCACTTACCACTCAGGTATCTGCATAGGCTCCCCCCAGTTGATACTCTTCCCAGTCCAGGAGCAGGCCTCCACCACCTGCCCAGCCGGTATGACTGCAACAGGCTTCTCCTAGGCCTCCTCCTCCTGCAGTCCTATACTCCGCTGCTGTAGGTCAGTGTCTTTGCCTCTCTGGTCAGCGGGAAACAGAATCTAACCACCCTGCACTGCTCATCTGTGGGGCCCTGCTAGCCTTTAGTGGCCCTGGTTCTGTGTATTCGCCATTTTAGGTGGATCATCGTCGTCGCTGCTTGGATCTTATTCTCCCTTAGGTTTCTGCAAATCGGTGATTGCAGCCCTCAGACAGTCACGCTTGGTTCTTAGCTTTAAGGTTTTTGCTTTTTGAGGGCCAATATTGTGAAGTATGGAGGTCGGATGGGGCCCAGCCCACCAGAGCACTCAGGCACATCCTACAACATTCACCACAATCCATGTATCCCTCAGCTAAAGACTTTGATGGGGTTAAGATTCTCAGGAGACTCTCAAAGCTAAACACATAGGACATTTTGTGTCCTGGTTTGTGACAGGATTGAGACCTGAGATTAACTTGATGATTCAACAGCATTTGATCTGTTGGCAAAATAAATTGGTTTATGAGATCTTGAGATATGCAAAATATTGTAGTGAGGAATTGGAAATGAAGCAGAAGCAAATAAAAGAGAAATGAAAGGTGATACAGATAAAATCAGCATAGAGAGGAATGCAGGGTCAACATTATGTAGGGAAATGTTGGCTCTATGCAGCGAGTGTATCAGCAGTGAGTTCTGATGATTCAAGGAGGAGATGGCTTTCCTGCATCAAGGTAGAGTTTGTGGTATTCCAATTGACCCGAGTGCTGGGATTGATGTGGCAACTCTGAAGATATTGAATCCTTGTCATTATTGCAACAAGTTTGGCCATTGGAAGCCGGAATGTTGTCTTAATCCAAACAGAGTGATGAATGAGAACCAGGTTCAGAATTCACAATTTACGTAGACCCTGATTAATAACCCCATACATGTACAGAATGTACCAAGACTGAGAATGCAATGTTATAATGTGCCCCAAACTCCACTGATGCAGGTTCCACAAGCCCCGATACTGCAGAAAAATGCAAATGCTTCCTGAGTTAATTCAAATCAAATCCCAGATATAAATAAAAAGCCCTTCCAAAATCAGAACCGTTCCAGCAATTTCCTATGTTTGATGCACATGAGAGTTATGGCTGTGATCAGTCATGATAACGGTGCCTGAGGGAGAGAAAGATTGTGTACTTGGTGCAGTTTTAGAGGTAGACCAGAGGGGTCTACTTGTAGATGGTGAGGTGAATAGCCACCTTGTATCATTCTGATCAATATTGGTGCTACTCACTCTACTGTTAGAACTGGATGTTCTAAACCTACCCCTCTCAGGAAAAATAATCCAAGTTGTTGAAGTTGCAAATAAGCAATTGACAAACCTGTTAAAATAGGGTCCTTTGAGGAGAATCACCAGTTTGTGGGGTGTGATTCAAGTCCTATGAGCTTACTAGGATGTGATCTATTGTGCAAAGTAAACTACACTATATATTGCACCCCAAAAGACATAGGGGGTCATTACAACATTGGCGGTAAAAGCCGCTTACCGCCGCACAGAAGACCGCCAACACAACGCCGCAGCCGCAGAATTCTGCCACAGCCATTATGACCCACAGCGCGGAATCCGCCAAAATCTAGACACCCACACAAGTCTGCCACACAAAAGGTCAGTGATAAACTGTTGATAACAAAACCTCCACCGTCACGCCAACAGGAATACGCCCACATTATCATGATCCACGAATCCACGCAGCGGTCTTTCAACTGGCGGTACACACCGCCGCGCTCAAAATACACACACATTTACAAAACACAACCACATTGGACAATTCAAAATACACGCACCTGATACACATACATACACCACTCCCACACACCCAATACACTATAAAACACACACCCACATCACCCACAAACCCCTACGACAACAATTGCGACAGAAGTCCAGAGAGAGACACCACCATCTACAAACTAGCATCCACAGGCACTCAACACCATCACTCACACAATATCCACACACCTCACACAACACACCTCTAAATATCACCTCACACATCACAACACACACCACCCCACACATCACCCACACCACCCCATGGCACCGCAAAGACACCCCAGGTTTTCTGAGGAGGAACTCAGGGTCATGGTGGAGGAAATCATCCGGGTAGAGCCGCAGCTATTTGGATCACAGGTGCAGCACACCACCATAGCTAGGAAGATGGAGCTATGGCGCAGAATCGTGGACAGGGTCAACGCAGTGGGACAGCACCCAAGAACACGGGATGACATCAGGAAGAGGTGGAGTGACCTACAGGGGAAGGTGCGTTCTGTGGTCTCAAGACACCAGATTGTGGTTCAGAGGACTGGTGGCAGACCCCCACCTCCTCCCCCAGAACTCACAACATGGGAGGAGCAGGTCTTTGCTATACTGCCTCCTGAGGGCTTCGCAGCAGTAGATGGAGGAATGGACTCTGGTGAGTCAAACCTTTAACAACTTCATCCCCCACCCACCTGCATGCTATCACATACCCCCACCCTCGCCCTCACCCCATCACTCCAACTCCTCACACATGTCCCACTATCACAAACCACACATCCCAAACACAAGCCCTGCATGTAACACCAAAGCATGGACACCCATCACTAAAGCATGTCCACTGCACATACCCATACACCCCCCTAAACCATTATCACAGAAGGTCCCACACAAGAATGGAAGCACTGGGGTACAGGGTGACCCACCCATTGCACACCATGGCACACACAAATGCAATAATCATGCCTTTACACCCCTGCAGGACCCCTACCCAACGTCACCGGACAGGATGGTCCAGACATGTCCACTCTACCCACAGAAGAGGCCCACAGTGATGACAGCAGCTCTGTCCAACTTGATCTAGATGACCAGCCCGGCCCATCTGGGACCTCGGGACAGTCGGTTCCCCTCACACTGGCACAGGCCACTACAGAGCTTCCCCCCTCTGGAAACACCAGCACAGCACCCCCCCAGCGGGCCCATACCTCGGTCCCCAGGACACGTCAAGCAGCAGTGTGTCCACCATTACAGGGAACCCAGGCTAACCCACCACCCCAACAACACCAGGGACCTGGGGGCAGTGGTAGTGGGCACACGGTTCAGGGGACAGAGGCACAGGGAAACAGGGGAACTGGGAGGGCTGCTGTGCGACAGGGGGAGGACAGGCCCAGGGAACCCACTCTCCACGAGGCCCTCTCCAACATAATGGGAGCCTACCACCATTCCCAGGAGACGATGGCAACGGTCTGGCCAAATTTCAGGAGACCCAGCGGCTGCAGGAGTAACAGTATTTGGGCTTCAGGGAGGAACTCAAATTCATCAATTCCACCCTGGGCACCATTGTAGGGGTGCTGAAGAAACTCGTCAACACCAGTAGGGACACTGTAGCACAACAAGGGGCCCCTGACACTAGCCTGGACGATGAACTGCCCACCACCTCCGCCGGCGCTAGTGGACAGGAGGCACCGCCACAGGACCACAACACCAGCACCCCACCCCCTGCAGATGAAGAACCACCCTGCAAGCGGTCACTGAGATCCAGGAAAAAGACAGAGAACAATGCCAAGACCCCCACCAAGAAATTAGACCACCCTGATTGTCATCCTTCTGTCCCACGTTGTCACCCTGTCCATACTTAAACTGCCCTAGCCCCACTTCCTATGCCCCTTTGGATAATGCACCTGTGAGACTAATAGACTGGACTCTGCCATGGACATTCCTCCACCATCACCCCTGACCATTTTACAACCAGCTCCACTATTTAGCACTTAAATAAACACCCTTACATCACAAAACAATTTGGAGTCAGTCTGTGCTTTCGAAAATGTGTATTAGCAATAACTGTGGCAAAATGCTATATCCAATGTAATGTCAACATACCTATGTCACACAGCTCTAGTCCATGCAGAAACAAAGCAAAGGTCACACAGTGGGACTCACATCTGTGAATTCGAAAGGGAAAGTGACAACTGAGTGTCTATACACTGGGTGAAAATGACAGACAGATGAGAGGTAGAAGAATTAAATCAGAAGTAGCAGGCAGTGTTGTTTTCTTACCTGTGTCTCACTGGAAGTATTGCTGGATCACGTGGTCCTGTTGTCTATGTCCTCTCTTCTGCTTCCTCGTCTTCACTGTCCACAGGCTCCACAGCTGCCACAACACCGCCATCTGGACCATACTCATGCAGAAAAGGCACCTGTCATCGCAAAGCCAAGTTGTGAAGCATACAGCAGGCCACGATGATCTGGCACACCTTCTTTGGTGAGTAGAATAGGGAAGCACCTGTCTTATAGAGGCACAGGAACCTGGTCTTTAGGAGGCCGAAGGTCCTCTCTATAATCCTCCTAGTCTGCCCAAGGGCCTCATTGTAGCGTTCCTCTGCCCATGTCCTGAGATTCCTCACTGGGGTCAGTAGCCATGACAGGTTGGGGTAACCAGAGTCACCTGCAAATGGCGAGGGACAACTGTTAGACACACACTAACTCTTAGGGACATCCCCAGACCCAGACACCTAGTCACACTGTATTGGGTCCATGTCCTCACCTAATAGCCACACACGGTGCCTCTGGAGTTGCCCCATCACATAAGGGATGCTGCTATTCCGCAGAATGTAAGCGTCATGCACTGAGCCAGGAAATTTGGCATTTACATGGGAGATGTACTGGTCGGCCAAACACACCATCTGCACATTCATAGAATGGTAACTCTTCCGGTTTCTGTACACCTGTTCACTCCTGCGGGGGGTACCAAGGCCAAATGTGTCCCATCAATGGCACCTATGATGTTGGGGATATGTCCCAGGGCATAGAAGTCACCTTTCACTGTAGGCAAATCCTCCACCTGAGGGAAAATGATGTAGCTGCGCATGTGTTTTCAGCAGGGCAGACAACACTCTGGACAACACGTTGGAGAACATAGGCTGGAACATTCCTGATGCTATGGCCACTGTTGTTTGAAAAGACCCACTTGCTAGGAAATGGAGTACTGACGGCAGCTGCACTAGAGGGGGGATTCCTGTGGGATGGCGGATAGCTGACATCAGGTCTGGCTCCAACTGGGCACACAGTTCCAGGATTGTGGTACGATCAAGTCTGTAGGTGATAATTACATGTCGCTCCTCCATTGTCGACAGGTCCACCAGCGGTCTGTACACTGGAGGATGCTACCATCTCCTCACCTGCCCCAGCGGATGTGCTCTATGGAGGAGAACAGCGAGCAGAGAGTCAACCAACACTGAGGTAGGTAAACACAACTTTATCAGAAAATGTTTGAAAATCGACATATGGCTGTATTAGTGTTTAAGCAAGGCCTAGATATGTGTGACGCAGTCAAAATTATTTCCATGTGGCCCCCTGAAATGGTGGCTGCCTGACCTGTAATGTGGGACAAGGGGATATGAGGTAACTGCGCTGGCGTTGTACACCGTCGCAGTAGGCGGTCGAAGACCGCTGTGCAATCCTGCATTGGTTAACATTGGACCCTATGGGTTCCAGGAGCCAATGACGATGTACGCCGGCGGTGACGGTACACACCGCCGTGGACGTCACCGCCATTTTCTCTCTGTTCAATCACTTGATACCTGATCTTCGACAGGAGAGGACCTACACTACAAGTGCTGCTGTGACCTCAGTCTGGAAGAGACAATGGCTCGTGTGTCTGGGGAAAGGGCCCCTGCCTTCAGCACGGAGGAGTTGGAGAAACTAGTGGATGGGGTCCTCCCCCAGTACACGCTACTCTACGGTCCTCCAGACAAACAGGTGAGTACACTGTGAGCTTGCTGTATGGGCAATGCCTGTTTGGAGTGGTGTTGATGAAAGATGGGAGGGGGAGAAGGAGGCGTGGATGATACGACGGTGAGTGCATGTGTGTCATGGCAAGGGTAGGGATGCGGGCCAATGACTGTGACGGTGCGGACGGTTATATCTTCTCCTTTTCCCCTGTACTATTCCTGTAGGTCAGCGCCCACCAGAAGAAGGATATTTTGCGTGCCATCGCCAAGGAAGTCTGGACCCTGGGGGGCCACCACAGATGGAGCACCCACTGCCGTAAAAGATAGGAGGACACTCGCTGCTGGAGCAAGAAGACGGCGGAGGCCCAGCTGGGGATGGCCTCCCAACGTGGGAGGGGTGCCCGTCGCACCATGACCCCCCTGATGTTCCGGATCCTGGTGGTGGCGTATCCGGAGTTAGATGGGCGCTTGAGGGCATCACAGCAGCCACAAGGGGGTGAGTACACTCTCATTCTGCTGATTCAGCATGCATTGTAGGTGTCTGGGTGGGGGAGGTGGGCTGTGGGTTCCCCTAGGCCAGGACGAGTTTAGTAGGCAAGGTCCCTTCTTAAGGCAGGCCCTGTGGCACCCACCTCATCTGTCTTCAGAGCCAACTACACCTAGTCAGGCTCCTGTGACTTCCATGTGTGCAGCAATCGGGCATAGGCCTGGTAACCCATGTCCCTGTGGTTAATTAGGGAACTCTAAGTGCACTGCGTAGTGCAGGGGGCTTCTGTGTCTGTAGTGTCCGCCAACTGTAGCGGTATTGGATGCACTCAACATGTCTTTCTTCTGTCTTCCCCCCCTTTTTTTGGTCTCCCTGTTCTTGTGTGCATTAGCATCAACAGGTGGAGGAGCAGTGCCACCGGAGCAGGAGGGAGCTGCATCCCACATGGCCCTGGAGGGCGACACAACAGAGTCAGAAGCCACCAGTTGGATGGAGGGCGAGGGGAGCTCCACGGCGGGGACAGGAGCTGAGACCAGCGACACCGACTCCTCCTCTGATGGAAGCTCCCTTGCAGTGGCGGGCCCCTCTGTGCCCCCCGCATCTACAGGTACAGCCGCCACCCCCCATACCAGCACCACCTTCCCAGCAGCCCCTCAGCGTGTTCCCTGTGGCCGCTCACCCAGGAGGGTGGGCATCTCCTTCGCCCCTGCCACAGTCAGCCCTGCTGCCCTCAGTGAGAAGGTCATTGACCTCCTCAGGTCCCTCACTGTTGGGCAGTCTACCATTCTTAATGCCATCCAGGGTGTAGAGAGGCAGTTGCAATGGACCAATGCATACCTGGAGGGCATTCCTTCTGGTCAGGCAGTCCAATAGTGAGCTTTTCAGACTCTGGCCTCAGCACTGATGGCAGCCATTGTCCCTGTCTCTAGCCTCCCCCCTCCAACTTCCTCCACCCAGACCCAAACCCCTGTACCTCAGCGTATCCCAAGCACACCATCAGACCAGCATGCACACACCTCAACACACAAGGGAAGCTCAGGCAAACATAAGCACCACACATCCCACAGGCACTCACACAAGCATCATACACATGCAGACATACCAACAGCCACTGCCTCCACTGTGTCCCCCTCCTCCTCGTCTCCCTCCTCCCTTCCAGTCTCGTCTCCACTCACACCTGCATGCACTACATCGTCAGCCACTACCTCCATCACCAGCACACCCACCACCACACCCAGCTCACGTGCACTCACCACCCCCACTACCAATCACACATCCCCTGTGTCCTCTCCCAGTGTGTCTGTAGGCCCATCTCCCAAGGTACACAAATGCAGCCACACACCCACCCAACAGCCATCCACCTCACAACAGCCTCCAGCCCATGCACCTTCACCCAAAGTCACCAAACGTACACCTCCTACAAACACTACCTCTTCCTCCACTCCCAAACCCCGTCGATCAACCCGTCCCAGTGTGTCCCAAAAACTTTCCCTGTGAAACCTTGACCTCTTCCCCTCACCTCCCCCACCCCTTCAGTCTCCTAGGGCCCGCCTGTCCAGGTCCCAACCGCGCGCCTCAGCCACAATATCTGCGGGAACAGTGGTGCCAGTAGTAACCGACTTCTGGAGTGCGCCAAACAGCATGGCAGCCAGTGTGCCAAGGAGCCAGACCACGGACAGTCCCCCACCTCAAAAACACAAAAAGTGGCCAGTGCCCGACGGGAGAGAGCCAAAACATCTTCCACCAATGCGTCTCCCAGGGGTACAGTGGGGAGTGTGAAGACAGCTGCGCCACCATCCAAGGTGGGGAAGTGCACAGTAAAACAGCCAAGTCTGTGAAAACCTGCACAGCAGACAAGACCGCCACCAGCACCGCTGAACAAGACACCGCCGCCACAAGCACCGCTGCCAAGGACACCACCGCCACCAGCACCGCTGAACAGGACACCGCCGCAACCCGCACCGCTGAACAGGACACCGCCGCCTCCAGCACCGCTGAACAGGACACCGCCGCCACCAGCACTGCTGAACAGGACACCGCCGCAACAAGCACCGCTGCCAAGGACACCGCCGCCACCGCTGCAACAAGCACCGCAGGCCAGTGAAGCACTCTGGACACAAAGCCCCCTCCAGAACCAGTGGAGTATCACATCCACTACCTCTGTCCTTGGCAGGATGAAGCACTCTGGGCACAAAGCCCCCTCCAGAACCAGTGGAGTATCACATCCACTATCTCTGTCCTTGGCAGGATGAAGCACTCTGGGCACAAAGCCCCCTCAAGAACCAGTGGAGATTGACATCCATTTGAGAGACTGTGGCTTTGCACTCCCCAGGATAAAGCAGTGGCAAACCACCCACTGGAGAGACTTGAGAGACTGTGGCTTTGCACTCCCCAGGATAAAGCAGTTGGCAAACCACCCACTGGAGAGACTTGAGAAACTGCGGCTTTGCACTCCCCAGGATAAAGCAGTGGACAAACCACCCACTGGAGAGACTTGAGAGACTGTGGCTTTGCACTCCACAGGATGCAGCAGTGGGCAAACCACCCACTGGAGAGACTTGAGAGACTGTGGCTCTGCACTTCCCAGGATAAAGCAGTTGGGAGTGTGAAGACAGCTGCACCACCATCCAAGGTGGGGAAGTGCAAGGTAAAACAGACAAGTCTGTGAAAACCTGCACAGCAGACAAGACCGCCACCAGCACCGCTGAACAAGACACCGCCGCCACAAGCACCGCTGCCAAGGACACCACCGCCACCAGCACCGCTGAACAGGACACCGCCGCCACCAGCACTGCTGAACAGGACACCGCCGCCTCCAGCACCGCTGAACATGACACCGCCGCCACCAGCACTGCTGAACAGGACACCGCCACAACAAGCACTGCTGCCAAGGACACCGCCGCCACCGCCGCCACCAGCACCGCTGAACAAGACACCGCCTCAACAAACACCGCTGCCAAGTACACCGCCGCCACCAGCACCACTGAACAGGACACCGCCACCACCAGCACCGCTGAACAGGACACCGCCGCAACAAGCACCGCAGGCCAGTGAGCGCCAAGGCTTCTGACGCTACTGAGGCCGCCACAAGCAGGATAAAGCACTCTGGGCACAAAGCCCCCTCCAGAACCAGTGAAGATTTACATCCACTACCTGAGTCCTTGGCAGGATGAAGCACTCTGGACACAAAGCCCCCTCCAGAACCAGTGGAGTATCACATCCACTACCTCTGTCCTTGGCAGGATGAAACACTCTGGGCACAAAGCCCCCTCCAGAACCAGTGGAGTATCACATCCACTATCTCTGTCCTTGGCAGGATGAAGCACTCTGGGCACACAGCCCCCTCCAGAACCAGTGGAGATTTACATCCACTACCTTTGTCCTTGGCAGGATGAAGCACTCTGGACACAAAGCCCCCTCCAGAACCAGTGGAGTATCACATCCACTACCTCTGTCCTTGGCAGGATGAAGCACTCTGGGCACAAAGCCCCCTCCAGAACCAGTGGAGTATCACATCCACTATCTCTGTCCTTGGCAGGATGAAGCACTCTGGGCACAAAGCCCCCTCAAGAACCAGTGGAGATTTACATCCACTACCTCGGTCCTTGGCGGGATGAAGCACTCTGGGCACAAGGCCCCCTCCAGAACCAGTGGAGATTTACATCCACTATCCCTGTCCTTGGCAGGATGAAGCACTCTGGGCACAAGGCCCCCTCCAGAACCAGTGAAGATTGACATCCATTTGAGAGACTGTGGCTTTGCACTCCCCAGGATAAAGCAGTGGCAAACCACCCACTGGAGAGACTTGAGAGACTGTGGCTTTGCACTCCCCAGGATAAAGCAGTTGGCAAACCACCCACTGGAGAGACTTGAGAAACTGTGGCTTTGCACTCCCCAGGATAAAGCAGTGGACAAACCACCCACTGGAGAGACTTGAGAGACTGTGTCTTTGCACTCCACAGGATGCAGCAGTGGGCAAACCACCCACTGGAGAGACTTGAGAGACTGTGGCTCTGCACTCCCCAGGATAAAGCAGTCTTATCTAGTGTAAATATATATATATGTATATATGATTTATTACTGTATTTGAATAGATTACAAACGTTCGACTCATTTCCTTTTGTCCTTGCATCCTTCCAGGGGGGGTTGGGGGTTGTTAATGTAATGTATCAACATGTACTTGTGTGTGTGTTGTAGTGGGTGGGGGTGGGAGTGTTGCGTGTTGCGTTTGTGTGTCACTCTTTTTTCCCTCCCCTGTGTCGTAGGTGCAGTACTCACTGTGGTCTTCGCCGCTGTCTTTGTTGTTCCTGGTAGAGAAGCAGGAAGATAAAGGCTGGCAGTATCTGGAGCTCGGGGTCCATGGCGTCCTGATTCCTCATGGGGTGTGTAGAGGTGAGCATTTTCCCGTCCAAGTCCTGTTTCCGCCGTGCTTTTTCGCGGTGAATCCACCCCGGAAAAGGTGGTGGATTGGCCTGTTGTAATACAGTGGGCGGAACCTTGTCTTCCGCCTGTCTGTTGGCGGTTACCGCCGCAGTGTTTGTTTGTACCGCCTTGGCGGTCGTTGTGTTAAAGTGGCTGTCTATGTTGGCAGTTTCCGCCACGGTCGTGATTCCAATTTTTTTACCACCGGCCTGTTGGCAGTTTTACCGCTGCTTTAACACCGACCGCAAGGGTTGTAATGACCACCATAGTGTTCTAGACCCATGATAAAGATGTAGGCAATAAACTGATGGGTCAAGGGCCAGAGGTTGGGTTGTATCCCATAATGACATCTGAGGATTTACCGCTGAATGTTAAAGTTACAATGAAGCCTGGGGTCTGGTACTTTTCACGAAAAGATGTTGGTCTCATAAAAGGAGTTGAGCCTGTTTGCATAACAAGTAAAATCCGATGTTGAGTCCCAAAGAACCCCACAGTACAATCTTACCCCTGAAACAATTACTGGGATTACCCCAGCGATTGATTCAATAATAAAACAAGGCATTTTGAAAGAAATAATGGGGAACCCCTGAAATTCATTCATTACTGGCTTGCAGAAGCCTAGCAGTGAATATTGCATTGTGAAGGACCTGAGAAAGGTTAATAGCATTGCTGTTTCCTGTTGTCCCGTGGTATAGAATCTAGCTGTGATTTTCTTTCAAACTCCATGTCAAGCTGAGAGGTTCACTGACACTGATTTGTGTCAGGCGTTTTTCACATTCGCTTTCAGCAGGACAGCCAGTACCTCTGCTTTTTTTATTCCAGAACTGTGTTTTGGTATGGTGCCAATTCCAATAATGATATACAGAAAGTCCTGCAATGTTTAATCGGAGTCTTAAAATAATATTGAGACATGAATTATGGCCTGTAATTCTGTCCAGTACATCTTCTCTGGCATCTGATACTCAAGAAGCTTGCAAATGAGACACTATGGCATTGTTCCCAGTGGATAACCTACTTTTCCTCAGTGGCCAAGCTTTTACAGAAACTGACACAAGGATATGTCTGATCTGATAAGATGGGATAATAACTGCTTGGCTCTCTTCCTAGAACTGAGAGAAAGGCTCTGTTATGCTCCAGCACTAGAAATGCTTTATTACAATAAAGCTTTTACTTCTTTTGAAGTGAGAGGGAGGGCTGTGCTTTCTCAGTTCTTACACAGATGCATGGTATGCGAGGCGACTTGTGGCTTACTTCTCTGCTACTTTTGATCCTGTAGCTGCAGGACTGTCCGGATGCCTTAAACTGTGGAAGGAGTTGGTGTCTACATCGAACAATATGAAAGCATTGTGATGGGACTTCCTCTAACCATTCTTGTGCCACATTCAGTTAAGATTTTGTTGACACATATCCATACAGAACACCTTAGAAATAACCACATGAAAAAATATGAGCAAATTATACTTACAGCTGAGAATGTGACCAGAAAGAAATGGTTATTCTGAATCCTGCCACTTTGATGCCACTCCCAGAGAATGAAAATCATGATGGGAGGGTTGAACATGATTGCCTTAATTTCACTGAACTATGCACCAAGCAAAGACCAAGAATATGAGATGAGCTACTAGTAAAATTTGAGTACATACTGTTTGTAGATGGGTCATGTTTAAGAGACATTGAAGAAAAGTTGAGTGTTGCCTTGTAATCTGTACAGTCTCATGAGTAGTCAAATCCTCCCGGCTTTGAGGAGTGTTCTCTGCGCAAGTGGCTGAATTGATAGCTCTTACTAGAGCTTGCTGTGTCTCTAAACAGCTGAGAGTGACTATATTTCCAGATACTCAGTATGGCTTTGGTGCTGTTCACAACTTCAGATAGTTATTGTAACATAGATGATTTATGAGATCATCTGGATCCCCGATTTGAAACATGGAACATGTTATAAGATTGCTTGAAGCACTACATCTGCCTGCAAAAATTCCAGATGTGCAGTGCTCCACCCACTGCAGTGGTGATGATTATGTGACAGTAAGTAGCCATAATACTGATGAGGTTGCACAATACTGTGCTCATGGTCACAAACATTCAATGGTGAATATGTAAATAAATCTGAAGGTGAGACCAACTATAAACTTTTTGTTGGGAACAACTCCTACCTGGGAGGAAGTGAGGAGACTGCAGGAGGAAGTGTCAGAGGCAGAACAGCAGGGTTGGATCGGAGCATGATATAATGTTATATGTGTTTCTGTGGAATGCAGACTAGTGATACCAAACAGCATGGTATCCCCAATGGGAAGATATTTCCATGGAGCTGAAAATATTGGGATGGATGCCATGGTTAGGTTATTCAAACAACATTGGTTTAACCCATGATTTAGATTAGTGACTGAGGAATTGTGCCTTAGAAGTGCTGTGTGTCAATAGATGAATATAGGGAAAAGAACTTCAGTGACATTAAGTCATACAGGAAGATCAGGAGGGCCATTCAGCAGAATGCAAGTAGACTTCATCAACATGCTGTGTGCAATGAGTTGAGATATGTTATGGTGATTGTGTGCATCTTCTCACATTGGGTGGAGGCCTACCTACCCAGGAGAAATGACAGTTTCACAGTAGCCAACTTGTCATTCAGGGAGTTGATACCTAGGTTTGGTTTCCCGACTTGACTGGAGTGAGACCGAGTGACTCATTTCAATAATTAGGTCATGAAGATGTTGTGTATAGCATTTCAAGTAAAGCATGGGCCTCATTTCAATTATCAGCTAGAGGCTTCTGGCATCATGAAACAGGTGAATGGAATGTTAAAAGCTGTATCGGCCAAAGTGTATGCATCAAAATCTCTGAGGTGGCCAGATGGTTGCCTCTTGTGCCGATGAGTCTTCGTAGTGCTCCTGACAGAAAAACATGATTGTCCCCTCATGAGACGGGAAAGCAATGAGCTTGCCTGCAGTGTCTGCATATGCACTTGTGAACATTACAGATCACATGGTTCTTGACTATTGCAAGGGGCTAGGTGATGTGGTCCTTTCTGTGTCCCGCCAGGTCGAAGCTGTTGTTGCCTCTTCATGTCTGGAGCAATGGCTTGACCTTAGTCCTGGTGACTGGGCTTTGGTGAAGAAACACATCCCTAAATTGTATCTGGAGCCTAGGTGGCATTGACCGCAGCAGGAAATTCTAGTGACAAATATTGTTTTTAAGTGTGGGTGTCTTCCCGGTGGCCAAGAGCCCAAAGATGGCACACACATAATCCCCTCGCTCCGGAGGGTCCTGCAATTATCTGGGTAAAAATGTGCCGTCTCCGGTGCGATCAGTGTCAGGGCTGAGGTGGTAGTCTGGGGGGTCAGTCTTGGGAGCCGCGGAGACCCCATCCCGACCCTGAAACGAGTCCTGGGTGAAGAAGCGGGCCGGCGTGGAATCGACGCGAATGATTGCGCGAGCCGCAGGAGTGCCGGAACAGGTCTGGCTGCTGGAGTCACGACCCAAAAGAGAGAAGAGAGGCCCCGGAGCGGGTAGGTGCGGCGGAAGGCCCTGCCGACCTGGGGCCTCGGAAAAGCTCTATCGACCACTGACGGCCGAGGAGCCGCGAGAGACTGGGCCTCATCGAGCTGCTGGAGGCCGGGGCAAGGAGAGCGGGCGCGGCCCCGAGCGGGACTGGGGCCGGCCCGCGGGTGCACCAGGCAGGTGCTGAGGGCGGCGCTGGGAGAGGCGGCCGCGGCTGGGGATACGGCCCTAGGAACGTAGTGAGGCTAGTTTTCCTACTAGCCCAAAATTGACGAGGGAGACCAACGACCTGTGGTGGCGCGGTGTGAAGACCGGAACCGCGGATTGGGCCCGGCCGACATCTAAGGCAATGGGCGAGCACCCGGGGCGGCACTATCCGCAAAGGGAACAAGATGCGGACCGTTGAACGTGGCCACCCAGTAAGGGGAGAGCGGTGAACGTCCCTGACATCCCAGAACAGAGGGGGTGCACCGGTGGCCTCCGGGTGAGTGACATAACAGCTGGGATACTTGGAGGGACTGTGTGCCCTGTGGTGCTGGGCGCGCCCCGGTGGGCCCGAGTGAGGAGACGCAGAGGTCGTCCTGGCCACCCCAGGAGGAGTAAAGATCCTGGAGCTTGCCCGGTTGGGGCATTCACGTTCCAGGGATGGCGCCGAAGAGGCAATAGGGGCGCGGAGAGTGGGTACAGCCGGGCGGTGGCCCGCAGCGCCCCACTGGGACCGAACGGACCCCCGGAGAACCCCTAAGTAAAGCCATCAAGGAGGCGACCCGGGGGCGGCCTGATGAGACCTTGAAGGGTGCAACCCCCTGCACACAGTGTGAAGAGGAGAGGTTGGGCCGGCCTGGGCCTGAGAGCACCGAACACCTGTGGACCAGCAACGAGGAACCTCCAAACCCTGCAGAACATACTGAGGATCTACTGGAAGCTGGCGACTGCCAGAGTGGTGCCTCGGAGGTCTACCGGGATTCTATCTGGGAACTGCCGTGCAGCCTGAATCGAACCAACCGCGGAAGCCACGGACGGAGAAGAGTTTACAATAACAGTCTAACCCCCGCCTTGACTCCGGGTCTACAACCCCTCATTTACTCAATGTCCCCCAAGAACCGGCACAAGTGCAGAACCACGGACACCGCAATGACCTCTGGGCACAAAGGAGTGCACCCCCAGGGCCCATCGCAAATTAAAGTACAGGACACCCTAGACAAAATACTAGGGGCAATCGAGCACATAAAGACAACACTACAGCACGACATCAATCAGGTCGCAGTCGAAGTGGGTCTCCTGAGGACAGATCACCATAAACTGGCAGACAGAGTTAATGAAACGGAGTCGACGCTGGTGGAAATTGTACCAAAACAAAAAGACCTAATGGCCGAAGTGACATCCCTCACAAACAGAGTAGCACGCCTAGAACAAAGGGCTGAGGACGCGGAGGGAAGAAACAGGAGGAACAACGTGCGAGTGGTGGGCCTCCCGGAAGGGGCGGAAGGAGCAAATATGGTGGAATTTCTTGAGAAATGGTTAAGCACAGTTGTAGCACCTGGTTGTCTGACTTCCTTCTACACACTGGAACGAGCGCACCAGGTGCCCTTGAGGCCCCTCGCCCCTGGTAGGCCCCCCCATGTAGTGTTTGCAACATTACTGCACTATAGAAACAGAGACATTCTCCTGCAGAGGGCCCGAGAGATCGGCCCGTTTAAAGTAGCGAAAGGGGAGGTGACGCTATTTCCGGATTTCACTCTGGATGTTCAGAACAAGCGAGCCTCATTCATGGCAGTTAAAAGGGCCCTAAGGGAAGAAGGGATCCAATACTCTCTGCTTTACCCAGCCAGGCTAAGAGTGATACTGGAGGGGAAGACCACATTTCTTCAATCCCCGGAGGAGGCGTGGGAGTGACTGGAAGCCCACGGGACCCAATCGGGGTGGCACGTGAGAGAGGGCCTGGCTGGGAGCGGGGCTCGCCGGGCTCTGAAGGGGTGTCGGCCCAGGAAACGTCCCCGCCTGGCGCCAACTAAAATGCAGAAGGAAAAGGGCAGAAAGGCGGCACTGGAGGCGGCAGCCCGCGTGAGCGGAGAAGGGTCCCCCCCGGAAGGCTCTGGGGGAGAATCGGATGACACTATGATGTCCTCGGCTGGGGGCTCGGGTTGCTCGGCCCGTGCTCCGAGGGTTACCCGCAGACAGCGGACAAGCTTGGATAACTCAGCCTACGGGAGAGCCCAGGGACAAGGCAAAACTGGTGAACATGAGGCCCCTCTGGACACGGCCACCCCCGACCGGAACCTCACCTGTCCAGTCAGACTGGTGAGAACTGCAGTTAAAAGTTTGAATAAGTTGCACTGTTGCACAGTTTTCTGGGCAACCTACTGTTTGAGAGGCACCCTGGGGAAGGGGAGCTGGGTTATACAATTACAAGTTAGAATGGCGCCGTGGGAGACGAGGTTCGACAATATCAGGGGTCTGAGAGTGCAAAGGGATGAGTCGGATGCTGGGGCAGGACCGGGACGTTATCACCAGACTGAAATATTAATATGGCAGAATACAACTTTTTAACGTGGAACGTCCGGGGGATGGGCACACCAGCTAAAAGGCATAGAATACTTTCTTACCTAAAGAGAAGAGGCGTACAAGTGGCAATGCTACAAGAGACTCACTTAGCAACAGGGGAGGCAGAGAAATTGAGACGCAGGTGGAGGGGGCAGGTGTTTGCAACGGAATACTCGCCATATGCAAGGGGTGTAATGATATGGGTACGAGCAGGGGTCCCTCTTAAAGTAGATTCATCCAACATAGATCGCGAGGGCAGATTCGTGATTCTGGAAGGGAAGTTACACAGCATCCCGATTGTCGTGAGCTGTATATACGCTCCCAATCAAGACCAGGTCCCCTTTATGACAAGGTTATCGAGCCACCTTACCCGCCAGCGTACAGGAGAACTACTAGTCGGGGGGGACTTCAATAGTGTATTAGACATAAACATGGACAGGTCCACGCCACCACTAAAAGGGGCAGTGACAAGTAAAATAGCTAAAAGATTGTGTGAATGGTTAAAAACCTGGGGGCTTGTAGATGTCAGGCGGGAGCAACACTTGAATGACAAAGATTACTCGTACTATTCGGGCCTCCACCGGGTCCACACCAGAATTGATAGAGTGGTATGTACAGCAACCCTTGCGTGTGGTATGACCCATTCTGAATACCTCGGCCGTACCCTATCAGATCATAATCCCTTACTACTGACATGGAGGGTGACGGAAGTCAGGCCCCCCATACCGTCATGGAGACTGGCCCCTGCGGCACTTGAGGATCAGGCATATAGAGACGCCCTACGACACCACCTGGCAGACCATATAGAGTCCAATAAAGGATCTACCCCTTCTAGATCCACGGAGTGGGAAACACTTAAAGTGGTGACAAGAGGTTATTGACTAGGACAGTCGGTGGGGGTGAGACGTACACTTGAAAGGGAACTGACTATCCTAGAGAAGAAAATATATGAGGGGGAACTGAGACAGAGGTCTGATGCGCAGGAGAACGAGGAATATAACTGTGCCCGGAGAGCCCACTCTCAGGTCAAAGAACAACTTAGATGTCACAATATGCAAAAATACTTCGCATCATTACAATCAGAAGAGGGTAGATAAGGGAAAATGCTGGCGTGGTTGGTAAGGCCAGGGGGAGACAGTGAGCCCATTACGAGTGTGCTGGATAAAGAGGGGCTGCGCAGACTTAGACCGGGCCCTATGAATGATGCATTCAAGGAATATTATACTCACCTGTATGGGAGGCCTGGTGAACTTGGGACGGAGGCCTTTGATAGTTTTCTACAACAAACTCCACTAACGACCCTGACGATAGAAGAGAGGGATAGCCTGGGAGGATCAGTGACGGTGGAGGAGGTCGGTGAGGCCATATCGCAACTAGCCTCTGGAAGGACTCCGGGAACGGACGGACTCCCCATGGATTTTTACAAAAAATATAAAACACTGCTGGCCCCCCAGCTAGTGGAAATGTACACGGAAGCATTATACCATGGGGAGCTGCCGGGTACCCTGCGGGAGGCCATGGTGATCCCACTCCCCAAGACAAAATCCAAGGAAGCATCGGTGACCGACTTCCACCCCTTGTCAATGCTGAACAGCAATTTTAAAATCCTCAGTAAGATCATGGCCAACCGGTTGCCCCCCCACATACCCACACTTGTGCACGTAGATCAGAACGGTTTTGTCCCGAATCGTAGTACCTCCCTGAACCTGAGGCGACTTTTCGCTGTTCTGCATATGCCCAGTGAAGAGAAACCCCCAACGGGCGTGTTGCTTGTGGTGGACTTCGAGAAGGCCTTTGACTCGATTAGGTGGGACGCCTTAAGGGCCGTGATGCTTAGAATGGGCCTGGGGGAGGGATGGGTAAAATGGGTGGACTTGTTATACGCGTCCCCACTGGCAAGTGTAAAGAGGGGCAGGACAATATCTGACACATACCCAATATACAGGGGAACCAGACAGGGATGCCCCCTGTCCCCACTGTTATTCGCCCTGGCCATCGAGCCCTTGGCGGCCCGGCTGCGACGGGATGATGCGGGTAAAGGAGTTAAATGGGGACATACTGAGCATGTCATCTCATTATATGCCGACGATATACTTATTTACCTCAGGGACGGCGTGAGTGGACTCCCGTGGGCCTTAAGGAACCTGGAAGATTTCGGGACACTGTCAGGGCTATGCCTTAACCGAGGTAAAACATTTGTGTTCCCCATACTACCAAGTTGCGAACGCCCTGTAACATGCCCCGGGGATGTGATCTGGGCCCCAAAGACCTTCAAGTATCTGGGCATACAAGTATTCCATGATATGGGAGATCTCCGGGATTGTAACCTCGGTAGGGCACTCCGCTCCTTACGGGCTTCAGTCGGGTTCTGGCGATCCTTGAAGTTAACAATAATGGCCAGAGTAGCGTTATCTAAAATGATTATGCTCCCTCGCCTTCTCTACTACTTCGCTAATTTTCCATTACTGATCCCATCGGCGTGGTTCCGCAAATTGAACACCCTACTTAGGGAACTCATATGGGATGATGGTCGTAGACGCACTGCGCTACTGACCCTTTGTAGGCCGACCCATATGGGAGGCCTGGGTGCCCCAGACTTTGAAGCCTACTATTTGGCTTCCCAATTACAATGGGCGGCCGGTTGGTTCGCAGGTAGGGGACAATTGGACATGTGTACCGCCCACGATGAGATTGACATAGACCGGATTATCGTACGCATGACAAATAGGAGGATTAGCCCCCAAAGGGACAGCCTGCTGACTAGAGTGGCGATGACATGTTGGAAGAGGTGTGCAAGAAGGGTCGGAGTGGGCCCGCCTTACTCCCCAGCGCTGCCATTGTCGGTCCTTGTGCTGGATGCGAGAGGGAAGTGCCTAGGGGGTACGGGACTGGGACCATGGAAGAGAGCAGGAGTGGAAACAGTTGGGGAACTCTTCCGAGAAGGGGTGCTGAAAACCTTCACTGAACTAGCAAGCAGGGGAGTCCCCCAGGGACATTTCTTACTATTTCGGAAGCTAGTACATACCCTGAAAGAGCACCGGGACACGATTAACACGGAACCCACTACCCACAGGGTATTACATCTCCTGTTGACATCTGAAGAGGAATCCCATTTGATCACTAAACTATACCGGGCCCAGATTGAGGTTGCACTGGACCCATTGTGTCCCCTGAGAGAGAGATGGGGGAGGACGGTCGTCGTGAATTGTCAGACGCGGAGTGGAGTAGAGCGTTGGGTTGCCCCCGGACGGTCTCCCGTAACACACGATTGTGATACATCCAATACAATTACCTCCATAGGACATACCTCATCCCACACGGACTGTTCCTAATATATGGTGGAGCCCCCAAGACATGCCCCAGATGTGGGGACATGGACGCTGACTTTGACCACATGGTATGGAGCTGTCCAGAACTCCAGCTCGGCTGGAGGGCGGTGATGGCGGACCTGCCAAGACTATTTGAGACGGAACTGTCGCCGGCCCCCGCTGTATGCTTGCTGGGCCTCAAGACTGGTACCCTACAGGGGAAAGTTAGGGGTCGCCTCCTGGACCTGGCTCTGGCCCTTTATAGGAGACTGATCACAAAGGGTTGGAAAGCTTCAAGCCATCCTCCGCTGACTGAATGGAGACGTGACGTGACGAAATGGACTAGAGCTGAACTAAAGGTCCTGAAAAGTGAAGAAGCAAGAGGCATCCGTCAAACCCCCATTGCCCCAGAGTGGGAGGACTTAGTGACGAGTTGGGACGACTTGGTGAGGGGGCCGGTAACACCCATTGAGGAACCAGCAGAAGTAGGAGTCTAGGAGGACGAAAGGAAGGGAAGGACGATAAAACATCCACTAGAATGAGGCCCAAGGGAGGGACCCCGAGACCAAATGTAAGGCGAGGGCGGAGGTACCAACCGACCAAACCGAGTGATTAGGGCCAGGGACAGGTTAGGCACGAACGACCACTTACTTGCTAAGAAATAAGGGGAGTAAGTGATTAGCATCATCCCACACACTGGAGGGACCTGGGAGAGGCTCACCCCAACAACTGTAATTACCCACTCAGCACAGCGCCATCATGTTTAAATAATGTTTAAACTTAAGTTAAGTCTGTTATGTAGCCATAAAAACCAAAATGGTATTACAGAAATCACGTACGAGGAAATCTCAACTAAAGAAGCATTAACGTATCAGGTTCTGAGACAGTTGAACTCTAAATAACAGTCATAATGAACAAGGGGATGAGAATCCCAGCATATGTAACTCTCTGATATGATACTTATATTGTTAATGGTGAATATGATTGGAACATGATAATGCTATAATTCGATTTGCATCTGTAAGACAGCGATTTGTTAATAAAAATATATTTGAAAAAAAAAAAGTGTGGGTGTCTTCCCAACTGGATTCATGCAGTCCACACTCTTCCTGAAGTGCAATCCACAACTGAAAGACAGCAAGAAGAGGGTTACTGAGACTTAGCAATAGCCTGTGACAACACATCTACAGCCTGAGGCGGATATTGATGAATTGACAGTTGAGGAGTCTTGGCCTAAGGCGCTACCTGAGCCAGACTCAGTCCCTGAAGAAGGGCATAGTGATGTGTTACGCTGGGTGCAGACCGAGGACTGTTGACCGAGGAGGCATGAAAGAGAGATTGAGATATTGAAAATACTAGACAAAAGTGTTTGAAAACTTGAAAGCTTTCACTTGATCTCACCTGATATGGATTTATATGTGTGCTATTGTGATGGCTAAGGGGAATTGGAACAGCACAATTTAAACTACAACTTTTACACATGATTATTACTTGTGTGCCTTAAATTATATTAATGTGTTTGAACATTTAAACACATTAATTAAATTTAACCACTGAGAAACTGAAGCTGTATAAAACTGAAGCCGTATAAATGTGCAGTAACATACTTTCTTCTATTGACATTTTGCATTCATTTTGAAAGTTATATGTGGGCATGTATAAGCATATATTTGACACACACATGAAATGTTAAGTTACAGTTAGCCTGACTAAAGGCCTTGATTTTGAAATGTGTTTTGCTTTCTTAGGTGTTGGTCAGGTCGGAATCAGAGAAGATGTACTCAGATGACCTGCATCATTCTCCACTGGACAAACGCAGAGAATCCATCCCATTCAACTAACAACCCAAGAGCACCATCTGCGGTGTCCCCCAAGTCTCATCCCTCAGCCCCACCCTCTTTTACATCTATATGCAGGCGTAGTCAGAACCCATGATATCAATATCATATCCTACTCCGACAAAACCCAGCTCATGCTCTCGGTCTCAGCAGACCCCACAACAATGAAGACCAACTTTCATAACTGCATGAAGAACATCTCAGCCTGGATGAAGGACAACCTTCTGAAGCTCAACACTAATGAGAACGAAGCCCTAATTATTGGCAACCATACTTCTCTCTGGAATGACACCTGGTGGCCTGCTGAACTTGGACCCACATCCACACCAAAAGACCACACTCGCAACCTCAGCATCATCCTGGACAGCAGACTCACCGTGAAGCATTAGATTTCTGCAGTCTCCTCGGCCTGCTTCCACACACTCCGCATGCTCCAAAGAATCTTCAAATGGCTTCCCACAAGCACCAGGAAAACAGTCACGCAAGCCATAATCGTCTGGACTACGGCAACACACTGTACATAGGATCCATCATCGAACTCAAGAGAAGCTTCTAGAAAATGCAAAATTCAGAGGACAGACTGATCTTCAACCTGCCCAAACGGACCCACATCACCTAGCACCTGAGGAACCTCCACTGGCTCCCCATCGAGAAAAGATGCCAATTCAAACCACTGACACACGCCAACAAAGCGTCCACAATCAAGGACCAGCTTACATAAACCACCACCTGAACTTCCATTAGCCGTCCATAAATCTTCACTCTGCCTCCCTTGCCCTGGCACAAACTCTGCCCATCCACCCTAGCCATAGCGGAGGGTACTCCTTCTCCCACCTTGCCTCCAAGATCTGGATCGCCCTCCCCCTCTACCTCCAGACATCACCCTTGCTGACGGGCTTCAAGAAGAGAGTAAACACCTGGTTCTTCAACTAAACCAAGCAACCCATTGCCTGGATACCATCATGGGTGATAATCTGCACTCTACAAGTAACGATTGATTGAGGGTTTTTTTCGTTTGCAGGTGTGTTTTCATGATTTCATTAGCAAGAGAAAAGGAGTATTGTTAGTTTATTGATAGCAAGGCCTAAGGAAAGAAACCTTGGTTAGAAATGTGAAGATCTAATGATGAGCTGAAGCCTCCTTTTCATTGCGCATCACGAATGGGGGTGCTCACGGCTGCAGTAGCTGTCCAAGTTCTGTGGGCTGGGAAATTCAAGTGATGCTGCAAACGCACACCACAAGAAAATTTATGATTGATTCCTGGTGGGGTGAGAAGAGATATGATTGATGTTGGAGGTTTTTTTTGTTTTAATTAATGTTCACTTTTTTAGAAGGTAGAGAACATTCCCTTCGAATTTGAGGGGTACAGATCTGTCTGCTCCCTTTATTCTTGGAAATGTGAAGCTTTATGCTGAGCAATTATTCCTTTTTCTTGAAGACTTCTGTTGAAGTCTTCACTATTCTGACACCTTCTCGCAACCTCCCTAAGATTTCATTCAAGTTATCCTCATTCCTTATTTAGAGTTCTGATTAGATGTTTTTAGCATTATTTCATGTTTAGAAGAGAGATAGTATTTTTTTATGGAACACACATTTCGAATTCTCAGTTTCTGTATTGCAGTGGCTGTTCTTGCTTTGTATCTTGATCTATTGAAACTGAACCAATTGAGATATTTCAGCTTGCCAGCTGTAATTTTGTATTTTTTTAATATTCTTCTGACATGCATATATATTGGATTGATTTGAAATAAATTACTTAACTTAAATCAACAATAACTGGCTCTTAATGTGTGGCCAAATGGGCTTTACAAAAAGTGGCATTGTTAATTCCCTCAGCGTCTCAATCAGCTTAAAGAGTGTCATCAAGGAGAGGTTGTATATCACACATGTGTGGGCTCTCAAATGTGAATTCAATATATATGCAAAATCAAGAAAAAAAGTCTCTTCAAACTGGTGACTAAACATTGACAAGGAAAAGGTTAATATAATCAAATGTCTCTACTGCACTTGGCAAGATAATTAAGCCCTTTGAAATGTAGGAACATATTTCAAATTGTATGTGTTAAATAAGGTCATGCTTAAAACGTTTTATAGCCAGAGCTGACAGGTGAGGCGGGGATATGTCCAGCATTAAATCAAGGCAAAAACAACACATTCAACACAGTTCCCAAAATATCCTTATTTGTGCTGCAGATTATGCAGCCAACATCTTTCAGATTTAAACGATAAAAAAAAGAACAAATATTTTAGAAGTCATGCATTTTGCCATAAGCTGCCTTACACGGTAAATAAAATATAACTGGTAACAATGAAAGTACTATTTAGGTAGCACGGAGTGATGAGTTGGTGTGTTCTTAGTGCACCCCATTAGGCATTTGTTAGACTGCCTCGACCAGTACAAAAAGGGACAAGGAAATCAGTTTTTGAACTGCCCCAAACGAGGTAGACCACTCTAAAAGCCAGATGTATGACCCAGAGTTTTGCGACTCATTTGCAAGTCACAAATTGCGAGTCGCAAAACTATGATCCTCATTAGAACCGTGGCGGTCGGTGATAAAGCGGTGGTAATACCGTCAAGAGGCCGGTGGTAAAAAAATTGAAATATGATCACGGCGGAAACCGCTCAGACAGACAGCTACTTTAATACACCGACCTCCATGGCGGTAGCAACAAGAACCACAGCAGTAACCACGAACAGCCAGGCGGAAGACAATGTACTGCCCACACTATTACAACTGGCCTAACCCTCACCTTTTCCGGGGCGGTACCAATGACATCAAAAGCACAGCAGAAGCAGCACACAGAAGGCAAAGGACTCACCTCTGGAGACTCAAAGAAGGACCACAACGCCATGGAGCCCGAGTTTCACATCTTCCCTCTTGCTTGTATACCTCTTCATGCACTACGAATAGCAATGCCGGCAAAGATGACCACGGTGAGTACTGCTGCCTAGCACACAATGTAGGGGGGAAGAAAAAGAGAGTGACACACACATGCAACAGGTACCATCCCCACCCCCAACACCATGCACACAAACATATGCAGTAACATCACACATCTACCCATTACCGCTCAGGAATAAAGCAAGAACAAAAGGAATTGATTAAAGTGAGCGTAATAAGATAAAATAGTAGAAATACGTGCTTCAAAATCAAAACAGTATATACATTTATACAAATGGAGGGACAGTGCCCAGTCCTCAATGTCCATGGGCCACAGGGCCACACCACATAGGCTAAGGCCCCACTTGACTCCTGAAACAACACGGAGAGATCACTGCAGGGGCATCAGGTCAAAAATACACAGGCACCTCCAGGGGATGGGGAAGGAGGGGCACCTCAGCCGGAACATGGTACAACACCACTGGTCCTGGAGGGGGCCCCATGCCTGTGTGATGTCCTGGGGAGTGCAAGGCCACAGTCTCTCAAGTGGGTGATTTGCCCACTGCTTGGTCCTGGGGAGTGCAAAGCCACAGTCTCTCTAGTCAGTGGTTTGCCCACTGGTTCTGGAGGGGGTCTTGTGCCCAGTGTGCTTCATCCTGGCAAGCAGGGGGTGAGTGGATGGCTTCTTCCACTGGTTCTGGAGGGGCCCTTGTGCCCAGTGTGCTTCATCCTGGCAAGGAGGAGGTGAGTGGATGGCTTCTTCCACTGGTTCTGGAGGGAGCCTAGTGCCCAGTGTGCTTCATCCTGGCAAGGAGAGGGTGATTGGATGGCTTCTTCCACTGGTTCTGGAGGGGGCCTTGTGCCCAATGTGCTTCATCCTGGTAAGGGGGGGTGAGTGGATGGCTTCTTACACTGGTTCTGGAGGGGTAATTGCGCCCTGTGATGCAACACTTGGGGGGTGCAAGGTCACAGTCTCTCACCTGGGTGTCACACCTAGAGGATTTGTTGGGTACAGGACGCACTACAGCCCATGAAGGCAGGACTATACACTGCGTGGCAGTGGTGATGGCTGCTCAATAGTGGCAGTGGTGGTGCTGGTGTTGGGGATGCCAGTGGTGGGGGGAGGCTCCAGCCCTTCCCCTGCAGCCTCGGACGGCTGCCCAATGGGGCTGCTGCTGCTGGCAGAGGTGCTGGTGGCAGGCTGCCAGTGGTCGGTGGAGGCTCCAGCCCTTCCCCTGCAGCCTCGGACGGCAGTCCACTGGTGCTGCTGCTGCTATAAGTGGTGCTTCTGGCGGTGGTGGTGGCGGTGCTGGTGGCAGGGATGCCAGTGGTGAGGGGAGGCTCCAGCCCTTCCCATGCAGCCTCGGACAGCTGAAACGCCATGGTTTGTGGTGGGGGCTCAGAATCAGTCCCAGCACCAGGCCCCCTGTCCATCCTCCCTGCAGGTGCAGGACCCTTGCCCTTCCCCTTGGCAGCTGGTGTTTCATCCTTGCCCTTACCCTTGGCAGCTGGTGGTGCCTCCTTGCCCTTCACCTTGGAAGCTGGTGGTGCCTCCTTGCCCTTCCCCTTGGCAGCTGGTGGTGCCTCCTTGCCCTTCCCCTTGGCATCTGGTGTTGCATCCTTGCCTTCCCCTTGGCAGCTGGTGGTGCCTCCTTGCCCTTCCCTTTGGCAGCTGGTGCAAACACACTGTCAGTGCTGATGGCTGCTTCCCTGGAGCCCCTCCCACCTGCAGTAGCTACCGACACTACTGTGGCCGTGGACTGGGTGGCTGAGGTGCTTGGCTGGGTTCTGACCACCCTGGACAGACATGAAGGACGGGGGTGAGGGGTAGGAAAGAGGTCAACGGCGGAGAGGAAAAGCTTCTTAGGGACATTGGGACGGGAAGAGGGAGAAGGTTTGGGAGTGGAGGAAGTGGTTGTAGGAGGTGTTTGTCTGTTGTGTTTTGGTGCAGGTGCATGGGCTGGATGCTGTTGTGAGGTGGATGACTGTTGGGTGTCTGAGTGCTTGGGTTTGTGTACTTTGGGAGGAGGGGGCACAGACTCAGTGGGAGAGGACACAGGGGATGTGTACATGGATGTGGGGGTGCTGACTGCCAGTCAGAGGTGTGTAGTGATAGGCCTGATGGTGATGTGGTAGTCGATGAGGATATAGTGCATGCAGGTGTGAGCGGAGATACTACGGGGAAGGTGGTGGACGAGGAGGAGGAGGGTGACACAGTAGAGCAGAGGTCTTCAAACTGGGGGGCGGGCCCTCCTAGGGGGGCCTCAAGTGATCCCAGGGGGGGCACCAAACTCTGGCCAAAAGAAATATTATACAGATAACATGCCTTTGTTTTAAGCAGAAGCATGTTATTGCAGTTTTAAAAAGGTAACAGTACTAACTGTAATGTTTGAATAGGTTTAGACATATTTAAACATTGCCATATTTCTAAAATAATTGTGAAAAATTCTGAGGGGTGCCCAATGGTTTTTATTTTTCAATTTGGGAGGCGCGGCATTAAAAAGTTTGAAGACCACTGCAGTAGACGCAGTGGATGTTGGTATGTCTGCATCTGTATGGTATTTGTGTGAGTGCCTCTGTGATGATGTGTGGTACTTGTGTTTGCCTGAGCCACTCCTGTGTGTTGTCTTGGGTGCATGCTGGTCTGAATGTGTGCTTGGGATAGGTTGGGGTTGTGGTGAATGGGACAGGGTAGAGGAAGTTGGGGGGGGCTAGAGACAGGGACAATGGCTGCCTTCAGGGATCAAGCTAGGGTCTGGATTGATCTCGGTTGGGCTGCCATGCCAGAGTGAATTCCCTCCAGGAATACATTTTTTGTTGCAAATTGTCTGCCAGCCCCTGGATGGCATTCACTATGGTTGCTACTGGGATGGATCACAGGAGGTCAATAGCCTCCTCAGTCAGTGCGGCAGGGCTAACTGGGGCAGGGCCTGAGGTGCCTGGGGAGAAGGAGATGCCCACGCTCCTGGGTAAGCGGGCACAGGAAACTTGCTGAGGGGCTGCTGGGAGGGCAGTGCTGGTATGGGGGTGGTGGCTGTACCTGTACTTGGGGTGAGCACAGTGATGTCCACCACCACCAGGGAGCTTCCATCGGAGGAGGTATCACTGTCCGAACTGTCCCCTCCTGTGTCTGCTGTGGTGTTCCCCTCACCCTCCGTCCCACTGCTACTCTCACCGTCGGTGGATTCGGCCTCCTGGGCGCTGTGGGATGCAGCTACCTACGTCGCTGGTGCCTCTGCTCCCCGGCCAGATGATGCTAATGTACATTAGGAAAGGGTGACTAAACAAAAAAGGAGGGAAGAGACAAAGGATACACTTGGTCAATAGCAGCAACAACACCACTGTTGGCGTACACGACACACTCACACACAGGGAACAGCCCTACGCTGTAAACGAGGTTTAAACACTGCAATACAACTGTACAGTAATGTATAGATAGGAATGACCTGTAGTTGGCTGCAGTCAACACACAAGGTGCCAGAGTGGGGCACAAATATCTGAAAATAGAGATGCCAAAGGTACAGTAAGTGGCCATAGAATTGGGAGAATCTGTCTGCCATATACAATGTCAAATACAAAACTGTAAATGCAAAGTGAAGTTACAATGTCTTACCTGTGTGTCACTGGAAGTACTGTCATATAATAGCTGTTCTGTTGTCCTCATCCTCTGCCTCCTCAACTTCACTGTCCATAGGGTCCACTACTGCCACATGCCCATCTCCAGCCTCATCCTCCTGCAGAAAAGGCACCTGGCGTCTCAAGGGAAGGTTGTGCCACATGCAGCATGCCACGATGATCTGGCAGACCTTTTTCTTGGGTGAGTAGATCACCTGTTAGATGGAGGAAATGAAACCTGGCCTTCAGGAGGCCAAATGTCCTCTATATTATTCTTCTTCTTCGCCCATGGGCCTCATTGTAACGTTCCTCTGCCCTTGTCCTGGGATTCCTCACAGGGGTCAGTAGCCATGAGAGGTTGTGGTGATCAGAGTCACCAGCAAATATCGATGGATACCTGTTAGCCAAACACTAACCCTTATGGCCCACACCATACCCATACACCAACATCTACTGGGTAGGAACCAGGGCTCACATATTAGCCACACACTGTGCCTCTGTAGCTGAGCCATCACATTTGGGATGCTGCTATTCCTCAGGATAAAGGCATCATGCACTGACCCTGGATACTTAGCATTGACATGTGAGATGTACTGGTCCGCCAAGCACACCATCTGGAAATTCATGGAGTGGAAACTCTTTTGATTTGGGTACACCTGTTCATTTTGCCGGGGGGGACAAATGCAATATGTGTTCCATCAATTGCCCCAATTATGTTTGGGATATGTCCCATTGCATAGAAGTCAGCCTTTGCTGTGGCCAAATCCTCCACCTGGGGGAAAACAATGTAGCTGCACATGTGTTTAATCAGGGCAGACAACACTCTGGTCAGCACTATTGAGAACATTGGCTGTGACATTACTGCTGCCAAGTCCACTGTCACTTGGAAAGAATCAGTTGGCAAGAAATGGAGCACAGATAGGAGTTGCACAAGAGTGGGGATCCCAGTGGGGTGACAAATAGCATATATCCGGTCAGGCTCCAGTTGGGCACACAGATCTGTGATTTTGGCCCTGCCCAGTCTATAGGTAAGGATAATATGCCTGTCGTCCATTGTTGCCAAGTCCACCAGGGGTCTGTACACAGGGGTATGTCTCCATCTCCTATTCATCAGCAGCGGTTGCAGTCTAAGGGACAAAAGAGGAGCCGGTCACAAACTGAACATATGAGCCACAACAGTACAATGCATGATGTTAATTTGTAATGGGTAAGTGGTAAGTGGTATTCGTCCTGTATGTCCAATTTCTAACTGTGACACAGTTATTATCCAGGCCCTTCCCCCCCACCCTGAAATGGCATCCACCTGTCCTGTGTGAGGAACAGGTTGAAGTGAGGTAATTCCGCTGACGTTGTGCGCCGTTGCGGTAGGCGGTCGGGAACCACAGTGCAACTCCTCATTGATTAACATTGGGTCCTATGGGGTACAGTGGTCAATGGTGATTTACGCCACAGATGTGACAGCCATTTTCTACCTGATCACTCACTTGCTACCTGACCCACACTGCATGTGCTGCTGTGACCTGTGTCTGGAACCTTCCATGGCTCATGTGACTGGGAAAAGGGCCCCTGCCTTCACCTCAGTGGAGTTGGAGCGACTGGTGGATGGGGTCCTACCCCAGTACGGACTGCTGTATGGGCCTCCAGACCAAAAGGTGAGTACACTATGAGCACGATGCATGTGGCATTAATGCATGGAGTGGTGTGTGTGAAGGTCTCGTGTAGGGGGTGGGTGAGTGTCCCCTGGGCGGTGTACAGCTAGTGTGCTGGGCCATGTGTGTGTAAATGGTGATGTGAAGGGGTATGGTGGGCCATAAGTGTAACAGGCAGGACGGTCCGACTGATACCATTTTATGTGTGTATTTCTCTGCAGGTCAGTGCCCATCAAAAGAAGGGTATATGGTGTGCCATCACCAAGGACGTGCAGATCCTGGGGGTCTACAACAGGCAGAGCACCCACTTTTGGAAACGGTGGAAGGAAGAGATGCTGGGCACGGATGGCCTCCCAGCGAGGAAGGGGTGCCTGTCGAACCCTGACCCCCCGATGGCCCGCATACTGGTGACCGCTTCTCTGGAGCTAGATCAGCGCTTGAGGGCATCACTGCAGCCACAAGGGGGTGAGTACAGTGCCCATCATTACAACTTACGCATGGTATGGTGGTATCCAGGTGGGGGATGTGTGACAGTGGGTGCCCCAATGCCAGGCCTCACATTGCAGAGTAGGTCCCATGTTGGCCAGGGTTCTGAGGTGATAATCCTGCTAGCTAGCTTGTAGGCATCCACAACTGGCTAGGGCTGGAAGGGTCCCAGGTGTGCTTCATTTGGTGTTATGTGCCCCTCCCCATGCCTTGGTGGCTTGATTTATAACTGGTAGTGCAATGCATAGTGCGTAGAGCTGTTCCCTGTGTGGGACGGTGGTGTGTACGCCAACAGTGGTGTTGGTGCAGCCATTGTCCCAGTGTATCCTTTGTCTACCCCCCTTTTTGATTTGTCACCATGTCCTTATGTGCATTAGCATCATCTAGTGGAGGAGCAGAGGCACCATCGATGGAGGAAGCTGCATCCCACAGGACCCAGGAGGCAGAGTCCACCGACTCTGAGGGCAGAAGTGGGACGGAGGGCAAGGGGAGAACCACGGAGGAGACAGGAGGGGACAGTTTGGACACAGATACTTCCTCCTTTGGAAGCTCCCTGGTGGTGGCAGGCACCTCTGTGACCACCCCAGTTACAGGTACAGCAGCCACTCCCTGTACCAGCACCACCTTCCCAGCAGCCCCTCAGCGAGTTTCCCTTGCCCGCTCACCTCAGGCCCTGCCCCAGTTAGCCCTGCCACACTGACTGAGGAGGCTATTGACCTCCTGTGATTCATCCCAGTAGCAGCCATAGTGAATGCCATCCAGGGGCTGGCAGCCAATTTGCAACAAAAAATGCATTCCTGGAGGGCATTCACTCTGGCATGGCAGCCCAACCGCCCTGCTGCCCTGAGTGAGGTGGCTATTGTCCTCCTGAGATCCATCTCTGTAGGGCAGTCAACCACTGTGAATGCCATCCAGGGGCTGGCAGCCAAATGCAACAGACTAATGCATTCCTAGAAGGCATTCACACTGGCTTGGTGGCCCAGCAGAGATCAATCCAGGCTCTGGCCTCCTCTCTGATGGCAGCCATTGTCCCTGTTTCTACCCTCCCCCCTCCAAATTCCTCTCACCAATCCCATTCCCCTCAACC
Source organism: Pleurodeles waltl (assembly GCF_031143425.1). Classification (NCBI taxonomy): domain Eukaryota; kingdom Metazoa; phylum Chordata; class Amphibia; order Caudata; family Salamandridae; genus Pleurodeles; species Pleurodeles waltl. The sequence goes on from NC_090438.1 coordinate 474,116,715, forward strand.
CCAACCAATCCCAAGCACACAGGATGATGATCATTCACACAAGACAACACATAAGAGTGGCACAGGCAAACACAAGCACAACACTTCATCCCACAGGCACTCACACAAACACCATCCAGATGCAGACATTCCAACATCCACAATTTCCACTGTGTCCCTCTCCTCCTCCACCTTCCTCCCTGTTGCATCTATACTCACACCTGCATGCACTACATCCTCATCCACTACCAGCATCACCACCACACCAAGCAGAACTCACGCCTCACTGGCAGACACCTCCACAACAGCCATGTACTCGTCCCCTGTGTCCTCTCCCACTGTGTCTGTCACCCCCCCTCCCAAGGTACACAAACGCAAGCACTCAGACACCCAACAGCCATCCACCTCACAACAGCATCTAGCCCATGCACCTGCACCCAAACACAGCAGACAGACACCTCCTACAACCACTCCCTCTTCCTCCACTCCCAAACCTTCTCCCTCTTCCCACCTCAATGTCTCTAAGAAGTTTTTCCTCTCCACTACTGACATCTTCCCTAACCCTTCCCCCCGTCCTTCACATCTGGAAAAAACCCAGGCAAGCACCTCAGCCACCTAGTCTACGGGCCCAGTAGTCTCTGCACCTAGTCGTGGTGGGAAAGGATCCAGGGCACTAGGCAGCCTCAAGGAAAGGGTGCTTGCCCCAGCTGCTGCTCAGAAGGGCAAGGAGCCATCCCCAGCTGCTGCCCAGAAAGGCAAAGAGACATTCCCAGCTGCTACCAGGAAGGGCAAGGAGCCATCCCCAGCTGCTGCCCAGAAGGGCAAGGAGCCATCCCGAACTGCTGCCCGGAAGGGCAAGGAGCCATCCCTAGCTGCTGCCCAGAAGGGCAAAAAGACATTCCCAGCTGCTGCCCGGAAGGGCAAGGAGCCAGCAGGCATGAAGGACCAGGGGCCTGGTGCAGGGATTCAGACGGAGCACCCTCCACCAACCATGGTTGTGTAGCCGACTGAGGCTGCAGGGGATGGGCTGGAGCATCACCCCACCACCACCAGCAGCAGCACCACCATCACCACCAGTGGTAAGCCATCAGAGGCTGCCGGGGATGGACTGGAGCTTCCCCCCACCATCACCACCAGCAGCAGCACCACCACCAGTGGGCAGGCATCTGAGGCTGCAGGGGATGAGCTGGAGCTTCCCTCTCCAGTGGCTGCAGCAGCAGCACCATCACCACTGAGCAGCCATCACCACCGGCAGACGGTATGTAGTCCTGCCTCCATGGGCTGCTGTGCATCCTGCCGCCTGCAAATCCAGTGGGTATGACACCCAGCTATGAGACTGTGACCTTGCACTCCCCAGGATCAGAAGCACAGGGCACGATGCCCCCTCCAGAACTAGTGGGTAAGACACCCAGCAACCCCAGCCTCCCCAGGATCAGAAGCAAAGTGCTCGATGCCCCCTCCAGAACCAGTGGGTAAGACACCCACTAACCCCAGCCTCCCCAGTATCAGAAGCACAGAGCACCATGCCCCCTCCAGAGCCAATGGGTAGGATACCCACCAACACCAGCTCCCCAGGATCAGAAGCACAGGGCACAATGCCCCCTCCAGAACCAGTGGGTAAGACACCCACCAACCCCATCCTCCCCAGGATCAAGAGCACAGGACACAATTCCCCCTCCAGAACTAGTGAGCAAGTCACCCACTTGAGAGACTGTGGCCTTGCACTCCCCAGGTCCAAGCACAGGGCACGTTGCCCCTTCCAGGGCCAGTGAGCAAGTCACCCTCTTGAGAGACTGTGGCCTTGCACTCCCCAGCACCAAGCACAGGCCATGATGCCCCTTCCAGAGACAGTGGGCAAGTCACACACTTGAGAGACTGTGGCCATGCACTCCCCAGGACCAAGCACAGGGCACGTTGCCCCTTCCAGAGACAGTGGGCAAGTCACCCAATTGAGAGACTGTGGCCTTGCACTCCCCAGGACCCAGCACAGGGCATGTTGCCCCTTCCAGAGACAGTAGACAAGTCACCCACTTTAGAGTCTGTGGCCTTGAACTCCCCAGGACCAAGCACAGGGCATGTTGCCCCCTCCAGAACCAGTGGTGTTGTACCATCTGCTGGCTGAGGTGCCCCCTGTTCCCTGTCCCCCGGATGTGCCTGCCTATTTTGCAAATTATGCTTCTGTACTGTTCTCTCCGTGTTGGTGCAAGTGACAAATGTGGTCTGGGACATTAGCCTGTGGCCCTGTGGCCCACGCACAATATGGACTGGGCAATGTCCCTTGAACTGTACATATGTATATACCATTACATTGCATTTTCATATTTCTACTGTGTTATTATTACACTCACTTTTGCACAATCCTGTTGTCCTTGCATTATTCATCAAGGGTACCGGGTAAATATGTTTTATTACTGCAGCTGATTGTGTGTATGGTGTTGGGGGGGTGTGTTGTGCATGTGTGCTAGGCGGCTGAACTCATAGTGGTCGTCTTCGCCATTGTTGGTGTTCGTGGTGGAGCAGGATGTAGAAAATCATTGGGAATATTTGAGGTTCAGGCTCCATGGTGGCGTGGTTCTTCCCTGTGTCTCCAAAGATGAGTCCTTTCACTTCTGAGCTCAGTTTCTGCCAGGCTTTTGGTGTCATTGGTACTGCCCCGGAAAAGGTGGCAGTTTCCAGGGTCTTAATATGGTGGGCGGAACATTGACTTCCGCCTGGCTGTAGGCGGCTACTGCGTAGTGGTTGTTGTTTCTGCCCTAGCGGTCGGTGTAGTAAAGTGGCTGTCTATCTGAGTTCTCACCATCATGGTCATAACTTGGCAGTAGTTAGCACCAACCTGTTGACGGTATTACTGTCACTTTACCACTGAAGGCCAGGGTTGTATTGAGGGCCTATGTCTGTAGGGTGTGTTTTTTTGATTGGGAATTAAGGGCCAGATGTACCATCACGGCCCATTGCGATTTGGTAATAGCGATTTTTAAGAAATCGCTATTACCGACTCGCAATGGGCCATGTATCACATTTGTGAATCGGTAATAGCGATTTCTTAAAAATCGCAAAAGCTATTACTGAATAGCAAATTGTGATACTGGCCCCATTCGCAGCTATGGGCCTGTTGGCCCATAGCTGTGAATTTTTTGCATTTCCAAAATTGCGATTTCTGAACCAGAAATCGCAATTTTGGAAATGCAAAAGGCAAGGGTGCTGGGGGCCTAAAGCCCCCTCTCCTGCACCCCAAAAACTTATTTTTCAACAGGTATAGTACACACATGCCAAAAGGGCATGTGTGCTTTACATGTTAAATTAAAAAATGCAGTCTAACTGCATTTTTAAATTTTGCACCAGGTTGCCACCTGGTTGCAAAGCATGGTATTTTGCAAGTGCAAAATGCCATTTTTGGAAAAATCAAATCGCAATTTCCAGGTCGCAACGCAAGAAATCGCAATTTTAGCAATTTCTTATTTGTGGTCTACGAATGCATTTCATGCATCGCAAACCACTGTTTTGCACTCGCCAACGGTCAAACTTACCGATTCGCACTGTTTGCGAGTGCAAAACTTTTTGATACATCTGGCCCTAAATGTCATGGTGGTGTGGTTTGACTTTAAAGTTGTTAATTATTACCTATGTTGCCAACCACACTAAACTATATTGTCTCTGTCTGTACTAATTCAAACTGCAACAATGCCACAATTTACAAAATGTTTTTCTTGCTTGTTTGTTTTTTAGGTGCACAAGAGAAGAAACATCACCCACAGTACTGCCAAACAGAAGGCCTGTACAAAACATGTGACCACACAACACATGACATCAGTCCTCCAAGCTTTTCTGCTTGTGCAGCTCAGTGCCACGCCAACTACTAGTTCTGTGATGACCCCAAAGAAAGGTTCTGCCAAGAAAATGAGCATTGGGAAAAAGTAGCTTTCCACCACTGACGTGCCAATCACAACCTTTTCTGGAGACGCATGCCTGCCACACTGGCCTCTGGGTAAAAACCTAGGAGCAGCACTCCTGCATCAACAGCACCACCCGAACCTAAACCCAAGTCTGTCAGCGAGGCAGCCGCTGCATTCATGACAATACAGACAAACAGTGGCGTTGAACTGGATTTGCCCCCTTCGCAAAGTAGTACCAATCATTTCCGGAAAAAGAGCAAAGTGGACAGCAGCCGCAGCCAGCAATAGTAGATCTTCCTGAAGTTGGAGCAGAACAGGAGGTTGAGCTTTCTGCTGAGCAAGAACCTCCTCTTTTAAAATCATAGGCTCCCAGATCTCCAGCAAGACAAATGAAGGGTATTCCTCCATCTTCTCCAAGCACACCCTCTGATGATGATGATGATGATTTGGACATGGATTGGACCCCTACAGAGTTCGGGAGAACCCAGAGAGGCAAGAGAAAAGAAAATTTCCTGAAAGCCTTAGAATTATGGAAGTGGACGAGGAGGAGGATGACAACTAGCCATTGATCTGGAAGCTGGCATAGAGGAGTCTGACATTACTCCTCCTTTTCAACCTCCTTCGAGGGATGTGGCACAGGTACTACTGCCAGCTCCTACATTAGTAAATCCCCTGCTGAACCTTGTACCAACCCCTGCTTCAGTAGAAGTATGCACTGAAGAAAGGCAATCAATGACCCACCCCCTACCTCAAATTCTTCTTCAGGCATTGGCACTGGAACACTAAGAAAGTACACCTTTCCAGTTTGGGACTTTTTTCACTTAGTGAGCAGGAGAAGAACATTGCAATAAGCTCCATTTCCCACACAAGTATTTATCAAGTTGAGCATGACTCACACTGTGGTATTGGAGACCAAAAGACCCACATGAAAAAGCATCACGCCACCTTAATAAAATTGCTGAATGTGGTAGTGGTGAAGGTGAGGAGGGCCAGGAAATATCAGCTCCAATCACAGTGGGAGGCCACTCAAAGCAGCCCTGTCACTAGCAGCGTGCCAGTATCACCTGCCTCACCAACCTGAAAATGGCACAAGACTGAGAGTGAGATAGAGACACCATGGCATTCAGTGTCTGCTCCAGGATGCACACTGAGTCTACCACCTCCTACTTCCCAGAAGTTGCCTACGTCAGTGGCCCCACAAAAGAAGAAAATCCAGGCTACTATTATGGGATAGTTTAGGCAGAAGGGGCCCTATCACCACAACCACCCAATATCGTGTTTGTTCAATGGGAAGCTGTTTAAAATGTTAGCACTGGACCTTCCCCCTTTCTATTTTTTGGAAGGAGCAGGATTTTTAGAATTAGTGATAACAATTCGCCTGAAATGAAATGCTCCAAGTTGGTCTGATTTTGCCAGAGTTGCAGTTCCAGCACCCTACCAGCAACAGCTATCTGCAGGTATCAGCGGTGAAGATACTTTTAAGGGCGTGGCTGTCATGCATCACTAGCCATATTTACCATTTAGAAATCTAATACACCTGCAAACATCTGGGAAGAACTTAACAGAAAGGTGTTTGAATGGCTGTGACCCAGAGGTCTCAGAATTGGATTTGTTGTCATGGACAATGGCAGTAATTTAGGTAAGGCCATGTCAGATGGTGGTTGTTTCAGCATCATGTTTGGCACATTGCATCAACCTGGTTGTGCCGAACTTTCTCAAAAAAGAAGACATAAGGCCTGATTTAAATCTTGATGGTCTTCCCGCCAAGCCATGTAGGTGGCAGACCGAAAACACTGTCAAGTTGACGGTGTTCCACCTGCTGTATTTAAATGTATTGCAGCTGACCCCCAGACCACCACCACGGAGTGCTAATTCCATCTATCCATATCTAGATGTTACAGTTCTGCAGGCAGTGCCATACCGGAGAATTGCTGATGGAGGGATTGGACACAAACCAACCAAAAAAATGCACACGCAGCTACAAAAACACACTTACACAAGGCACAACTGCACACATGACAACAACGTCCACCACACAACAACACTCACCCAAATTTTACACACAGTAACACAACCACAATTCCACATGCAAGTGACACACATAGAGACACAACCACATCATCCACTGCAGCACCCTCCACCTCAACCAGCCAACCCAATCGCACAGACACATACATATACTGACTGACAACAGGTAGCACAACCTTACCAGTACAGGTACAGTTGAAATGTACACACATGGATTCCACTGACAAGTGTGATTGTACAGTCATTGTGGTGCCATCATTTATTTGGCAATGAATAATCACACCATATGCATGTTGTACCCATGTCTGACCACATCCGTGACTGACCCAATCATGTATCTGATATATGCATGTCACAGTAATTTTAACAAATGATTAAGACATGCATATGCCTGCAGTGGTCCCGACCTCACCTGCAGTGCCCAAACCAACTTACCCTGACAATGCAGCCCCACCTTTGAGTCCGGCGATGGGAGGGCTAGAGTTTCCTTCATGTGTCAACGTCAACAGTGACGGAAGGTCTTGACCTCTCATTTCCCACTGAAAACAGAAGTGGAATCTGGGGAAAAGGTATGTTTCAACCACATTTCCCCAATCTGCCAACTCAAATATGGAAGTTGGACCACAAATTTTTGCTTGTCAGTAAGGCACATCCAAATCTACATGGCTGGGTAGGTGGCTGGAGACCTGCCCTCAGCCACTTTTCCCCATGGTGCCGTCGATGTGGGCACTGTTTCTTGGCAGAGATGGTAGGACGAAGGCGGATGCTCGCCTAACGGACAGCCAGCATCCAAATTCATCGGTTTGAGCACCATAGCAGCAGATGGGTTTTCAGTTAAAAAATCAGTGCTGGGACCATTACCACCAACATCTAAATCAGGCTCATAGTCAGCAACATACCGACCACCTGCAGAAGAATCCGCACTCATTTCAGCCATTCTTTTAAAGCTGGGAAGCAGTTGAGGATTATTCAGCATGCAAATAGAGTATCAGTTAAAGCCCTCATACAGGAGGTGCCAACACATTGGAACTCTACCTATTACATGTTGTAACATCTGTTTGAGCAGTACAGACATATCAGTGACTCATTCAAAGAAGAGGGCATGTAATTCAGAAAAGTATGACCATGGATGCAGACAAATTGGGCCTAGTCAAATGCTTGACACAGATGCTACTCCATTATGAGAGTTTCACACGGGAAGTTAGCAGAGAATAAGGACAATGGGCCGAGCTATCCAGTTGTTGCATCTGCTACAGGACTATTTAAAAAGGTGTCTGAAAGGTTCCCACTTGCAGGTGTGAACGTAAACACAGAAGTGCATATCTTGGTTGCAAGAGTAATCTTTTGCTTGGCTGTTAATACAAGCTTACACAATGACATCATGTTCTCAAAAGAGTACATGTGGGCCACAGTACTTGATCCACTGTGCAAACAAATTCTAGTCACTTTTATTACTTTTTCTGAAGGGGATGTTTCAAAATACAAGAGGTGGATTGCTATGCAAGCCGGAGATCTGAAAGAAAAACGGTTGGAAATTAGAGTCCCACTTCAAAGGTCTGGGGTGCCACTTTCAACTTCCAGAGAGGGCAGTCTTGTCTTACAGAAATCAACACCAGCAGTAAGACCACCGGCAACAACCTCAACTACAGGAACAGCGGAATTGGCTCCAACCTCTTCATTGGCTTTGTTTCAAGTGCCAGGTCTTACGTCTAGTAAAGAGGCAAAGGAAAAAGAGGTCGGGCAAGTGGCAGCACCAATGACCATTCAGATAATATTCCATTAGTATCTGAATGACTCAAAATAGGTCTAGGTGAATCAAAATCCATTGGTATATTAGTATGGGAAAATGTGCCAATGACCAGAGCTCAGCAGGCTGGCAAAAAAGTATGTGGCTTATACAGTAGCCAGTGTGTCTGCTGAACATGTGTTCAGTGGAGCTGGCACTGGTCTCACAGTGAGAAGGACCAGTCTCTCTCCCCAAAATGTGGAAAGATTGACCATGATCAAAATGAAGCAACATTTCATACCACACAATTACACTGCTCCTCAAACAGCACATGAAAATGAGGATTATTGGTCAGAATCAAGTGTGTTAGCTGACCAACTTTTGGGCGAACCATCTGCATTTCAAGATGAACTCTAATTCCCTGACTGAGTATGCCAACATAGTACTTTTTAATTATTTATCATCAAACTTCTTTCTGTGCCAAAAATAAAAGTTATAAGTAGTGGAACATTATGTTTGTGTCTGATTTATGCAGACCCACCATTTTAGTCAAATATATAGCCGGATTGGAGTTCGGCCAGTGTGCAGTGAAGAAGTTTCCCCATTCCCTTCAGAATATTGGAGACAATGCCTGACTCCCTCCCATGCCGAACCTTTTTTGCATCACCTAACAGAGCTGCCCCATAAAATCATTTAATACAAGACTGCCAAATTCCAATGTGTTACTTGCATCAAAGAGAAGATGCAATGTGTACCTACCACCATCCTTAGATTGGAAGAGGTAACTACTAACTATTGCACCAGTGAGTGATGATATGTTATTGAGTGATTGTAAATGATGATTGGTGACTCATGTGGTGGCAGACAGTGAAGGAGGGTGTTCAACTAATTTGTAAACTCAATTTAGATGATTTGCAATATTTAGGACTGATGGGTTATCATTTTTCCTGAAGGTGATTGGCCCTTTCAAACTTAGTGAAATTTACCTGCAGGGTCCAATCCTTTTTTCTGGTTCTTCAGAGACCAGACCAGTCATTTTAGTAAACAAACACAAATCTACACAAAATACTCCAATTTTGTTTCTCTACTTGTTCTTCAACAGGAATGCACAACAGGTCCATCTTGCCTGGGTCGGGACTGGAAGAGAGTTACTCGTAGTCAGGAGGAGTATGGGAGGACTCAGGGTGGGACTTCATAAACAACGAGAAGAAGGAAGTAATTAACTTCAAAAGGAAATCCTGATGATGATGATGACTCTAAAGCCTACTACTCAGATCTGTGGAATGGAGAGAGGTTAGTTGATTTGGGAAATGCTTCTGAGTGTGTGCTCTGCACTGTTAGCAAACGTGAAACTCCACCTATTTGGTAAATATGATGTGGGAGAAAATCCTCCTTAATGCTGCCTTAGAGTGAAAAACAAAATTATGATAGGGTGGTGCAAGGTGGCACAAGGGGCTTGTAAATCTCCCCCTGTGTTTTTTTTTCAATTTAGTTGCATGTGATGGATAATCCTTTTGATTAATTCTACTGTTGGTGCTCACCTAGGTGGGAGTGGGACCTTCTTTGTGATGTTTTCTCTGTTAGCGCACTACCATCAAGAAGGCACCTCAGGAAACCCTCTATTAAGGTTTAGGAAGATTGAGAGAGGTAGCAACTATTGCTTCATCTATCCAGATATGGGAACTATAGTTTGAAGTAAACTAGTGTAGTTAGTACGTAATTAACTTCAACTGCAGATAAGTAATTAATTATCTAGGTTGCTGTAGGCAATATAGCGAGTCCTAATGGTAAATATTGTTACAGAGGATAGTAGGACAAGGGTATAACTAAGTCCAACTAACTGGTATACCCTTTGAGATGCAGATTGAAAAAACAGGCTGCACGAGATAGCATCAGTTCAAAGTTAAAGTAAAACACAAAAAATCTTCTTCAGGCATAGAGTAGAATATAAACTTTTACCTTGACTCAAAACCTTCCACAAGGTAAACCCGCCATTACTATCCACAACAGGCCCACCCCGCTCCTAAAACAATATCTACCAACAAATGTCCAAAAGTTGGAAAAAAATTGCCCTATCCAATCACCAACCTCTGCACCTAAAAAAAACTTCCTCCCACCAAAACAAAATATTAAAAAAGAGCTTAGAAGAGGGCATTCTCTAGGAGGGTCTTGAGGTGTGCCATCTGATGGCCAAAGTGCACCTGCTCATGCAGCATGCAGTTATGTAATAGGCGGTTCAAAGGGGGGTCAGCAAAGGTGGTACAGGTGTAGATAACTACTAGCTGCCGGCGGTGCTGGTGTTGGCGTGGCAGGGAGGCTTGAGGTGCAGGTGACTTGCTGGGGGAACTGGGAACATAGGCATGTGCCTTACCCTCCTCCTCTACCAGTAATAGATACTCTGCCCTGGTGGCCTGCAATCTCTGCCACCAGAGCCGGGCTGCTATCTCCCGCTGGGTTGGTAGTGGTGGTAGATCAACAGGAATAGCGATATCAAGAGATAAAAGAAAGACAAATTGTCGAGTGCTTTGTGCAAACACGTGTTTAAAATTACATAGTGGCATAGTAGCAGTACATAGCTGGTCCCCCACTGCCATTGGAATTTTTGATGTGATTAGAGGAGTCACAGGGACATGAGTTTACCCACATATGCTTCACAAAAATGCAGTGCTTTTTCTTGTAAAGGATTTTCTAAAAAAACACACAGATACTTTGTATGGAAAAAGAAAAATAGTTCTCATGAATGAGTAAGGCATCATCCACTATGTATGACAAATATTATATACTTGCTGTGCTAAATGAATGGAGGCATGCTCGCTAGTGCACTGGGTACTAATTTGCTACTCTCCACAATCTGCGGCTGGGGAAGCTGCAATGAACAATTATCTTACTTTTATTCCAATGGCCCTGCTCTTCTCCAAAAGTCTTTCAATTCTACCCTAACTCCAAAAAGGCACATGAATAATATGTCACACACATCATGTATAACATGCAGATAATAGATATCCTGTCTGCTGTAAGTAGACAGTTGGAAAAATAATGCACTGCAGTACAGGGAAAGGAGCAGGATATATGGATTTTATTTGACAAATTCGTCGTAGAGTATCCCATCCCGAAAACATGAAATCACAGGCACTTAATCCCACTTTCATTCCTTGCCTCACCCTCAAATACAAATTATTTCACAAAACACATTTGCTTGGCAGTAAGGAAAGGAAACTTGACTTACTATACTGCAGGGTAAGTTACTGGAGAAGACCAGGTAGGTAGAGGTTTTGCTATAGAGCAGTGGGCTGTCACTGTCCATCATGTACTTAAGCTTTGACTTTGTCGGTCACTGTAGATAAAAGTTGGCGATTGTCCATAAGGAAAAATTTGAACAGACATAAATCCATTATGGAAGCCATTAAATAAATATATGAACACTTGGCCCGTAAAATGTGGCACGTGCCAATAATGTTTTATTCACAGTTTTTGGTAGGCTGGACAGAATTTAGGAATGAATAAAGGAGTGGAGTACTAGGAGGTGACTGAGTGGGCACTGGGAGGGACGAGAAAGACTCCCTGATCTTTTTCAGTTTGTAATCCCTTGTAAATGCCTCATTGACTGAAGCAGATGCACATTTCACAGCCAATACTGTAGTGCCAAATTGAACCATGCTGCAGTTATGTCATGGCCCACTTGACGTGAAATGACCTGGGCAGAGAGGTCCTGAATGATGATGAATGGGATCAGGCTTGCTTAGCAAATACAATGGGTGTACTATTCATTGTTGAAAACCAAGCAATGTGACTTACCACAACCAGTCCCTGTCACAGGGACTCCCCTTTTAAATGCTGTGTCATCTGGCACACTGACACTGGCCCCAGCACTGGTGGTCTGTGCAGCTAGAAAAAGCATTACACATTTTAGATGCCAGAAATACTTTCCCTTTTTATTTTTTGAACAAAATACAACAGCAATACATCACTAAGGTTTAGTTCGCAGAGTCTTCTCTTCTATCTAAAATATCCCTTTGGGCATTTTGTTGGTTGACAATGTTAGAAAAACAGGTAGTGAAGTAAATCAAAACTTTTCATAATGGAGGGGCAGAGATATGATAATGACTACAAGTAATTTAAAGTGCAATGAAGTGGTAGAATAAATTGGTCAAGGAAGAACATGTGGTTTTGGTTGGCAAACACAATGGGACCTTCCTCATACTACATTCCTGCCATGCTGAATTTTCATTGAACTCCTGGGATACTGAAAAATACACACAACACACCATTAGGAGGGGGCACCTTAACCGTGGCCACTCGCTTGACATATTACTGCTTGAGCATGAAAAAGAAAGCCTCCTCAACAAACAAGCGTAGAATTTCTTGCGTTGGTCTGCAAACTCTGCAATCTTCACAGTAGAGTACCTGCTCTATTCTATTAGTCCTATAGTACCAGTTCACAAGATAGGTAAGGTAGAGGAGAGGGAGAGCTTAAAAACTAAGCAGAAGAAAGATATAGATTGGTACAGACGGGAGGAAGTCAGCTACAGAAACACGAGGGATAGCAAGAATTAACAAATATTAAATAGAATGAAGAGGATTTGAAAAACAGTCAAAGTATAAGAGAAACAAGGAAAAAGTATTCTAAATGGGGAGAGACAGAATTTAGAGAAATACATAATATTAACAAGAACTTACTGGGGCCAGCACAGCTGTAGTGGTAGTACTTCTACCTGCTGTGTCACTAGTGGTGGCTTCCTTGGCCTGACTCTCCAATGTCCTCTTTTTATTTCTTGGGTGCTGATGTGAGAAATAAAGAAGATAACAAAAATAGATTAGTGGTGCAATTAATCTCCTAGAAAACATTTTAATAGGTAAAGACAAACACAGTGGCACATAGATATTGTACATTTTTAAATCAGATCACCTATATCACTATTCCTAATTTCCTAAATCTTACCTAAACCCTATTCTGAATGTTTGGAACTAATAATGCATTGCAATGAAGGATTTTTACTTCGCAACCCCTATGCTTGGCCAACCCAGTCAGTTTCCCTTTTCAATGCATAGATGTATAATACACATCGCTGGGAGATTGCTCGGGGACTGTATGAGCTTCATAAAAAGAAAGACACAGAAAACGCTATTTCACTTTCATTACTACTATCACAGCACCACTATTGTAGTGACAGGACAGAGGAGTCTGCATGACTTCTTAAATAATCAGCCCAAGCGAGTGCCTTCAGCTACAACTCAGTAGCACAGTATCACAGGGAATCTGCTTTTGCAGAACTTTGCCTTGAGACAACAGAACATTAGAATGCAGGGGCTGCACTACTTCTGTCAAATCAGTACTGTCACACCAAAATACCCGACTAGCTCACAGTGCCTTACTTGCCCTTCTGACCTTACAGGTTGAAAAGTAATTGTGGCAAGCCAAAAGGCATGACTCTCTAGCCCCGTTTCTCAGTCCTTTTCATACATTTTCTCATTCATACATATCTATAGCAACAGTAAAAATGACACAGTGATTACAATACTGGCAATTATTATGAAACCCAGAATAGTAGTAAGAAGACTGTATGACACAAACAGTGCCACCATAATACAAATCTTGTGACCTGAGCTGACCCTGTAATTGTATGCACTGGAAGGCTTATTATTATTATTTATGATCTCTGGGAGCGAAGAACCCCATACCTCTGTTTATGTATTCAAGCAGTCCTGGGCAAAGTTCACAGAGTTTAACTCCACGGAATTCTGCGGAGTTGATTCAAAACTCTGTGGAATTCCATAGAGGCGGAGTTTGTGCCCCTCAGAGTCCTGAATGTGCCAGATCTCGGAAGAACTAAGCAGGGTCAGGCCTAGTTAGCCAGGCCCGACCCTGCTTAGCACTTCTGAGATAGGGCGCATTCAGGAGAGGACCATAGGCAGTGAAAGCTGCCATTTTAGGCCTCTTCGGTAGTGCACATGGGGCAGGCTGGTGCACAAGAGGCCTGAAACTACAGCTTTCTTTCACTGCCTACGGCCCTGGCCTGGTTTCAGGCCAGGGTCATAGGCAGCTAAAGCTGCCAGGCCTGTTTTGCACCAACCTGCCTCATGTGCAGTGCACACAGGACAGGCCAGTGCACAAGAGGCCTGAAAAAGCAGTTTCACTGCCTACAGCCCTGGCCCAAGCTTCTGTTTCAGTCCCTGTTTGTGAACCAGTGTGAACAAATGATGAAAAAGAAGAGACAATGGCCTACTTGGGTCTTCCATGGGGTCCTCCTCTCCTCGTTGTCCTAAGCTACGATGAGTCTGCAGTTGCTGCGGCCCTCTGGCCTCTGCTCCCTGCTCCTGGGCTCCGGTGTGTACTGCCCCACCCCCAGTTATGTGCTGCACAACGCAAGCGCAGACTGTCTGCACTTGCGCTGTGCAGCCAATAACTGGGCTGCAGTGTGGACTGGGTGAGCGCCGCTCCACTGGCAGGACTAGCAGAGTTTTTGGATGAACTCCGCACTCCAAGCAGAGCACAGAGTTCCAAAAACTCTGTTAGCTCGACCAGCGAAGCAGAGCTTCCCGCACACCCATACATTAAAGTGGTCCTCATAAGGAAAGGTAAACCCAATTTACACAGTCTGCGTGACTCAGATGATTTCTATTTTCGAGACGTGTCAGCTCTGCTGGAATCCTCCTCTGTGAAAATAAACACTGCGGGACCTAACTTATAATGTTATTTGATACAGTGAAAAGCTACTGTCTTATATCTTTAGAAGCCTGAGAATGATTGCTGAACGGACAGAAACCAACACTTGGCACATGTTGCGCCACTGAGCAGTCGAACAAGGTACAAACAGAATACCAGGAAAGGTTCTGCACAGCAGTGAAATTAACTCTCAAAACAGCAAAGAACTCTTCACCATCATTAACGAACTTGCCAAACTCAAAGCCAGCAACATAGACCCCTCACACACACAACCCCTATGTGACGCCCTCTCCAACCACTTCCACCACAAAATCCTGGACATCCACAACAGCTTCATACCACACACACCCACCGCACACACCCCTCACTCACCCAACCCAACCCCCACTCATCACCCCCCCACCACACTCACCACCTGGACCCCCACCACACACGAAGAAACCGAAAAAACCATGAACTCCATCCACTCCGGATCCACTTCCAACCCCTGTCCACATCGCATATACAACAAAGCCAGCCCAACCATCGCCCCCATACTCCACGACATAATCAATTCCTCTTTCGACTCCGCCACCTACCCAGACCCTTGGAAGCACGCGGAAATCACCGCTCTCCTACAAAAAAACAAAGCCGACCTGAGATCCTCTCCAACTATCACCCCATCTCCCTCCTCCCTTTCCCCGCCAAGATTGCTGAGAAACTAGTCAATGCCCGCCTATCCCACTTCCTCGAAGCAAACAACACTCTTGATCCCTCACAATCCGGGTTCTGCAAGAACCACAGCATGGAAACCGCCCTCATCGCATGCACTGACGACATCAGGACCAAAGTCGACAAAGGCGAGACCGTCGCACTCATCCTCCTAGACCTCTCCGCAGCCTATGACACCGTCTGCCACCACACACTCCGCACACGCCTCCACAACATAGGAATTCGCCACAAATCCTTAGACTGGCTCACCTCCTTCCTCACCAACCGGACCCAGAGAGTCTGCCTCCCACCTTTCCACTCCACCACTTCCAAGATCATCTGCGGAGTCCCCCAAGGGTCCTCCCTCAGCCCCACACTCTTCAACATCTACATGATCCCCCTAGCCAACATCCTCCGAGCACACGGAATCACTATCGTCTCCTACGCAGATGACACCCAACTCATCCTCTCCCTCACCCGCAGCCCCACCACCACCAAAACCAACCTAGACGCTGCTCTCCTTGACACCGTCAACGGGATGACTACTAACCACCTCAAGCTTAACTCCAACAAAACCAAGATCATCTTCTTCGGCCCCAACAAAACCACATGGGACAATTCTTGGTGGCCCACTGCCCTAGGCCCCGCACCCACCCCCTCAAACCACACACGCAACCTCGGCATCATCCTAGACCCCTCCCTCTCCATGACACAGCAAATCAATGCCCTAACCTCCTTCTGCTTCCACACACTCCGCACTCTAAAGAAATCCTTCAAATGGATTCCCCCAGAGACCAGGAAGACAGTCACCCATGCACTCATCAACAGCAGACTAGACTACGGTAACGCCCTCTACGCCGGCACCACACTCAAACTCCAACGCAAACTCCAGAGAATCCAGAACACAGCCGCACGCCTCCTCCTTGGCCTCCCCCGCCACGAACGAATCTCACCACACCTCAAATCCCTTCACTAGCTCCCCATAGACAAGAGAATCTCATTCAAGATCCTCATCCACGCTCACAAATCCCTCCACTACATCGGCCCAACCTACCTCAACGAAAGAGTGAACTTCCACACTCCCACACGCAACCTCCGATCAGCCGACCTCGCCCTAGCCAAAGTCCCCTGCATCCAACGCACCACCACAGGAGGCAGGTCCTTCTCCTACCTTGCCCCCAAAACCTGGAACTCCCTCCCCACCAACCTTCGCAAAACCAAAGACCTCCTGCTCTTCAGAAAGAGCCTCAAGACATGGCTGTTCGAACAGTGACCCTCCCTGCCCCCGCCCCCCCTTTTTGATCCCCTCCTCTCCCAGCACCTTGAGACCCTCACGGGTGAGTAGTGCGCTCTATACATTTTTTTGATTGATTGATTGATTAAAATGTTACTAATGAGATAAAACCAATGCCCGAACAGTGTTACCAAGTTAAAAAATGATAAAATAATTAGGTTTTGCTATTAAAAAATGTGCTACATCATGCCACATAACTTGTCTTTTCTTGCTGCATAATTTACTCAACCCTGCTGTATCATTTTGTACTCTCCTGATGCATAATTTCAGTGGCCCTGAATATAGTGACTCCATGCACAAACCTCAGGGCATGAACACCTGGCTTGCTGAAATTGGATCACCTAATATTTGCAACATTATTTGAATTTAACTTACCTCTGAGTGTGAGCAGCATGCTATTTGAAGAAAACATTAGCATTGTGGGATGCAACAGATACATAATTACTCGCAAATCCCCGCAACCTAGATGCCCACCAAGTCCAGCAGGTCCTACTCCCGGTTGAGGACGTTGGCCCACTGGTACGTTGACTACTGCTGGGTGTGCCGAACTCCAGTTCATCTCTGCATACACCGGTACACCCTTCCCCCCAGAGCAGCAGGCATTCCCCCTGACCGTACCCACTCCTGGGCCTGCCACCTGCTGTCAGCATTGAGGGGAGATAGCGCTGCACAAGGAAAACTAGTGCAGCCACCCCTGCCCCAGTGAAAATGGCATGAGACTGCTCACCTTGGCACTGCCGGCGACCGCAAGGTGTACAGTTAGCACCTGCACTGGTTCTGCCTCACCCATCCTCTGCCATGGCGCTAGGTAGGGGGTAAAATAGGAAAAAAGAAGGAATAGAAAGGAAGAATTTATGTAATAAAAGGAAAACAACAAAAGAGAAAGTCACAGAAAAAAAGACAAAAACATAAAATACACAAATCCCAACACTAATATAATAAAGGTAAAACAGGGTATGGATAGGTCGGATAGGGGAAGGATTGTGGAGATTAAGGGTAGATTAAGTTATAGGCCCATCACCAGGCACTGAACAGGTAAAACAAAAGGACCACACTCAACCGTGTGGTGCCATTCGAAGTCGCCTTGCAGCGCAGAACATGCTACTTGCACCAATCAGGGTGAACAGGCGGCCGAGCACAACTCCACCCCTTTGCAGAGTAAGGCAGAGTTCTTGCAGAGTTTTTTACCCATGCCATAAAATTTCACATAGCAGAATTCCACGAGTTCCACCCAGGCCTGGACTTACGGGGGTGGAGGAGAGGAAAGAAAGGGTTCCTTAGAAGCTTAGGGAAATTCTCTTGTCCTCTGCTGCCTCATTGTTCACTGGATAGGCTATCAAAAGTTAAGAGATAGTTAAATGGGCTAATCTCTTCCTCTTTTGTGCCCTTGTTTTGGGTCTCTCCTCAGGACATTCCCAATTCCACTTCCTTCCTGGTAACACCTGAAGACAATGAGCATGGTTGGACCGTTCTGAGAAGGCTAAGAAAAAGGCAGGTATGGTCTAAGAGCTGACTGTTGGAATGCAGAAACAATGATTGCAACATCTGTATAGACAAATGTAGTCAATGTGGCAAGATTTCTCTATGAAAATTCAAAGTCCCACATAAGTGGTGGCCAAGAAATTATTTTTTGCTCCATGGTTGGGCTTTTCACAGCCAACTTCACTTTTCGAGGCTGAAGACCAAATACCCGGAGAGCTATGCTGTCAGCCAGCAGAAGTCATTGTGAGCAAAGGAGGTGACCAACTACTTACAAAGGCATTCAAGATGTCCTGGAATGAGGAAGGCACTGCCTAGAAAGGTGGACAGCTAAGAGTTGTGAGACATCGAACGGAGGACTCTGCAGTTACATGGGAGGAACTGCACCTATCAAACTGCTAGGTGAAGTCTCAGTGTCAATGATTTTCCTGGTGCGCAGATTGATCTGTGGAAGCGCCAGTGGGTTCTTACTGAAGGTTGCCAGGGCATCTTGCAGTTAACCCAGAGGTAAAAGCTAGCTCTTAAAATGGAAGCGGAGCAGAATAATTAATGACTTCATGTGGTAGTCTCAGCTGACTGACCTTGCACTAGAAAAGGTGCCCCCACATAGTTCAGGGCCATTTCCCCAGACTTTGTGAGTGCGGGGACACCATTACACGTGTGCACTACATATAGGTCAATACCTATATGTAGCTTCACAATGGTAACTCCGAATGTGGCCATGTAACATTCCAAATATGGTACTGGGGAGCCAATTACATGCATCCTGGGTGCTCCACCATGGACCCCCTGTACTGCCAAACCAGTTCTCTGAGGCTTGCACTGCAGCTACAGCTGCTGCCACCTCCCAGACAGGATTCTGCCTCCTGGGGTCTGGGCAGCACAGTCCCAGGAAGGCAGAACAAAGCATTTCCTCCGAGAACAGAGTGTTATACCCTCTCCCTTTGGAAATAGGTGTTAAGGACCTGAGAGGAGTAGCCTCTCCTGGCCCTTTGAATGCTTTAAAGGGCACAGATGGTGCCCTCCTTTCATAAAACAGTCTACACCGGTTCAGGGACTCCTTGTACCCTGCTCTGGCGGGAAACTGGACAAAGAAAAGGGGAGTGACCACTCCCCTGTCCATCACCACCCCAGGGGTGGAGCCCAGATCTCCTCCAGTGCGTCCCAGACTTCAGCCATCTTGCTTTGCAAGGTGTGGGGACACTCTGGAGGCCTCTGAGTGGCCAGTTCCAGCAGGTGACATCAGAAATCCCTCGTGATAGGTACTTAGCTGATGAGGTAGCCAATCCCCTTTCTCAGGGCTATTTGGGGTCTCTCCTGTGGGTTCTCTTCAGATTATGCTTGCAAGTTTCCTTCTGGAATCCTCTGCAAAAACTTCAGGCTCTTCTTACCTCAGATCAACCGCAGCCTGCTCCAAGAAACACTGTAACTGCAACAAAGTGCCTACAAGAGACACTTTTCTTCAGCAACCTCAGCTCCAAGTCAGAAACTGCAACAGAGTACACACTCTGGGGACTCCCTGTCTTCATCCTGCACCAGAAAAACCAAAACAATCTCCCGTGGAGTGACGGAGTCACTCCCCTGCTCCAAGCAGGCACATTCCAAGACAACGACTGATACCCTGGGACTCCTCTCACAGTGATAAGCGTGCTCCCAAGGACACAGAGGGTGAACATCATCAACATAGACTGTCCTGAAGTCCTGCTGACGCAATTTGGAGGAGGTAAGACCTTGCCTTCCCCAAGACCCCTGTGTACTGTGTCCTCTTCACCTCCTGCGGCCTCTGTGCACTCTTTGCAAAATTCCTTTGTGCACAGCCTGACCCAGGTCCCCTGCACTCCATCCTGCTATGCTCAACTCACTGATTTGTTCTCCGGCGGCTTGGGACCTTCTTTTGTTGTGCTGAATCAACTGCATTTTGCACCTCCTTTGATCCCGGATCCTGTGGCTTCTGGGGGTGCTGGATGGCATCCTGAGGATTCTCTAAAGTGCCGAGAGCCTCCTCTTCCTCCTCATACAGAGTTAAGGCCTCTAGGTCCCTACTGGGTCCATCCAGCACCATTTTGAAGCAAAACGCATTTTTTGTCGTAGCCAAGGTTAGTTGGTGCCTTCCAACACGAAATCCCATCTACAATGATCTTCATGCCGTGGAACATCTTTTGCATCATGCAGGAACCCGCTGGCTTCTTCCTAAGGTGCATTTCTGCAGTCTTCGACTAACTGGGAACTCTTCTTTTACACCCTCTTCTGGGTTGGTAGGGGCTCCTGTCCTTCCTGGAACTTCTTTGGACTTCTGGACTTGGTCCCCTTCCTTTTCAGGTCTTCAGGTCCAATAATCCAGCAGTTGTTCTTTGCAGACTTGGTTGACTGCTGCAAAATCCCTAAAACGAGGTGTATTGTGTCCTAAGAAAACTTGCAGTACTTTACTCCTGCTTTTCTGGGCTCTGGGGTGGGGTAATTTACTTACCTTTACTGTATTCTTACTCCAAGCCATTCCGCACACACTACACTTGTCTTGGGGGGAATTTGTGATTTACATTCCACTTTGTTAGTATATGGTTTGTGTTGCCCCTAGACCTATTTTCTCTAATTTCGTTCAATAGAATTTCCTACTGTTTCATTGTTCTATGACTATTTACTTGTCTAATTTTGGTGTCTAGTGTGTATATTGTATATAATACTTACCTCCAGAAGGAGTATTGTCTGTAAGATATTTTTGGTACTGTGTCACCCAAAAAAATACCTTTTTTTTTGTAACACTGAGTATTGTCTTTGCCTGTGTATAAGTACTGTGTAACCATAAGTGGTATTGCATGAGCTTTGCATGCCTCCTAGTTCAGCCTAAGCTGCTCTGCTATAGCTACCTCTATCAAGCTAAGCTGCTAGAACATTACTACATTCACTAACAAGGGATAACTAAACCTGGTTAAGGTGTAAGTACCCAAGGTACCCACTACAAACCAGGGCAGCCTCCTACTTGTGGTCACCAGTCATTATAAAAGATGTGAGCCAAGGAGGGAGTCTCAGCATGGCTAGTCAAGTGTTACACAAACACTCACACTCTGTCACCTCCACATTAATGCACTGATGCCATTTCCAGGCAACATCATTTAGCACTAGGCAATGAGGATGAGATGCTAGACCCACCTGCCTGAAGGTATACCGCTACAGCCTGAAGTGAATGCTTCACACTGCTGAATCAAGTGGTAGTGTCACACAGACATCAGAGGCTGGCAGAAAACCACTGAATATGGGCCCAAAAAAACATGCCCTGAAGAGCACTGCAGCCACAGGAAAAGGGTCTGTACTGCGAGGATGTGGGATAGCAGATGCACAGTAAGAGAGCTGGCTCACCCGCAGATGAGCTGGAGAGAGTGCACCACCCACAACCACAATATGAGGCATGCCCACATGCTAGAGAGCATGGTGATGTTAACAGACCACAAGGGGGTGCCAGAAGACAAGAGAAAGTGCATAGGTACACTTGAAAGTACAAAGAGTGCAGCAGAGACTCATGTTGCCAACAAAGCTCAGAAAGGAAGACGAAGCCCACAAGAAAATCAGCAGTGACCCACTGAAGGGGCCAAAGAAACCAAGAACTGCAAAGAAGGACACTACCAACGGAGGTACATAATTTACCTGCCACTCGTAGGGACAGTAATGAATGTTTTAAGCACCACCCATCCAATGGCCAACATTCTGGAAAACAAAACTGTTGTCCGCCCTAAAGTAGAGGTTGTGGGTAGAGTGCTTAAACATGTATTTTGAAGCATCCAGTGTGAAAGATGACAGAAGACATCCACTCCTACTACACCTGGATAGAGGAAAAGTGTATAAGCTTTCCAAAAGTCTCCATGAAGATGGCGCACCCCACACCTACCACAAGCTAGTGACGTCCATCAATGCCTACTTTGGACCACTAGCAAACCCACACTATGAATGCTTTGCCTTCCGTCAAGCAAGGCAGAAAGTAGTTGACACTACGGACATATTTTAGATATGTTTGAACAAGCTGGCAAGCACTTACACCTTCTGAGGTGATTCTAAAGAAAACAGAGCATAAACAATACAGGTCTATGCACCTGCTAAACTATGACAGCAAACCCTTCAAGATCCAAACAAATTAATAGCCAACAGCCTCATCTGGGTTTGGGTATCACACATGTAAGCTGTCCACAACAAGCTGATCAAAACTGAGTCCTTCAATCACATGACGATGACACCCACAAAGAAAATAAAAGGAGACAAACACCAGACACTAGTGGCGGTGCAGGAGATGCAGCAGTGTGACTTAGCACCAAGGTGACTGCCTGGCAGTGGAGAAGATATGCACCACATGTGTGAAAGCTAACCACATTGCCGGCCATCCTGAGTTGTACCGATGAACATTAAGACAGAAGTGAGAGCATTGGCTTCAACGGATAAAGATCAGAGAGTAGCTGACATTGATGACTACACTGAAGAAGAAAGCTACCATCTAATACACATATTGCAGTCCAAGAACCTTTCCCAGAGGTAACACGAGTGCAGAGTCTTAGAAGGGCAGAACCCAGTAATGGCCGTCATTGACACTGAGGCATCAGCCAATATGATGGCTTGGAATCTTTTAACAAGATGGCCGATTGTCCTGCACTGAAGCCCACCCAGGTACAGGTATGCGCATATGGGCAGGTACACCTTTGCCACTTGATGGAGTCTTCATTATGACTGTGAAGAACCAAGGCGACACAGTAGCGGCCAAAGTATATCTGATGCAAAACAGACATGGCATGCTGCTGATTTGTAAAACAGCCCAATAACTATATGTGGTGCACTTCACCTTCCATATCCGCCACCCTAAAATAAAAAATAAAAAACAGTCAGAGTTCCCAAAGCTGTTTGAAGGGATTGGATGCCTAAAAGGCAAGCAACGTTTACTCCACATTGATCCCACAGTCCAAATAATGATGTTGCTTCTCCAAAGGGTGGCATTCACCTCCACCCCAAGGTAGAAGAAGAGCATATATTATTGAAGTTGTCAAAGTTCCCACCCTTTAGGTGTCCCCCGTTGAGGTAACCAGGATGCCAAAACAGCTTGGGGAAGTGTGCATTTGCATGGTCGTGCCTGGTTTTCAACAATTGATTTAAGGTTAGGGTACCATCAAAACCTCCTGGCTAGGGTGTGAGATGCATCACCACATTACCAACATACGCAAGACTGCACTGAAACAGGGGGCTCAAGTTTGGCATTTTCAGTGCTGCAGAAGTGTTTCCAAATGTGGTGTGAGAGTTACTGTCTAGATTGCCCCAAGTATTCAACATGGTGATTGTTGGAAAATGGGTTATTGGTAGGGCAGGTAGGTACCTACACCTAGCAACAAGCCACAAACCTCCACATAGGTACAGTTTGGTCTCAGTAAATTAATCCCAGCTCTACCCTTGGTAGCTTGGCATCGAGCGTCAAGGCTTAACTTAGGAGACAAAGTGTAAAGCATTCAAATATCACAAAACAGTAATTAAATAAAACACAGGAAACAGTTTAAAAATCCAAAACCAATTTATAAAAATAGCTTATATTTTTATCTTTAAAATGACACAAAAACGATTAAAATCGGTTCAGGGGAACCGGAGATATGAATTTTTAAAGTATTATTATTTTCTAGCGCTTAGAAACAAAAAGCGCCAATCGGGTCATCTGGTTGCACCAGGACCGGGGCAAAGTCAAACTTTCAGGCCGACCGCGATGGAGCCCTGCTCGGCTACAAGTCGCGGGAGGCCTCGGTTAAAAAGTTACCTTCTGACTTAGTCTCTTTTTTGATGTTTTTCTTCCCCGGGACGAACCTGCCAGTTGGATCCGACCTCCTGGAGCCCTTGTCCGGATACGTGAAGTCGGTTTCCTCGGTGGTGATTTTTACCTTCGGACTTAGTCGTTTTTTCGAGATGAAAATCCTTCGACCGGGGTAAACCTGGATCTTGATCCGACGTCCGTGGAGCCCTTCTCGGATACGATGGCTGGAAGGTCCCGGTCAACTTTTTACGTTCGGACTTAGTCTCTTTTTTGGATGTTTTTCTTTACCGGGACGAACCACGAAGTCAGGCCGGGTCGCGGTTGAGGCAAGCCGGCTAGAATTTCCGCGTCGGGTCGGTCACTTTATGGAGCTTTTTTTCAAAAATTCTCCAATCTTTTCCAAACTTCTGGGGCTTCACCCAGATGTTCTTTTAAGGTTCTTTTGGGGTCCACAGCTCACCCCAAGGGTCCAGAAGTTCTGTGATGGTCCTTGGGAAGTGCGGACTTCAACTCCCAGAATACACCTGGCGCAAACTCCTTTTTGGCCACTGGACAGTGGTCAGCTGGTCACTTTTTCAGGAGTTGGTGCAGGGGACTCTGGTTAGCAATTTTTCACCTGTAGCAAACAGGGAGTCCCTCCTTGAACCAGTGGAAGCCAGGCAAAGTCCTTCTTGTGGTGAAGCCCAAGTGTGCAGCTGGTGCAGTCTTTCTGAGTGCAGGGTCCAGGTGCAGGCCAGGGGTCCAGCAGGGCAGTCCTTCTTCTTCTTTAGTTCCTTTCTTGTTGAATTCTGGAGGGGATCTGAGGCGTGGGTGCAGGTCTGCCAGTTTTATCCTTGCTCCTGGGTGAAAAGCAGGGGGGCCCTGGTTCTCCAATCAGGGACAGGGTCGTCCCCCTGTGATGACCACTTCCTGGGAAGTGTGGCAAAAATCCATCCCAGAAGGCAACAGTCTCTAAAAATCGAAAATGGATGAATCTGATTTTTGGAGGAGAGATCTGGCTGAGCCCACCCACTGGTGTGGCTAAAAATCATAAACACACCCCTCTCCTGCCCTCTCCTAATCTAATCAAGGGGGCACCTAGCTGTCTGGGGTTGCAGGATGTGGGGGTGTTGCTGGGTGCTGCAAATGTCCTTCTCTGCCTTTGAAGACCAGTTTGGCAGCCCTCCCCCTTCCTGCCTCACCATCTGCTGAGGGGAGATTCTCTCCCCCAAGCACATTCCTTTGTGTGAAGTCTGGCCACTTCACACCTCATCAAGGCAGCCTGGCAGAAGCTGCTGCGGGCTGGCCAATCAGAGCACAGCAGCAAAAACAATGCAGAGCTGAAATTGGCAACTTTTTAGGTAAAGTCTAAACTTTTTACCTGAACTAGTTATATTAAATCCAACAACTGGAAGTTGTAGGATTTATTACAACAATTAATTTGATACCAAATTCTTGGTATGCAACATTTAAGGAGACTTTAAAATTTAAAATAAAGTCTGCCCATTCTAGCCTATGAAGGCCATTTACTTCAATGAGGGAAAAACGAATTTGGCTGTTTTTACCTCACCAGGGCTTATAAATCTATTTTTATAAAGTCCCTGCTTATAGTTACATGGCACCCAGCCCTAGGGGCACATAGGGCACACCTTAGGGGTGACTTATATGTAAAAATAAGGTAGTTTAAGACTTTGGAAGTACCTTTAATTCCAAAGTCGAATTTGCATATAACTTTAATTTAAAAGCAGCCAGCAAGGCAGGCTTGCTTTTAAAATGACACTGGGCACCTCAGCAATGCACCTAGGTGTGCACCACCTATGCTGTGGTCCCTAAACCTACATGCCCTACCATATACTAGGGACTTATAGGTAGGTTAACTTAGCCAATTATAATTAGCCTAATTTGCATATCCATTTTACACAGAGCACAGGCCCTGGGACTGGTTAGCAGTACCCAGGGCACCATCAGAGTCAGGAAAACACCAGCATAAAGTGGAAAATGGGGGCAAAAAGTTAGGGGGCCTCTGCAATCAGCCCCAGTTTCTCACACAACCCCCCCCCAGGCCACACGCCCAGGAGACTCAGCCCAACCCTGGGAGAGTCTTCCTGGCTTGTTAGGCGAGGAAGACAGTGAAGAAAACTGGCTGTCCCTTTGCAGGGCCTACTCTGCCTTATATCCTCCTGTCAGGGTCACTCCCTCTGGGTAGTGAAGCCATCCCAACAGTAAAAGGACCCAACCCAAACTGAAACTTCCCTCTAGGGGGGTCTTCCTCCTCTCTCTCTGCCAACTTGGGTAGTGAGGTGCCCACCTCCCCTACTCCTAACTTTGCTAGGGCAAGACCTAGCTTACCCAAAGAGGTCACCCAACACTTGAGCAACCCCACCATGACCAACAGGGTCAGGGGGCCTACTTTGCTATTGGCCTTGGGGTCTGCCTCCCAGGCCAAGTACAGTGCTGCCAGGAAGGCTAGCACCCAGCAGAGGCTACTGACAGCTGTCAGTACCCAGAACCACACCCTAAGCTCTCCACTGACAGGTGGCTGAGCTGCTTTAGGGGCATCTTTGGGGTCCTGGCACCCCTCTTGCTGTCTAGAGTGGGGGGCTACCACCTCCTGTGGCAGACACCCTCCTTCCACTCTCCCTTCTGTCAGTGCAGGGGCATCACCTTGCATCTGGACAGCTGCCTGACTACTCAGGACTTCCTTGGGGTCAGGTGAGGCCTCACCAGTGCCAACTCTGGGCTCCCCCCCTACTGGGGCAGAAGGCCTTTGGCTCCCTGGAACTCTCTTTAAGAGTGGCCTACCCTTCCTTTTCTTCTTTCCTTTTCTTGGGGACCCCTGTCTCCTAACTGTAGGGACTGACTCCCCAGGACTTTGGGTTGGGGGGGCGCCCTGGGCGACCACCCCATCTGTGACCAGACTCACCTCTGGGAGGTCATTGCCCAGGATACAATCTAGGGGAAGGTCAGCACTGACTACCACCCTAATCCAGTCAAGGATACCCTCCCTCTCTAGGGGCACTATGGCTACAGGTTTGGAGGTGACCTCCCCTGTGGCTATCCTGACTTTCTTTGTCTTTCCTGGGACATACATGTCTGGGGTCACTAACCGGTCACTCACTACAGTGTGACTGGCACAGGTGTCTCTCAGGCCAGTGGTAGGGATCCCATTCACTTGAATGTGGTGGAAGTGCCTACTCCACCCTCAGGGATCACCAGCTTACCATCTGGTCCTGTCTCCCAGCACAATGCTAGGAGGACTTCATCATCTGAGGAATCCTCCTCTATGGCTACACTGGACAGCCCAGTGCTAACCACTTTCTTTGGACAGGCTGCATCTCCTCTGAAGTGACCTGTCTGCTGACAGTCAAAGCAAGCCCTACTGTCCAAGAGCTTTTTTAACCCTGGGTCTCCCTGTCTCTGCATGTCAGATTGGGAGTGGGATTTACTCTCCTCCTTCTTAGGGTTCTGGGGTACAGAGGGAGTCTCTGTGGTGGGCTTACCACCTCCCTCCTTAGGTTTTTGGGGACCTGTCCCCCCCTTCTTGGAGTCTCCCCCCTGGGACTTGACAACCACCCTGGTTCTCAACCACTCATCAGCTGCCTCCCCTAGCTCTCTAGGGTTGGTCAGCTTAGAGTCCACTAGATGCTGGCGTAACCTTTCTTGGATACAATTGGTCAAGATGTGCTCTCTCATGATCAGATTGTATAACCCCTCATAAGTATTAACTTTGTTGCCAATAATCCAGCCCTCCAGTGCTTTTAGTGAGGTGTCTACAAAGTCAACCCAAGACTGGGTACTGACCTTCTGGGTGTCCCTGAACTTCATTCTATATTGCTCTGGGGTCAGACCAAACTTCTTGGCTAAGCACCTTTTCATACTAGGGTATTAATCTGCCTCCTCCCCCCTTAAGGTCAGAAGCCTATCCCTCCCTGAGTTGGGGACCAACTCCCACAAAAGGGAACCCCAGTATTGAGGCCTAACCCTTCTCATTTGGAGTGCCCTCTCAAAGGCCTCCAGCCACTTATCTATGTCATCCCCCTCTACATAAGTAGGGACCACCCCCTTGGGTAATCTGGGGCAAACTCCCCCACCCATGGACACCTCAGCTTCTTTATCGCTGCTTCCATCTCTTTTTTCTTTGTATGCCCACTTTTTCTTTTCTAGGGCCAGCTTCTCTGCTTCCAAAGCTATGTAGGCTAGCTGGGCTTCCAGCTCTCTTTCCCTGATGGATGGGTTCTCTCCTCCTGAAAGGACCCTCTTCCTACCACTAGCTTTGGGTCTGCCCCTAGTGACTGTATCCATTGAGGACCGTTCCTCCTCTTCCTCACTTGGGGTCTGATGCCTTCCCTCCCCTGAGTGGTTAGAGTTAGCATCTTCCCCTTTTTCTTCCCCCTCTGGAGCTTCCTCTGTCTCTACCTCTTGGGCCTCAGCCCATGCTGTCAGGGATTTAATCAGGATTTGCTTCCTGAGATCAGGGGTTGTAGGCAACCCTCTCTCAATACACAACCCCCTAAGCTGGACTACTGTCAGTGTGGGTAGGCTAGCCAGATCAAGCTCCATGGTTCCCTAGTTTTGTGTCAACAAAAACTTTTTGCAAAAATTTGAAACAAGAATTTAGAAAAATTACAAAAATTCAATAATTGAAATTAATCCAAATTAATTAAAAAAAAATTAAAATTAAAAATTAAAAACAATTTTTGCACTAGGACAATTTAAAGGATTTTTAATTTGTTTTATCTAAAACTGTAACGTGATATTGAACACAAGTACAGGATCCCGTCGCTGCTTCCAATTATGTTGGAAAATGGGTTATTGGTAGGGCAGGTAGGTACCTACACCTAGCAACAAGCCACAAACCTCCACATAGGTACAGTTTGGTCTCAGTAAATTAATCCCAGCTCTACCCTTGGTAGCTTGGCATCGAGCGTCAAGGCTTAACTTAGGAGACAAAGTGTAAAGCATTCAAATATCACAAAACAGTAATTAAATAAAACACAGGAAACAGTTTAAAAATCCAAAACCAATTTATAAAAATAGCTTATATTTTTATCTTTAAAATGACACAAAAACGATTAAAATCGGTTCAGGGGAACCGGAGATATGAATTTTTAAAGTATTATTATTTTCTAGCGCTTAGAAACAAAAAGCGCCAATCGGGTCATCTGGTTGCACCAGGACCGGGGCAAAGTCAAACTTTCAGGCCGACCGCGATGGAGCCCTGCTCGGCTACAAGTCGCGGGAGGCCTCGGTTAAAAAGTTACCTTCTGACTTAGTCTCTTTTTTGATGTTTTTCTTCCCCGGGACGAACCTGCCAGTTGGATCCGACCTCCTGGAGCCCTTGTCCGGATACGCGAAGTCGGTTTCCTCGGTGGTGATTTTTACCTTCGGACTTAGTCGTTTTTTCGAGATGAAAATCCTTCGACCGGGGTAAACCTGGATCTTGATCCGACGTCCGTGGAGCCCTTCTCGGATACGATGGCTGGAAGGTCCCGGTCAACTTTTTACGTTCGGACTTAGTCTCTTTTTTGGATGTTTTTCTTTACCGGGACGAACCACGAAGTCAGGCCGGGTCGCGGTTGAGGCAAGCCGGCTAGAATTTCCGCGTCGGGTCGGTCACTTTATGGAGCTTTTTTTCAAAAATTCTCCAATCTTTTCCAAACTTCTGGGGCTTCACCCAGATGTTCTTTTAAGGTTCTTTTGGGGTCCACAGCTCACCCCAAGGGTCCAGAAGTTCTGTGATGGTCCTTGGGAAGTGCGGACTTCAACTCCCAGAATACACCTGGCGCAAACTCCTTTTTGGCCACTGGACAGTGGTCAGCTGGTCACTTTTTCAGGAGTTGGTGCAGGGGACTCTGGTTAGCAATTTTTCACCTGTAGCAAACAGGGAGTCCCTCCTTGAACCAGTGGAAGCCAGGCAAAGTCCTTCTTGTGGTGAAGCCCAAGTGTGCAGCTGGTGCAGTCTTTCTGAGTGCAGGGTCCAGGTGCAGGCCAGGGGTCCAGCAGGGCAGTCCTTCTTCTTCTTTAGTTCCTTTCTTGTTGAATTCTGGAGGGGATCTGAGGCGTGGGTGCAGGTCTGCCAGTTTTATCCTTGCTCCTGGGTGAAAAGCAGGGGGGCCCTGGTTCTCCAATCAGGGACAGGGTCGTCCCCCTGTGATGACCACTTCCTGGGAAGTGTGGCAAAAATCCATCCCAGAAGGCAACAGTCTCTAAAAATCGAAAATGGATGAATCTGATTTTTGGAGGAGAGATCTGGCTGAGCCCACCCACTGGTGTGGCTAAAAATCATAAACACACCCCTCTCCTGCCCTCTCCTAATCTAATCAAGGGGGCACCTAGCTGTCTGGGGTTGCAGGATGTGGGGGTGTTGCTGGGTGCTGCAAATGTCCTTCTCTGCCTTTGAAGACCAGTTTGGCAGCCCTCCCCCTTCCTGCCTCACCATCTGCTGAGGGGAGATTCTCTCCCCCAAGCACATTCCTTTGTGTGAAGTCTGGCCACTTCACACCTCATCAAGGCAGCCTGGCAGAAGCTGCTGCAGGCTGGCCAATCAGAGCACAGCAGCAAAAACAATGCAGAGCTGAAATTGGCAACTTTTTAGGTAAAGTCTAAACTTTTTACCTGAACTAGTTATATTAAATCCAACAACTGGAAGTTGTAGGATTTATTACAACAATTAATTTGATACCAAATTCTTGGTATGCAACATTTAAGGAGACTTTAAAATTTAAAATAAAGTCTGCCCATTCTAGCCTATGAAGGCCATTTACTTCAATGAGGGAAAAACGAATTTGGCTGTTTTTACCTCACCAGGGCTTATAAATCTATTTTTATAAAGTCCCTGCTTATAGTTACATGGCACCCAGCCCTAGGGGCACATAGGGCACACCTTAGGGGTGACTTATATGTAAAAATAAGGTAGTTTAAGACTTTGGAAGTACCTTTAATTCCAAAGTCGAATTTGCATATAACTTTAATTTAAAAGCAGCCAGCAAGGCAGGCTTGCTTTTAAAATGACACTGGGCACCTCAGCAATGCACCTAGGTGTGCACCACCTATGCTGTGGTCCCTAAACCTACATGCCCTACCATATACTAGGGACTTATAGGTAGGTTAACTTAGCCAATTATAATTAGCCTAATTTGCATATCCATTTTACACAGAGCACAGGCCCTGGGACTGGTTAGCAGTACCCAGGGCACCATCAGAGTCAGGAAAACACCAGCATAAAGTGGAAAATGGGGGCAAAAAGTTAGGGGGCCTCTGCAATCAGCCCCAGTTTCTCACAGTGATGATATCCTTGTCCATGCAACAACTCTGGAAGAACACTACCAGCAAGTATGGATGGTACTCAAGTGGTTACAGGACAGCCGGCTGACACTCAACCTGGAATAGTGTGAGTTCTGGAAGAATTCAATTTTTTTAATGCCAATTCTCTGAGGAAGGTGTGGCCCCTTACCCTGCTGAAGCGGAAGACATGAAAACTCTGAGTGCTCTGTGCATCTGTGCCCAGCTTCCACAGCATGGTCATTTACTGTGAGCCTTTTATCCAGAAACTGAACACTATCACAGCTCCTTGAATAAAATACTCAAGGCTACCTCCCCATTGGTCTGGGTTGAGCATTAGGAAGAAGCATTTCACCAAATGAAAGAGCCCTGTCTGACGAAAAAATCTTACTATACTTTAATCCAGATGCCAGCCAGACTAAATCAGCACAGTCCTTTCACAACAACAAGAAGTGGATGAGTGGGCCTAAGTAGCATACTCCAGCTGAGCACTTATGCCCGCCAAGCAACACTACTCCAAAAGAGAGTGAGATGCCTTAGTGGTTCACTGAGTTTGTGGTCATTTCCATATATATAGTGAGGCCACTCCACAGGATGAGAGCCTCAACCTTGCCCTCGTGACTGAAAAGCCCAGTAACTGGGTTGTTTGAAACAGAATCACTTTGTTAGGCCCCGTGATGCCCAACAGATCAGAGTGTCACTGTATAATGTCGATCAAGAGCTAGCAGCATTTGGGTAGGGTTGTCTATTGATGAGCAAACAATTAATAATCCCCCAACATGTGACAGTCAAGGTAATTCAGTTAGCACAGTGAGGCGATCAGGGAGTGGTGTTTACAAAGAATCGCCTTGGAAACAAGATATGGTTCCTCTGATTGGATGAAGGGGGTAGAGAATGCCATAAGAGTGTGTCACATGTGCCAAGCTACTGGGGGACCTGACCTACCCCCACCAGTAACCACAATGGGATTACTAGGATTCCCTAGCAAATATGGTTTGATTCGATGGCAATTTTGGCAGCGTCCCAGATGGGTGGTACATACTGGCAGTCATTGACAATTTTTCTAAATACCTGGAGGTGGAGGTTGTAAATAGCACAGCAGCTGATTATGTCATTCCCAAATTAGATAATATTCTAGCCTAGCCATTGAACTGAACCTTGACATTGGGCTTCATTTCAATAGTGTGAATTTGCAGAGGATATGAGATCCCTGGGAATCCAACACCTCAAGGTGATGCCTCACTGGCCACAAGATAACAGTTAAATGGAGTGGTTTATGTACACTATTTCTAAAGCAAATTGTATTGCACGTGCTCAGTCAGCATTACATTCTGGAGTGAGCACTTTACTCATTTGTGAGGTAGTACAGACAAACACCACATGCCACCACAGTAAGGACCCCAGCCAGCTATGCTTTGGCCGGTCCATCCATAATGTAGTGCCCCTTTACCAAAATTGGGCTCATAGTGTTCTGGTCCTGGCCAAATGGCAACAGGGAAATGATGTGATGAGTCAAAAGAGTAGAGCCAGAGCCGGAGTTTGGAACATCTCAGTGTGTGATTCTGTAATTGTGCAGGACCACAATCCGGGGAGCAAGTTTTGGCTCCTTTTTGATCCTGACCCTGAGTGGTAGTACAGATCATAGGCACAATGATTATGGCAGTCAGCAGAGGTGACATTGCAACGTAAAATGTTGGTTCAGTCTTCCAGGGTTGAGGTTCCTTAGAGAGTAAATAGAGACTGTGAAGAGCCTGACAGTGGTGCTGCCTTTGTGATCCGGCATCGGCAATGGTGTCAGGCTATGACCAGCGAATGGGGTGCTCTCGTCAGACACTGTCAGAGGAGGAGAAATGGAGTCTGAGGACAGTTTGCGACCTTGTTCACAAGAGACCGAGGGTTGGGTATAATATGAGGGCTCATCTCCGGTTGCCCACCCACTGTCTAGACTAGCTGAGATGGCTGGAGTGACTGTCTGGCAGTTACTGTTGTGTTTTGGGAGGAATGTTGCATACAAGCGAGTAGCATCTGGTATGATTGGACGGTCGGAAGAGTCAGTGTGCTGTAACTTCTTCCTCTCCCCTAGATTTATACCAAATTTGATTGATCCCCTGCTGAGGTGAGTGGAGGTTACAGAGGATGTGAGTCTATGAGGGAGGGACAGTGTTTCATCAACATCCTCACTGTGGTAGCTCCTGATTCATGCATCAAGGCTGTTTTTTTTTACATATTTACAAAAAATCTGAAACAAAAAATTGTTTTCAACACATTTACCTTATTTTTTTTCCATATCTCAGCTGCAAAATGCAAAATGCAAAAGGTGTGGGGGGCGTAGAATCCCAATTCAAGCATGATAAACCTGACACTTTGGGGATTAAGTTATAATTGTCAACTAAGATTTCATGTGCAAGTATAGTAAATGCCAACATTAAGTGAAATGCTTGACTGGAATTTGAATTAAATATATCTTTCAAAGAGGTAAAGCACCCAGATACCAGTTCAGAGAGTACATTTCCCTATTTTATTTCCAAACTAACTATATAACAAATAAAGTATTTTTGTTTAAACTAATTTATTTGCTGCAAACAGCAAATTGTGGACTATGATAAAGACCCAAAGATTAGGACAGATGAGACTTTGCTGTTGTTGTCATACTTCACTTGCATTTCAGACAGTTTTTCATAAAACACCAATAAGACGCCAATACAGTGAACCTAGGAACAATGAATGGACCCACATTTCTTTGGTCTTGTCAGAAAATGAACAATTATCTAAATTCTGAAGCATTCCTTTTCAAGTATAAATTACCAGTGTGATTGATAGAATGACCAGTTTAAATTCCAAGTATAGACTCCATCTGTGGTTACCAGACAGCCCTCCTTTTTGTAAATAACAAACTTTCTGCTTTTGTATATGTAAAGAAAAGGCTGCGATCAGACCAAGGGTGTTAAAGAGATGGAGAAGAAGGCTAGAAAGCTTTAGGTGGGATACAGATTGTAACAGGGAGGATCTGGTACTATTACTGAAACCACATTAGGGTAATATTATAGTCATGAAGCCTCATGACTGCATGTGTTACAACAGAAATCTTGGCTATATTTTACTTATAACAAACTAGATAGTGGATTTCATGCTTTAGGTCGATGAGCCCTTTGTGCTGCTTCAAAGAAAACATCAAAGACATCAAGTCAAATTCTAGATAATACAATACACAATATTGTAAAGTCAATAAAGAACACACCACGATCAATGAGACCATGAATATTCACACCAGTTTATTAAGAACTTAAAATGTTTATTTCCCTATATTAACAAATCTAAGGTCACAAATATTAATCTCAAAATCAACTGACACATATAAAGAAACAATATAGGCTGATTGAGTCGGCGAATTGATCTAAGCCTAAATAACACAATGAGAATTATTATTTCAAAAGAGAATACACACATTAATAGCAATAGTATTTGAGCAAGAGAAATTGAATACATTGAATCAGCAAAGCAAATGTAAATTATTGTTCATAAGTATGAGAGTAATACCTCACTAACCAGTGATTAGCATTAGCTTGTTGGGCTTCATGCAAAAGTTTCAATAACACAAATATGGAAAAACACTTATCTATGACACTATAAAAATATGCAGCAATTGGTACCTGTAGAATAAAAGACAAAGAACAAGACATTGTATTATATATTTACTTATCCTAATAGAACAGTAAATGGCTCAGCTTCATCAAGGGGACAGCAACATCAGGAACGGAATAGGAACAAGGAAAGGAGAAGATGGTTTAGAAAGTTTGACTTTAATGTTCCTAAACCATCAGACTATTATTTCAGCATAGAACAAGCAAGTTAAACTCAGAACATAATAAAATACCAACAGTCAGTAGACTAGCTGGCTGAAGAATAACTCAAAGTAGAGTAAAATGGAAAGGATTGGCTTCCATGGATGGCAAAGAAAATGGCTAAATAATCTCAGTGTAGTCTGGTTATATTAAAAGACAATAAACTTTCTTTGGACAAAAGAATCAGGCAAAGAAAGAACAACCAATTACAAAGTCATTAGATATCAACATTATATTCTACGTTTCTCTTTTAGATGTTAACAGGATTCTGGTTGGTCACAACTCCATTCTCATATTCCCAAATTTATACAAAATTATCCTAGTAGATTTCTTCCATCTGGTTTCAATGGTTCCTTTTGTTTGACATTGCTGGTTATGTTACAAATATTAAATAACAGTAGGAACAGGATGACATGTAGTAAATCCTCAAAAGAAAACAAGAGTTAAAAACATGTTCTTACATAAAAGAATAGAGCTAGTCTAACAGCAGACTTGAAGTCTTAAGAACACAGTACACTAAAACCATTTATTGGAGATAACATTGCACAGTGGCCTTGCTCAGCTTCAGGCCCAGCAGAGAACAAGAAATACTTGTAAGATTTCAGAAATTAAATTCAACAGAAGAACATTATGCTTAGTTTTTCATGGTTAGTTTTTGTGTAGGCCTCACGTTCGATGGTGGACAATGTTAACAAGCACATTTTAAGTGATACATAACATCTAGCATATAATGATTTATACATTAAAATATAAGTATGATTACGTATGAGACAAATATTAGTACAAAATTCCTCCTCTGATGACTATATATGTCATCGCACAAAAACTACAAATATATTTATTTGTGAGAAAACAGGGCTGATTGCAGAGGCCCCCTAACTTTTTGCCCCCATTTTCCACTTTATGCTGGTGTTTTCCTGACTCTGATGGTGCCCTGGGTACTGCTAACCAGTCCCAGGGCCTGTGCTCTGTGTAAAATCAATATGCAAATTAGGCTAATTATAATTGGCTAAGTTAACCTACCTATAAGTCCCTAGTATATGGTAGGGCATGTAGGTTTAGGGACCACAGCATAGGTAGTGCTCCCATAGGTGCACTGCTGAGGTGCCCAGTGTCATTTTAAAGGCAGGCCTGCCTTGCTGGCTGCTTTTAAATTAAAGTTATATGCAAATTCGACTTTGGAATTAAAAGTTGTTCCAAAGTCTTAAACTACCTTATTTTTACATATAGGTCACCCCTAAGGTGTGCCCTATGTGCCCCTAGGGCTGGGTGCCATGTAACTATAAGCAGGGACTTTATAAAAATAGATTTATAAACCCTGGTGAGGTAAAAACAACCAAATTCGTTTTTCCCTCATTGAAGTAAATGGCCTTCATAGGCTAGAATGGGGAGACTTTATTTTAAATTTTAAAGTCTCCTTAAATGTTGCATACCAAGAATTTGGTGTCAAATTAATTGTTGTAATAAATCCCACAACTTCCAGTTGTGGGATTTAATATAACTTGTTCAGGTAAAAAGTTTTAGACTTTACCTAAAAAGTTGCCAATTTCAGCCCTGCATTGTTTTTGCTGCTGTGCTCTGATTGGCCAGCCTGCAGCAGCTTAGCCAAGCTGCCTTGATGAGGTGTGAAGTGGCCTGGCTTTACACAAAGGAATGTGCTTGTGGGAGAGAATCTCCCCTCAGCAGATGGTGAGGCAGGAAGGGGGAGGGCTGCCAAACTGGTCTTCAAAGGCAGAGAAAGACATTTGGAGCAACCATCAACACCCCCACATCCTGCAACCCCAGACAACTAGGTGCCCCCTTGATTAGATTAGGAGAGGGCAGGAGAGGGGTGTGTTTATGATTTTTAGCCACACCAGTGGGTGGGCTCAGCCAGATGTAACCTCCAAAAATCCGATTCAGCCATGTTGGATTTTTAGAGAATGTTGCCTTCTGGGATGGATTTTTGCCACACTTCCCAGGAAGTGGTCATCACAGGGGGACGACCCTGTACCTGATTGGAGAACCAGGACCCCCCTGCTTTTCACCCAGGAGCAAGGATAAAACTGGCAGACCTGCACCCACATCTCAGATCCCTGCCAGATTTCAAGAAGAAAAGAACTAAAGGAGAAGAAGGACTGCCCTGCTGGACCCTGGCCTGCACCTGGAACCTGCACTCAGAAGGACTGCACCAGCTGCCCACTTGGGCTTCACCACAAGAAGGACTTTGCCTGGCTTCCACTGGTTCAAGGAGGGACTCCCTGTTTGCTACAGGTGAAAAATTGCTATCCAGAGTCCCCCTGCACCAACTCCTGAAAAGTGACTAGCTGACCACTGTCCAGTGGCCAAAAAGGAGTTTGCGCCAGGTGCATTCTGGGAGTTGAAGTCCGCACCCCCCAAGGACCATCACAGAACTTCTGGACCCTTGGGGTGAGCTGTGGACCCCAAAAGAACCTTAAAAGAACATCTGGGTGAAGCCCAAGAAGTTTGGAGAAGATTTGAGAATTTTTGTGAAAAAGCTCCAGAGAGGGACCGACCCGCCGCGGAAATTCTAGCCGGCTTGCCTCAACCGCGACCCGGCCTGATTTGGTGGTTCGTCCCGGTAAAGAAAAATCTCCGAAAAAGAGACTAAGTCCGAAGGTAAAAAGTTGACCGGGACCTCCCAGCCATCGTATCCGAGAAGGGCTCCACGGACGTCGGATCAAGATCCAGGTTTACCCCGGTCGAAGGATTTTCACCTCGAAAAAACGACTAAGTCCGAAGGTAAAAATCTCCACCGAGGAATCCAGCATCGCGTATCCGGACAAGGGCTCCAGGAGGTCGGATTCGACTGGCAGGTTCGTCCCGCTGAAGAAAATCTTCAAAATAAAGACTAAGTCAGAAGGTAACTTTTTAACCGAGGCCTCCCGCGACTTGTAGCCGAGCAGGGCTCCATCGCGTTCGGCCTGAAACTTTGACTTTGCCCCGGTCCTGGTGCAACCAGATGACCCGATTGGCGCTTTTTGTTTCTAAGCGCTAGAAAAATAATAATTCTTTAAAAATTCATATCTCCGGTTCCCTTTATCTGATTTTATTCGTTTTTGTGTCATTTTAAAGATAAAAATATAAACTATTTTTATAAATTGGTTTTGGATTTTTAAACTGTTTCCTGTGTTTTATTTAATTACTGTTTTGTGATATTTGAATGCTTTACACTCTGTCTCCTAAGTTAAGCCTTGACGCTCGTTGCCAAGCTACCAAGGGTTGAGCTGGGATTAATTTACTGAGACCTAACTGTACCTAAGTGGAGGTTGGTGGCTTGTTGCTAGGTGTAGGTACCTACCTGCCCTTACCAATAACCCTTTTTCCAACATTATTCATTTCAATGTACATTTTAAAACTTAGTTTCTTTCATATTTCGGTAGATTTTCTTTCTTCTCAAATTTTCCCCTTAATATTTCCCATTTGAAATTCTAGCCTCCTCTGATTCTTTTCAAATCTTCTTATTTTGATCATTTGAAACAATTTATACATTCCCTGTATTCCAATTAAACGAAGCACAATAATTGAAATCCATTTTACTAATTTTAATATAATACCTTCTCCCGGGTTGCCAATCCAATTTCACACTAATGCAATTTCCTTGCCTGCATTTTCCCAAATATCAGTTTCAGTTCATTCTTCTAGTTCTGATTCATGTTTTGTTAAATTGTTAATCAAACTTCTAACTACTTTGCTATTGCCCTGTATGTATAAACAATAGTGACTTGGACCTAGCTATTTACAAACTCTGTCCTCCTTTGCTAAGAGAATGTCTAACGCAAGGCGGTTCTGAAGAGTCATAGCTCTTTTAGTTCTGATTCATGTTTTGTTAAATTGTTAATCAAACTTCTAACTACTTTGCTATTGCCCGGTATGTATAAACAATAGTGACTTGGACTTAGCTATTTACAAACTCTGTCCTCCTTTGCTGAGAGAATGTCTAACGCAAGGCGGTTCTGAAGAGTCATAGCTCTTGTTGCAGCCATTTCAGTTCTAAGAGGAGAATAACTCCTGAAAAATCTGTTAACATATTATCCACTACTGTAGACAACCTCTGTATTTTCATTGAATTCAGAACAACTCTCACTGAATGAATTATTGCTCCAAATATGTCACCCACAATGCTAGAAACTAATCCTTGCTCATTCTTGCTTATATCTAGGTTATAATTCTGTCAATTTAGGAAATTTACTCAAGTCATCAAGTTGGTACATTTTCTGGAAGACTATTCTCAAATAACATGTGCTACCATACTCTAGGAAGACGGTAATAGGCATTTTTCCTACAGATGTAATAGATACCAGGCACTGCTGGATCTAGACCATTCAACATAAATGTCCATTTACTCTGAAACAAAAATACATGTCTACGTTTCCTCATTCCCACATATATTCTATCAAAATAAGATTGTGGCCTATATATACAAAGCTTGTCTACATGTTGTGCACCTAAAGCTAACCTCCCTTGTTTAGTGATGTCAGCATAAGCATGATCAGCTCCAGGGGTTTGTTAAACCATTCCCTTATCTATCTTAGTCTTCATCACCCTTCTTCTTCCCTCAGTATTTTCTAAGAAACTCTTTTCAACGGGTGTTAGTAAGCAGGTTCGACTATGACGATGTGCATCTACCGTCCCAAATGTTAGTGTAAGTTCAAAGAATCCTCTTACTAAAACTATGTTATTATTCTTAGCTACTTTACTCAAGTATCTAATTGTGGGGACAAAGGAAAACACGATGTCGTAATTAGAATAGAAATATTGAATACTTTCTTGATTATAGAACTTCTTAGTAAAAGACTGCAAGCTATACAATAGGTTAATGGCAGACTGTGGTATGAAATTCCCTCCTCTACAGAGGCTGAATTCTGCGTACAGACATAGCAATTTCTTGCATCCATAGTGTCAAAATACTCTTGCAATAAGCGATAGAAGACATTAGAAGAAAGATCTCTCTCTTCGTGTAAGTATTTTCCATCTATTCTAAACCTATCTATTGCTGAAGGAGTAGGAATTAATTCTAAAGATGTAGTAGTTGTATATGCAGCTATAGTATGGTTGGCTCCTTTCGAAATCCAAGACAATCACACTCACAATCAATAACAAATGTACTATTGCACAAACGATTGCCATACCAATACCTATAAAATTACAACATCTGTTCTTAGTGTAGTGTTTGCTAAAGTCCCCCATGGTCTGCATGCAATCAACAGTAAAAACAAATACAAAAGCTATGCCTTGCAGCAAACATCAAACAAAAAACAAAAGACAAAAATTATTTTAAATTCTTCACTCTTCAATCTTCTATTTTCTTTCTTCAATCTTCTATCTTCTATCCCTCCTATTTTTTTTCTCAAAAATTCATTCACACTTTCAGGACCCTTTGTCCAAATTCAGTAGAAGTTGTCAAATTCTGATTAGCAGCTTGTCAAATCAGGTTATCAAAGACTTTTCAGGTAAAATTCAACAAAGTCTCTTATCTCCTTTAAAATTCAAATGTATTAATTTCCACTAAAGTCTAATTTATCTTCATGTACCAAATATAGACCTGGAATGTGTCTTTCAAAACATTGGTAGCTGCATATGTCTATTCAGGACCAGAATATCTTTTATTGGCAACTCTTTTCCTTTTCAATCTTCACCCACTGTCGGCTTCTTCTTCACTCAAATCTTCTTCTATGGTTAAATCGTATTCTTCCTGAATTGGTGGCACCATGTTAATCTTCTCTGTCTTTGAGTTTGTCTCTGGCCAGTTGTCACCTTTCAGACTTTTTGTTAATGCTTTTTTCAGTATTGGATAGTGTTGGACTTTTGCTTATGCAGGGTCATCCCCAGTCTTTTTGCCTCCTGCCTCCTATTTTATTCTGACCTGTTGCTGTTGGCTTTTCAACTCTGAGCACTTTACCACTGCTAACCAGTGCTAAAGTGCATATGCTCTCCGTGTAAATTGTATGTAATTGGTTTATCCATGATTGGCATATTTGATTTACTAGTAAGTCCCTAGTAAGGTGCACTAGAGGTACCAGGGCCTGTAAATCAAATGCTACTAGTGGGCCTGCAGCACTGGTTGTGCCACCCACATAAGTAGCTCTGTAATCATGTCTCAGACCTGCCACTGCAGTGTCTGTGTGTGTATTTTTACACTATAAATTCGACTTGGCAAGTGTACCCACTTGCCAGGCCTAAACCTTCCCTTTTCTTACATGTAAGGCACCCCTAAGGTAGGCCCTAGGTAGCCCCAAGGGCAGGGTGCAGTGTATGGATAAGGTAGGACATATAGTAATGTGGTTTATATGTCCTGACAGTGAAATACTGCCAACTTCGTTTTTCACTGTTGCAAGGCCTGTCTCTCTCATAGGATAACATGGGGGCTACCTTTAAATATGATTAAAGTGTAGATTCCCCTAGAGAGTAGATGGACATGTGGAGTTTGGTGTCCCTGAAATCACAATTTAAAAATACATCTTTTAGTAAAGTTGATTTTAAGATTGTGCGTTTGAAAATGCCACTTTTAGAAAGTGAGCATTTTCTTGCTTAAACCATTCTGTGACTCTGCCGTTTTTGTGGATTCCCTGTCTGGGTCAGTTTGACAGTTGGGTTGTTTTTCACCTCGCACTAGACAGTGACACAAAGGGGGCTGGTCACTCTCATCTGAAAGGACTGTGCCTGCCTCTGACAATGCCGGCTCCAACCCCCTGCTGTGTGTCTGATGCCTTGCCTGGGCAAGGCAGGATTTCACAAGTAGGTGTGAGTCCCCTTTGAAGAAAGGTGACTTCAAAGACTAAAATGGGTATAAGAAGGGCACCCAAATCTACAGACTTTAGAGAAACACTTCTGGAACCAAGAGGAACCTCTGCCTGGAGAAGAGCTGATAGGTGAGGAAGAAATTCTGCCCTGCCTGTGACTGTGCTTTATGGAGCTTTCCTGCAGTGCTGCTTCTGCCAGAGTAAGAGGGCAAAGACTGGACTTTGTGTGCCTTCCATCTTGTGAAGAAATCTCCAAGGGCTTGATTTAGAGCTTGCCTCCTGTTGTTTGAAGTCTCAGGGACAGCAAAGACTTCTCTCTGCCAGCACCTGGAGTCTCTGGAGAGACTCCTGCTCTGACAAGTGGTGCCCTATCCAGTTCCTGGGCCCTTGAAAGGAAAGCTGGTGGAATCCAAGGAAATCGACTTCGGACGACTTCGGACCGACGCCGCTGCTGAATCCAGTAACACCGCCTGCACCTGACGCCGTGACCTGCGCTGGAACGCGGCGCTTTTCGCAGGCCCGACGCCGCAGCAGCCCCGATGAAGTCCGCGACTCCGTGGAAGTCGCCGCACCACGTCGTGACCGACGCCGCTCGAAGTGCACGGATTCAACGTTTCGCACAGAAGCCACGATTCCCGACTCCGCGCATCGGCTTGTTTTTACTCTTCACCAAAGGTACTGTACTTGGGGGTCTACACGACTCCGTGTCCGGCGCCGCTGGTGTCGGCTTGTCGGGAACAACTCCGTCACAACGCCGTGTTAACATCTCATCGAAGCATTTTTGTTTCTAAGCGCTATTTTTGAGTTTAATCTTTAAAAATTCATAACTTGACTTGTGTATGTCGGATTTTTTTCGTTTTGGTCTTGTTTTGTTTAGATAAATATTTCCTATTTTTCTAAACCGGTGTTGTGTCATTTTGTAGTGTTTTCATTAAGTTACTGTGTGTGTTGGTACAAAAACTTTACACCTAGCACTCTGAGGGTAAGCCTACTGCTCTGCCAAGCTACCAAGGGGGTAAGCAGGGGTTAGCTGAGGGTGATTCTCTTTTACCCTGACTAGAGTGAGGGTCCTTGCTTGAACAGGGGGTAACCTGACTGTCAACCAAAGACCCCATTTCTAACAGATAGAAATTCTTCTCCTTAGCGGTTCCTGCAACTGGTTCAGGAGGACTCAACGCCCTTTAGGCCTGGATCTGTCTCAACTCCTTTTCCATTGTGGTCAGGCACTTTTTCAGTCTGTTTGACCAGACTGCTTTCTGCATCTGATGCCCTCCCCTGTGCAGGATCAGTGTGAAGAGTTTCTTGCTCTCTCACTGTTTCATTTGAGGATGATTCATCCTCATCTTCCAGAATACCCTCCACTTTGTCTGACACAAGAGTGAGTAAGTTGACTGGCGTATGTTTAGACACAGTCTCCAGCTCCTCTCTTTCTTTTTCTTGTCCTGGAACACGCTTAGGTGCTGGTAATCTCATGAGCTCTTCTTCTTATTTACTTTTCGAGTATGACTTGCGTGGATCCAGATTGGAAGTCCTGCACACTTCACAGCTGTAGTAGTGATCAAAATTGCCTGGAAAGGTCCTTTCTACTGTGGTTCCAAATGTGATTGTCTCACATGCTTTCGCATCACAACCCAATCACCAGCTTTCAGGTTGTGTCCTTGGCCTTGAGGTGCTTGAAGTGTGGTAGCTTTCACCTGATGAGAGAAAGATCAGACCACTTCAGACCCTTGCAGTGGTCTAACACTATATCATCTGTAATGTTCACAAGAGCATTTGCGGGTACAGCTGGCAATCTCATAGCTCTTCCCATGATGATTTCATGGGGCAACAGTCCTTTTTTCTCGTCGGCGTGCTTCTCATTGACATTAGAACTAACGGCAATGCATCTGGCCATGTCAAATTCGTGGATGCACATATTTTTGCCAATATCGATTACAGAATGCCATTTATCTGTTCCATGAGTCCTGATGCTTCTACATCTACAATAGAGTTTCTGTTCAAACTTTAAAGCTGAAAATAGCAACTTAATCACTTCATTGTTGAAGTGGCTTCCCTTATCTCATTCCAAAGAGACTGGGAAACCAAAATGTGGAATTAGCTCTCTAAGTAGTAATTTTGCTACTGTAAGACTGTCATTTCTCCTTGTAGGATAAGCCTCAATCCAATGACTGAAAATGCACACAATCACCAACACATATTTCAAACCAGCACACGCAGGCATCTCAATGAAATCCATGTGCATTCTGCTAAATGGTCCTCCAGCAATGCCATTATGTCCCATGTTGACCACTGTCCCTTTACCTACATTCATT
The DNA here is from genome assembly GCF_031143425.1 of Pleurodeles waltl. Classification (NCBI taxonomy): domain Eukaryota; kingdom Metazoa; phylum Chordata; class Amphibia; order Caudata; family Salamandridae; genus Pleurodeles; species Pleurodeles waltl. The sequence goes on from NC_090438.1 coordinate 474,160,392, forward strand.
TGTTGGCAAAAAGTGTACCTATGGCAAATTGCTTCGGAAACCTGTCTAAACTTTGGAGTAAACCAGTGTTGTTTAAAACTACGGACCATAGCATCTCTACCCATATGAGCTTGTCCATGATAGTATCTGGCCATTTGAATCAGTAGACTGCTGGCCAGAACTACCTTCCCTTCTCCTGTTATCCACCCATCGTTTTCCCTTTGGACACATTTTGATTTTATCCAATCCCTGCGCTCTTCCTTTCCAACATTGTTGTGAAGACTCTTCAACTCTTGTAAAGTGTGAATAATTTGCATGGTAAAATTAGCATAGACTTCATCATTTTCAGGCAACAATTCCCAGTTTCCTTTGAAGGATATGACATCCAAGGAGCAACATTTTGCAACCTGATCCGCATATGTGTTACCCATTGACACGTAATCTTTTGATCTCTGATGTGCACAGCATTTCACCACATCAACCTTTTCGGTCATTTGAATGGCTTGTAACAAACCAGGAATTATTTCACCATTTTTTATTGGTGAACCAGAAGAGGTCAGGAAACCTCTCTGTGACAATATTGGACCAAAGTCATGCACAATGCTGAATCCATATCGACTTTCTGTGTATATTGTCACTTTCATTTGATGTGAAATGTGGCAAGCTCTAGTGAGAGCTACCAATTCCCCAACTTGTGCAGAAACTACTCCTCAAAGCCGTGGAGCTTCCAGTATGCGAGTAATAGTACATACTCCATATCCTGCTCTTAATGTGCCCACATTATATCTCAAGCAGGAACCATCAAAAAAGATTATTTGGTCATTCTCTTCCAAGCTTTGGGTTTTGTGCATAATTCTGTAATTTCCAGACAATCATGTTTTGTGTCATACAATTTGTCAGAGAAAACATTTTCAATCGGGAGTAAGGTTGTTGGGTAAAGCACTGTACATCTTTTAATTGTAACATTAGGAGACCTTAAGATTACGGTCTCATATCTGATCAGCCTAGAGGTTTTTGACCTGGTAAGCAAAATATCAATTGAATGTGAGACTGTCGCGTAGGCTCTCATTATCCTAATGAGACTACTGGATTTTGAGCGGCAAGATCGTTCACAGTGTGGGGGACTAAGTCTGACCCACGGTGAAGGACCCTTGTCCCTCTAAATCCAGGTTTTGCTCCAGCTAACTAGCAGTGCCTCATCTCTCCCAAAGGGAAGAGACAATTGGGCAGCCAAGCGCATAACGTCTTAGTACTTCTCAGGGAAGTCATGGTCACTCAGGTCACAACCGGTTCTCTCATTTACGGTACGGTCTCATATATAAATGACAAAGGCAGTTTAAGTTTTAAAGATTGGTTTAATAAAACGTCTTTTTAGATAACAAAGCATGAGCTGCAATAACCAGAATTACACAACACAGTAGGATTAAAATAGTAACGATGAGAGTGAAGCACAAGAATAAGGCTATCACAGTGCAACTAGATTAGGTTCTCTCTAAGTTATATTCTGAGCACAGCATGTCAAGCTCTAAGCCTGCCTTTCAGGTTCCCCCGGGAGGACATCAACCCTCATATCTTTGAGCCAACGCATCAGCTTACGTGGAACCGACAGGTCAGCAGTCGAAGAGGCGAACGAGTCCGATAAACCCTCGTTGTTGTCGGCAAAGTACCCAGAGGCAGTTAGTGCAAAAGGCGTTGCCGTAGTCAATGAAGGAGTTGGTGTTTCCCGCGGTGGTATACTGTAGACAGCACCATCCGTCGTTGTTAGTGGAACTAATGCAAGATCAGCATCCACCCTCCCCAAGCTCGGAGAGTCAACAGTGTTGGTATAGACAACTTGAAGTGGAACATCTTCTCCAGTAGTGAGAGGGATTCGGGAACTACTGGACGTTCCTCTTGGTCGGCTGTGTAGAATTGGCCACATGTTGTAATTTGACATTGTCAATAGAAACAAAGCGATTTTCTTTGGCACCTGGCAACTGGGGTAGAATAACAGTTCTGGTTCCGTGTATCCCCAACACAGGGACTGGTGCTTGATAAGAAGGGCCAAATTATTTTTTCACTGCGACCTTTTCATGCACAAGAACCCAACCCCGGGAATCCAGCCGGTAGGTGTTACTGGCACATCCTTAATTCCTGTGGAGGCAGCACATTTAGAAGAGTTATCTTCACGGAACTGCTGTAATTCCTGTAAAACAGTGACACGATCATTTATGTCAAAAGGTGTTTCCGCTGCCTCCACACCAGGACCATCAAGATCTGGAACAAAAATTTGTGTTCTGAACGGGCACTCATATGAAGTACGACCCCCCAGGGACCTTCCAGGCAGGTTATTTAGTGGTCTCTGAACTCCATACAGGTGGGTTACCCAACTACGACCCGTACCTAAGACTCTGGCTGTTAAGGATTGCTTTAAATTGGGGTTTAGTCGCTCCACGACAGAATTTCCCTCGGGATGAAATGGAGACGAGTACTGGAGCTGGACCCCCAATGAAGCCATGGTGTGCCTGAAGGCCTTGAGGCAAAAGCAGGGCCCTGGGCCGAATGGAATGCCGCAACTGCATATGTACAGACAAAGAGTCGCAAATCTTTAATAACTGTCCGAGCGTCAGCCGAGCGGTGTGGCCACACCCACACAAATCTGGAGCAGGAATCAACAGCGACTAGTATGTATTTATGTGCACTATCCGGTGTTAATGGACCACAATGATCCAGGTACACACATTGTAATGGTCTGTCTGAGATTAAGAGGGGTGACTGCGGCGGGGCGCTTAGCTGTTGAAACCTTAATTTGTTGACAGATGTCACAACAAAGGACATACTGCTTGGTCTCTTTATAGAGACCAGGCCACCAATAGCGGGCCTGTAATAGTGAAATTGTAGCTGCCACACCAGCATGTGCAGATGCCACTCCCTCATGTGCTGCCTTAATCAATTGTGGTCTTACATTTTTATTGGGGATGTCGCGTACACCTACGCCTGGAATTGTAACTTCAGCATTCAGCATAATTCCCATAGTGTATTGGTATTTATTAGGAAATCCTTTAGGATGCAGCGTGCCATCAACCGTAGCTTTTATGGCAGCCATAATGTCTGTGTCTGGTTTGGAACTCGAACGAGTCACTGCAGCTACAGTGGCAACTGCCACTGCCGACAATGCGGCTTCATCAGCCAAAGTATTTCCAGCAACGTGTATTCCAACGAGCTGGTGCCCAAGTGTATGCACAACATGGACCTTAGCTAGCGTCTCTTTCAGGTCCGCCACCTTCCCCCACAGTAGCCTGTGTTTTATGGTGTTGCCTTTCGAATCTCTGAACCCATTCAAGCGCCAGTAATGCAGGTATTCATTAAAGGACTGGACGCAATAATACGAATCACAAACAACCAGGGTGAACTGTGTCGGATCCGTATGTTCTAGTGCCAGTAGTAGAGCTTTTAGCTCAGCCAATTGTGCTGTACAATCCCCTAAGGTCTGGGTATAGGTATGTCGGGGGCAGAATTTCACCCCCTCCATATAGCCGCTCCCAACCACACATGCAACAGAATATTGATGTTTTGTACCAACCGCCGGTTGCGCAGAGCCATCGGTGTACATTACTACCTGATATTGATCAATAGGCAATGTGTCAGCGGGAACTGGATATCAACTTCATATTGTAGAAATTCCTGAGTTTGTAACTTTGGGTCAAAAATGTGGTCTACATCAGTGGCTGTCAAGGACGTGGCCCATTGTATCCATCTTGGGTGGAGTGCTTTCGCGTTCGGGACGCTAGCTTTTGTAACAGCCTCAAGGGCCGGAATAGGAGAAATGACAATAATGTGTTTTCCCTGGGCCAGAGGTCTCCCTTTAAGAACAGCCATCTGTACAGCAGTGAGAATTTTCCCTGTGGGTGCAAATCGTTGTTCAGCAGCGGAATACAAGTGCGACTTGTATGCAATCGGGACTGTCTCACCTTCATTAAATGTGAAATAAGTAAACCCAATGGCCCCAGCTATCACCCTGATGACCAAATGTGTCTTATTGTCCCGTGTGTGTAGATATTTCGCTGCTAGCATATCTGCTTGTAACTCTCGAGGAGTACGTGTATGTTCAATTGTCCAGAATTTGCTTGCAAAGTCAGGACGTATTAACTCATGTAAAGGTTTCATGCGCGTAGCATAATCAGGAATGTATGTTCTGCCAAAATTTAGAAAGCCCAACAATGATTGGAGTTTCTTAATCGTGTTTGGTGGTTGCAATTGTGCACACTTTTCTAAAAAATTGTGGCGCTAGGCTCTTCCCTTCATTCGACAGCTCATATCCCAGGAACAGGACACCGAGGAAGGCAATTTTAGATTTTTTTAAATTAAATTTGTAGCCGACTTTGGCAAAACCCACAGCAATGCGGGCTACCCGTCTCAAATGTTGTGGTAACTGGTCATCTGTGAGATATATATCATCCACATATGACAATGCTTCAGAGTCCAACTCGTGTAATATAGCAGTCACACGAGCTGAAAACAGTCCTGAGCTGTTCCTATACCCCTGAGGCAAACAACAGATTTTTTTCTGGGAGCCTAGCGCGCTAAAGCCTGTTAAGTCTCTGCTTTCAGGCACTATATTCTGGCAGAAGAATCCATTCAAGATATCCAAAGTTGTTTTATATTTTTTCCGCACAATGTTGCTCATTAGTGCAGTGCTATGCGAATTTTGTATAACATATGTACATGTATGTCCGTTCAAATGTCTGTAGTCTAAAACTATTCTATATGAATGGTCTGGTTTTGCTACAGGAAATAAGGGATTATTCATCGGTGAGACACAGGGCTCAATCACTCCCTTGTATTCTAATTGTGTAAGTATTTCTCTCACCGGTGCCCTTGCTTCATGTTTTATGGGATACTGCGGTTGTGGCTGGGGTTCACCTTTAATGGGAATTACATGATATGGAGAATCCCTGTCCCACCCTACGTGATTTCTTTATAACGCAGGTGCCTGTGCGAGAGCCCGTTTTATAGAATAGGACTCAGCGAGTTCCTGTGGAACAAGGGGCGAGAAGGAAGGCTTAATAACCTCCTCCCCAGCTGGGCAGGTGCGGACAAAATCAGGTGCCCAATCTTTTTCGGCCAGCAAAATGTCATCTACCATAACTACATGATCCCAAAAGATTGCGTGTATAGTGCGTTCAATGTCTCCTTCCAATTGTAAAGTTACTCTATATACCCTATCGGGTTCGGAGACACGCATATCTGCTGTTTCTACTTGGATGAAGTCATCAGTTGCTTTCACCTCCAGATGCTCTAGAAGATTCCGGCGAACTATTGTGACCTCTGCCGCGCTGTCTAGCAGTGCTAGAGCCCATTTCTTGTTCTTCAAGAGAACCCTCTTCCTGAGTGGCATGTCTAACTGAGACCGCTGCCACTTTTTTCTTTTTAAACTGTTGTTTAAGTTAAATAGGTTTCTCTTCCTTCTTGACAGAAACCTCTGAAGAGCGTTGTGATTCCTGTCTCGGTTTTACGTACTCGGTTCTCCGCTCTGACCGCCCACCTCTCTCATTTCTCTTTTCCGATGAGTCCTGAAAGGAACGAGATTGGCGTGTATCAGTATATTGATATCTATCAGGCGTTTTTATTTTATCTCTATTCCTGAGATTATACCTATTCTGCAGGGTCTCCGTACGTGGAGATTCTCCCCTTTCTTTTTTAGGTGTTTGTTGTTTTTTCTCCCAGCGCTTCTTAGTACCCTCAGGTTGTTGTTTAGTATTGTCTTTATTACTTTTTCCCTGAAATTGAGGTTTTTGCGGTCTAGCCCCCAGGCTATCTCGACCGATACTAGAATATGCTTCTGCTATTATTTTAGGCAGTTCCCGCTCCTGATCTTGTTGCGGAACATCGTGAAGACGCATGCGCACTGCAAGTGCAACTGCTTCCCCTTTAAGATTACTTAGGATAATTGAAGAAACCATGGCAAAGTTGCCCTTTAGTTGCATTCCTAAATCTAAGGCCGGGGCAGCCCCGTATTCATCTTGAATTTGCTTAAGCACTTCCGGTAAATTGGCTAGTGTTGGTGTACCGTGTGCCGTTGTATAGAGCGAAGCAAACACCGTGCCCCATGTATTGCAATGTTCCACTGTGGGAACCATTCCAAAGGGTAAACACATAGTTAATATTCTATGTTTGTCCTGAGTTCCCGTATGGGGAAATACCGCCTCCAGCGTGATAATTTTTTGTGCCAGCCAAAATGGAGTCTCCTCCCGTTTTGCTGGGACTTTACCCATACTAGAGTGTACAGTCACCGGATTGATACCTGGTGTTCCTGCGTGTGGTTGTGCTGGAGCAGCACGTGCTGGGTTTGTATTTAGTGTCTGCATTACAAATTGTACTAATCGTCTATATATGGCTGTTAAGTCAGTATATAAGCGTCGAAACTCAGCCACCGCCATATTTGCAGCCGCAGGATGAGGGGTATATGTGGCCAATAAAGGTCAGGTAGGACCATCATTACTTAGTGGACCTAACCTTACTGGTAATATCGTATGGGGTGGGGCGCCATCAAGCCAATTATTAAGTTCTTAATAAGATAGAGGTATTTCTAAATATGCGTACGCCCTGTATTGTCCAGGAGCGTTCGCTACTGTATATGTATGGAATGTATTTGTGTTCCCATCAACTGCTGGAAATGTGACCCAAGAGTAAAAAAGTTCTGTTCTATAGGCTGCGTGGGTGTCCACCACAAACATGACTGGACCACCCTGGACCTTAAGGCTGTGTGCTAGCAAATGTGCTGTGAGCGGTTGTCTCATGTTAAGAGCTATTTGTACAACCTGGGGATTCGCCATTAGAAAAGCACCTAGAATTCAGAGAAGGCACACCAAGATGGGTTTTTGTCCTTTTAAGGTTCAAGCTTGAATAACCACCCGCTGTAAATCGGGTTAACTGCACGGCGGTGGTGGAAATCCTCAGTACCACAGATGTCTCCGTATACGGAACCGAGGGATCATTATATTATATGAGACCGAGATATACCAGTGGACCCGAAAATTAGAGCCTGACCAAACGTTGGCGGCACCATGTCACGTAGGCTCTCATTCTCCTAATGAGACTACTGGATTTTGAGCGGCAAGATCGTTCACAGTGTGGGGGATTAAGTCTGACCCACGGTGAAGGACCCTTGTCACTCTAAATCCGGGTTTTGCTCCGGCTGACTATCAGTGCCTCATCTCCCCCAAAGGGAAGAGACAATCGGGCAGCCAAGCGCATGACATCTTGGTACTTCTCAGGGAAGTCGTGGTCACTCAGGTCACAACCGGTTCTCTCATACACGGTACGGCTCATATATAAATGACAAAGCAGTTTAAGTTTTAAAGATTGGTTTAAGAAAACGTCTGCATTTTAGATAGCAAGGCGTGAGCTGCAATAACCAGAACTACACAACACAGTAGGATTAAAATAGTAACGATGAGAGTGAAGCACAAGAATAAGGCTACTAGATTAGGTTCTATCTAAGTTATATTCTGAGCACATTATGTAAAGCTCTAAGCCTGCCTTTCAAGTTCCCCTGGGAGGACATCAACCCTCATACCTGAGCAAAGGTCTGTAATCTGCATCAGCATCTGCAACGGGGCAGTCAGCATCTAGTTGTAGGTTCCTGGTCAGAATCTCCCGCTGACCTGTACTAGGACTAGGAAGTGGTTTTATAACTAACACGCAGATGTTCGAAGAAAATGTCCCTACGTAAGGATGCGTATTGTCTACGAACACTAGAGACTAAACTTCTACCACGTTTACCGGCAATGTACCAGACGGTAGCCTTGACTGAAGCACAGGGTGAGCAAGAATGCATTGTTTGAGAACACAGTGCTGAACTAAGCTAAACAGTGTGATAGAAAGAAATAAAACAAGACCGTAAAACTGGTTATTTTAAAATAACAGCGCGAGGCTGAATAAAATGTATCTAGGGCAAAGTGCACAGAGGCCTAATATGTTAACCTAACGTGCATGAAGCTATAATAAAAATGGCTACACTACAGGACCATAATAGTGAGAGGATAACCCATGACTATGCTCTCCCTCTGTGCGAGGTTCTGCTCAACTGCTGCAAATGGACTGCAAACATCCTAGTAATGCTGCTGCAACTGGATCCAAAGTGGCTGGAAAATATGCCACTGGGCAATTCACATCGCCATGAGTCTGAGTCAAGACAGACAAAGAACATGCATCATGTTCATGATAAAACAGTAGAAAGGGTTTAGTGTAGACAGGCAATCCTTAAGCTGGAGCTTGACACAAACTTTCTTTCAGATCATTGAATGCTTTCATACAAGCTGCATCCATCGGTACAGGACCAGAAACTTCTCTATGAGTCAGCTTCTGTAACAGTTTTGAAAGTACTGAAAAATTTTGAATCCACCGGTGGCAGTAGCCAACCATTCCTACAAACATCCTCACATATTTTTGGGTACTCTGTATTTGCATTTCTAAAATTGTAGCTACTCTCTCTCTTGAAATGTTCCTTGTTCCTTTTTCAATCAGATGACCCACATATTTCACCTCTTTCTGACAGTACTGCAGTTTAGCAGAAGACACTTTATGTCCATTGTCTCCCAGGAAATTTAACAAGGCAATTGTACCATATATACACCTTTCTTTTGTCTTGGATGCAATTAACAAATCATCAATGTATTGCACCAATGTTGACTGATGAGGCATATAATGATTCCAAATTCTCTTTCAAGATCTGGTTGAAAATGGATGGTGACTCTGAAAACCCTCGTGGAATGCTACACCAACAGTAGACCTTGTTCAGAATTTTTTTTTAAAAAGATAATCTGCTGTACTCGTCAAGAGGCATGAAAAAGAATGCTTGACATAGGTCTATCACAGTAAACCATTCAGCATCGCATGGGATCTGAAACATAATTACAGTTGGATTTGGCACACCCGGACAACATTTGACTATGATTTAATTTATTTTTCTCAAATCCTGGTTTTTGCAGACCCATTATTGGTGACATGGACTGCTCAACACTTATTTTAAAATTCCTTTCTCCACAAACTTCTCTATTAATGGTTTCACATCCTCAATTAGCTTAAACTGACATTGGATGTTGTGAGTTCTGAGGAAAAACTCCATTGCCTTAAATGGGACTTTAACTGGTTCTACTCATTTTATTACCCCAATGTCCTTCCCTGAAAGATCCCAAATTCTAGACTTAACAGTCCTCTGTAAATCAACAGGAAGTTCTTTCACTTTAAAAACTGGAAAGAAACAAATCAAAGGACATTCTTCTACTACTGTCTCATTGTTTCCGGTCTCATCAAAACTAATCAATGGAAACCCTTCTGTCAATTATGGCTCTTTATCAACAGTAATTATAGGGTTGTCCGCACCATCACTATTTGTCTGAATTTCAATACCTTCATCTAAATAAGTGATTGAACATCTAATTTTGCACAACAGATCCCTTCCCAGTAAGAACACAGGACTTGAAATGCAGGCCACAAACTTGTGCATACCCCTAAATTGCCAATTTTAACCAAGACTGGTTCTGTAATTGGGTTTGTCAAATATTGATTAGCAACTCCCACAATCTGAACTGTCTTCCCGATTAAGGTAAATCTGGAAACTCTGCAGATATCACTGTGAAACGTGTATCTCCAGTGTCAACCAAAAAGGAGACTTTGTGACCATATATTTTTCCCTTTACATAGGGACCTTTCTGATTCACTTCTAAAGAAGCAGCCAACATACATTCTTTCTCATCTGAACTATCCGATCAAAACATGATTTATTCCATCCTCACTGTGTGAAGGAAATTGGTGGCTGCATTATTACTCTGGTTCATTTTCTGACTTGTGACCACCTGAGAAAGCATCACCTGTTGCTGATCTTATAGGAGACTATGGTACTGTAATTGTGTAGGCATTTGAATTTGTTGTGCCATACTTTTACTGGCTCTTTATTTTGTAATATTTATACAGGAGAAATATCTGAACCTTTCCTCAACTTTTCTCTTTTCTTGACCCATCTGCCTTCCCATTTTTCTAGAGCTCTCCAAATTTGTACTCTCTTGAGTAGCTTGTAAAAGGAGTGTTTTTATCCCTGCAGACCTCATGTGTTCAAAAGCTTCATCTTCAAAATGTAATCTATAACTTATTTTCAAATGTTTCGTTTTTGTAAGATCTATTCCAGGTTTATCTGCTATCTCTTGTAGCTGCTGATGTACTTCAGCTGCTCCCTCTGTAATTATTGGACACAAGCATCTCAATTCTGCTTCAGTGTAAGACTCGAGCCTATTTACTCCCATCGTCACTTCAAGAACCTCACATGCTTCCATCAACAATCTTGTCCAATTTATAAATTCCCTTTCTTCGGATCAATTATCTGAACACTATGGGCCAGATGTAGCATTTTCCAATTTTGCAAATCGGAATTTGCGAGTCAGTGTGATTCGCAAAATCGGATGCAGTACGGTGCCTCAGACACCGACTGCGAGTCGCTATGGGGTCGCAAAGACCCACCTCATTAATATTAATCCAACCCCATAGCGAGTCCCTGCACTCACAGGGATGGTGGCCTGCTGAAGTCAGCAGACCTCCATGTCTGTGACTGCTTTTTAAATAAAGCATTTTTTATTTTTATTTTGCAGCCCGTTTTCCTTAAAGGAAAACGAGTTGCAAAATAAAAAAAATAACGAAACCATTTGTTTTTGGTTTTTCAGAGTAGGAAGTGGTCCATTGGACCACTGCCTGCTCTGAAAACCCCTTTTTGGCAACATTCACAAAGGGGAAGGGGTCCCATGGGGACCCCTTCCCTTTTGCGAATGGGTTACCACCAGTGTGACACTGGTGGTAACTGCGAAATGCTTTGCGACCGCATTCGCGGTCACAAAGCAATTTAGCATAGCAATGCGAGTCGCAAAAGGAAGGGAACACCCCTTCCTATTTGCGAGTCTCATTCACAATTTGCGAGTCGGTACCGACTCGCAAATTGTGAATGAGCATCGCAAACAGCATTTTGCATGGCGCAAATTGCGATTTTTGCAGTTTGCACCATGCAAAATGTTTGCTACATCTGGCCCTTAATTCTTCTACCCACACTGTTAATTGCTGTGCAGTCAAACCCTGCAATGAAATATTACCATGTTGTTTACTCAGCAACTGCTGTTGGATTGAACTAGCAATTTGAGGAGTTAACATTTTCAGCTCAGAACCATTTTGTGACCTTGCCAAATCTAAATTTCTAATAGGGGGTGAATCTAATAATGACCTCAATTTATTTAAATTCTTTCTTATAGGTGAAGTTAACCTAATGTTTTCATTCTGGTTTTGAACTCTTTGGTCATCTGCACTTTTATTGCCTTGAGCAATTAAAGGTACAGGTGGACCAATTGTGACAGGTATTTGACACTGCATCTGGATTTAATCTTGCTCCTACATTTTTTTGTTTGTGCAACACTAGTGTTCTGACCCCTTAAAACAGACATGTCAGTCTACGCATTCACCAAAGGAGTAAACTATGGAATTTTCTGTGGTTGCATTTATGGCAGCAATAACAGAGTTGGTTCTATCTGAATCAAAATCAGCTCCTGTAAGGTTTGCGCTGTGGATACTACTAGATTAGTAGCTGTGTTCATGATTGATACATCTGGGTAAATCCTAGGAACACTTGGTTGTGGCAGCTGTCACTGCACTGACGACACACTCGGCAGAGTGAAGCTGCTCATCATTGTATTTGTGCGAAAGGGCTAGTCTGTACTGAGCTCTGGTTCATGTTAGGACTAACCTGTACAGAACTCTCAGTCATATTATTCTGTATAGGGCTCTGCACTAAGTTCTGTATTGGACTCTGTGTCACTGTAACTGGTATTGGTGCAGTAGGGTATGTACCACTTGTACTCAGATCTTCTTGAGCCACATAAGGTGGTGGATGATTTCTCAATATCTTTAAAATAAACTCTCCATCGTCCGATTCTACATTATCAGTCAAAGACTTTTCAGGCTCTTCTGATTTCTGCTGTTCGCCTGGTGAAGAGAGACTCTTTTTAGATTTTTTGGAAGCCTTCTTTGCATCTTTCTCTCTGTCTTTAGAAATAGCAGTAAATGACCTGATACCTTGTAAGGTATTTAATCTCAACTGTCTTTGGTCATTATCCAACCTAGATTCTACCAGTGACTTGTCTGCTTTTCTCATTATTTGCTCAAATTTCAATGCCTGTTGTTGTGTAGCTACTAGCTCCCAAATCACGAATGCTTCGAACTGAGCTGTTCTTGGTGGAGGTCTTAGACCATACATCACCTGTCTTAGATTTTCCAAAATTCTCAAATTAAATCTTAAATTTTCAGGAAACGTCAAACACCCTTCTTTCTCTGAAATCTTAATCCAATGTTTTAACCAAAGACATGCTCCGGTGCCTTTCTTTTCAATTACAATGTATGCCGGAGTACCTTCACGGGGACACATTTCTCCTTGCCTAGCCACAATATACTCATCTTCTCTAAGTTCACTTTTTAAAGCCTTGAAAAACTTCATTTTCACAATTTGTTTCCAAAAATTAATAATCAGGAAGTGATCTTTAATCCCACAATCCTCTTCGTCTTCCTTCTCAACCAATTGCGCTTCACAGTTGTCCACCAATCCGTGAGCGACCTTTCTGACTAACCAACCTATCCCAGTGCAGCACAATATGAAGTCACACTTACACACAGCGGTTTAAAAGTCTTTAGGCTTGTCCTCCTAAACTCAAGACCACTCAAAACTAATGCAAAGTGTTTGCAAGCACTTCACAAAAAACATAAACAAATCTGTCTATTTCCAGATATAGGGTAACCACAATCGCTTCAGGAACCTTATGGAAATTTTCACTGACAGTCTTTACACTCCTGCAGCTATTTCTTTCTTTATCAGTTCCCCAGAGTCACAAGCAAAAATCGACCCGCAAATTTTACTCTCAACTGATCAATGGATACTGTCCTGGTGCACATAGGAGTCGCTAAATCTCAGTCGAAAAGACCTCACACTCGACTTGACTCACAAACTGAGCTTGCCAACCACGCCCAGTTGGCCCACTAAATAGAGAAATTACAACAAAAACCAAGTGTCTCAATACACTTTTCAACATACTCAGGAGTCTTAGACCTACCCTGTGAGGTCCGTATAACAACAACAACGTGTACAGTTTTGAGCACCAAGTGCCACACACTTGAGAAGTTCGCCAACTTCCCACTCTAATACTTCAGAGTGCGCCGACTCCTTCTAAAATATAATTTGGAGTACACAGACCCCTTCTTCAACAACATTTGGAGTATGCCAACTCCCCTAAGATATCACCAACAACTCATCATCTGCAAATTAGCTAAAGGTGCGCAAGCTCATAATCTACTTCATTCTTGCTAACAATAAAATGCTGAGAACACTCCCCATCAGCATAGGCAAACTCCAAGGACCGGGAAAAGTCACTTTAGGCATTTAGGGACACATCTTCTCCATATAATACGATGATTCAAAACAATAACCAAAAAAAAATCAAATTGACTTCCACAATCTCTGACATCATTTAAAGAGACACTAACCATCAAATTCTGCTACCAAAACTGTTAAAACAGAAATCTCTGCTATATTTTAGTAAGAGCAAAATAGATAGCGGATTTCACACTTTAGGTTGATAAACGTATTGTGCTGCTTCAAAGAAAACGTCAAATACATCAAGTACAATTCTAGATAATACAATACACATCTTTATAAAGTTAATAAAGAACACACCATGATCAATGAGACCATGAATAATCACACCAGTTTATTAAGAACCTAACATGTTTATTTCCCTATATTAACAAAGCTAAGGTCACAAATATTAATCTCAAAATCAATTGATACATATAAAGAAACAATACAGGCTGGTTGAGTCAGCGAATTAATCTAAGCCTAATCAACGCAATGAGAATTATTATTTCAATAGAGAATACACAAATTAATAGCAATAGTATTTGAGCAAGAGAAATTGAATACATTGAATCAACAAAGCAAATGTCAGTAACTGTTCATAAACATGAGAGTAATACTTCACTAACCACTGATTAGCATTAGCATGTTGGGCTTCATGAGGAAGTTCCAATAACACAAATTTGGAAAAACACTTATCTATGACACTATAAAAATAAGCAGCAGTTGGTACCTGTAGAACAAAAGACAGAGAATAAGACATTGGGCCATATTTATACTTTTTGACGCAAAACTGCGCGCCGCAGTTTTGCGTCAAAAAATTTACCGCCGGCTAACGCCATTTCGTAGCGCCGTGCGGGCGTCAAATTTATACTTTGACGCACGGCGGCGCAATCAACAGGTGGGAGTCAATATTTTTGACGCACATCGCGGCGTCAAGTCATAAAGGAAAACGATGTTAACGCGGCGGAAATGACTGTGGGTCGATTTACGACACCGCAACCCAGATATGCGCCGTTTTTTGACGCAATAGCGTAAAAAAAAACGCAAACACTGCAAGTGCACCAGAGGAGAGCCAAAATGGATCCCAGATGCCACTACAGACCCCAGGAAGATGACAGCAGACCAGGAACCAGCCAGGACGATCCATACAAGAACGAGGACATTTATAGAAAGAAAAGAAAGTGTCGCTTCAGTGTAGAGGAGCAGGATATCCTGGTTAAAGAGGTGACGGAACACCAGCACCAACTGTTTATCACCTCAAAGCTGCCAATCAGTAGGAGAGAGGCCATATGGCAACAAATTGTTGACAAGATCAACAGTGTGGCTGAAGTACGCAGGACAGTCACCGAGTGTAAGAAACGCTGGCATGACTGCAAACGCAGGACAAAGGAAAAAATGGCCAGGAACAGGAAGGCAGCACTGCAGACTGGAGGCGGGAGTCCAGTACACCAGGAGGCCCTGCACCACATGGAGGAGATGGTCGCAGCCGTCATCCCTGAGGAGATCGTCACAGGGATTCAAGGACAGGACAGCGCAGACTACCACAAGACAACACACATGCAGGGTAAGTCGCATGGGGAATTAAAATGCAATAATGTTGACTGTAAGCAGGGGGGGAAATACCTACTACACATTGCATGTAAGTCATCATATACATGGAGTGGCATGGGTAAAGGGGCACGGCAGGGGGGCATGGCCTGCACAGACAGAAGCTGGGGCAAAACATTACACTACACCAACAACAGTCCTTTGGGGGCATGCTGTCATGCCAACAATGGAGCAAAGGGAAAGCCTCGATAGGAGGGAAGGCCACTACGTCAAACTTACATCCTGGCACTCGTCAGCCAACATATTGCCTACATTAACTAGGGCCCTATTAGCAATCCTCTAGCCAAAACGACAACTGCAATGTAACTGCCACAACAGTTGACACTACCACCTCTGATCTGTGTGCAGCTCAAGTAGCCAATGGCAGTAACCTCCCCATGGAACATACATACCTAAATTAGTGGGTGAGGATGACATCTGCAACAATCTCCTGAAACAAGACAAAGGCCCCAGTACACGCAAATGTCAATGCCCATAGGTGTCACAAACATCAGCCAATGTAAACAACAATAGGAGTGACACAGCACTAAGGACACACCCATGCTGCATATGTCAGGGTCCTTCCCGTGCCTGGCAAACAAGGCAACATCACAAAAGTCATACTGCTCAGACAACAGGATTGAGGAGGGGACACATGGAACTGGTCACTGAAATGCACCTGCATAGTCAGAGGGGGAAATAGGACACTGATACGACTATCAGGGCAATCCAATGTAACACACATTACCCACGAGCAGAAGAGAAGGTCAATTTATTAGAGGACTTGATATGTCAAGAGGTTAATGTTCGGACTAAGCTAGAGGCTTTTTTGGAAAATCGCAGTAAGTTAAAATGGGAAGCTAGCCGATATGCTCACCATGAATATGGAGAAGGTTGCAGTAAGCTACTAGCATGGAAGGTTAATTCAGACCTCTCTAAAAGATATATTTCAGCAGTCAAATCGGACAATACGAATCAGACTTGTGTGGAGCAAGAAGAGATTGAGGGGGCATTTGTATCTTTTTTCCAAGACGTATACTCAGAAAGCCTGGTTAATTCAGACGAGTCGATTAGTGATTTTCTAGAAAAATTACACCTTCCAGCTCTAGAAGATTCTGAAAAGACCCTATTAAATTGTAAAATAAATGAGGCTGAGCTTATTGAAGGCATAAAAGCGTTAAAAAAAGGAAAGGCCGCTGGTCCAGACAACCTACCTAATGAATTGTACAAGGTCTTGGGGGAAGTTATTAGTCCATTTTTATTAGAATTATTTAATTCTATGCTGGTTGAGGGGGCTCAGACGCCTAAATCCTGGAGAGAGGCTATAATTTGTCTAGTTTTAAAGCCAGGTAAGGATCCAATGTCTTGTGCATCTTACAGACCCATCTCCCTGTTGAATGCCGACTACAAACTTTATACAGGGATTTTAGCCAGGAGATTAGGGAGTGCCATAGGCAATCTGATTCATACGGATCAAAAGGGTTTTATGAAAGGGAGGTATCTCCAGGATGTAACACATGAGTTATTTGCTGCAATAGACCTGGCGGAACAAGAAAAGACCCCTCTGGCGATCCTGACTTTTGATGCAGCAAAGGCCTTCGATCGGGTCAATTGGTCTTTTTTGAGGTTAGTGCTGGAAAAAGGAGGCTTGGGATTTCCTTTTGTTAGGACAGTCAGGGAATTGTATAGATGCCCCTCAGCGAGAATTCTGGTCAACGGCCAGTTATCACAAGAATTTAGGATTTGGCGGGGTACGCGACAGGGATGTCCATTGTCTCCCTTGCTTTTTAACTTATATATTGAGCCTCTGGCAATTTCTCTTAGGTTAAGTAAGGAAATTATTCCATTTCAAAGTGGGGACTGGGAAAAAAAAGTAGCACTATATGCGGATGATCTTATGCTATACACCAAGGATGTTAGTTCTACCCTACTTGCGTTCAATACTTTGATGGAGCAATTTGGTAAACTTTCTGGTTACAGCGTAAACACAGAAAAGACAGAAATAATGTGTTGGAATTTGACTCATGCTTCTCCTTTAGTCAAACAAGAGATCAGATATTTGGGTATTCGATTAACAAATGATCTAAATGAGGTACCTAAACTAAATTTTAACATAACATACAGAGAAACCAAAAAATTGCTAAAGAAGTGGGCCGCTCTCCCTCTTTCCATAATTGGAAGATCCAACATTTTGAAGATGTGCATTCTCCCAAAATTCACCTTTTTATTCAACACTATTCCATTAGAGTTTAAGAACTGCTGGTTTAAAAAACTACAGGGGGATTTATCCTCGTTTGTATGGGCCTCTAAAGGAGTAAGGATCTCGTGGAAAAAGATGAGTAGAAAAAAAGAGTGGGGGGGCATTGCGTCTCCAGATTTCTTCAAGTATTATCTGGCATTTCAATTAAAAAACATTAGAAACCTATTGAATAAGAAGTCAGAATATGATCCGGCGTGGAAAGCCTTAACGGCACACCTCGAGGAAAAAGCAGATCATTTTCTATATAAATTCGGCCATCCTAAGTACTTCAAGAAGGTACGCTTGAAGACACTCAGACATGCATGCAACATTTGGATGTACTTTCGGAAGGTGCTAGAGATACCCTATTTTTGCAGCTCTGCCCCCATTTGGGATTCACCTGGTACTCCTGAATGCCTTACTGATAAATTATCAATTCCTTTGAGAGTGAGTGGGATTGTAAGATGGGGCCAGATAATGGAAGGACCAGAACTGTTAAGCTGGTCGACACTTTATGAAGGGACTGGAGGGACAGTCTCCAAATTCAAGTATCTTCAGATAGCTAGTTGGGTTAAATCGCAACAAACAGGAGAAATAGGAAGGAATATATGGGAAGGGAAATTAAACCAGAAAATCATTAATAAAGAAGTTGCTCTGTGGTACCATGCCCTGTTGGAAGCAACAAGGGATGGGACATCCCTTCCCTTGTTGAAGTGGGGGGGGATCTTTCCAACGCTAGATGTGAAATCTTTATGGTATAGGTCCTGCTCAGAATTGTGGTTCACGACCAGCCCGGCAGAGTTGAAGAAAAACCATTTGTTCACACTTCTTAGGGTTTACTGGACGCCGGCCAGATTAACAGCTATCGGGAAAACTCAGAAAAACTGTCCGAGGTGTGGTGACAATAAGGCAAACGATATACACATGTTTTGGCAATGTTCAAAGTTGTGGGAATATTGGGAGGAGATAGGAAACACTCTAAAGATAATATTTAATGTGAACGTAAAATTGGATCTCTCTATGGTGGTGTTTGGGGTCAGTGAACAGGGTATGAATTATCAAAAATTGTCAGCACATCAGGAACACCTGTTGTTTGTGTTAATACTTTTGGCTAGACGAGAAATTTTTCGTAAATGGGTTGACCCCTTTCCCCCCCGTTCTAAGGATTGGCGAATATCTGTAAATCGAATGTGCATAATGGAACAACGAGGTCCCCTTTCTAGAAGGGATAACTTCTGGATGAATTGGGAAAATGTCTACCAATAGTATATTATTTCTCCTTTTTTTTTTTTTTTTTTTTATTGTTTTTTTTTTTTTTTTTTACTGTTTTGCTGTCTGGTCTCCTCCTCGTGCAACTTAAGTCCAATGATTAGTACTCCCCTTACCCAATACTGGGCGATGCTTTGGTTATGACTAGGTTTCATAGAAAATAGTATATCCTGGTTGATGGCATACGATTGGGAGAATAATAAAACGTAAACCAAACGGGACGACCCAAGGGTTACGTTTCCCCCGTCCGGTACCATTTTTCTTCTACCAAGCATGGGTGATAATTATGAGGACAAAAAAACAAAAAAAAAACCACACATTACCCAACATCAGCAGGACACATTAACAATATCAACATCCATATCACATCATAACATTGCCATTCATAGGATGTGCTACATGTCAATTACATTTAAGTCAATGTGAACGATCAGGCATTGGGGCAGGTCCTGAGAGTCAATTGTGCTGCCCGGAACATCAGAACACCCACAGCCAGTTAAAGGTCTCACCATGAGAATGGATATACACGGAGGGTCGAGTAGGACAAAAAGGTGGCTATTCTCTATTTGGTATAAAGCAACACCTAGAGGCGATGAGGCTGACAAGTCTGATAACTCAATAACATACATGTGACACACAGGTGGGCCATAGGCCTATAACAAAGCCCATCTGAAGGACAGCAGATACCAATACCAAACAAGATCACAAAGTGAATTCATCAAAAGGCAGGCACGTCACGTCAAAATTGTCACAACACAGACACACTAATTGTACCCTGTTTCATTGCAGAGGAAGATGGATCACCTGGCGATATGCCTGTCCCAGATTTCCCTGATGACATGGATGACGAGCCCATAAACATTCCCCAGGAAACCATCCAAAAGGTCCTTGAAACCCTCCAGACCCCACCTTCAGTCACAAGGAGGAGCACAGAACAAGCAGCCATCACAGAAGAACCACCCACCACCCCAATTGCAAGACCTGCCAGCTCCAATACAGCTGAGGACTCTGACGACACTGGCACCAGCTTTGAAAGAACTGTAGTCGGAGTACAGCGGGAGCTGGCCAAGGAGGGGCGGGTGGGGATGCAAAATATGGCAGCCAGCCTTGAGGGGGTGCGCTTGTGCATGATTTCATCTGCAGATCAGGCAGCAGCTATGCAAGCCCTAACATCCATACTGCAAGGACTACAAGAAACTGTCAAGGAATTCACCACTGCAGTAAGGGAGTTGCCACAACCCCTCGCACCCCAAACCTTCCACTGCATGCACGAATGCAATCATGACTCCCTCAGGGCTGACCTGGCTGCCTACCATCGTGATGTGGCTGCTATTCTCAAAAACCAGCAGACCCTCCTTGCTGCAGTACTGCCCTTAAGACCTTCACAGGGAGCAGTAACCGGGATGTCTGACTCCACGTCTTCTAACACTGAGGTGTGTGTTGCCCCTTCACAACCAACAACAACAAGGACAAAGCAGGCAACACACACATCAGAAGAAGAAGACATGGAACAGATCACATTCACACGGAAGAGTACCCGGAAGCACCATGGCCTACTTTGACCAAGGTCCTACGTTTTGTCAAATGCCAGTCTTACTACAACTATACTCAATGACTGTTCTGCTAACCACTGTATAACTTGTCAGCATTGCCAGTGAATGTCTCTCTCCTACTAATCGGCAAATCCTGTCCCTCTGCACTGTCTGTAACATCCCCCCAGCATGTCAGGAGCATTATCCACACCCCTTCTGTGGGATCACCATGTAAGATTGCAGTAGAACGGACTCAGCAAACATTGGCAATGTACATATTGCACTACAGCACCTATCAATAAATTGCACTTGCACACCAAATATGTCTCTGTGTAATTTGACACATCAACTGAGCAGTAGATAACACAAATGTGCCTGTGTGACAACCATGTAGCTTGTCAATACAACTGTCCTGACATCATGTAGTCAGATACATCTGTGCAGTGGCCAGGATTGCATCATAGCCTGCCCATCCTGAGGAGAATAACTGATGAAGGGAGAAACCACACACAATCATGCTGTGTTGTACAGAATAATGCTTCATCAAGAGAAATCAAAGTCAACTAATAGTGGCTGATAAATGTTGTCACCATGCAATACTAACACATTGAATTATGCAGTCTAATCTAAGCAAACACTACAAAACACAGCATCAATCAACCTTTCTGAGTAAACATCCAAATAGGTAATCATGCTGAATTTTAGCACAAATGATCAATGTCAGTTATGAAGACAAGAAGACAAGAGTGTTAACAAGACCTCATCTTCAAAGATGTCCCTGAACATCACACTGCAGTCCGACCTAAAAATTTCCCCACAATACCAAGTCTGGAAGCACACTTTGTGACGTAGAAAACATACTCATCGACACAAATCCTTTGTGCTCCATGTCAACTCCGATTGGTGGTTCTAACAAATGGTGGATACTTACCAAGGTAGCACAGGTTTAGCTTCCATTTTACACCTCAGTTTGTTTTGGTTTGTAGCATAGGACACAAATGTCATAGAACAACAATCACCTACACTGATGGCAAGGCCATGATCAAGTAGCAGTTAACACATAATGCAAAGGGTTATCTATATATTTATTCATAACTAATCACACCAGAGGCAACTAAGGGAAAAGTCATACCTACACTAATCTAACCTGACTACTCATTACCCACAACTGTCCCTAACTAACCTAAGCTAAACTTACTCTACACATATAACGAATCGATCTAAACATCAACCCCCCACCCACCATTATGAGACAGGACACATGCAGGACAACACATACTAACCTACACACATACTATACTATCCTAAACAATCATATATTTTTTTGTACATTTTTTGATTTTTTTTAAAAATAAATATTTTTCTTTATTTTTTAAACACACAGGAACCCCAACATTGACCCCCCCCCACCCACCCACACACTTAATAATGAAAAGTAGAAAGAATCAGGAACCCCCACCCTCCTCCCTAACACTAACTAAGCTAACAACCTATACTAACCTAACACTAATCCCCCAAGCCCACTAATCATGATAACAAGGAAAGAGGAGGGAGGGGAGGGAATTATGTACATTGAACATATCAGTCCTAGAGGTTGGCCCTCCGGAGGGTCCGCCTGATAGACCTGACCTGCTTCTTGATGTAGGCCACATCCTGGCTAAGCTTGTCCACCTTCCTCATAAATTTGTCCATTTTGCGTTCCAAAGCCTGGAATGCCGCAGGGTCGATTGGAGGTGCTGCTGCTGTTTGGGTCCCGGCAGAGGTGCTCTGTGTGGGTGTTGAGCCTAGCCCACTAGACTGTCCTGCAGCTGTCACACTGCTGGGTCCTGGTTGTGCTGCAGAGGCATGGACAACTGTCCCCGCTGTGGCTGGGGCCACTTGGGGAGAACCAGTGGTTGTGGTGGTGGTGGCTGTACTGGGCAACGTTGGGCCACCCTGTGGTGAAGCCCACCATGCTCTGGAGGCCCGATCCGACTGGTATTTACGGGCCATCCGTCGGAACCCCGACTGCACCAGCAGGATGTGTCGGTACCTCATGGCCCACCTCTCAAATTCATGCCTCTGTGCGGCACTCATGTTTGCAGCTGTGAAGACAAAGGGCAACTATTTACTAAAGGAACTGCATTGTGTGGAATAGCACAAGTGGTCAATCTGACAATACATTTACTGTACTGGTAACAGCTCATATCACCATACAGATCATTGAAAGTCTCAGAGGAAGTACATGGGAAGCCTGCATACAAAGGTCATCTCACACATAGCATATACAATAATCTACATGATGGGTAACAACTGCCAATAACTTGTCATCAAAGTACTTACATTTGCAGCTAACAATCATGCTGCACCTCCTCCGCCTATTGCCTGGACTACATATGTCAGTGTATGTGATAACAATCACAAACTTCAAGGTCTGCAATTTGTAATGGGATTTACTAGTATAGAACTCATGTGCCATAACTGAGTGTGTACACTAGGTTCAAAACCATATTTCATATAATCACAAGTATGTGTAACATACTGGTTGCTTCAGTCCTAGGTACCCTATTCACAAACCCATGCCTGTCTTTGAGGGGGGGTGGGAAGAACAACAAACAATCCCAAAATAGATGCACACCCAGGAGTGTATAGAAAGCTCAAAATGTGTTTGCCTCCACACACACACCACCAGTGAAGGGCTATCAACAAATTGGAGTCAGCTAAACCTTGTCCTATCCAAGGTCCACACGTGTCAAAATGTACTGACCTAGGCCAACATCACATACTTCCAGTGAGGCATATTTTTCTACAGACACAGAGGAGCAAGAACACCCATGATCATGAATAGCATGCACACCTAGGCCGTTGCACTCTAGTCCCACACACTTCTAGTACAACTTGTGGAAGTACATGCTCCCGGAAGATCTAACCTACAGTGTACTCAGTGCATCGTTTAATAGGGAAGCAGCAGATTTCAGACAAGCCATTTGCAGAAGCTATCTGGGAGAATGTCAGTCTGACATGCAGACTCAGTCCGAGACGAGTCCCAGTGCAACTCTTAAAGTAACTAGTGTATTCCACATGACTCACCCCATTTCCCATAGCGGGCCCTACAGGAATGGCCTACAGACCCAAGATCAGACAAATGGATAAGCATAGGTCAACTCAAAATGAAGTGATAACTGAAATCCCACTAATGGAACAAGACTAATGATTGGGCAGCGCATCAAACCTTGCAATCTGTTCAACACACAGTATTACATCACACATCACCAGCAAACACAAAACATACCACACATGTCAACACTCACTGTAGGTGTCGGGGTCCTCAAAATGAGCCACCTCTCCCACTGTGTACGGTGCAGGTCCACCTGTAAAGCATGGAAGGAAAATATGCTCAGAATCCGTGCACTGACAAACAATTTCAAATACAAACACAATGTGATAATCTGACATGAGTAATGAAACACTTTCACACATGTTCATACTGCATGGAATAATTCCTGTGCAACATTTACATAGGATGGGTCTCCTGCTACAGTTACACACACTTCTACACACATCCAGTGGCCCGGACTGTCATGTGGTGGCAAACATGCACCTCCATTAGTGTGCAGCAACAATATAGGTGTGTATTCATCTCATCATGTGCATCCAAGAGAGACATCCAAAAGCTGGTTACTTGAGGACTGCATGACCTGTCAAACAGCCTATGTGAACATGAAACATTTGTGATAGTTAGGTACATGGTACAGAGGGCCAGGTTCTTTGGCAATACCTCATGTTGTTACAGTTTCATAAATTGATGTGTCCAAACAATGGTGATTGGCACCAAACATAGATGTTTGTACCCTAGTCCATACCTTTGGACTGCCATCCCTATTCGGATTTTGGCACAAGTGACAATAAATACCTGTCTAATATGTTAGCTGGGGGCACCTGAGTCCTTTACAAATATGGTTCATGTTCAGATCTGCCATGTATCAATAAAATGTGAAGGAGCACATTTATCAAGAAGAGGCATGGCACTTCCGTGAACACTTTCCCTACACACTAACCAGACACACATGTGACATATGTGTGGGCCACATTGCTAACTTTAATTGACGTGAAGGCAGCACTCATTTTCAGCATCATGTAGGGTTTCAAATGTCAGTCTAGCTATAGCGTCAACGTATGTAGGTATGATGTTACTACATCCATACTTCACTGGCTATTGTGACCTGTAGAGTCCTGATTGCCTCATTAATGTGTCGCTTGTCTGACACAAAGGCGGCACTACATTACATTCTGCTACAAGCAACCTGTATGTGTGGAAAACATGAGCTGCCTGACTGCTAGCATTTGTCATCCTTCACATAGTGCATCAATTACCCTCGAAGTTTCCCTAGCATTACACACAGTCAGCTACTTATCTGGCAGATTGGGTACCAATCATCACATGTCACTACACAGCTTTAAATTGTGCACATTTACATGATCTGTACTCACCAACATGGCCACCAATCCTGATTCCCAGGTGGTCCAGCAGATCTTGCTCCCTGGAGATCAGATCAGCCCAGCGGTGCTTCAATTGATGGTCATTCCGTTGGCTCCCATACAGACAAACCAAGTGATGGCGCACCTTCCCCCACCTGACTTTTTGGGCCTCCGTGTGATACCCCTGTATCACCCTACCCCCAGCCTCCAGCATAAGTGGGAGGAAATGGCAAACCAGCCATATAAACCCCCCCAATTCCTCCTCACCCATCCTGTAAAGCCGTGGCCTACCAGACATTTAAGCACTGAAAAAGGGGAAAAAGTAGTAGAAAAAAAGAAAAGGGGGAAATGGGGAAAGTTAGAGTGAGGAAATACAAAGAAAACTTAACAAATAGAAGAGCCCAACTATCCCCTATATCACAGTACCCACAACAGACTCCCACAGACAATAAATACAACACTGGACTGGACAAATTTATACAACACAGACTCAGACAGTATTCTACAACAATATATTGATGACAAAACAACAAGTAAGATGGCACTCTGGACACAAAAGTACTAATACACAGGACAACACTTTGCACACAGCCACACAGTCTAGAATAATCAAAGACTGCAAAGTGAAAGTGAAAGTACACCCACTGTACAGAATCTGTAAACAGGATATCCTATTACATCACATCCTGCATAACATGGCCGCCGTTTTTTTCCATTATGCGTCATATTTTCACGCATACAGGTTGTGCGTCATATTTTTTGACGCACAGGAGTGCAGATAATGCAGAGTCAAAATATTTTTCATAATTGGGAATTAATATTTGTTTGCGGCATATTTTACAGTTCGAGAGGTGAAAATTAAGCTGCAGCCAATTATGATATCTATTTATGAAAAATATTTTTGACTCTGCATTATTTGCACTCCTGTGCGTCAAAAATTATGACGCACAAGCTGTATGCGTGAAAATATGACACATTATGACAAATATGTATTTCATTTGTCCAAATGAGAAATGGAATTTTGCATGACCAAACGGTGCTAAGTGATAAACTTTGGGGTTAGCTATAGCAAATGTCCCTTATAGGATGTATAGAAGGTATTCACAGTGCAATAGTAATGATTGGCCAGAATGGATATTACTCATAATTGTGCACATATGTAGGTAATTGCTGATTGCAAATTTCAAAATATGAAAGAGATACCAGGATGTATTCCTTAGCAAAATTGTGAGCACATGTATCAAGCTATTCCAAATTGCATAAATGGCCAATTAGGTAATGCAATTGTCGCCTAAACCTTTTTTGGGGGTAACCATGTCCTAATTACGAGTTAATGTAGCTAAAATGTGTTTCACTATTGACATGTAGGGCACACATGCGCCTTATGCATGTGTGTGCTTCACATGTGCATAAAAAATTTATATTTGGGGTGCAGCAGAGGGGGACTTAGGCCCCCAGCACCCTGGGGTTTGCTGTTCCTGACTTGCAACTTTATCCAAGGTTTTCCCAAATTCAGTAATGCTAAACCATTGGCAGCAGGCCCATGGAAGCAAATTGAGTATGATTCTCTGTTTGCTAATCTGTAATCCCATTTGCCCATTTGACGTTTGCCCTATTGATTCTTTGGAGAATTCTGACATACCATTTATCATTGATTTAATAGCAAAATCTCAACGTTCCTTATGTCATGATAGCAAATAGGTTGTTGATGTATGTGGCCCTTTATGCATTACCTGGTTTAGTGGCATGTTTCTTTCTTCCTGCTAGGTTACAACTGGGACACTACTGTGATAGGCTGCTTGCAACCATTTTGTTGATTGGATGGTACATGTACATGTGTGTGGTCCAATGTTGATCCAGTATCAACTGTTAAGGTGTATGTTGTCACTGTAACGTCCACGTCTCATCATGAGTTATTTGCAGCTAATCGTGTATCTAATGAGTATCGTTTGTAGATAAATGTGACAAAAGTCATTGAGGACATGGTAACCTACACGTTGATGGTCCCACCCTGTCACGGAAGACGTGTAATGAGACTTTCAACTGGGCAACCGTGGTGTGCTGAGTGAGAAAATGTCTCAGGTATCTGGATCCGGCATGTGTCATTGCAACATTTGTACTCAAGTTGGCCTCTGTGGATGGAAATGCATCAGGAAACATCATAGCCTCTGTGCAGAAGTAAATGGGTGGTATTCAGCACACACGACTCATCTCTATTATTTGAACAATGTTACTCAGCGTGTGAACTGTCAGGGTCCTCATATGTGTTGACTTTTCATGGACATTATCTGAGGTTGCTGGTTGTGCTGGAGGCCACGTACACCATCAAATGCTATGGGCCAGGTACACTGTCACACTTTGTATTAATGAGGCCCAGACAACGGAAGGGCCATGATTTAGCTATTCAAGGGCACTTTCACAAATATGATACAAATAACAGTCAGATGATGCAATACAATGTATTTGAGTATACATTGATGGGGCAAATGACAAATTAGCCTCTGAGGTACGAGAGGTTTTGGACAGCAAGTGTGGTCCATAGGTGGACACCAGGTATCTTTAGGGTGACCCACGGACAGGTGCCAATCAGGCTGACAGGATGCTGGGTCAATCAGGAGTCAGCTCTTTCACAAATTACATGATCAGTGGTCTGACTAGGACTGGTCAGAGGGAGGAGTAGACAGTTGACATGTCACACTGTGTATGTCCTGTGTTGTCTTGAAGGTGACACATGAACCCTGATAAAGTGTTACACGGCAACATTAGTAGCAATGCAAATGTCTACATCTATGCTGTAGGAGGCATCAGCAGGGACGGGGCATGTAAATTTGGGTGGTGTGCATGGAGGGGATCACTGGTGTGGCCTCCATCAGTGTCTCACTAGTCCTGTCGGATGAGATTTGCTTAAAAATGGCCTACAGTACCTTTCACACGAGAATCAATCTACAGGTGATACCAGGCCTTAAAAACTCCAAGTCAGTGTATTATATGAGCTGAGTTCCATGCAGTGAGATGGTACTGTGACAATGGTAGGCATAGGAAAGGGTGTGGCACACTGGATGACTCTTGTGAGTGTGTGTATGTAGATGAGGGAATCTCAGGGTACACATATCAGCATTCCAGGGACCTCTTCAGACAGGTGGGGTGTGACCAGCCACATGGGTGTGTAAGGTTTTTAGAAAAGGGCTGACATGTAGATGGGATGTGATGTGCTGGATGCTTGTCATATGTGTGGCACTTGTGCTGTGTATGTTCTGCTTATGTGTAACTCTAGTGACAGATAGTCATTGCAAAGATTGTAAGTAGTTGGAATTACTGCTGCCAAGAGTCTGGTAATACATTCCTGTTCCTGAAGCAAAAGCATGTCAACTGCCTGATGTATGAGGCCTGTTTTCCCCTAGTTGAGTGATGGTGTTTTAGTTGTGTGCCATCTGCTGCAATGAACCATGTTTCCTACATGTATGTGTGTAATAGGTGTGGTCCTCAGCTATTGATCTTCAAAGGTGAACTGTACAGGATGTCAGTCATTTACATTGTGTGTGTATGTGACCGTTGTATGATAGGCATTACATTTGTAGTCTATTTTTCTGTGTCCTGATTGTTATATCATTAATGCTCCATGAGACAACATTCTTCTTCTGATATTTAGAGCTAAAGGTGTGCAGAAATGAATAGCCAGACCATGATGTGGTGTTTGTTATCAGTGTTTATTTACAATAGTTCAATAAGTGGTGATGGTGATAATTATGAAAATAAATTGTTCACAATTTGTTGGCGCCTACGCACTCCAGCAGCCGTGTTTGGTTGTTCCCCCTCCTGTTGCAGGCCAGCATCCTCCTCTTCCTCATCTTCAGGCATGTATGGGTCTGGTTCGAGGAGGGGAATGTTCCTTTTGACACAAATGTTGTGCAATATTGCACATGTAAGGATGATCCTACAGACCATCTCGGGGGAATATAGTAGGCTACCACCAGTGATGTCGAGGCAGCGGAACCTTGACTTGAGGATGCCGAAGGTCCGCTCCACAATGCTGCGTGTCCTCTTATGGGCGTCGTTGTATGCCCGCTCTGCAGCAGTACTCGGGTTGCCAAATGGTGTCATTATCCATGGCTGGATGCCATACCCCTGATCAGCTGAAAGAGAAAAAGAATGGGATCATGTTGATGTAGCTTGCACTATTGAAAAGACCTTCAATGGCAGTAGTTGTCTTGTGTTGTCTATGACTATTTAGTGTACTAATGTGACATCCTATACTTGTAGGCTATACCATCTGCATTGTGTTGTTTCCTTGGCTGAGCAAGTGTTTGTCTGCTAACAATTTGTCATCAGTATATTTTGGGATTTTCAGTGCAGTGTGCCCTCCCTAGCATTGTGACTTGTGATACAGGTTTCCTTGTGTCTTCACTTGGGGTGAGAAGATAGTTCAATGTAGAGTTTAATTTATAAGTGTTGTTAGCACGTTCATATGAAAGTACCCTGGACATCCCATACCTTTAGACTTAGGCAGTGTATTAATGTAAAGGTCATTGGGACACTTACAATTTGCAAGGTGACATTTCGGCTACCACACTCATTAATGTCTTCACATTAGGCTGTACAGTAAATTCCGATGTGTGACAGGTTCAATGGTGACTTAAGAAACATGGCTAGTGATGTCAGGACCTCAGTGTATTCCTGTCTAGATGTTGCTGTTGTGGTGTATGTGTTGTGTGTCCTAGAGGGTTGCTGTGCAGTGTGTATATTAGTAAGTTTTAGTACTTACCAGCAAGTAGTCCATTGCCATAACGTCCATCCTGGAAGTGTTGGTTGATGGTGCAGTGACGGAAGATGAATGAGTCATGGACACTCCCAGGATATTTAGCCACGATGTTGGTGAACATTAATTGGTGATCGACAATGGCCTGCACGTTGATTGAATGTGTGTGCTTCCTGTTGCGGTAGAGGTGTTCAGTTGCAGCAGGTGGCACAAGGCGTACATGTGTGCAGTCGATTGCACCAAGGACGTGTGGGAAGCCACTGATTGCGTAGAACCCCTGTTTAGTTTCCTCCTGCTTCTGCAGTGTGTTAGGGAAGCAGATGTGGCGGGGTGTCAGGCGAATGATGGCATCCAGTACTTTGGGCAGAAATGCGGAGAATGATGGTTGTGATATTCCGCCAACCAGGGCACCAGTTGTTTGAAAAGAGCCACTTGCCAGCATGTGAAGTACAGCAAGCAGGTTTGTTTGTGTTGGTATGGTGTGGGGTGTCACCAAAGTGGGGGCCAACTGCTGTTCAATGTTTCTCAGCAGCTGCTGTATGGCCTGCCAGTTCAACCGGTACCTCTGTATGATGTTGTGTTCCCTGAGGCCCTGAAGGGTGGTTCTTGGGCGGAATATCCTCTCCTGCCTTCTGCGCTGCCTTTGGGGTGCCTGCTGGTGTTGTTGTAGCTGCTGTTGTTGCTGCTGGGCTCTGCGTCTGCGTGCACGCTGGATAAGAATCACCTCCATGTCTCCCTTTTGCTGCTCTGCTGTTTGTTCTGTGTGTTCTGATTAAATACAGGTGTGTTTGCACCATTTTAACGCCTGCCCTGACCCAGGCGTTAAATTTTGACGCAAATCGGGCTGTGCATCATTTTCTCGCTCCGCCTCCCGGCCGTGCGTCATTTTTGCCCGAAAGCATAAATACGATGCGCGGCCGTTTAAGTAATTTTTTGGACGGGAACGCCTACCCTGCATATCATTAACGCAGGGTGGGTTGCCGCATCCAGAAAATGACGCACACGGCGGAATTTTGTCGTCCGTGGGCTCGGCCGTCAAAGTTTAAATACGGGGCAACGTTTGCGCTGATTGTGCGTAAAAAATTTTGACGCACAATTGGTGCAAACGGAGTATAAATATGCCCCATTGTATCATATAATAACCCATCCTAATGAACAGCAAATGGCTCTGCTTCACCAAGGGGACAGCAACATCAGGAACAGAACAGGAACAAGGAAAGGGGAAGATGGTTCAGAAATTTGGATTATAATGTGCCTAAACGATCAGACTTTTAGTTCATCATAGAACAGGTAAGTTAAACTCATAAAATAATAAAATACCAAAAGTCAGTAGACTATCTGGCTAAAGAATAATTCAAAGTATAGTAAAATTGCAAAGAATGGCTTCCATAGATGGCAAAGAAAATGGCTAAATAATCTCAGTGTTGTCTTGTTATATTAAAAGACAACTTAACTTTCTATTATACTAGAGAGTCAGGTGAAGAAAGAACAATCAGTTACAAAGGCGCTAGATATCGAGATTACATTCTAAGTTTCTCTTTTAGACGTCCACAGGACCCTGGTTGGTCGCGACTCCATTCTCATATTCCCAAATTTATACAAAAGTATCCTATGATGTTTCTTCCATCCGGTTTATATTTATACAAAATTATCCTAGTAGATTTCTTCCATCTGTTTCAATGGTTCCTTTTGTTTGACACTGCTGGTTATGTTACAAATATTCAATAACAGTAGTAACAGGATAAAATGGTGTGAATCCTCGAAAGAAAACAAGAGTTAGAAAATTTGAATAGAGCGAGTCTAACAGTGGGCATGAAGTCATATACATTGCACAGTGGTCTTGCTCAGCTTCAGGTACAGCTGAGAACAAGAAATACTTGTATCATTTCAGAACTTAAATTCTACAGAAGACAAATTAACTCCTAACATTGTGCTTAGTTTTTCACAGTAAATTTTTGTGTAGGCCTCATGTTCAATGGTGGGCAATTTTAACAAGCACATTTTGCCCGATACATAAAATTTAGCATAGATTGATTGATACATTAAAATATAAGTCTGATAACGTATGAGAAAAACATTAGTACAAAATCTATGCGCTCACACATGCATCGGCCTCAGTGATATTCCTGCAATGGCCAGCTATGTACACATTTCTTGGTTAAGGTGCTCCACTGGGTGCTGGCTTCGGGTGTGGGCGCTGTGTTTTCATGTATATTTCCTTGCCTCCAGCAATTTTCAGGCAATAATAAATATGTCAAGATAACTCTGGTGATTAATGTTCTGCCTGGAGAGAGATATGAGTTCACTCTAGTGGAAGTTTTGAGGTAGCCCAGAGGGTTAACATGCCTGCTGCAAACAATATGTACCATGCAGATCTCAAAGTGCATATAATACAAATAGGTCAGCAAGTTACTACATTTGTCAGACAGGTCCGCCTGATTCACCTTTCTGCATTTGGTTTTGCGAGTTGCAATTTGCGAGTCGCTATGACTCGCAAATTGCAAGTCGCAAAACTATACTTACCTACATCTGGCCCTTAAAGTCTGACTTTACTATGAGTAAAGTTAGAACTTGCACAATGAGGTGCCCCTAAAATACACATAGAAACATGAAGTCAATAGTTCACATATAAATGGTTGCCCAATATCAGTCCATGATGCAACTTATAGGTCATTGAAGTCGACTACTAAAGACAATTAATCAGTCCAGAGTTTATTGAAGATTTGATTCCATATTGAATAATCAGCCATCCACAGAAATTTGTACTTCCAGCTTTCCAGCCAACACGTGTTTCGTCTTTGGGAATTAATGACATCCCTTACGACTTCTTCAGGGCTAGAAATCATAAACAGCATACACGAGTTAAGACCACTATGCTCAACCGTCAATTTAGTACCGAATATGTATCAGAGCCCATACTGTGGTATATTAGCACCTTGAGCGCCTTATCTCCTCAACCTACACCCGGTTCTTGTATTTCTATGAGTAAAGTTAGACTTTTCGTCTCAGTTTACATTTTTGGTCTCACAGGTGGCTCCTCCACTACAGTGGAGGAGCCTCTCCCCCTGCCACCCCCGTCAGCAAATCTTTTACTATAAAATGATAACAACTATGTTTATTATTGTTTTATAGTAAAAGGGGCGGGGTCATGGGGCTGTAACGAGACGAAGGGGGAGGCCATCTTGGGCTGGCAAAGCATGCATGCACACTGGGCTCTCTACAACCCAGCAACGCAAGGGTTAGAGACAGCAGGCAGAGACCCCCACTCTGCCTAGGAGCACCCTCGCAGGGCATTAGGATTGGATGCAGGGCAGGCTGGGTGCCTGTGCCTGCAGTCCAGTCAAGGAGCTGATGGGAATGGTAAGGCACAGCGCAAAAAGGTACATTTAAAAAAAAAATTCTTGTGTCCCCCTGCCAAGCGCCACCCCACCCCTTTTCTGTCACGTGAGAAACACTATTTGATCTAAATGCGGCGCTAAAAAAGTATAAATATGGGCCTTATACTTTTGCGAATCAGGCCCGTCATTTTGTTCATGCAGTTTATAAGTTAAAATCCTAATTTAGAACAGTAAGCTATTAACTGGACTCAAAGAGCTGCATGCATACTGCAAAGTATGGATTAGATAGAGCATTATGATTTTTCCCCAGCATTTCATTATCCTAATGTTGCAAAAAGGGTTATTTTGGGTAGAAATAATTTCTTATTGTAGAGAACCCCCAACCATGGTATTTCTTTTAAATGTCTGAGTTTATGTTTCTCCAGACCAATCACTCTTGAACTATACAGCCTAGCCTACCAGTCTGGATGACATGTGACTCCTACACCTTGTAGTCCTCTGTCTTATGCAACATTTCTTATAAACTGATTTACACACATATGATTGATTGTATATGTGTAATATGTATGCAATGTAAAGTGCTTTGACTCCCTACACTGGTATGAGTGGCGCTATAAAACAAATTAAATGCATCTGTGAGAGAGTGGTAATGGAGACATGAGGGGCACTGATAAAGGGTGGTAGTGAGGGAATCCTTGGTGGAGGTGGTCAGTGAGGGACGCCAACAAACATTGTCGCACAGGTAGCCACCAGCACTAAGCATGGCTCTGGTAATCAAATTCTGTTTTAATTTTGATGAATGCAATCTGCAAATACAACCTAAACAAACTAAGGTCTGGGGGTCAGTTCTCTTATCCAGTTTAGCTCACCTCCTCCCAAACAGAGAATGGACTTGGTGTTGTGAATGTTTAATTGCCACTTTTTCCCAACAGCTTGATAAATCCATATTGCCGGTCATAGCCATATGCCATTGTACCCATGAGGTGTTTCCCTATTATTTCTATAATACTCCTCTCCCATTTGTGTCCTAGGAGAAGTTAAAATACCAACGTCCATTTTTTCTATTTTATGCATTTGTTAAGTGCTAAAATCATATCATTGAGAAAGAAAAGTTTCCAGCCTAACTTTCAAACATTCTGTCACATTATGAAAAAAACAGATCAGCTTTTAACATGTTTTCTCAATAACACACTTTCTACCAATATCAAGTTGTATGTCAAGTTATTTCAGAAATGTGGTCCAATCGCCTCAAAAGATCTACTCCCTTGTTTATATTTTTTTTACCTCAAGATCTTTTTTTTTTTGCACATCTAATTTCTTGGGTGGACAAGTAACTCCTAAATGTGGTCCTTAAATGTTAGGGAATGGTCAAACATACAGCGTTACTTATCAATATTGCAATCTTGAATTGGAAACATGTTTCTACAGTTGCACAGTCTTATCCTTGAAGAACTGTATAAATATGACCTCTTCTAAGCATACTACTTACAATTGTGGCAGCAAATTCATAATATGTTGTTGCAAGTTGAGAAATTTCCTTCAAAACGTTTTGGAGTGATCCATCAAGCAGGAGCCGAGAAAAAGGGTTGGGTTGGTCTTCATATGCATTTTCTCCATCCATTTTTCCATAGAAACATTGAACACCTATACCACAAAAACTGCTCAGTGGAATTACACTAAATTTAGCAGAAAGCTAGATCTTTATCCATAAAGCATGCTTTTAGTGATTTGGTGTAAATATTTTAGGAGCCAACAGATCATAGGATAAGATCTGACTGATTGCCACCACATAAATAAACATGTGGAGGCAGTCATCTTAGGAATCCGAAACTCAGTCATCTCTCCTAGATAAATGTAAAAAAAAACATATGGGGAGAGGACAGAGCTAACCTACCGCACAGGCCTTTTGGGGGGTCTCAGAAAGAGTATTCGCAAGCCACAAATGCCAATAGTTTTAGCTGTGCTGCAGATCCACAGAAGATCTGCAGCTCTGATAAAACCAAAAATGGGAGCCTTCTGCCTTTCATTAACCCTCCTCCTGTGTTGGGATATGGCCTGGGAGAGCAGTGCTCTGAAAGATTTTGGGAAGGGGCATGCAGGCTTCTCCCCAAACCTCTGAGAGGCCCCATGGATCCCATTCCCCAGGGACAGATCTAAAATACAGGGGAAAGGGCTTGCGGTCCCTCTCCCTGACCCTGCCAGAGTCCCTGCGGACTACGTCCCCCAGGGCCAGTTTATTTAAGACACAGACCATCTATGAGCCCCCCCAGAGCCGGGTCAAGCAGTGTTCTGGTGACCCATCCCTGTGATGTGAGGGTGGCCACAGGCCAGGCCCCGCACTTAACCACAAACTGCCCATGGCTAAATAATGTGCACTGTGGGGGTAAGAGGGCTATCCGTACAACATGCAGGGCTAAAACGCTGTGCTTAATGTGGTTTGGGTGTCAGCAGGTGGTTTGCCACAGAGCTGCTCCACACATCACACACAGCAATGGACCTCTTTCTTTATGCTAAAAAAACGGAGAAATTCATTGACAAAAGCAGATGTTAAAGTGTTGTTATAGTTAGGAATTGCAATAATCGCTTATTTTGAATTTTCAAAAACACCTTAAAAATTCATTGTGAAAATCAAAGGTTAAAGGGATGATACAATTAGATGAAAATGTCAGTTAAAACCTACTGTTTTAAACTAACATAGCCACTAAAATACATCAGTATCTTAAGTATGAAGGGCCACATATACGGAATCTAATATCTGTATTTGCAAGTCCATGCGAATCACAGTTACCGAAACGCAATTTGGTATGTGTGTAGGCAGTGACCACCTGCTTTGTGATTCAGTACCCAATCGCATCGCAATTAGTGTAATCACTAAATGAGATTACCTAAATTGCAAATGGGCTAGTTACCAAATCGCAAAATGCAACCCTGACTCGCAAATTGTGACTACGAGTCACAAATAGCAGATCAAAAAACAGGGAAACTACACTTCATGGTACTGGGGAATTAATCCTGAACCAGGGAGGAGTCTAATCAGCACACAGAGCAGATGCTCAGGAAGTTGAGAGGAGCAACTGCAGCCATGGTCAGCCAAACAAAGGACACAAACCCAGCAGGGAGGAAGCGGAAGCTCAAGTTTTCTGAAACGGAGTTGGAAGTCCTCACAGAGAAGTGCTGTCTGCACCATGATGTGCTGTTTCAGAGGTCAGCAATGACTGTACCTGACTCCTAAAAAAGAAGATATGGCCATTGGAGTCAGCCACCACTCAATTGATGCAGGAGGTTGTATGATCTCAGGTCAAGGACCAAAGAAAAAGGTGCCGGAGCGACTGAAGGAGTCACATGGAACGGGTGGTCAACAGCGACAGTACCACCAACAACAGCAAGTAAAAACTTGGTAGGAACCACACTGGGGCCAGAGGCTGTCGTGGGAATTGGAGACCTTGGCAGTTCGGCACCTGGAACCTCCAAACGTATGTGGCATGTATCACTTTTCACGCATCACATCTCTGTGCACACAACCACAGATTCAAAAAGTTTCTATCATTCATAAATCCCAAAGCTTACAAGTCCAGTGCAAGTATATTGTATTATGGATAATGAAATCCAATAGTCAGATTAGGAAAACAAAATTGACTTGATTGAGCAATACATCATAAAGTTATTCACAATGTATCTCCTATGTCACACAGATCTCCCTCAGATACCCGTTGAGGACCCCATTGCAGGAGGAGTGAATGATGCTAACAGGGCAGCAGAGAAGCCAATCCCCATTGATACAAAGCAGTGCAACACCCCACCCCACATTTGCATTGACCCAGAACCCACAGAGCATACCGAAATGGACCATGAGGATGTACCTCTGCCTCGTAGTCCACAATCACAGATATGTGTGAGTCAACCACAGCCATTTGCATGGTGTGGGTGCAGAAGATGTCATCAGGTGCATGATGCTGGTGCGGAGGATGACAACACACAACTGTTCATGGGTCTCGAGTCATCCCTTCTGCTGAATCAATGCCTGCAAAACAAACAGTTGCGCATGATGAACAGAAATCTACATCACATGCAGCAGACCCTAACATAGGGCTTTGACAGTATGGGGACAGATATGCCAAAGTCCTTTCGATGACAGCTGTGGTGCACTTAGTTATTAGGTTGTAGCGCCTCTGATTCTCATCTGCACAGGATAGGTACTGGGTCAGTATCCATGACCTCAACGCATATGCACTGTCACCTGTGTACCAAAAATGTAATTGTGAGCATTGCATTATCTGGTTATGCACTGACACTCACATGCATATCACAACTATACATCACATAGAAAATATCCATCATACACTCCCTACATTCCAGGCGTTGGTGTATTCCATTGTGCCTGAAAATATATGTGTTAAGTGTGCTCCCTAGGTATTTTGTCACTATAACTGTGATGACATTGTGGGCATCGCATACCATCTGGATGATCAGTGAATGAGTACTTTTCCTATCGCAAAACACATATTCTTGATGTGCCGGAAGACAGATGGGTACGTGTGTGCCATACACCCACCCTAATACATGGCAGAAGTTGGCTATTCTATAAAAGTTCAGCTTTGGTGTTGTGTATTTCCTCAGCATTTCTGGGAAGGTAAATGTAGCTTGGCATGTGTGAGAGCTCCGCATGTAAGAACAATCTGAGGAAACATGCAAGACACTTTGGGACACCACGCCAGTGACTGCAATAATCCCATGGTAGCGACCTGAGGTCAAAAGGTGCAGAGAGCGTAGCACTTGCACATGTGTGGAGATGGAGCAGCTGTGCAGGGTTTGACTTTCTAGAAGAGGTTTGAGCAGTGCTAGCAACTCTAAGATCACTGTGCTACTGAGCCTCCTCCTCCTCTGCTGGGCAGCCGGAAATCACCAACTCAATGCAATCATGTAGAGTGCAGCCATTGTGGACAACCCAGATGCATTCTGGGTCTGCTTTTATAGTTTGAATCTGCTTACCACCTGTAAGGAATCAGTGCTAATCCGGATGTGCAAACTTGCCTTTTTGCGCTTAGTCGCAAATTGTGACTGCCCTGAGCATATGGGTTGTGAGACACAATTTACAATTTCCTATTTGTGGCTCACAAAATCCAGTCACAAATTTTGCGATTTGGTAATTGGTTGAATCACTATTTGGGATTAGGGAATGGCCTTTGTACACACCCATATACCATTTCCACAGTCGCAAATAGGTTTGCGACCAAATACTCAAGTTCGGGATTTGCAACCCAAATAGCTCTTCTTCGAGCAAATGCTAGACCCATTGTATTCCAAATACTTGTTTGTCTCATTTCTTGGATTTTCCCAAAAATTGTTTGTACTCTTGTTACCTGGTTATACTGTTAAACTTAAACAATGTTTTTAATGTAAATTGCATGTTCTAGGATGTACACCGTGTGATGCAGTTAGTTAGAGCAGGAATGTAAGACATACAACACACAGTAATTACAACTGCTTCTGACTATTTGGTTTCATATACAGCTCTTCAGGGAACTAGCAGGTTTTTTGAGTGCCATTTCCTTTAGGTTACTAGAATTCCATGGAAATTAACCTGGTAGATCTCACCATGGACTAGCGTGTGTCTTATTGCTTGTGCATGCTGACCAGATGCACCCTGAGAAATACAGTAACATTACTACCTAGGCCTGGGCACCATTATTCCATGGTTAGAAAACAATTCATTCCTACCTAGATCCACAAAAACAGAAAGCTTGTGTTATTCAAAGCATGCAATTCGATGGGATTGTTTTCAGAAGAGGACACTTGGCCTTGTAGGAGCAGGGCATCTGGAATTCACTCTGAATTCCACATACACCAGGCTTGTGTAGTAAGGTAGAGGTTG
This sequence comes from Pleurodeles waltl, assembly GCF_031143425.1. NCBI lineage: Eukaryota > Metazoa > Chordata > Amphibia > Caudata > Salamandridae > Pleurodeles > Pleurodeles waltl. The sequence goes on from NC_090438.1 coordinate 474,198,842, forward strand.
GGGCTACTTTACTAGATGCAAAAAAAATGCAAAATGAAAATGTGTGTGGAATGCTGTCAGCTAAACTCAAAACATGAAGGACACTTCAATCAAACATTGACTCAAGGGGACTGACCCAAACAAGCTAATGGCTGAAGGAATTTGTGTATGTTTACACAGCAAAAGGTATTTGACTTATGTGGGTAGAAGCAAAAAGACATGCGACTGCAATAGCAAATTAATCAGCCTAGCGTATACCTCGCATATCAGCAAAAAACAATGTTCAGGTTCATGTTTATTTAAATGCGTAGTTAATAAAAACCAATGCATCATAAAAAATGTTTAAAATACTTCCCCTCTCCTACAGTTAAAGAACAGATCACAACTTTCCATTTTAGTCTAAAATAAAATTGGGTGTTTACATGTAGTCCAGCATATCTAACTGTGACTTTCCTAGTGTATATATTACACAGGAAAGATAATGTTGTTAAATGTTTATTGCTGGTAGTACCCTCCTATTTAGAGGTATGTATATTATTGTCGTACCCTCATGGGTTTTGTTGTAAAATACATCATTTTCCAGTGTCCCTCATCTTTATACATGTGTTCCAAATATACTATAGAAGTATATTTTAGGTTCTAATAATTTATCTAAAAATAAGAGTTAACAATATTTTTGTAGAAACTGTACGGGCCTATAAGCCAGCAGGTACCTATATTATATTTATACTAATTATGAATTTTTTGTAATCTTTTAGATGTCAGATGTAAAAACTTTGTATATTTGGCGTTCATGACAAAGTCAGAAGGTTTAAAGCAGGCGATCACCGCCTGTCTACAGGACCGTATTCCCCTTTTGTTGAATGATGCCTTTAATAGAATCTTAAGTTTATTTCGTAGGTTGTTACAGATACAGATCAGGTGAGTTATATCTTCCAGTCCACAGCCACACAGCCTACAGTGAGGAATTGTTACAGTGCGTTCCTATGGGTATAAATGGGCACCACCTGGAATAATGCCAAATCGATGTTTAATTAAAAGATCCTTGTCTGCTTTTGACCACCCAGCCTCTAGATGTGGCTGATATTTCAGGAGTTTGTATTCATTTATTACCCATCCAATAGTGTGATCTGGTAGCTAATAGGCTCTTATCCACAATTACCGATCTTTTCTTCACTGTTCGGTTTAAGATTTTTTTCAACGCATAGTAGGATACATTTGAGTCCCATAATTCCCATACTTCCAAGTCTTCTAATGCCTGATCTAAGTACTGTCTTGATTTGGCTTTAGGATTTGAACTGATCTCCTTCCAGAGTGCTTGGCAAAGCTGATTTCCTTTTGTTAACTCTAAATTTTTTCAGGTTATGATGTAACTGGATTGCGTAGCTATACACTGGTTTAATCATCCAAACTCCAGCCTAATTTGTGCTTGGGAGGTATGCCCTGGTAACTGGAATAGAGAGCTAAATACTTTTCCAGTGATTCTATTTAGGATGGTGGCATCTTGTCCACGCAGGGCTTCACAACTGTATCCTAAAGTAGAATTTAGTTTAGCTGCAATGACTTGCAGCAAAGGACGGTAGCTAGGGCCATTAAGAAGCTTCCTCAAGGTTCGAAAAGCAAGCAGTAGAACATTTCCTTTTCTATATAATTCCTGCTTCTGAGGGAGAAAAGACCCCCGTTAGTCAAATAGTATGCCCAGGTATCTATACTGATTTACTTGTTCCAATACTCCCCTTTGTGTGTGCCATTTTTTTGAACTCTGGAAATCTTATTACTAATTTTCATCACTTAGTTTTTTTTCTGATTAATTTCCATTCCATTCTGCTCAGCATATTCCGATAACTTGACGATGAGCTGACGTAGTCCTACTTTGCTTTGACTCAGAAGTACTACATCGTCGGCGTACAGCAAATTGGAAATAAGCATGTCACCAACCTTAGGGGAGTGTGCATTCACCTTATTTAGATTCACGGTCAGATCTGACAGAAAAAGATTAAAAAGAAAGGGTACCAGTATGCAACCCTGTTTCAGACCTTGTTTGTCTCAATTTCCTTTAAAAGGAAGGATCCATGCCCTATCTTAACTCTAATCCATGTATCTGTGTATAACTGCTGAATAGCTTTTAGCAGATGCTCTGGTATTCCCCAGGAGGCTAATTTCTCCTATAGACGACATCGCTGTACCAAATCACAGGCTGATTTGAAATCTACAAAGCACAGATACAAAGGTTGTTTTTTTACTTTGCATTTGTCAATGACAATGGAGAGAGTTAGAATGTTTGTGGCCAGTCCAGGGCCCTTTGCAAAACCTTTCTGATTGGGGGGAATAATGCTGTTCTCTGTTGCCCACCTGTGAAGATGTTCCAGTAGTAGCCCAGCATTATATTTGGCCTTTACATCCATTAAGGTTATCAATCGATAATTCTCTGGATGAGATTGACTACCTCCTTTAAATATTGGGTGGATTATAGACCCCTCCAAGATTTTAGAATACTTCCTAGTTCTATGCAGTTGTTGTAAGTCTAGACCAGTTTTTCTCCCCAAAAGGCTGGGTTCATTTTGAGCAATGCATTTGGGACCCCATTTGGACGTGGGGCAACCCTACTTCTACATTTCTTTATTAAGTTTACAACATCCGGCGTTGTGAATGTTAATTTTGCAGATTCCTTTTGGAGAGTAGAGGGCTTTAATGTAACTCCTTTTGGGCTTGACTCATTTGTTGTCTTGTCTGGGTTTTTGGTGATTCTCTTATTTCCACCAAAGTGGTGAATTAAATATTCATACCATACCGATTCCGAAATATTTGAGCCATTCAGGGTCATTGGAGCTTTGTTCAAGTCATTTACCATTTTCCATAATGCCTGTGCATTTGATTTTTTTGCTGAGAAATAAAGCCTTTGCCCAAAAGTCATGATTTTCCTGTCATTTGTAATCCCATATTTGTTTCCAATAGATATTGTTTACATTTTTTAGGTCAGCCTTAATACAGCAGTCAGTTGGATTTGTGTTATATAACCTTAGGAGTCTGTTTCGTTATCTTCTTAATTTGATCATGCATACTGAAATTCTTAAATTCTTGTTTATTTTCGCTTGCCCCTGATTTTTGTGATCTATCTGTGAGGAGACCAGCTGCAAATCTGTCCAGGAATGTCGAACAGATAATTATTGAGTCCCTGGTTGCATCGTTATAACAATGGTCAATTATTGCCATTGACCATTCTCCAATGGATTCCATCGATTTTTCAGTACATCAAAGTTTTTTGTAGTTCATTATAGTGACATCCCTTGGTGCAGTTGGTGCAGGATTAAATATGGGAAAGACACATCCAATCTCCAAGCATTGTTGACCATGGTCACTCTTATCAGATTTTACGATTTGATACTTAGTAATTAGAGTAAGTAAAAATAGAGAGGCCGCAGTGTAATCAATTGTTGCTTGAGTTCCAGTGACATAGCAGATGGTTGCCCGCGGAGTATCTTGTGGAAATCTCCCGTTTAGGAGTCTGATCCCAAGGGCCTCAAGATCTTTTACTAAGGAAAGTGCCGTTGTGCCGGGTTTACCTCGCTCTGTTGACCCCAGGGACTACTGTGGTACTGCCCACAGTTGATCTTGCAAGATGGTTTGAGCATCCCTTTCAAAGATATTTAATAGTTTCAAGTTGAAGTCCCCAGCTATTAGAAACTCCAGGGATCCTAAATCCTGATGGGCAGTTAATATTGTATCTATCAGTTCGGAGGATATATGTTTCTTAAATGGTGCATCTGGATGGATGTAAACATTTATTTTGCAAGAGTGGGCTTGAGTGTTCATTATTCCATCTGTCTCGCTTTACTAGGAGAAACTCTTCGTTTTCCATATATAATCGTGTGCATGATATATTTAACCCTGCTGAAATAAAGATTGCTAATCCCCCATTTGTATGGCCAAACCTTTTTCCCTGATTGCTGGGGAGAAAAACCCCATAAATCTGTGAATTGTGAAAGAATTGGTAGCCCAAGTCTCCTGCAGAAAGATAATTAGATTTCTTTTAAATAAACTTGTCAGATCTTTTTTGTTGGGTATTTGATCTAACCCCATTTATATTCCAAGAGCAAACTTGGACGTGTTTATCATGTGGAGTTACAAACCCATTGTGAGCCCGGCTGTTCGGAAGTCACTGACGATTTTCTAAATGGATTACCCAAATCTAGCTGCGGTAAAGGGTGCGTGTTAGATGCTTTGAGCCCTGGGGAGTGATCATCATCTTTTTACCAATTGCAGATCTAAGAACTGAAAAGTGTTTATTTAACTCTTTTGTATTTATTAGGTTTGGCATATTGATTTGATGCTCTAGAGGGTCAGGATAACCCTGGGTTTGGGTATACAGAATTTAATTCCCCATTTTAAGAAGGAGAACTCTTCTAACCACTTGTGATGTCTTCCAAGTTACCAGGGTTGATTCATTTAATCTTCCTTTATTATTTTTGACCACCTGCAGAAATTCTATAGAAACAGTATAAGTAAACTTCATATCTTTTAGAGCCGGAATAGCTTGTAACAATTTTAATTTATTTCCTCTATTTAAAATATCATATAAACCCCTAGATTGATATTGTGGTTCCAGAATTGATTGTTTGCAGTCTGTGGATGGAACATAATTGGGACTTCTTATAGAGTCCTCCTGTTCTTCCATTTTGGTTGTCCCTTTGTGTTCTGTTACCTCTGCCGGTGATGGAGAGTCTCTATCTGACCATCCTGAATTTGCAACAATTTGCCTTGCAGCTGATGTATTAGGGGACTCTCCCTCCGAGAGTGGTCTGGGCACTCTTTCTTTTTTTAGCTGATGCCGAGCAGTTTGGGCCCCTGTTTGAGCCCTTTGACGCTCAGCATATTCAGGATTGGCAACTGTAATTGTTATGCCCTCTTCATCAAATGACCTCCTGTTAGTTAGGGGACTAAAACTTGATTCAGCGTTCACCTCCCGTTGATGTAGTTTGATGTTCTGTGATTCCTGCTTGGTTTGGCCTATAACATTTGGAATTGGCGAAACTCGTTGGTCCTTGCTTTTTATTATCTCCTCATTGGAGTATGGTTCGTTTTTCCCCCTATGGTTTTGGAAAGCAGGGCCCCTCATTTGAGAGTTGAATAATGGAAACAGTTTATTTGCCATTTGGATACTTTTTTTGTTTCTAATGGGGTCATAAGGCATTGACATACCATTACTTATGTCCAGATTTGAAGAGGGGCTTGTCTTTGTAGCGGGAGGGCTCATTGAGACACCCCCTATTTTGTTCCTTGCTTTTGGTTGTTTTGTCTTCTGCCTTTTTGTAGGTGGCTTTTCTAAGCATAGCAGAGGCCCCACAGATTTGGGGGGGGGAGGAACTGTATTTATTTCAATCTCAGGCTTTTCTTCATCTCAGGAGATTTTAATGAGCATGCATTTTCCTTTGTTGCTCCTTCATGACCGCATCCTGGTTCTTCAGGGGATTCTATTTCCTTGTCAGTCATTTCCTCAGGGCATCAATTGGCTCTGTTGCCCATACATTTTTTTGTAACCAGCCTGCTCCCTGTGCCTAGGTGATTTTTCGGCTAAAATGTCCCCCCTCTTTTCATATTAAGGTTTTCTTTGAGGTTTGTTATCATTGAATTTAGCGCTTCTGGGAGTGTGGCCAGCTTGTTGATTATGGGCTCACAAGTGCAATCAGTTATTGTCATTTCTGCAAGGTTCTGAGCTCGCTTTATCAGATTGTTTAAGTTTGCCAGTTTCTGATCAATCCCTGATACTGATTTAGCCACAGCATTCAGTAAGTCTACCTGAACATCCATTTTAGAGGACTGATAGGACAGGGCATCCAGCGCTAGTTGTGAGGTTTTAAAAAAGATATCCCATACAGCATTTTGATCCAGTTGATTGTGAGTATTTTGTGAAGGCAATGTGTTCTTATTTTTTTCCTCCTTAGCTTCAAGTTCAATTATTTTTGCTTTTAATATGGCAGAGGCATTTGGAGATCTGTATTCAAGGGCAGAGTTATCCAATTGAGTGCCTGAGATTACACTTTGGAGGAAGGGCACGTTAGGGGTGTGTGTGGTGGAACTCAGATCCACTTTTATGTGTGAAATATTTTATTTTGGTGATTCTGGATTGTTTAAATCCTCCAAGGTGTGACAAGTTTCTAGAGGGTGATTCCCTTTCCACACTTTACTGGCCTCTTGTGGCCTTAAGGCAGGTATACTTAGTTTGGAGTGCTTGGCTCCTTTAACAATCACATTTACCTCAAAAGGAGGTTGAATACCTATATGTGAAAGTCAGTTTGATTTTCCAGAGATGGAAAGTTGGAAGTAATGTGGGATGGTGATGATGACCAGAGGGTCAGTAATTCTAAGTCACTGATTGAACCCCAGACATTTTCTTTAGGATTATCGTCCGTTGATATTTTAGTATTACTGAGGGCAGATTTTTCAGACAGCCCCTCCTCCTTGAGCTCGCTTTTATTACCTTTTTCATCTAGCAAGCTGCTTTCACTTTTTTTAGGGGAAGTTCGATGGGGTAGAATCACGGAGCCGTTAGGTAAGGAAAAAATCACATCCACGGGGTCCTTCAGGAAGTCAATTTTGTGGGGGATGTTTATCGATTTTTTAACACTTTGAAAGAAAGGGGTTATAGAGGAAATCAAGGATTGATATTTGGAATTCATTTTTGTTTCCCATTTTTACGTTGAAGGTGGAGAGGAGGGTTTATTGAGCTTCTAAATACTCTTTGCTTGCTGCTCCCGGTGGGTAATAAGCCTTTTGTGTGGGCTAAACCTTTCTTCTTAATACATATAAGCCATCCCTAAAGAACGCAATAAAGACTCATAGGGCAGGAGGAGTTTCCCCAGCCTCACCTACACTTTAAAGGGCTTTATCTTCTGCAAGCACAAAGGAATCTGATATCAGGCCTGCCCTGCATATTGTCACCCCAAACAGTTTGGAGCCTTGACGGGGAGGAGGGGAGACTCTCCGAAACCAGATGTGGGGGTTGCAGAGGTAGCCACCAACACAAAGGCTGATATCAGGTATAATTATAGGAACCACAGAAACTTCAGAACACTCCTGCACCTGGTGATAGCTACAGAAAAACTACTGTCCTGCTGCCATAGGACTGCCCTGCTGCTTGAAGGACTGCCTTGATATCTGAGAAGGAAAACTTGACCTTTTGCCTTTTATCCCAGGCTACCAACAGTGACTTCAAGGGTTATTTGGATAGCCTTATGTATGACCTACATGAACACAACAAGCTTCAGAAGCCTACTGCAAACTGCTCACCTGAACTAATGCACTGGACCTGCTGAGCCCTGCTACTGGCCTTTACCTAAAGTGAGTACAGATCAACAAGAGGAATCCCCCACCCCAGGTTCAGGAGCCTTGGTTGGCTTCAGAATGTACTCCTTCCTACCTAAACATGAGTTCCATCAACTTCAATGCAGCGTGTCACAGCTCAACAATAGGACCTCGTATCACAGATCCTGATCAGTAGCATCATTGGAACCGGCATAGTGTGACACAGCTGGCTGCAGGACCTTCGATAGCAGCCCTCATAGCTCCTGATCAGAACAGATATAGTGCGACCCTATTCAACACGGAACTTTGCATCGAAGCACTGCACATCGCTTGATCAGAACTGACCGGAGTGATGCAAAGCCTTGTATTGAGAACATAAGTCTGGTCCCTGTATCCATCCAGTTATCCATCCTGGCTGACCTGCACTTGGGAGTGTGTCCTGGTCTGGTGCAACCAGATAACCACCATTGGCGCTTTCAGATTTTGGCACCATTTTTACTTAAAAAAAATAAAAAATAAAACAATATCTCAAGTTCCACTGATTGATTTTTTGTTGTTCTAGTATCATTCTTTTAAATACAGTTTAATCTATATTTCTAAATGTGATTTTTCTTCTGTTGTGTTTTCACTTTATTCTTGTTTGTCTAATGCACAAATACTTCACATCTTGCCTCTAAGTTAAGCCTAATTGATTTTGTGCCAAAGTACCAGAAGGTTGAGCACAGGTAAATTTGTGCTGACTTTGGTAGTTCAACCTAACAAGGATTGTGGTTGTTGCCTGAGTGGGACTTTCACCCCCTCAACCAACAACCCAATTTCTTCGAATTAGCCTCTAAGTTTGTCACAATATGCCTGAAAGAAGGTTATTTGGAGCGGTACCTGCCTAAGGCCTACCTTTCATAGGTACTCATTTGGTGTATTTACCCACCACAGGATCAGTGTGGCTAAATGAGGGGAGGTGTAGTAGGAAGGGTACTACAGGAAGGTGGATCTGGAACGATAGACACTTTAGAGCTCATTTATTGATTCTAACCTTCACTACTAAGTACTCTGTTGCTATGTTCCAATCTTATTCTCTTACCTGGGAAAGGAATGATTATGTTGATTGATACAATGCAAAATCTTTGACCTTTAAAAGTGCAAACAATTAGGCCCTCATTACAACTGCAGAAGCTGCGGGCACCAGCATACCGCCAGTGCTGGCGGTATTTCTGACTCCCTATTTGGACTTTTCCGCTGGGCCAGCGGATGGTACCAGTGTTACCGTCTGCTGGCCCAGCGAAAAAGTCACATCAACATTGCTGCTAGCTCGTAATAGAGCCGGCAGCAATACTGATGTGCAGCAGGTGCAGTAGCACCCGTCACGCATTTCACTACCCGAAATTCGGGTAGTGAAATGCTCAATGGGGCTGTGCCTGGGGGCCCCTGCACTGTCCATGCCCAGGGGCACCCCAAGCCCCCCTTACCGCCAGCTTTTCCATGGCAGTGTTTACCGCCGTGGCCAGGCTGGTGGTCGGGGACTCCTAATCCCCAGGGCAGCGGTGCTTGCAGAAGCCTGGCGGTTTAGTGGAGGGGCCGGTGGTATGGCCTTGGCTATAGCGCCACGGTCATAATAGCTAGCGGAACACCGCCAGCCTGTTGGCGGTGTTACCACCAGCTTACCGCCAGCCGACAGGATCGTAATGAGGCCCTTAGTCTCTAGCATATGTATCCTATTACTACAAAGAATAAAAGAGCTTTAAAAGATCTTTGAACAATAATGTCTTGTTACCAAAGTATAATGTGCAGTATAATAGGAATCTTACCATGATGTTATCTATACTGACATACCTTTGGGAAGGCTGTTCAGCTCATCATAACCTCTGCTTTGCAAAGACTATTTCTCTTTGTTCAAATTTCACCCTTTTGGGTAACTCAAATCTTAAAGATCTATTCCTTAAGCAAGCTTGTTATTCTCTTGTTAGGTCCTACATTTGTTTCTGGTCTCTATCCTCCCTTACATTTGTCCCTAATACTTGTGAATTCTTCAAACTCTTTAATGCAGCCAAAAAAGAGTCTCTTAAATAGATGAAGCAAGCCCTTCCCCTCCAGCACTAGTGCCAAATTTCACGCAGCTTTTCTCACTCTTCATTCACTTAATGAAGAATGTTACATTCTTTAAAGTAAAAAATCACCTTACCCTGAAAATAGAAGGTATAAACTCGGGAGACTTCCAGTGTTCCTCTTGAAATGCTTCCAAACTGCATCCTTCCGCTCACTCTTGTAAGAAGAGCTACTGCTCAACCACTTGCACCATGCTGCTATATTAATCATTAAAGCGGTTTTGGGCATGGCCTTCTTAAACAGATAAAGCAAACAAAATGGCCACTGCAATTTGAGATGATTCACAGTTAAAACCAATCTTGCTTCGTTTGTGCCATGCTATGCGCTATTTGAAACACTCTCTGTTTCGTATTCTGCCCCGATTTTGTTAATCAGTACCAGTTGGGCACAAGTTGAGGCCTTGTCCTTAGGCAACTAATGTGGGAAGCATTGTGTCCTCACATACCTAATGTTATTTGCTATTTGGTGTTTCATTCTGCCTTCCAGTAACTGCTCCCACTGGAAAAAATGAACAACTATTTTCCATGTGAAAATTACATTCAATCATTGCAGCATTTGTTACAATCAATTCTGGATGTCCTATATGCATTCTTGATACAAAGTAAAGTCTTTTATTACTTTTTCCCCAGCATTGGCACAGTGATGTATGCGCTAATGTGATAATCAGCATTTCTGCATGTAGTACACGTATGTAATTTTTGTGAATGCCTGTGCCTAGATGCCTTGACACATTAAAGCCAGACCTTGCTAATGCTTATTTTGCGTTTTCATTTTGCAATGCAACATATGTAGTAATAGGTCATTTTGAAAAAAATAATCTCCCTGTGGCTAAAGATGTGCTGTGGTTCTCTTGTCCGGAACTCTGATGACCTACGTTCAGGTTTGTGCTGTAGAAAACCACAAAATACATGTCCATTCCTGGAGTGGGGATGTGGGGGAAAGGCAGTCAAACAACAACCTGCCCTATAAATAATAACTAGTCAGGTCACTATTGGCAATCCCTAAATTCAAGGATGGTAGCCTGCAGGAGACTGCAGCCCTCCATTCCTGAATTCACATTCGCACACAGTCATCATATTTTTTTTTAAGCAGCATGTGTTTCTTGAAAGAAAAGACGCAACTTTTTTTTAAAAAGTCTCAGATTTATTAATATATTGGGGGAACATTGATTTGCTCCCTGGACCACCATCAGCTCCCTGTGAAGCTGCCCGAGCAGATTCTCGAACATATGTCCCATAGCGATAGCTTACACTTTGCAATTCAAATGCTACTACAGATGGGCCTAACTTGAGTAATTCTGTGTAGTGTAATCACATGCAATTACCTAAGAATTCCAGAAGATTATGCATGAAGAATAATTCTGCGTTTGTGTTATTTCTGAGAGCACAAATGCTACTTGAGCAAAAAACGGATGGGAGGATGCATTGTGCTCTTAATGCTTTAACTGCAACAGATTACAAAGAGTGAATGTGAGCAGATGCTCACTGTCACGTAATGTGCTCTTGGTGTAGGACTTTCTCCCTACTTACTACTGACATTTAGTTCTATTTTCATAGTTCAAAACGTGCAAAATCCTCATTTAATTGCTATTTGAGATGAGTTGCAAAATCCATTTTGATAGTTGGTAAGGCATTTTCAACCCACAAAAACATTTAGTAGCTAATAGAATGCCCTTTTGTGGTTACAAACGCTGTGTTTATGTTTGCACATCTGTTCCTTAGAAACACAGATGTGGGAATCATACAAAGGAGATCAAATAAAGTTATTGCTTTTAATGGAAGAGAGGCTTAACATCCACCTAGCTAGTTCAACTCAATGATTTTGATGCCCCTTAACATTCCTGCCCCCAAACATTCTAATTAAAAAGAACACTACGCACCTTCCCTTTAAACAACAAAGGAAAATGCACTAAAAAACGAAATGCAAAGGTAAGTTACAGGCTATAAAATTAAGAAATGCAAAATTAAGCAAAACATGTAATACATAGCACAGAGTTAAAATAGTAAAAAATCTTTCAACTTCAAAGGAATATTCTTTGCTTGGAGTCATCACGTACATCTTCAGTTTTACACAATTTATTTTCTCTTCATAAAGTTTTCTTGTCAAGGTCAGTATTGTCAGAATCAACATTCAAGAAAAAATAAGAACCTTCATTCTGACCACACTTTGCTTCATGACTCTTTTTCAACGGACTTTTGAACACAGAAATTCTTCTAAAATTCCACATTTTCCACCGTCTCCTCTTACTGCTTTACTAAAACGTTCTACAATATTCACCAGATCTGACTATTTGGCCATTTTCCTATTTAACTCACCACCCATTTTCACTCTTGCTATATAGGAAACCTTCAAATTGGAACATGCAGACATATATCTTTGGGACTCCTTTCACACAACTTCTCTTGATATCTCTCCAATCACTCTCTGATCTTGGCAAAATCAATATCAACATCATTAGCATTTCTTACTCTCAACCACCATGGCTGCCAGCACATTTCAAATGGGGATACATCTGTAGTTGAATTAGGTGACGTTCTGTACGTTAATAAGGTAGCCTTTCAAGCTTTCCTCCAAGCCAATCCACTCTTCATGGGTAATTGAATTGACTCCTTAACTACCTTTTAAAAATGTTCTACTTGCCCATTGGTTCTGAGGGTGATAATTAGGGACTCTCTTATGTAAAACTCCCCATATTAATTAAAACAAACCTGTCCATTTATTTGCTTAGGAAATGGGGTCCATTGTCTGACACCGGTTCCTCAGGTATCCCTTTCTGACAAAATAACAAATCCAGAAATTCTATAACTGGAACCAAAGAAACGTTTTCCACCTTTTTTCACCTCTGGCCATTTACTAAAAGAATCAATAACAACTATACCATACTACTTCTTGCTAGGTGACTTCCTGAATGAATCCAATAAGTCCACTCCTAATTTTCACCAAGGTCCTTGAGTATATTCATTAGGACTTACATCAACTACTATTGCTTTGGATGACTTACCACTACTCACAAACAGCTTATATTATCTCACCCAATTATCAACCATACTATCAATTACAGGCCAGCAGTAAAACTCGTGTATTCTTCTTTTTGTGGTAGGCATTCCCATATCATCCTTGTGCGCTAACAAGAACATTGATTTCTTTAAGTTGTTAGGTGAGACAATCTTGCCCCCTCTAGTTATTATACCATCAGAATCTCATAATTCCTCCTTTACTTTGAAAAATGAAACAATTTCACTAGTCAGCTTCTTTTCTTCTGGCCAACTTTTGCTCAAATATATCTGAAGGTCTCGCAAAACATTGTTACCACACAAAGCTTCATTCCATATTTCTTCAGATATGGTTTTCATCGCATTATTATTTGCATCAAAACCATTCATGTCATCTAGAGTAAATGCTACATCACATTATGCGTCTTCTGCCAAATTCACCATGTCCACAGGAGGAAGTCGAGACATACAATCAGCATGCACAATAACACGACCAGATACATACTACATAATTCACTGATATTCTTGCAGCTTGGCTGCCAATCTTGCTAAACAGGCAGTCAACATTCTTCCACCTCCAGCAGCCAGCATATTTACCAACAGTTTATGGTCGGTTCTTAAAACAAATTGCCTCACCCACAAAAACGGTTGAAAATATTGCAGTGCCCAAATGCAAGCTAACAATTCCTTTTCAATAGTACAGTAGAATAATTACACTTTGACCTCCTCAGTGACCTGGAAGCATACAAAACTACCCACTCTTCATGTTTGTCTTTTTGCATGAGCACTGCTCCCAGTCCCACACTACTAGTGTCTACTGATAAAATACATTCTTTTCCTACATGTTTGATTTTAAATTAATTTCTTTCTTCAGTAACTCAAACACGTCTTGTTCCTTCACACCCCATTCATAGTTAGCATTTTTCTTCCTTAACTATCTGAGAAGATACACTTTGGTTTATCCTGAACACATTTCTCTTAAAATTCTGTCAATCCCAAAAAAGACAACAATCAGTCTTTAGATGTAGGTGCTGGAGCATTTAAAATGCTTTTCACATGGTTATATTTGTGTTTTAAGCCTCCTTTTGAAATTTCATGTCCTAAATACTCAGCTCTGACTTTCCTGAATTTAAATTTTGAAAATGAGTTTTCCCAAAAATCAATATATCATCCATGACTGGAAGGCAACAGCTCCCACAATCCCTTCCAACAAACTCTTCAATAAATTATGAAACATTGAGGCACTGCTGCTAACCCAAATGGCATAATCGAGTAATGATGCATGTCTTCAGGAGTCACAAATGCTGTTAAATGATTAGAGTTTTCATGTAATTTTACCTGGTAAAATGCACTTGCCAACTCCAAAGTGGAAAAAACTTTAACACTTGCCAATTTCGATATCATCTTGTTAATATTGGGTAAAATGTGTTTGTCCACCCAAATGTCCTTATTGAGACTGTGCAAGTCGACACTTATGGTAAATCTCGGAGTGCACTAAAATCCATGTATGGGTGTGTGGGAACACCCACGTTACTCCAGATTTGTCAAGCCATGCAGAGCCACAGAAGGGGGTCTTGCGTGGCTTGATAAATTTCAGCCTTCATACATATGGTGTCAATACTTGGAGACACGAAAAAAGGGAAGGTTTCTTGCTGGCGTAACAAAGGCCCCAGCAACCCCCATGGTGAGGGGGGCTGAGCTCCAGGGGACCAGCTCAGCACAGTATACAGTGCACGGGCATTGGGCACCTGTCCTGAGAGCTCCTGACTGGGTGGGTGTGGTCGACTCTCCATGTATTTTGAAGGGGGGCCCCCTCAAGTTTTGTTATGGTACTGAGTTAATATAGAGAAATATTATATAAACCCACTGCACATAAATGTGAATCCGATACAAACAGAACACACAAGTGTCGAATGGAATTCTTATAAAGATTTCTTTTGGAGCTTTTTCTCGACCTATCCTCGAAGATTTAGTAATGTGTAAACCATTTCCCATCCACTCTCATGCATTGCAGAGTGAGTCATGTGAACCATTCATTTCTATAATAGTAATTTGGACACTTTCTTAAGATGAAGGGCACAGGTAGATGCCTTCTTTTTCACGCTTTTGGCACTGGCTGATTTTGTATGCCGTTAAGAGACAAAGGCAATGTTTTTTTCATCCATTTCTGGTCTCCCTGCAGAAAAGAACGTTTTTTTTTCTTCAATATAAATATTCTGCGTTTGGACCGTCTCCAGCAGGGAATATTTTGTTTCTTAATGGGGATGTTTCTGTCCCTATCAGCAAAATAGAATTTTAAATGACGGAATAAATTAAGCTGTTTCTAAATGCATGAATTGACATGTGAAAGAGGGAGTGAGGGAAGGAGAGAGAAAAGAGAGAATACGTGAGAAAGAAAGTGTGTTTGTAGGGAGGCGCATGTATGTTAGTCTCTATGCGTATGTTAGAGTGAGCGGCTTTGGTGGCATCTATTGAGCTCCGCAACAACAAAAATCTATTTTATTGGTTCATGCATTTTGAGAATCTCATTTCACAGTTCAAAATCAGTTCCAAGCTGACTGCCCTGCCAGCTTCTCGCGCTGGCAATCAGTGAAAGTCGTATATGTCAAAATAATATGAACAACATAATCATATACACAGCAACTGATACACATAAAAATATGATTATTTTGCAAGATAAAAAGGCAAAGCCAAAGTAAATAAACAAGCAAAAGACTGGCTTTTCTAAAATTGAAAGATTGGTGCTTTAAGTTTAAATTGGCGTTTTTTTTTTTTTTTCGTTTTTTTTTAATGCGAGTCAATGAGTTGTATTCTTGACATGAATATTTGAGTGCTAAAGAGATTCCAATGTCACATCTCTCTCTCTATGCCTCGTTTCTTTCTATGGCCGGTCTGTCATTTTACACTGCATCTCTGGATCTGTGCCTCAAGCCTTTACTTGTGCTCTCTATAGCTCTACAACCTCGGTCTCTTTCTGCATTATCATTTCCATATGCTCACTCGGAGTGGCGATGCCAAAACAGAATAGATTGCATTAGAAGGGCTTAATGCAT
This sequence comes from Pleurodeles waltl, assembly GCF_031143425.1. Taxonomy (NCBI): domain Eukaryota; kingdom Metazoa; phylum Chordata; class Amphibia; order Caudata; family Salamandridae; genus Pleurodeles; species Pleurodeles waltl. Next base: position 474,214,272 of record NC_090438.1, read on the forward strand.
ACAAAAAAACAAAGGGGTAGATTTATGAAAAGTGGTGCTGCACTTAGTGCAGCGCCACATTTCTTGCACCCCTTAGAGCCCACCCTAATGCAACCAAGTGTGCACCATATTTAATATGCGGTGCACCATTGCAGTAGTTAGGAACTAGCTTCAGAATTGTTTACGCTAGTTCGGCACTTTGCAGGATTAGCATCAAAACTGTTGACGCTTATCCTGGAAAGCACCCAGAGGCCCATTGAAAACAATGGGAGGCTCCTTTTAATACCTGCTCTGAGCTGGCGTTAAAAATGCAGATAAAAGTGACGCAAAGAAATCTCTTAGATTTCTTTGTGCCATTTTTTCAGCCCCTCTAATGGGGGAATGCCACCTTTGTATACATTATGCCTGGTGCAGGCATAGTGTGGCGCAAGGGGTTACAAAGTGGTGCAATGCAAGCACTGTGCCACTTTGTAAATATGGTGCAGCGTTTTTGGCCATCTAAAGCCACCTTAGCGTCAATGTGGTGTTGGAATGGCGCTAGGCCCTCTTAAATCTGGGCCAAAGTGTCTAATGATTTTCATCAATCCCTATGGATAGAGATGGCCCTGCATACTCTGAGTGATTCAGTTGAAACTGCATCGGGAAGTGCAAAGTGTGATGTCATTTGTGACTTCACAAAATTAAAGGTAAGACAATAATATACAACATTTTGGCATAACAAGAACGCAACCCAATCTTCTCAGAGGCATACAAAAATCCAAAAGCTACATTTACAGCCGGTTACACTGTGTATCCAGCACCATCTTGTTCATGTAACCAAAGACAATGAAGAAGATAAACAAATATTATTATTTTTTCTTGCGCTCCAATGAATAATACACATGTCCTCTGAGAGGAAATGGGTTCTGGTCACAGTGAAGTTCAGCGATAAAATGGAGCAGCGTAATTTGGTACTTTACTCATTTATATGCAGTTCATGTATTTAATATGTGTTTAACTGTATTTATTCTGCATGCATTTTATTAATCAATTGTAGTGATTAGTTATGCATTTATTTAGATGAGAGCCACCATATATCAAGGTGAATTACAATATATGTATTTAGTATGGAAATGGAATGTATATCCTTTCTCAAATGTATTCAATAAATTGTCCTGTGCCAATTGTATTTATTTAGAGTCAGTTCCATCCTTGATAAAACTAAAGGCCTAATGGCCGATAAAGGGCAAAACATGTATGGACTCTATCTGCAAAACAGACCAGTCATTCACCTATACCAAGAAAAACCAAGATGAATAAAATTAATAACCAACTGACACTTTATTACTTTTTTATGTGTGTTATGCTATACTGAACTGCAATTTCACAGAGAATTACAGATTTAAGACACTCTGTCACCTTTCTAACTTTGACGGTGAAATAGGCTCACCCACCTCACTTACTAAAAACAAGGCCAGCAGTTAATGAGGGTACTGTTTCTATTAGCCAATATGTTGTGGATTCTAAGGGTTAGAGCCTCTACCTTCGCAATTGCTCTCTTTCATTAAATGGATCAGAATCTATCCTCTTGGTTGCCTATCTTGGCTGATTGTCCCAGTCTCTTCTGGTGAATAGTCCCATGACATGGGCTCCATCAGCTCAAGCACCATGCCCTACTTCTGCTACTCCTTGGTGCACTCCACTTTCCCATTCTAGTAGTTTGCTGTTATGGAACTCGATGAATATATGCAGGTGGCACAATTAGGCTGTAAGGGTTCAATACCATTCAGACCATACTTAGGCCCTCATTACAACAGGCTGGCGGTACAAATCGCCATATTTTGAACACGGAGGTAGCGCCACGGTCACACCGCCGGGACCAGCGGTTTTCCACCATTGTTGTCCCAGCGGTTTTAATCCAAGCAGCGCTGCCCCTGGGGATTATGAATCCACTTCCCGCCAGCCTGTCCAAGGTGGTAGAGTCCACCATAGAAAGGCGGGCGGGAAGTGGAGTCGCGGGGCCCCTGGGGGCCCCTGCACTGCCCATGCACTTGGCATGGGCAGTGCAGGGGACCCAGGCACAGCCCCACCCTGCTTTTCACTGTCTGCACAGCAGACAGTGAAAAGCACAACGGTGCAGCTGGGATGATGTAATGCGGTCGGTGGGATTGCGGCCACATAGGTGGCCGCTCGGCGGTTCAATCGTGGGCCTTAGTGCCATTTGTCTCAAACTGCAGATCAGCTTTCATTGGTTTCTGCCCTTCCTCTTTAATCCCCTAATGCTAAAATGTGACTAGTCAAGAAACCAGTGGAGGAGTCACAGGAAATTTTAGAGTGATACCATATGTGTAATACCAGCAGACTTTGTGAGGGGACTGCAAATTCCAGCAGCCCCTTGAGCCAGCAGAGAGGAAGAGGGGTGGCTGCACTACTGCCAGCGCTTTTTAGCGCCACTGTTTTTCCTGCTGCATGGGATACCAGAAGACTTTGTGTAGGGATTACAAATGCCGGAGGAAGAGGAGGTGCTGTCCTGCTCCCAGTGCTATGTAGCATCACAGTTCTCCCTGCTGTGTGGGATGCACTCAGGGGAAGCCCAGGCCAAGGGCAACACCGTCTTTGCCCAAAGGAGGCTGGGCTGGGCCACTCCTCTTGGCTCACCTAGCCAATATTTCAGCAACTCATTTGGCCATCTCTGAAATAAGATACACACTTTTACGTTATTGCCCTGAATTTTAACTTTATTTTTGCACTGCGTTTTTGTGTGCCTTGTTATCAACTGGAAACTAATAGGCTGTCCAGGGTTTTGTTGTTGATCTCCCACTTTCTGGCTGTGAACTAGGTGAGTCCTATCTTTTTATGTGCGGAGTCTCTGCAGTCATAAGTTTACTAAAAGTAAACTCCTAGTTCATGAATACCAGAAAAAAACGAAAACAAAAGTGTAAGTTTACATTTGTGAATTCGACCTAAAGACTCAAAAGATTTTTGGCACATGTTGTTACGAGGCAATTGTAATTTCACTTATGAAACTTGTGATCCATATCCAGGCAAATGACTTATTCAAGCCTTTCAGGCTCTGGATATTCATAAATTAACAGTGGACAATCCCAATAAATTAGCAAGATCATGCCTAGATACAGGCAGCACAAATTCAGCACACACACTCACCTTTTCCATTCAGGACACTGCTGCATCTATTGGAATACAGAATAAGGCTAAAGTACCAGGTTTAGATAAAATCCCCTCAGATCTTTTTCTTTCCGAATTGTATAATCCGATACCATTTATAAGTACTCCATATCATGCAATAGCTGCTGAGGCTCCGATTTCTGACACTTGCAGGGACGTAGAGATAGTTCCAATATGTGGCTGTATAATGGAACCACGCATGCTGGAACCAAGCATCCCTTAACAACGAGGTTGGAAAAATGACTGCGTTGTTTCCATGCATGCCTTTACCACGCATGCCTTCACAACAAAGTCTTGTTGTAAAAGAATGCCTATTAAAGGCATGTGTGGAAATGGCATGCAAAACGGCATGCGTGGCTCTCTCATACCATAGGGCCCAAAACTACACCCACACCTAATACCTAAACTAGCCCAACTCACCACCCACCCTAAAAAAAAACTATCCCAACAACCCCACCCTCAACCCTATAAAATAAAGTACCCCGACCCCTTCACCTGTCCCAAACCTAAAAAAACTATTCAACCCCAAATCAATAAAAGTAAACTACCCTGACACCCCCCACCTGCCCTGAGCCCTGAAAAAAAATCTATTCTGACTCACCCACACCTAAAAATAAACTACCCCGATCCCCCACCCGCCCTGAGCTCTAAAAAAACCAAACTTATCTGACTCCCCCACCCCTAAACATAAACTACCCCCACCTGCCCTGTTCTCTAAAGAAAACAACCCAACCCCACCCCTAAAAATTAAACTACCACAACATCCCCCACCCGCCCTGAGCCCTAAAACCTTGCCCCTAATAAGTAAACTACCCCAAGCCCCACACTCACCCTAAGCCCTGAAAAAATAAACTAATAAACCATCCCAATCCCCTCACCCCAGCCCCTTAGAACAAATTACCCCGAACTCCCACCCACCCTAAGCCGTAAAAAATAAAATACCCCGACATGCCACCCCTAAAAACTAAAGCTAAAGTACCCTGACACCCCCCAGCCACCTAAAGCCCTAAACCCTCCCCAACAGCTAGAAACTACCCACCAACCACACCCCAACCCCACTTACCTCACTGCGTCCTCTCCCAATCCTTCCTCCTCTTCTCTACCCCCTCCCTTCCTTAAACCTTCCTCCACCCCTTTAAACATAAACTACTCATCCCCCACCCGAAATAAAAAATATCCAAGCCTCCCACCCCGCCCCTTAAAAAAATAGCCCTCTACCCACCTCAATCCCTTAATCCACCCCACCCCTGCCCCAACCACACTCACCTCACCGCATCACTCACACCCCTAGCCCAAACCCTCACACTATTTTCTTTAAAAAATACCCAAACCACCAACCCTGCCCCTTAAAACAAATTAGCCTGCCCCTAGCCCCCCACCCATCCCAATCCCTTATTGCAACCCCTACTCCTACCCCTGACCCTGCCCCACTCACCTTACCATGTCACTCCCACCCCTAGCTCAACCCCAACCCTAATTCCTTAAAAAAATACCCAAACCCCCTTAAAAAGAATATAAACCGCCACCAACCCCAATCCCTTAATCCACCCCCCACCCCTGCCCTAGCCCCACTTACCTCACTGCATCATCTCCCAAACAAAGCATGACTGTTTCTGTGCCTTAACCACACATGTCCGTAGTTCAGCACATGTGTGGTTAAGGCACAGATAAAGCCATGCATTGCTTAGACGAGCGTAGTTATGCTTGCGTAGGAAACGTCTGCGTTGCTACAACGCATGGTTGAGGACATTTCCCCCAATTTGTAAGAAGCTAAATTCTGCCAATCTTCGCTACTACCCACTGTTAAACCTGATCGATACTTAAGAGAAAATATTCTGTGATTAAGAACTGTACAAACTAACAACATACCTACTTGACTGAAAATAACTCCTTGAGCCAGTTCTAGTCCGAGTCTAGATCGAAAATTAGAACCATCAATCAAGTTTTCTGATTCCTTCTGATCAGATTTAAGGTTGTCCATTCACATCAACAGAGGCAACCTATATACTGCATTTTCTAATTTACAGGCTGCCTTTGATACAATGCGCAGGGAGAAGCTATGGGATGTTTTATCTCAACTAGAAGCCCCTCCAGATCTTCTGACCTATCAAAATGTGAGAATGAATCCCCACTTCTTGAAGGTGTGAACGGGCCTGCATTACTACATGCAAATGACACTGTGCTCATATCGAAAATGCAGAAGGGGCTAGAGACTCTGCTCCTAAGGTTTGAATCATTTTATAATATTTACGGTTAAGAAATAAAAGTGCAAAAGGAGAAATTCATGGCATTGAAGTTGCCTAAACATTTTAGGGGCAAAATACTACTGTGCAATGATACTTTACAATTTGTATCACATTGTAGGACTGCCATCTCTGGTGCAAGCAAATAGCAAAAGGCACTGAATTAAAGATTATGCTCAGTAATTAGATTTGCTATGGTTGGGGCAGCTCATTCTGTATCACTGGCTCTCAGCATATACAGAACTCAGACAGTCAGACCTATGGGGATACTGTAACCTTGAGGCCTCAAGAAAACAGAAAATGTATTCATAAAATATCTACTGAGGATCCTCAAGAGTTCATCGCATCATTAGTGCCAATCAGGTTTGGCCTTGCTCAGAGGCCATTTGATCAACATGCAAGACTGACACCTTTATTATTCTGGATGATAATCTGGTCAACAAAGGAACCTGGGGGCATATACACAATCCCTGTGGTGCAAGGCAGTGCAGCAAGCTGCTACACTGCCATGCACCACATGGAAAGGGCAGAAAAGCACATTCAGCCTTACATACAAGCCCAATGCACCATTTGTGCGTCACTTCTGTGGCTAAGGGCAGCACAGCAGGGTCACTTGCTGCACTGCCCTGCACAATGGGGCTTGAAAATAAGCCCTGGTGTCTACAACATACGGTGCATTTCTGTGCTTTCCCCCTGTGCTGGCACACAAATCGCTTCTTAACGCCAACACAGGCACCCTTGCACCACGGTGCAATGGTGTCTCCATTGTCAGTAGGATTGTTTTTGTGCAGGAAGGGACAACTTCCTGCATAAAAACAATCTGGGAAGCATTTTCCCTCTATAATGTCTTTTTACCCATATTATTGTTGTCTACCTTGACAACATCACCAGTGAAAGTATGTTCCTTCTTCAGAACTCACCAAAGCTAAGATGTTTATGAAGCTTATGGCTGATTTGAAGGTAGGCTAGTTCACTTCTTTTTAGGGAGGTTTGTATTCTCTGTGGTGTGAGAAACTAGGGCTGATTGCAGAGGCCCCATAACTTTTTGCCCCCATTTTCCACTTTATGCTGGTGTTTTCCTGACTCTGATGGTGCCCTGGGTACTGCTAACCAGTCCCAGGGCCTGTGCTCTGTGTAAAATGGATATGCAAATTAGGCTAATTATAATTGGCTAAGTTAACCTACCTATAAGTCCCTAGTATATGGTAGGGCATGTAGGTTTAGGGACCACAGCATAGGTGGTGCACACCTAGGTGCATTGCTGAGGTGCCCAGTGTCATTTTAAAAGCAAGCCTGCCTTGCTGGCTGCTTTTAAATTAAAGTTATATGCAAATTCGACTTTGGAATTAAAGGTACTTCCAAAGTCTTGAACTACCTTATTTTTACATATAAGTCACCCCTAAGGTGTGCCCTATGTGCCCCTAGGGCTGGGTGCCATGTAACTATAAGCAGGGACTTTATAAAAATAGATTTATAAGCCCTGGTGAGGTAAAAACAGCCAAATTCGTTTTTCCCTCATTGAAGTAAATGGCCTTTATAGGCTAGAATGGGCAGACTTTATTTTAAATTTTAAAGTCTCCTTAAATGTTGCATACCAAGAATTTGGTATCAAATCAATTGTTGTAATAAATCCTACAACTTCCAGTTGTTGGATTTAATATAACTTGTCCAGGTAAAAAGTTTAGACTTTACCTAAAAAGTTGCCAATTTCAGCTCTGCATTGTTTTTGCTGCTGTGCTCTGATTGGCCAGCCTGCAGCAGCTTCTGCCAGGCTACCTTGATGAGGTGTGAAGTGGCCTGACTTCACACAAAGGAATGTGCTTGGGGGAGAGAATCTCCCCTCAGCAGATGGTGAGGCAGGAAGGGGGAGGGCTGCCAAACTGGTCTTCAAAGGCAGAGAAGGACATCTGGAGCACCCAGCAACACCCCCACATCCTGCAACCCCAGACAGCTAGGTGCCCCCTTGATTTGATTAGGAGAGGGCAGGAGAGGGGTGTGTTTATGATTTTTAGCCACACCAGTGGGTGGACTCAGCCAGATCTCTCCTCCAAAAATCAGATTCATCCATTTTGGATTTTTAGAGACTGTTGCCTTCTGGGATGGATTTATGCCACACTTCCCAGGAAGTGGTCATCACAGGGGGACGACCCTGTCCCTGATTGGAGAACCAGGGCCCCCCTGCTTTTCACCCAGGAGCAAGGATAAAACTGGCAGACCTGCACCCACACCTCAGATCCCCTCCAGAATTCAACAAGAAAGGAACTAAGGAAGAAGAAGGACTGCCCTGCTGGACCCCTGGCCTGCACCTGGACCCTGCACTCAGAAGGACTGCACCAGCTGCACACTTGGGCTTCACCACAAGAAGGACTTTGCCTGGCTTCAACTGGTTCAAGGAGGGACTCCCTGTTTGCTACAGGTGAAAAATTGCTAACCAGAGTCCCCTGCACCAACTCCTGAAAGAAGCGACCAGCTAACCACTACCCAGTGGCCAAAAAGGAGTTTGCGCCAGGTGCATTCTGGGAGTTGAAGTCCGCACCCCCAAGGACCATCACAGAACTTCTGGACCCTTGGGGTGAGCTGTGGACCCCAAAAGAACCTTGAAAGAACATCTGGGTGAAGCCCCAGAAGTTTGGAAAAGATTGGAGATTTTTTTTTAAAAAGCTCCATAAAGTGACCGACCCGACGCGGAAATTCTAGCCGGCTTGCCTCAACCGCGACCCGGCCTGACTTCGTGGTTCGTCCCGGTAAAGAAAAACATCCAAAAAAGAGACTAAGTCCGAACGTAAAAAGTTGACCGGGACCTCCCAGCCATCGTATCCGAGAAGGGCTCCATGGACGTCGGATCAAGATCCAGGTTTACCCCGGTCGAAGGATTTTCATCTCGAAAAAACGACTAAGTCCGAAGGTAAAAATCACCACCGAGGAAACCGACTTCGCGTATCCGGACAAGGGCTCCAGGAGGTCGGATTCAACTGGCAGGTTCGTCCCGGGGAAGAAAAACATCAAAAAAGAGACTAAGTCAGAAGGTAACTTTTTAACCGAGGCCTCCCGCGACCTGTAGCCGAGCAGGGCTCCATCGCGGTCGGCCTGAAAGTTTGACTTTGCCCCGGTCCTGGTGCAACCAGATGACCCGATTGGCGCTTTTTGTTTCTAAGCGCTAGAAAATAATAATACTTTAAAAATTCATATCTCCGGTTCCCCTGAACCGATTTTAATCGTTTTTTGTGTCATTTTAAAGATAAGAATATAAGCTATTTTTATAAATTGGTTTTGGATTTTTAAACTGTTTCCTGTGTTTTATTT